>NW_026570238.1:0-1200000 GCF_019649055.1 Paramacrobiotus metropolitanus | reverse complement strand
AAGTACTGTACAATACACACATACGAACATATCTGACATAATATCTATATTATTGTATTTGCAGACTCAGAAAGCTATGCTACGGGTTCATGTTACGGACCATAACACCATCCTGAGCAACAGGTTGGAGAGCTTGTATTCCAAATCATTAACAAATTAATATGTCGAAAATGTTAGAAAGCATGCTAAGTATAGATATCTGTACATGTATATACGTAAACTGGCTGTGTAACGTATTATTTTATGTGTTGTAGCCTAATTAGTGATTTTGATTGTCCGCTTGGAGGAACTTTAGCAAATGAAGAGAGGTCTGCTACGTGGCAAGACGCGATTTGCACAGGAAAATACCAGGAAAAAAAGATTAGGTACATTTGGTTCTTCATTAATTTCCGACATCCCGCGTTTCTCTTACTACAAACTTTAATTTCGTAGGCTCTCCGCACGAGTAAAAATGTATCGCGTGCCCCAGAATGACTGCACAAATGCCCGACCACAAGGAGAACCGGCAAAAAAGAGCTAATTATTTGTTTAGAGAAAGCATCATCGTGATCGGGCTTATAAGGTTTTTAATAAATTATTGACAGGCAATTTTTAAAAAAGCGGCGCTTTTTTGTCTTAGAGGTGAAACGCTCTGGAGTATTAAGATTGCATTGCTAATATAACTTGTGACTGCACGCTAGCTTGTGGGTGATTTCAGACAAGAATTCTGCTATCAGTGATTAAAGTCATACCGTACATAGACGAACAACAGGGTTTTGGCATGCTTGCTGAATTATTTTACACAATATTACAAGGCTAAAATTTCTAAATATTTAAATTTACCATAGCAGCTGTTGATATTGACACATATTCGCTGATGGCTAAGACTATTTAAAGGTTTTTAATAATCATAAAGACTATTTAAAGGTTGGCTGAGACTATTTAAAGGTTTTAGTTACTCACAAGTCACAGCCAATTAGTTTACCTGATTTTAAACAATGCTACTCACGTCTTTACTCTGCCTGGTCCTCGGCGTACCTGTTTTTGTCACGTGTAAGGCTATACTTATTGTTTTATTTATTTATAACAGTTAAAGTTGTTTTTTCATAATTTTTAAGTTTATAGCGCCGCCCACTGTTACGACAGACCAGTGGCAATAAACATACTTACTGAAAGCCAACTGCAGCAAGGACGAAGTATGCATACCCAGAGATTCATAAAAGCTAACAACAGCTTCCGGTACAGTCATCGGCTTATCCTCTTCGCAATCAGCAGTTTTCCAGGTGTCAACTCGTCCACGGTCAAGTGTCTGACTACTGCCACTTGGTTCTGATCGAGCGCCGTACGTATATAACCGACTGGCGCGATCTATGCGGGAGAGTTAATTGAGTCTGCAGCACTTGTTGAGTCTGGATCACGCAAATAATCTCTTCGCTTCATTTTTTATCACCTGTAGCACTGATATTATGGCTTCGATCCGACTCATCCTTATTCTTTCGCTTCTTGCGGTAAATACAAACTCTGAAGTGTTTTACAGTTACGACACGACCGCTTTCTTTCGATGAAAATGTTGTGAAATATTAACTTTGATGGTTTTGGCAGATCGTCGGGTGGTCACCGGTGTATGCTGGAGGAATTCTTGACTCGGTATGCACATTGCAAACTGGCCGAGTTGCTGCAATTATACTTTGTCGTTTTACAAGCAGTATTTGTAGATCAAAGATGTTTTGGGATTTGGGACAAAAACCGACCAAATTGTTATCCCTAGCACTGGCGCCAGCCTGCCTCCGTTCTTCCGGGTGGAAATGGAGATCGTCCGACTGAGCAATCAAGCTGGAATTCAGGCTAGCGGAAGTTCTTGTGATAAACTGGATGCTTGCGACACCTGGGTTTATTCCTACATCGACACGTAAGATTAAATTATTAACTATAAGTATTGTGATATAGCCCAAAAATAAAAATATAGCTGATCCTCGGAGAGGCGGCAAGATTAATCCTACTGAGAATTTCGTTTTTGTTATGATCGTGATCCATAGAATGCAATAGAAAATTTGGTGATCACTGAACGAAATTTGTGATATTCTGTTGTTTTACGAAGAGCAAGAACCTCAAAACAGTTTCCCGGCATTTCATATTGCATGCAGATGAGTGCTTGAATAAGTGCTTGAATACTATTACCCTGTGGAATATTTATGAAGAAACGGAGAATACTTTATGATGGCTTAAATACTGATACATGCAGTGCATTGTAGTTAAATTGTTAACTATTAATTTGCCGATATTTAGTGAAAAGCCAACCGCGTCATTCCCGGGATCGTTGGCTGTTTCGGCGATTCCCAAGGTGTTTGAATCAGTGGATAACAACAGTCCAAACATCAATGCTCTTATCACCCGCGACATTTGCAACCCTAAAGACGTTGCGGTAAGTGACAAATTGGATTAAAAGGTCTAGTTTTGAAAAGTGATTGTCGGTAAACAGACCGCGGTGTGTATTTTGGAATTTAAGCTATATTCTTGTGGTAACATTGCTGACATTTGTCTGTCAGTGCAACATGAAAAGATACAGGTTAACGTCTTATTACAGTAGTATGTTGAACACTGCAGTTTACGTGTAGGTGTGTACTTGCACCTTAAAATTGCATAATAGTTTAGTAAAAACCTGAATCTGATTTTTGCTTTCTTTGCATTGCCTCTTCGTTACACTTAATGTAGTAATTAGTACTTCAGTCTTGCGTAATGTGAAGATGTTTTCTACAGCACCTTTTTTATTCCAGAATATCAGAGCAGTTGGACGCGTGCATGTGATGGACCACAATAAAGTTTTGTCGGACAGTCTTATCAACGACTTTGATTGCTCTGTTGGAGGAGCGGTTGCCAATAATCAGCAATCTGCAGCATGGACAGACTCGCAGTGCATCGCGAAACATGTGCCAAAAAAGATGCAGTAAGGCGATAAATCTTGAACGTTTCTTATTACGATGGAGAATTTCCAAATGCATGGAATCAGAATTATTGATGAACAGTACAAAATGCTTCTGAATTTGTTTCAGATTGTTTGCCCGCACTCGAATTTATCGAATTCCTCCTGGTGACTGCACTAACGCTCGGCTTTCTGCCACTACCGAAAAGCCGGCCAAAGGTTAACGCGGGGAAGCGATAGTGGGAATTTTGAAATTTGCTCTTTTAATATTGTCTTTCTGGTTTAAATGCAAATATTTGTAATAGAGTTTTTCAAAAATCAAAACCTATTCCAGACGTTTAGCCAACGACTCAGCACTATTTTTGTCACGGCCTTTTTTTGACTTCTACCTCCAGGGTTCTTTCAGTGCGGGGGACGCCGTGTAATTTGTGGCGCGGTCGATGTAATTTCCAACAAAATTTATTTTATATTTACATCACAGTGAGCGTAAATAACAAAAAAAACTTACACACTAGTGTAACTAAATCAAAGCGTAACAGCATAGGGAAAGGAAAAGTACACTGTACTCTGCCAAAAATGTAAATAGAATTTACAAATGAATAACAAAACAACATCTGCTTCTGAAGAATGTGGAAAAATTTAACTTTTCTGTGGATCAGTTAAGCGATTTGAACGCTTGGAGCGAGTCTAATATTTGACCGTCGTCCAGCCATGGCGCCCATACCCCATCCCAGTTGGCCGGGTCAGATCGGAGATCGAAAGCCCTTACAAGCGGCACAGCGGATGTGCTGTTGTATGCCTGTATTTTTTGCGATAATAAGTTTAGCATAGACGGATTGCTGTCCGCGATATTGTTGGTTTCACAAGGGTCATTCAGCAGGTCGAACAGGCAGGCCTTTTCCCAGCTTCGGCAAGGACTGACTTCTGTTCCCGGCTGAAAATTGCATTTTATGGCGGCAGCGCTGAACATAGTCATTGGGTTATCCATGGTTGTTCCTTCAGTGCGGCTCCTGTGCAACAGCAAACAATTCTGTTGATTGTACCGGTCTAAACAATATCAGTAATCGCCACACTAATCGGTATACCGGTAGTGCGGTTTAAAATTTATATTAGTACATACCATCCTGTAAAGGTGTTATCAAATACACTTCCGGCAACGTATCTGTTGAAAAAAATGACAAAATAAAGTCATCAGTGATCAGTCGTATTACAGATTCCTAACTGTACCGCAAAAATAGAAGAATATTACTAACAGTCTGTTAATTGACAACCTAAGCGTACAGTCTTGGTTATATGATTTTTGAAGTACGACTCACTTATATAAACTTCCATCAACATCCCTGTACACCAGTCCAGCTTGACCATTCATCGGGTTAATATTCAATAAAACTTCCGTTCGGGGTCCATCTTCTAGTCCTCGCAGGAGAGTCTGCCACTGACTGACGCCATCCATGCTGTTAAGGTCACCCAAGTTGCCTCCGGCCGCTTCGTACAGCGTGGGCAGCCAGTCAGTAATGTGAACCAACTGGTTAGAAATCCGTCCGCGTTTAGGTATCATGGGAGTCCAGATGAATGCCGGTGTTCGCACTCCTCCTTCGAAGAGAGTCCCTTTTCCATGGCGGAGTGGCCAATTGCTTCCGTGATTGCTACCTATCAGAACAAACCAAACAGCGTGAATGTATGCAAATCCGAACGTAGGTACCACCATTATATCTTATGTTTTCCTTTGTTAGGTTGGTACTGGGTGTTATTATGAGTGCTACGGATAGTACTGCACATTGCTTGGAGACAAAGGTAATTTTACCGCGTAAAAACGTGGCTGCCGGCGGTACCGGAGCGCCGTTGTCCGTTAAGAAGACTATTATGGTGTTGTTCAGTACATCCTTGTTAACGAGTGCATCATATAAGCGCTTGAACGATTCATCCAACGCTTGGATAACTCCTGTATTAACATAAATTATAATTGACGTAATGTTAAGTATTTGGAAAGAAAAATTTTGCTGGGACTGTCAATAATTACTACTGTACTGTGCTTGACTAACCGAGTTGCTTCTTTCGCTCGGGGAACTGGTCGGAGAACTTAGCAACAGGTGATCGCAGGTCAAATTGCGGCATTGTCTGCTGTATAGCGCGGTATTCCGCAAAGGCCGTGTGCGGAATCGGCGTGGAGAAAAACATATAAAACGGTACATTGACATCGGAATCCCGAATTATCTGTTCTGCTCTGATGGTAAAGAGATCTGGCGCATAAGCGTTATTGGTGACATTGCTCGGCACGGCGATGCCTTGATCCCGCAGCAGTCGACCGGATGTCGGGTAAGGTGAAACCTACATGTCAGCCTTATTAGTTAACTGTTCTGCTTTGCATGTTTTGTGACACCTTAACAATAATGTAAACTGTTTTATTTAATTTGTTGAATTTATATATATAGATAATTTTAGAGATTACTATAGCTAATAAGGAGGTTTCTGTTGACGGTTTACTTACCCATCCTTCCGTGTAGTTGAACCAGTTCATGCTGGATGCCGAGAATCCATACCAAGTGTCAAAGCCCCTGTTATCTAAGCGAGACAAAAGCGATATTAAATTACTTTGCCTTAAAATACACGCTAACGTGTAATACTAATAGTATAAAACCATACATACTTGGATAAAATGCTCTCTGTGAAGATCCCAGATTCCACTACAAAGAATAAAGCGGTAAGCAGTTTGATCAAATACTCTGTAATACTTTCACGAAGATATTTATTGTTAATCCTTGGTTTTTTTTACTTCCTACAAAGTCAATAATTATGGAAATTTAGGTTTCCTCTTTCTACCGAAATGAGGTGGAATCTGAGATATATGTACCATGTCTACCATATCTGTAGTGTCGTAATAATCGCATACTCTTCCGTAAGATATTTATAAACTACATTCTGGTTTACACTTTACGGTACCTTTCCTATAGCATGTGTAGAGTATCCCATTTCTTTGAAGTATTGTGGCTGTATCTTTAAATTAAAGGGCAAACCCCACGGTTCACCGGATTCAATAGAAGCCGACTGCATTCCTGGGACAAGAAAAACTGAATATTACAAGAGAAATCTTAATTAATTGTTAGATGAAATATTCGTATCTCATAAATCTACTGACAGAACTGCATAACACAATCCCAAATTTAACCAACTGTCTTTGTGCATAGAACTAATTGGTGGTTAAACTACATAATTAGTCGAATGCTACATAATTAGTAAACGTAAATTTGTCTGGCCGGCTACTTTAAAAGCTTACAAGATCATAAAACGGCTTTTATTACTCGTACAATCATCAGTAGCATACCTGTTGTGATAGCATGTTTAGCAGTGAAGAAAGACGATCTGGATGGACTGCCCAGTGAATTAGAATAATGACGGTTTAGAATTATGCCATCCCAAGCCAATTTGTCGATGTTTGGTGTGGGCGTCTGTATACTGCCCTCTGTGTAGCTCAAATCGGCATGACCCTAACAATAACAATAAGGTAAAAAAATGGTCAACCTGTAACACAGAACTAAGAACAACGGCGCAATATTTACCAAATCATCGGCCATAAATATTAAAATATTTGGTCGCTTAGCTCCAAAATTTTGCGCAATCGGTATCCGAGCATTGTGAATAGAATTTATCGATTTGTCAAAAAATTGTCCATTCGATCGCAGAACAAGTACCAGCAGTATAGTGCTCAACGGTATTCTTAGCAAACGTAAGTTTACCATTGTCGGTATTTTAAGTAAAATTAGACTGGTTTAAGTCCTCGAATCAAAAATTTCAAAAATACCAAATCTGCGGCAAATACAGAAGATAGACGGACAGTGAATTTCAATAGGCAAGAGTGATACTGGTTCCCACACACGACGGTTATGTACTTGTAACAGCGTTTTCAATATTATTTAGGAGAAAAGACGGAAGTTAAAATATTAAGCACTGCGGTCAGTGCGAAGACTTGTTGCAAAGTATGTCACAAGATTTCAGTGTCACAGATGACCTTCGGCTACTTGACCAAATGTAACTATATCACTTTTATAACGCAGATTAGACATTTTCAGCTCAAATTCTGAATGAAATAATGTTGATTATAATAATGTTCGGTTAGGCGCAAGCTAGCCTAATTTCTTAAGAAGATGTGCATATCTGTAGCTGAAAAAAAGTCTGAGCATTTAGCAATCGGCATGGCATAATTGGGTTTATAAGTGTAAGATGCTGGCAGCAGTTTGAACTTGACCTACCTATGTATTGCTAAATGAAGAACAATTAAATACAATTTCACACAACGCATGAAACAGCTAACAAATTACGCATCGGTCAGCAACAAGCCACTAGCTTGTGGCGCTGCAGAAAAAATAGAAAATAGGCCGGTTTGGCATATTGCGGTCAGCTATACTACACGCAAAACTGGAAAATATTAAAATATGCTGCACATTGCAAACAGGTCTTATAACCGTTCTCTAGTAGAAAGAGTTAATTCTAATAAAACAATCCTAATTAAATTCACCGCTGAACATCGCCTGGTTTTCATCTCGTTTGCAATTTACTGTGCATGAGAAATGTCCACTTCGATTCAGTCACTCATTATTTGCCTGTGCCTCGTGTATGTTTATGGTAAGAGCAATAGAACAGAAAGTCTTTCGTTAATTATCATTAATGAACTAATTAAAAAATTAATTAAAAAATTTGAAAAATTTAATTAAAAAATTTGAACAATCAAAACGAATACATTGTGGTTTATAGCAGTAACGTTTGTATGCAAAGCGGAAGTATTAAACCCAAATCTGCACAAAAGCTCCCTGTGAAATATTAAGGCTTTTGTTATGGCTCTTATTGAGGCTCTCAGTTATCGCTTTTATTATGTGTATGGTTGAATATGATCAATTTAAATATTCAAGAAACTGACAGTCTTTAAACATTTTTTAAATCTTGCTACAGCCGCAAACAAAGGGGAGCCATGTGATTCTACTGCCCAGTGCGCCGATACAGGATTAACTTGCTCAGGACGCCGCTGCGTATGCCTGATGGATTTAGGAAGAAGAGCTGCGCGAGCCTGGGTAAAAAAAATTAGATTGTCTCAGTAAATTACACAAATTTATAGTTAATTGCAAATATTTTATGTCAGTTTTTGCCAGTACCGGTAGAAAGCCAAAGTGCCGAATTACTTAAATAATCGTGGTTTCGCTGCCGCAAACAGTCTCTAACTTTTTCCGGGCAACACCTGTTTGACCCTTGTACGTGCCCTTCCCTTGTTCATATCATCACCTTCTCAATGTAATGTACACATACACCGCCATTCACCGTCGACTCCGCATACCACCTTTTAGTTAAATTTAGCAATATTCCTTTAAAGTATTTTAGGTGGAATTAAATATTGATAATTATTTAAATTTTCAGGCTTGTAACAACGTTCAGGACTGCTTGTCCATCAGTGGAATAGCAAAGCGTACGCTTGAAATTACTGACCTAAAGATTACCAGAGATCCAGTGTGCACAACTTCTTCCTCGTGCCCGAATTTACCGGGGACGGTTGGTTACTGCGACGTTTTAATGGCTGCCAAGTGATTGTTGACTGCCATTTTTCATGTGTGTTAGAATTTTAAGAAAAGTAAAATGTGTGAGTGTTGTTGTTACTTGTGGATGTTACTAATATTATCTTGTTTACAAACTAGCGGTACCACAATAGTACGCAATCTGCGGTGTGTTGCAGGATAGCAAGAACGTACGCATCCGCCGGAATAATTGTAAAAATAAAATTGGCACGTTACAAAAATTATGCAGCGTTGTCCAATGTCAAATGTGTGTACAATAAGATTTTCAGCCAAGATTTTCATACAGTTGCTGTTGTACCTATATCTCGTGTTTGCCACTTGCAACAGTAACGTTCTAAAAACTAAAGATCATAACCGATTACATACTATGTCCGTGTGGTAATGAAAAGAAGTGCCACCAAAATTATTGCAGTTAAAATTTAAATACTTGGACAAAAACTTTGCCACTCGGTTTGATTTCGAATACAGTACGAGTTGCCGATCCAGAGATCATCGGCGAAACCGGCGAAAGCGAACCGTGATCGTGCACGCGATGCGATTCGATAGACTGCAAGGCCAACAGACAGTTTTATACCAGACAGCCAGTGTTGTGCAGTATTTATCCATCAAAAGTCAAGCCGTATTATTGTTAGCACACTCTCTGTACAATAACCATAATCGGAATCTGGAAATCCTTTTATGGAAAAATTTTCAGAATAATTATTGGCTGATCGATTTTTCGCCACTGCTGATTAGTTTTCACACTGACATATGTGGTGGATTGTTAACTGATGATCTGGTGTAATTAAAATTATCCGCTAATTTAAAACTGATGCAAATGTCCCAGGAATTCGACACACAGTAAGTGCACTGTGAAGTGGGGTTAAGTTGTGCATGGAGCTCTAAGGATATGCCTGCATAGCATCTTTGGTTGTGATTATTGACGCGAACAAGGCATGTTGCCCAACTAACTGGAAAATGAAATGGTCGTTAATGTTAAACGACAAAGCGTCCTATTTAGAGAGGATGGAGACTTCCAGATGGAGCCTGACAGTGAGGAAGAGGACGACAGTTCGGAAAAGCAAGCCAAGGATCCTGATTATGATTTCGACGACCAGGAATCGGGCGGTGGTTTTACAGATGACGATGAGGAAATTGATGACGATTCCACCATGCAGAGCACAAGTGTAAGTAATTCACGGTGCATCTGCGTAACGCTTTTGCAATGGTATTGCAAAGTAACCTTTCCCAGGAACCACACCTTGATCAGATTGGGTCCTCGGTAAATGATATATTTAAACGACACAGAAACGTGTACCTTTGACCGATGCTCGCCTGCACGAAACTAAATAAAGTAATTAGGGTCATTAAGCGATAGGCAAATTTAATATGCTTGAAGATCCCAGAATTGTCTGTAATCAGGATATCGCAGAAGCTGCGCTCAACAAGGATCAAGTTTGGGATGCCAGTGGAGAATCTTCGCAGCAGCCGACGACCCCAGCGATACCTTCATCATCACGTCATAAGCACAGAAACTCGTCCGGCGGTTATTCCATTGGCGTAGTGACCGAGTTGGTATGTCATTAATTAACACTATTATTTTTTCACTTCCAGTTTTCTGGGCTTAGCGATCTAAATAGTGGCTTGATTTTTCCAAATAATTTATCGAAATATTTATTGAAATATTCAGTGCATTATTTAATAGATGGTATGTTTTTCTGTAATTTTGGATATAGTATTACTATGAATTACTTATTTTTTTATATATTTGTATACCATGTTGATTATAAAAGCATTATGTACTTTTTATTGTATTTTGAAAGATTCCTTGGCTGAAAAGAAATTTCCGGTTGAGCCGAAACGCCAACGCCATAATGCCACGCAGTGAGCTGTATGCAAAGTATGAGCGGTTTTGCGAGCAGAACAATTTAACAGTGGTCAACTCAGCGTGCCTGGGAAAAGTTTTGCGCCGTAGTTTTCCCGGTGTGGACACGAGACGCCTTGGTCGCCGGTAGCTGATTCAACAAACCCACGCACAACCATTTTTATTTCGGTCAGAGTCGATGCATTAACGAACCTGTTTTCTGATCACAGAGGAGAGTCCAAATATCACTACATCGGTCTCGAAGTTAATCCCGATGGAGAAAACACTGACCAAACTGAGCTCAATACACCGACGGAGAGTTACACCAAACGCCAAGTCGCCGTGGAAAGATGCAAACCCAGACGAAATCTGCCTCATATGCCGTAGGTGTAATTTTTCTCGTAATTTTAATAGTTTATTAATTTTTTATTTCTTAGGAAAAAACGCAGTTCGCTGTTTCGGATTTTGGCAGCGCTAGACGATAATGACCGGATCGCGGTTGTAATAGCACAGCTGCGAGAAACCATTCACGCCATAGGTGCACAACACACGTCGTTCCTTCCGGATGTGCTGCAAGGCGACGAGAAATGGACACATGTTCTACCGTTGCCAGAACTGCAGGCTGAAGAAATGTCGATGGGGTTTAAAAATGAAGATGTGACTAATTTTGTGGCTTCGTTTCGTATTCATCTGGGAGTAAGTACGAAATCCATGCAGGCATATAAATAAATGTTCTCTAGAAATTCTCACTACTTTTATGGAAGTTTGGCATTTAGAAGCACCGCAGCGCAACAAACTAAACAACCTTAGCCTTAGAAGTTTTAAAGCGTGATATGTTAAAACTTATATTTTGACATATTTCAAAAATTTACCCAAATTAACGAAATACAGACGAAATTGACGAAATTCTGTACTTCTACCATGCAGCTATCTATATATCTTGTCGTTTACAGATGGTGGCATACTGTATTGTTTCTGGAGCGTTCTTATCCGTTCCAGATTTATTCCACAATTTCTGGATTTCGCGAACGACCAGGTAAAAACGAGGGAGAAAGCACGAACAATTTTCTATATATCGTGGTTACAAACTTACAGTTAATATGTTTTCAACAGTCTACAGGTTACAGAATGCGTTAGTGGTTTCGATACCACTGTGGTCAATGCTTTGTATGGATGGGAACTTCTGCAACATTTCGTTCGCGACTGCTATTTGGGTACCTACAAAAAGATTGAAGAGCAGTTTGCCACCCGATTTGAGCTGATTACCGGCGGTATGGTTTCATATGGTATAATAACCGAAATTATTTGGGTCTCATACAACACATTGATTAGGCGCTTTTACCGGCATTATCGGTGAATTTGCCCAAAAATTCCCAGGATGGATACGCAGTGCAGTGGGGGATTTGGATAGTGACATGCTGCACATTCTGGTATATAATGGTAGTTCAAAGTTTGTTTCGTAAAAATTTTAATAAACTACTTAGCAAATAACCTATATAGAGATCGCTGGATATCGACAGATCAAGTACTATTTGCCTGATATGCTATGCTGGATATCTGAAACTGCTGGTTGTAATCAACGAGCAGTTCCTAAATTCCAGTCAGCTAAATAAGTATATCTACAAGTTAATTAGAAGAGTAGATATTAATGTTTTATACAGCTGCTATTAATTTTATTGTAAGATGCGCGTTGATATTCCATTTTGTAAGATAGGCATTAATATTTCAGCATACCTCGGCCCAAAGTTTATCTTTCCGGTTGAAAAAAGCAATCGAGCTCCATGTTGCATTTGCAAAAGTATATTGCATGCAGAACGATCCAGCTAAAATTGAGTACATGCGCCAGATATTCCAGCAAGTGTTACCGGCATGGAAACAGGTATTATAAGAAGTTTTTAAGTTTAATAAGCAGGTTTCTGTTTGGTATTGAGCCCATCTCATTGTTAATCGCTTGCGCTCGCTTAACTTTCGCATTTTTCAGCACATCGAAGTCGGTTTTACGGCGTTGCAACAGGAAGAAATGCATGACGCTGTGATAGTGACCACTAATTTACTATCACAGCCGTGTAACCTTATGGAGTGGCGATTATGGATTACCGATACCTTTCAAAAGAAATTAGCAAGTGTAGAGACAACTAGTGTTGAACTGGAATCGAACGCGATTTTGGAAAATAAAATACAGGCAGTTCGCGACATCGTGCTTATGTGGACCATAATAAGGTCAGCAAGCGTATCATACTGCAGAAGGCATGGTTAACTGCTTCGCTGTCAGTATGAATTCAGTATAGAATTACACGTATTCACTTTATACTTAAAATCAATTGTGTTTTACGTTTTTCTTATGTGCGCTATGGGATTATTGTAGTTTAGGTCCAGACGCTCGTACAAAGACGACTTACTTGTGTACTGGACAATGGACATACCAATTTGAATATGCAGAATTACAGAATTTTGTTAATCATTTGCGTTAAAAGTCTATTTTTTTGCAGCAAACGACTTATTGCAATTGCGAGAACGGACGTAAAGCCGATTGATAAACTAACTCGTATTGAACCTTTTTTCTGGTTGATGGAATTTTTCCAAAAATTTGTTAAAGCAGCAGCAGAAGACCTGATTGCCAGTATTCAGAATACCCCTATTATCTCCCAGCTTTATCAGGTTTGTTTACATATCTCATATGCGGGATCTTTGATATTATGGATCAAGCGAATAATAAAAAAATGAAAAGATTGACTGATGTTTAGAAAAAAATTATGCACACCGATGCAAAATTACTATCAAAAACTGTTGCAGGTGCTGTCGGAGAATGCCAACAGCAACGAGTCCGCTAAGCCTCACGATGTGCATCTTTCCACTCTAACAAATTTCTGTGTTGAAAATTTGGAGCAGATTAATCCTAATAATCAAGATTTCTTTTCGGCATGTGCAGATATAAAATCGTATATCCTGCGTGATGCAGATAAAATATGTTTAAATGAAAAAGTTGATGAGTTCATTGATAAAAATACCGCGAATGATCAGTCAATTCTGGAACAGCTGCTGCGTTAGTATTTGTGCTAGTGATTTTATTTCCCAGTAAGGGTTTTTCATTTTTTTCAATAGATGAAATTATTTGCGCAAAAACAATAAATTTACAATGCGGCGGAAATGTGCCAGTGGTCCTGAATCCTGATGTTGCTGTCACTTACTATCATCTCAGAAAAGCGGCAGTAGATTTGTGTTTTTAAGGTTACAGTGAAATCGTTGTCAAATGCTAAGCGAAGCATAACCGTGCGCGCCGTAATGCATTTGGCTGGCGTTGAATTTGTCTGTGAAGTGGATGGAAGTGTGATGGTTGTTTGCAGGAGCCGTTTTACATTTGTCATGGGTGAATATAAAAATAATAAAAGGCACTAAATATCGCTGTGCGAGCCGGCATTTGAATGGGCCTTCGGACGCCGGCTGTACGAGATGGGAAGCAACTTGACAGATTCAATTATTTCTGACAAATGGAAGGGCAATAAATTTATCAAAATTTCAATGGTAGGAACGGGGTGTCAAGTGGACTGGACAGGGCACACTTTATGAAACGGAAATATGGACCATTATTGCCATCAAGTCGAGCAGAAATTAAAATTTAAAACGGCCACTGTTCCCATTCATGTTTAATGACAAGAAACGCACCACAACTACGACACTGGGATATATCATTTATACTGCTAATGACATCTCTCGCTGTGCTATATTTACGGAAAGTGCCGGCGATACAAACATAACCTCGGAAGGAAGCCAGTTGTTGCCCTGTTCTTATTTAGGAAAAATAATAGCTGAATTAACACTGTTTGGCAAAATGCTCTGATGAAAACTGAAGTATTCGACGTATCGGCACAGACTGTACAATGCAGCTGGTCTTGCCGCACGCTACTTATCCCAGGTTTTCCGCTACAAAAAAAATACTCCCGTAGCTATTGCTGTTTACATTTATATTGTTCATTGTTAGATCTCGTACGTATTCATATTAACAACTTCCGTGGATGAGTTACATATCTGCACCAGCACAAAGACTAAAAGATGTACTTATGGTTTATGTTAGGATGGTTTAATTAAGTTCCAGTACACGCGGCACGTACTACAAATGCTTACGAATAATAACTTGGAACAGGATAGATTTTGAAGAGTTAAGTGTACGAGTGAGACTGAAGAATGTTTCACCGGCAACACTCGCCTTTATAGTATGTTATGTCCTGTGGTAAATTTTTGGCATGTTTTGTTTGTCAAATTTGCATCGTGTTCATTATTACTACTTTGATCGGTTGTGATCATCGACGAACTGGAAGTGCCTGGCTGAGCCGGCTTTGCGTGACGATGGTGCGATAAATCTGACAGGAAGAGATTGTAAAGGGGTTATGATTTATAGATCATATTGTCACACACTTGACATTCAAAGTGCTCGAAATAATACTTACTCATACACGTCCTACAAAGCCTGAACGATATATAGTTATTGCTCGCGCTGCACTAGCTGCACTATGTATATGTTCATTTCTCATCGATGTGCGCATTACAGCGTCCAGTATGGCACTTTCATAATCGACTCAATCGATCGACAATCTATTTGTCAGTGCCTAATGTGCTGAATATGAAAAGGTCACATCTCGCTTCCTTTCGGCCTAAAGATGACTATATCATCTGGAGACTAATGCGTATTAACGAAATGGTTCACAAGACGCGTAACAGTGCAAGGAGCATGCCGGAACGAGAAATCCATGATAAATTCATACGGGAATTTTATGTCATGACATTAGGCCCGATGTTGCAGCAAAAGAAGTAAACTAGGGAATTGCTGGCAGTGTGTTCGATCAACTTCTTGCGCATACCCCGAGATAACTGGGCAATAATGAGATATTGATGCTTGATCGCAGGAGAAAAATCATCAAACATGTCAGTTGTATAGTGTGCCGGTTTCTCCAAAGGCCTAGAATTATCTCTATGCATTGCCAGAGCACACCCATAATTTTCCTGTTATTACATGGCACAGAATTTCACCATGCGCCGGGCCATCCATATATGCACAGCATTCGGATGGAGCGGCATTCCCCTTCCCCGTTGGTAGATGAGCAGTCATTCCCTCAGGATAACCATGAATAATGTTGCTCGTTATCTTTTGCCTGTGAAACATCTGAGACTGATGGTCCCGTCCATATACACAATATACATACATCATTGTGTGGACATACATACATATATGACAATATATTGGCCAGTCGTAGCGGGGCACGTTACAATATTTACGATCATATATTGCGCAATGGGCTGCAGCGCTTGTCCAAAGGGACTTGTATTTGTCCGCAGGGAAGGGCGAAATGATGGGGTTAATGTCAGTATAAAAAGGGGTCAAAACAAGGACTACCCGCTGTGTATGGAAAGTGAATAAATTGTTCAAACATTTCGCCAACCTCATGCAAACATTTCACAGTTATTAATTTATTGCCCCACACTAATTTCTTATCTACGGATCCCACAAGGTTTATGAAAGAAGACGTTTGATATCGTATTCGTATCATGATCAGTAGGCAGTAGCTAATCAACTTTTTTGTGTGCCGGCATTGTATTTGCATGCGTTCTGGAGCGAAAGCCAAACCGTAAGGATGCTCTCGGTAACCTTCCTGCATTCTGTTGTACACACTTGTTCTTCATGAGCAAAACTCACGTTACTGTACAAGTATCGGATATGCTGAGACGCTTTTTTAATTGAATTCCATAAAGCATCAAGGTAAACTTATTAGTCGAGGTAAAAACATAAGAAGTATAAAAGCATCAACACCAGCCACTATTCCACAATTTGCTAACAGATGCTGGTTGCACAGATCAAAGGAAAAATGCCGAAAAACGCAGGAACATGAAAATGCAGGTGAATTAAATAGTACAACTGGAATATTTTGAATAGAGAAAAACCTGCAACGTTTACTGGAAAAAAAGGTATCAATCTGATATCTCCACAGTAACGTAACATAGCAAATCCAAAAACATTTCTCTTATAACATGCAAGAAAAAATAACATGTCTATCAAAAACTGAGAACAGCCGGTTTCGTTTAAGATCAGTCTGCAAGCAGATTTAAAGAGAAGACCATGCCAAAACACTTTTCTGTGGAATAAACGTAAACCTTCTCCAAAAAGACATAGTTCGTTCACAAAAACCGCTATGCTCGATTATATGAACACAAACAAAATGTCCAACTTTTCCAGAAGTATGCCTAGCTCATATACTATTTTGACAGAGAATCCCTCTGCTCATTTTCCCATCGCAGCGCTCATTCAGTTGGAACTGGACCGTGTTCCATTCATTTCTATTCCGCTTTTGCCGTTAATTCCCAATGGTGTACTTTTTTCTTTCCGGAAGACGTATGCTCTGCCATTGCACACCATTATTCTAAAACAAACACCAACAAATAAATGTATTACGATTATAATGGAAAGAAAGATCAATGAGCTTGAACCAAAAGAGGGAAAAGGGCAAATTACAATCCCGCCTGAAATGAGCCTGATCACAGAAAACAGTAGACAGGCAAAATCCATTTTGCTAAACTCATACTGACTGTTTTCGGGCAAGTTAATTTAATTTGAAAGAATAGCTTTTAACAACTTCCCTCAACTACACACAGTGGCGCCACATATGTATGCTAGCCTGTCCAATTTCGTGAGCTGCCAAACAATTTCTCCATTTGGCCCGGAAATGGCTAATTACCATAAACATTCCCGACAATATTAATGCTTCCACATGAAAAGACTTCATTACGTGTGCGAACCGGGGCCGGAAAACAAAACACCACAATTTACGGCCCCCACCCGTACGTTAAAGCAGGTCCTGATCGATTCCCTACCCGGGGTCAATTTTTAACGTTGCTATATGAAAGTTGGGAGATGCGAAATGGGATTTTATGCAACGGGAGAGAGAAATGTCTTTTCTCCCAGCTCACTCATCGATTCCGGACGCGTACTGACAAACTCATCGTTGGGGCTAATAATAAGATGTGTCCTGACATGAGAGCAAGGATATTGTCGTCTGAGTTTTGAAAATGAAATGACTAAATTTGCATGTGAATAGCCCTGGCGAATTAATAAGGTTAAAAATGTCACAGCTGCCGGGTCGGCACTTGTGCCCCCATCGTGCTTTCCAACTGTCTGATGTATACAGACACCAAGCTTGCTGAGGCCCCCATCTCGCAGCCGCCGGGGTCAAACTATTTAGCCCCGAAAACAAGAAGCAAACTTTCATATCATAATTTCATTTGTCGAGCGATTGTTCCTAATATGCCACGACCGTGGCATATTACTTGAACAGAAATCCTGAACAGCACGTTTTTAACATTTTGAATTTTAATGTGCTTCAAATCTTTTAATGAGAGCAAAAAATTAATACTATAGGTGATCACTTCAGTCTTGTATGCCAGTAGTAACTTTTCGACTTCAGTCTGCTTCATAAAGGTTTAAATGCCGAAATAATTACCTCAAGTTATTTCTGTGCGGTTATAGGTGCAGTCATGTCGGGCACAGGAGGTCGAGTTGGCGAAACGGTACGACTATCCGCTGACTGCCGTGATTCGGGCGTATCAGAACTTCTTGGACTCCTAGAACCGGCAGAATCTCCGCTTTGCGGCTCACTCATCCTTTTCACCATCCCATTCATATCAAAGCCGGGAATATTTCCATTCAATCCAAAGTAATTATTCGGTCCCATACCGCTCATTGCCGCCTGGGCGGCGTAAAAGCTGGCCGCGGCCGGATTTCCCATGCCCATTTTCCCCGCCATCCCATTGAACATGGCAGCATAAGGGAAAAACAGGGGATTCGATGGCAGTCCCACCGAAGCACCGTAGCTATCCAGGAATTTTCGTTGCATTTCACTGAAATTGGGCACACCGGGATAAAAACCAGGAAGTGGCGGTCCCTCGCCGGCCGCCGGGTTGGGCATGACGGAGTGGTTCATGGGAAGAGGCAGGGGCTGGCTGGACAGTTCTCGCTCGGGTGCATGCCGCTTGGGCAGTGGCATGTCCGGATCGGAAGAGTTATTCCGCCGGCGAACGGTTGCCGCTCCTGGATCACTCCACATATGCGTGCCCATGTGCACTTTCAAATTTCCCTTCGTAGTAAAAGCCTGGACAAAAAATAAATAAATTTGTTGCAATTTAAAATGCAATTATGTGGAATATGAGAAAATCACATATTGTTTATGGTTGATTATCTGTCTACTTTCTGTAATGTGCAAGCTTTTAGTTTTTTTTAATTTTTCAGCTACCGCATCAAATTCTCAGAAAAGTCTGATACAAAATATGTATTATCTCTTTTTCAAAGACAATATATTATGCAGAATGTGGATGGACGGTAGTTCATGCAAACTGATGAGATAATAACGTATATTAGTTCAGAGCGCCACAGGAAGAGAAAACTTACGCGTCCACATTTGTCACAGACGAAGGGCTTCTCTCCGGTATGCGTTCGCATATGAATCTGGAGTGCACTATTACTACTGAAGGGTTTATCACACACATGACAAACATTCTTGGCATAGCCACTTCGTCGCTGGCTGGCGATCGATCCATTGCTGATATTGTTATTATCCTTGGAGATGATCGAGTTAGAATCTTCATCCAGCAACGGCTGTTTGGCTGCTGCTCCACCAATTCCGGCTACAGCCGCAGCACTACATGCTGTTAATACCATCGTGTCCACTATCGGTTTCTCTTCCAGACTGGATTCATCCGCTGACTGGGTATTATTAGACGACTGAGATTGTCCAAATTGCTGTGCTGGTAAGTCGCGAATTTTGTGGGTTAACATATGCTGTTTCATATTTCCTTTGGTTGAGAACCCGCGGTTGCATGTGGGACATGTAAAGGGTCGCTCCTTTGTGTGGCTGCCAATATGAGTACTAACAATTTAGAAATGCCATGGTGAAATTCACAGATGCAAGCAAGGCGCGCACAATACAAGAAGCATACAAACACAAGTAACAAGACATGCGGAAACCAATTAAGTAGTGAAAATGTTCTCAAACAGTAAGGTACATGTTTGTACTAATGTATCGTAGAACTAAACGAAAACAAATTCAAGTACGATATTGTTGTTATTTTATTTTTTATTTTATGATACTTCATTTATTTTCCTGATTTGGTATGTCAACATTAAAAAATAATTACCTTCTAAAATGGATCTGTAAAGCACTCTGACAAGCAAATGTCTTGAAGCAAACATGGCATGTCGTATTTCTTGGTGAGGTCAATCGGGATACATTATTCCCCGACAGAACTCCGTCGGGAGAGATGGGCGTCGCTGATGTGCATCGCGGTGTCAGATCGAGTGCGCCGTCGCTATTAGACGCCGATCTCATAACTGGATCCATTAGGCCGCCGTTCGTCCGGCTCATATCGTTAAAGCTCGGACTATCCATTGCGTCATCCAGATCACCGTCATCGTTGCTTTTCACAGACTGAGTATCGCTATCCCCACGGTCCAACCGATGACCACCACCATTGTGAGGGGCCGAGAGATCCATAGGAAATCTAAAAAGCAATTTTTGACAATTTCCGCTCTATTCTGTAGTTCTGCTACAAATATCGTAAGAAAATATCAGCAGCTCCCTAAATTTTTTAGCAACTTTTCGAGTAAAGTACTCGTACTAATATCTATATACCATCAAAGGCGTGTACAGACTATACTCACCTTTCTTCGTAATTGTCACTTGCACCGCCAATTCCACCAGTTGTGCGTTGAATCAATGCTTCCAGGCTTTGAAACGAATTCTGAGACGAAGGCGGCTGGGTAGACCAATCGGGACGTAAAGCCATGCTGTTGATATTTCGAAACCCATGATGAAGAGCGCTTCCGAACACGGATGATACTGAATTCGGCATCGTGCAGCCGGCGGATTCAGGAGTCATACTGTGTTCAATCATGCGCTGCTGTAGCGCCATTACACTGGGAAGCTCCGGTGGGCATTGTGCCGCTGGACTGGCCGCTCCAGCCAGCTTGGCCCGATGGACACCCATATGAGTTTTTAGATTCCCTTTTGTGGTGAAGGCGCGTCGGCATAATTTGCATCGAAATGGACGTTCACCGGTGTGAGTTCTACCACAAAAAAGGTATTTGAAAAACACCAATGCCACATAAAGATTGGAAAAAGAAAAACTACATTCATGCTCGGAGAAGCCATTGTAATAAATTATAAAACACAGATAGTATTCTATTATATTAATTACGTGTTCTGACTCCCTGAATGTCATCGTTAAAAAAAAGCGCGAAGGTAACAAAATTATTTATCAGGACAACAGATGTAGCATACAACATACTACGGTACAAACCTGTAATGCATCTGCAACGCACTCTTGCAGCTGAGCACTCGTTTACAGATAACACATTCATGTGGATCGCGCTTATCATCCATCCTATCCGCCATATCCTGCAACCGGGCACTATCCAGAGGCGTGGCAATCTCCATCAGCTGTTCCCAGGCATTGTCGTTACTACCGGGTGTGGGCAGCAGAGCCATGTACAGTGCGGGGTCAAGTGGCTGTCCATCCGGCCCTAACGGCGTCATATCCATATCGTCTGCCTTCCCGTCATCGCTGAAATCATCTTCCATCACTTCCTCCTCTCGTAGATGCCCATTCATGTCACTTCGCTCCACCGCTGTATCCTCGCCACCGTCCGAGAAGGGTGATCCCAGATCCGATAGCTGGTTCGGCTGGGATGACGGCTTAGATTTGTCATTGACGGCTTTACAAGCGCCAATATTCTGTCAAGAAGCGAGAAACACGGTTCAATGCTGATCAAATAATTAGATTCGTTAATACGTAGAGGCCGGATGTTAATTATTATTACAGTACCAAATTTTCATCCTGTACTCGGTTCAACCGGCCAATGTCGTTACTTGTCGAAGGCATATTCTGCAAGAAAATAAATAATAATTGTCTCAGCTGGCATAATTAATATATATTCAAATCTGAATGTCAACCAAATAGCAACCAATTCCTCATAAAAAAGGTTTCTGCTTTGCTTGGCATTTCAAGACATGTTTCCACGTACATCGTGTATTTTAATATGCTCCAGAAATGATTTCAAATCAGGGAATTCCAGGTGATCTACTGGACAGATAAAATCCGGCCGTTTAGTCTTCTCACTTGATGCTCTGTTCACTTCAAGTGTAGCATCAGACATTCTTGTTGGTTGTCTGGGGCTCCTGCGATTCACATTATCATTCATCACACCGTTAATTTTCAGCAGTATCTTCTCCATCATGCGCATCAGCATAAAATGCTGCTGTTGAATTTGTGAAACAATAATCTGAATATTGCTTGGACTGTCCGGATTGCCGGCTGCCGAATTAGCCGATAAAATCCGCCTCTCCAACTGTGTTTCCACCACACCGTCCTCGTCATCCTGACTCGATCGACTGGGCATACTCGTATTGGCCGGCAAACACGACTCTTTATGTCGAAGAAATCTCTCTAAGGATTTAAATTCCGCTTGACAAGATCCACAAAGATGAACGTCACCTGTCGCCAGAGTCTGCACTGCCGCAGCATCACCACTTGACGCAGCATCCGTCATGTCCGCCTCAGAGCCTACACACAGTAAAGCAAAAATCATTCCCGCTCTAAACAATTCCAACTTTCAAGTGACAATTTTTTCCGACTTGGCCGTTATGGACACAATTCGATTTTTTCTGTCCCGCTATCTCAAGTAGTATGTCAATTTGTCACTTAATGCCTACAAATGGACAACGCATTATCATCCGGCGCTCAGTGCCATATATCGTACAACGTGTCCAACCATATATTCCTCATTTCCATGCCTTTCGCACTCTGGACAGTAAATTGCATCATACTCGAATATTTTCTGATTGCTAGAGTGACGACCAAGTGGTTGGCGTTACATGAAGCTCCAACAAGATTGAACGGAAATGAAAACCGCTTCATTCCTTGATATACCGCCATTCATTTCACTTGGCGGAGATGGAGAAATCAGTCATGAGCTTATAGCTTAATTTCATTTTTCTGACTTCAGCAAGTTGGAGCAACTAAAACGATTTGCTCAAGATTGTCCAGAATTAAAGTACTCACAAGTACGACTGCCGAGCTTTGCCATGTAGACTGTACAATTATGTACGCGATAGGAAAGCATGCATTGAATATTTTTTGAGTTTTTTATACTGTATACATACATATATTAATGACGTATTCCAGTAATTCCACTAAGAAGTCTCCAGTTGATAATTTCAACTTCACGACAAAATATCCCTGCTGGCATTTTTAATCGCAAACTAACCAGTGTTGACTGTGCTGAGTGTGCTCTATAAAATTACTTAAATTCCTCATACAAAAAGAAGAAAAAATAACAGTTCATTATGATCTGCCGGTAAGTACATGGTTTGCAAAATGAAGAAAAAATTAATTTATGCAATAAAACAGTCTGAACACGAATCATACATACGGCATAAGGAAGTATTAGAAAAACTGTATACAACAAGAATGTGTGTTAAAGTCACCAAATAACGGTCACAGTCTTGCAATTTTATACAAAGTAAAGATAATTACAATGGTTTCCTTTCTGTAACCATTCATAACTATGTGCTTTAACACAGTAGCTCACGTAACGTGGCATTATGTCTTTATTTGCTAAGCTCATATACACCATATTCTCTATGCGTAATTCGATCCAGTGAAGAAACTGGAGAAATCTCTCCGTCCACACACCGGAAAATGTCCTTAGCCACACAAATTTAAATCCGCACATTATACTTATTAAACGAAAAATGCCATCACTAGTATCGGATATAAATGTAAACTAGTGTGATTCTCTCATTAAAATCTCATCCCATCCACGGAGAGTGCAGCCACTAGAGTAAACCCAACATTAATTTCGCTGTAGAGAGAGTATTTGCTGTAGCTCACCAACCATCTGCTCGTTGCTTCAACATAATAATAACTTCATAACTAATTACGCCATTTCAGTCCACACTGATCCCAAATGGCAGCTCCAAACTTGGCTTCGTATATCAATATTTTAACAAGCACCGTAATATGACACTGCAAATCCTGGCTTGCACATTCAAACAAGTTTTCGCTGAACAATCCGTGTACTGTCAAAGCGGACATTTTATTTAATTTTAATTGCATTTATTAACTAACTCATCAGCAAGCACTTAGAATAATTTTTTTGTTGCATTTTAAAATTAAAACAATCATATTAAGTAAGGTGTGTCTAGTGTCTACCTTGCGCGCGCACACAAAACCATCAATTATCACTTACAACCGAATGTGGTGAATACAAAACTCAGCTGCAAATTTTGCTAGAAAAAACTTATTGTAATTTAGTACAGAATGGAACGCGGTTAGTAATCACGGTACAAAACCTAGAGTAGCAGAAAGATGCTGATTGCTAACTGCAGTCCTGCCTAATAGCATAATAATAGTGAATAATATCGTACCATGCGCTTGCAACAAAAACAACTTCACTTTTATATATTTATGAGAGGTTATGGTTGTCATCAGAATTAACAGGCATTCCGTGGTCTACCACTTGATCACGTCTTTATACTCGACGCCAACTCGTACAAAATCATGTCTGATCAAAAGGTGATTGAGAGGCCAGCAGGTCGGGGTCATTTACTTTGCGTCAAGATACTTTTTCCGCCGAATAACGCACAACGCTCTTGCTTATCGTTAGTCCACGACTTAGCAAACATTATCAAATTTTATTTGTACTTTGTGAAAGCACGCTAACACTTAATACACTTGCTACTGTATCATTTTTCAAGTGACCTTTTATGTATCGGAAAAATCTGAACATTATATTTCCGATTTCTATTGACAAGGAGCATGTCACCAGCGGATAAATAGTCAATGGATGTAAACAGTGGGCGCACAGCACAAAGGCTACCGCTTCGATGGCTTACACAGTGGCGCGTGCATCCCTACCACACTTTAAAGTGTCTCTGCGGTAGTTTTAAGTACCAGTCGACAGCTTGGACGTATGTCGCTATTATCTCCCTTGGAAAGTCATCTTTCCTTGCCGGGATTGATTTGTGTATTGATAATGCGAACACCGATGACCAGCACTGACCACTAAGCGCACACTTATCTTAAATAGCATGTCAATAAGCGGCATGCACAACATATGTATTCAGACTTAACAACCGAATATACTGGTATCGCTTATTCCCCATGATCATATTATTGACACCTGCAGGCACACGCGAAAACAAATCTGAAACGAAGTCAAGCTTAAAATTTTTTACGTTCACCTTAAGTTTGATTCAGAATATCCATACGAGTACTGAACTCGTGTACCCCCAACACATGTGACGAGCGCTTCAATATACATAACGTGATGACGGTAGAAATGCTGCTGCAACCAGATGAACTTTGTATGAATATGTGAAATTTTTGATAAGTTGTAAACATCTGATATTTATCAGTTTCCGGTGTCGTTACAGCTTAATCATATTTTTTCCATGCCATACTGCAAATCATTACACCCACCGAACAATAATCACTCTCTCATCGATACCGCAATCTCGTTTGCACCCTTTTATACACCGTGCGCAAAAGCTTGCATACATATAGCATAGTCCAATAATTGCTATGTGATTACTAATCGGCACAAAACTTGTTTCTCATAAGATATTCCCTGACAGAAGAAGCGCTAACTAACTGGCACGAAACCAGCCCTTTGCCCTCTCATCAAAGCCATTCGATTTATCATGACTTGACCATAACCGATCTATAATTTCCAACACATGTCCATCGCCGTCAGATCAGAAACAAGCAGCCTGCATTTGCATTGCGGACAGGAAACGACAGAAAAAACCCGAACTTTTCACAGACTCGGGTCGTACTGTAAATAGGTAAGTACTTATTACACCCTGGCCAATATTTCCATTCATTTTATTCTACGCCCCGTTGACTGATACGCCACCAACCACGCCCATTCCATAATTTTCATACCGGGTCACGAGAATGTGCATTGTTTTAGTGCATTGTGCATTGTTTTAGTGCATCCGCCACATTGAGCCGTGAAAATATCTTTTTTGTATTGATAAAAATTCATATAACAACAAGAATAAGATTATCTGCTCATTAAAAGTGTTCCTAAATTGCTCGGTTCAAAGTGTTCCTAAATTGCTGATACTCGTACCTTCCATGTCTTCTAATGATATTGTCATCTGAATATTCACCGAAAATAAACAAAGCTGCTGGAACAAAGAACAGACCACATTTAATCTCTTGAGAACACATCTATATCTGCAGCGAAGAGCAAGAAAGGGCTCAGTTTGGTTTTTGCACCAAAAGTGGATAGTTGGTTGTTTGACCTGGAACCTGAAAGTTACAAAATTGCTTCTATCATAACTACTCGTAATTTTTTATGCAGCCATACTGTTTGTGAGGTACGCTCTAACACTATGTACGTATTTACTGCGAAGAGATTACAGCAGCTGTATACTACTGAAAATGAAAAAATTATATTATGATAAAGAAAACTTATAATTCGTTAAAAATCGCGTAACTTAAAATTATTTTGCCGCATGCATGGAATTCAAAATTGCTGTTGTGTGCAGTGGTTATAGTTGGATGGCTTATTGGGCCGGTAAAAAGTAATAGGGGTCATCAACCACACCGATCGTGCACTACCGAACCAACAAAAAAACTCACGTACATAAGCTAATCGGCATGTACATATGTATGTCGAGAAAGAAAATCGCTCCATTTTTTGCTTTACCTTAACGTTGTGCAGTGAAACAAAAAGGCTTTACACAGCATAATTATCATAAAGCAGAACTGTAACTAGCCTATTCCGCTCGCATACAAAAAGCCAAGGCACCAATGCCTGATCGTGTCCATTAATTTCATCTTTGAAGCATGAATGTAAATCAAGTCCGTGAAACCAGTTCATTCATTACCTCATCCGTACCAAATAACCTCAGTTAGTGCTATTATTTTCTTGCTTAAAACACAGCTGAGTTTATCGCTCTCATATGCCTTTTCCCAGCATCACCAAGAGGTGAAATCTCTCGCGATCGCATAAGCCCTACAGAGCCGACTAAGAAATTGATGAGAGAAATTGCTAAGACAGAATACACTCAACCAACCCCATCAACTTGCTGCTGCATTGTGGGTCAGAGGCATAATAACTTCTTCCTGTTTCTTCCATATATGCATTACGCGAGCGTCAACAAAGAAGGGCATATTCCATATTATTATATGCATTCATCCGCTATTTTCGTCCTGCTTCCTTGATATATCGTTATTCTCGGTATCACGACAAACAACTTTATGGCACTGACTCTTCTGACAGAGAAAGGGCCAGTCTAGTTCCCATTAAACAGTGTCCTCTCTCCTCCCTTTCACTACTGAACAAAACCGATCTAGCACGGATGCCTCTGTTAATTAAAGAGGCAATTATCAATGCAACATAAGCAGCTATTATCTAACCTAATTTACATTTTCTTTGGCGAACACCGGCATTCTTTCTTCTAATAAAAATCCTGCCACTTGAGAAAGTTTATAAAAACACAGGTGTTGTACCCGTTGATAAAGCAAAATTAACAAGTAAATTCTTGACGTACAAACAACATACTCGTAGTTACCATAGACATTTCATTTATAATACTATACTTACCATTAGCATGCCGGCATTTCGAAGCAACGCCAAGCAGGATTTAAAATTATAATGTCAAATTAAAAGGTGTTCAACTAGTTAATACTGCACTGAACTTTATAAAATTGACATTTAATGAAAATCTTTTGTTCCACCGATGTAATGCAGAAATTATTCAGTAGTTTACATAATCTGAAGCAGGGAAATAAGATCGGAAAAACACATTACTGTAGTTCTATCGTTTTAAAATCGGCCGCTTCAAAATGCCAATGTATTATTGAAATGCTCATACCGTGATAATTTGTATACGCAAGCTATCTATCAATAAGTAAACAGTTATCGAGCCGGTACTGGTCGTCGGTGGGGTCAATAAAGCGAAGATACTTGTTTCCTGTGCTGTTAGGGAATGCACATTTCTGCACTTGCTGCACAAGCAGGCAGCAGTCATAAATCGGAAAAAGCCTGCAGGCTCGGGAGCGTTAATGCGCTTTGATTCCAATCTTGGATCTGGATGATTATGAAAATCTCGGGCGCAAACTTTTATGATATTTATAATCCTATCTGCCGGCTTGCATGCAAATTCCCGACAGCACTGGAGCCACTGACGTATTTCCCATCAATTCCTCAGCTATGAAACCGGGATAAATGGATATTGCTCAACGCTATGCAGCCTGCATGAAAGCGGACAAGAAAGAAAGAAAAATAAATCCGTCAAAACTTTGCGACGCGTATGGAAAACAAACCGAAAATGCCTTTCTTATGCTGTTAATCCTTCATCACTATCCAGCTATAACCAAAATTTCGCTATCTATAAAGTACGTAATGTGCAGTAAAAGCCAAAATACTCGCGTTGTGATTGTTTCTTTTACATTTCGTTTCCATATCAAATGCTTTCTATCATGCACAGTTCCCAGAATTACAGTATTAAACACCGAAGCTGCTCCATATCAGCCAGAAAAAAATATCGAAGGCGTAATGAGGTGCTATCATTAAACTCTGACGTCGAAATCTAATTTGGCTGTGCATATTGTATAACCAATGATCAAAACTGCGGACGAAGCTTTTCAATTTCCTGCCTCAGGATATAACTGACAAGCATTATTGTGTTGAATAGTTAAGTAGTTCAAAACTTTTAACAGCTTGAAACCATCCAACCAAAGCCAACTATAACCCCAAAACAACAATCTTGAGATGCAAATATATCTTGAGATGTCACTTTGCCGCTACGCATAACGACCGTTTGCATTTTCTGTAACATTTTTAATATATGCAAGGTTGTAAAAGATCAACTGGAAGAGAAAATTTGCGCAACATGTTCTCTCCATTTTCGAGTAACGGTAAGTAGTAAGTATCAGATTGACAGAAAACTCCCTAAATATTCACACCAATTCACTTTTACCATTTTTGCGTATTTTAAGTCATCTTCAAGGTTTTCAACAATGAGCTCGGTCAACTAAACGAAACTATGAACGCTTTAAGCTGTTAAGTATCAGGTAACCAGCAACGGAATATCAAATTTTCAACGAGATTAAATTGGCCCAAGCCGGATAAGTGGACTCGTTACACTTCGTACTTGGCCATTTACAAGCGACAGGTAACAGGAAAGAGTTATGAAAAGTTGAAAGATGTTGAAGTAATCCTTAGCGTAACATTTGATACAGACAAACATACTTAACAACAAACAAATGCCGCGCCACAGCAGTTAAGGCCAACTTAAAATTTTTGAGCAGCACGAAAACATAAGTGCCACAACATAGTGACCTTCTTGAGCGATTAAATTTTCATCTCCTTAGCGGTGCATTCATTTTTAAATGTTTATCCATCTATACGCTTGGCTACAGTCAATGCTTAAAAGTTTAAGCAGGTTACATTCATATTAATCTACATCACACTTATATCGGTAAAAGATATCAGTGCGAAAACTTTTTTTTAAATTTCTAATTTCTCCACAAGTTCTGTAATTCACAGTCTGTAAGATAAAATAAAAGTTGAAAAATTAAGAACAATACGGAAAAGTGTTGGCTGGAACTTTCTGTACCGTACTTAGCGATTTTTCGGCACTCTTAAAGTTAAACCTCACTGATCAGTCACTTATTCTCAGTTATGCAATAATTGTAATTCCTGAATAAAATTCTACAAAATCTCGAAGAACTGCCCGTCCACAAACCGCAAAAACAAGTAATACAACTATGTTGCGAGTTACATTAAAACTCCAACATAATAATTTCCGCGATATCTATCGATTTGTACCGCATAGTTTACTTCGAAACTACACTTGCAACATTAATTACAAAACGCTACATTTTAAAAACTCTCTTTTGCACAGTGGCACACAATGCTTGTAAGCTGTATAGAAGTAATGGAGCCAAGTATCAAGTTTCCAACGAAAGAAAATCAGCGGCTACGGCCAACAGCCCGCACATGGTATCGCACCGCACATCGCCGCTGATGTCGTGTGTTGGCATTATTGAAAAATCACCTAGCTTTATGGCATATCATATCATAACCGCCAACGCACGCCATGTGTCACTTGACGTCAACTTGCAGCAGACTCCATTTTAAACGATTGTCAATTGAAAATGTCCTCCATTCCGATGCACTTGTGATTTGTGAAACATGATGTATACCGCGTACATATTGATATCTGTACTACCACAGAACTTAACGGAATTCTCAAATGCGTATATTTATATTACTTGGCAAACATACAGGCGCACAAGCTTCTGACCGTGGAACAATTTAAACTTTCTGGCAGATATGTTAAAACACTTTCCTGGTTATGTACAAAAATAACAAAGCACTAATAGTTGTTATTATGCAAAATCAAAAGCAGGATTTATAGTGCTACACGACTTACCGTTTCGCTCCTCCACCTCGGCAATCAGTGTTGTAGATCCGTCCTCTGAAGCGGTGCCGTTCTGAAACTGACTATTCTGGCGCGGGGTGAATTGTTTCCTCTTGGACATGGCTGGTGGTAGTGGGGGCAGGCTGTTCAATGGGCAAAGAGAGCAACAGCTGGTTCACCACCTCCTCCCTTGACGGATTGAAGGAACTCCACAGTAAGAATCCAAAGTTGGTGCAGAAACACTTGTCCAAAAGGCCAGTGTATTATGTTTTGTTATTCGTACATGGGATCGTGACAAAAGACCATGTTAATAATAATAATAATAATGAGAAATAAACTACTATATTTGTACTCATCAGTGCTGACCGAGAGTGTGCACATACAGTCGCCGTGCGATATTGCCAGCAATGTGAAAAAAATAGTGGCTACCGACTATGCTTATTCCTGTCTTGAGGACAGCATTACATTTTCTAAAAGACGCGGTACTGACTTGTGCGCTGCATATAAGTATGCCCAAATAGCGATAGTCTATCCATATAAAGTGTATGTATTTTCGCGGATAAAAATTGCGCATTGCCGCACAAATTATTATATCTGACTCCGCCTGAATTAACTTATTGGACCAATCCGTGCCGCCAACATTGCGAATTGTTGAGCCCATTCTCACTGATACGGCTACTACGCAGTGGGTGCAACTTCCACAAGTACAGCACAATATGTGCATATAACAATAATTAATGTACCGTAGTCGACTGTGATATTTAACTTGGCAGTTGGCACGGTATGTCCGGTATCTGACTTTGTAGGATTGCCGGCTGCTAGTGCTGAGTGCCGCGCACAGCGGCTACAAACTTACTACAAAGCGCAATGTCGAAGAGTTCCACCCCCTGGTGCTCCCATGCCTCTGTTAGACGCGATACGAGAGGTATAACACTATAAACTATAAGTTAATAAGCACTTTAGCTTAACGATGAGAATGCCAAGCAAAAATTATAAATTTATGAGTTAATTTTTGAAAAATTGTATCATTCATGAATTATAACTGCTCTAAACTAGTCACCACAATGAAATTGGTCGGGCGATATCACCTACGGCAGGCAGCCAGCTGGCATCCATTTGTGCTGCTGTTCCTACGTTCGCTAGACGCTGGGCAGTGGGCACGGCTAATTAAAAATTTAAAAAAGCAATTTCCGCACTACTAATTTTAAAAATACCAAGAAAGTTATAAGAGTACAACTTCTTCAGGGCCGGCACAAGAGGGGGGGGGGCGGAGGAGCGGACCGCCCCAGTGGCTGCTTCTTAAATTTGGAAAAACTTTGTGTAAATGTGCACAGTGCGTATATTCTGCAAGTACGAAAGAGTTTTATTTTGATAAAATATAGGGAAAATGCATATTAATATGCTGTACTTTATACAATGCAAGAAAGCACACCTAAAATCGCACTTCTCAGCTTCTCAAATTTCTCATTATCTTCCGAGTGACCCTTGTAGTATTACAAATACAGGTTTACTTGCAATGAAAATTAATCAGCAAACAAGGAAACCGCAAATAATGCCCGCTGCATTGTAACATTTTAAAAAAAATATGAAGGTCAACTGGTCAAAGGATTGGAATGAATTCGAATGCAAAAAAGACGTTCGCCTTACTTGTGAGCGTTTCCTTTTAGCAGTAGCACACCACGGTACATGTATATACAAATAACATAATTATTTATTAAAAGTTTCACTTATTTCGGCATGACAATTAGCACTGAACGTGCATGCCTTTGGAAATACAAATAATTATGAAAGACGTGCTGTGATAAAAATTGTGTCGCTTCTAAGCTGGAACCGAGAGACCGACGAACTGCCAGTGGTCCGTCACCGAGCGAGTTTGTGTCATTAGCAATGTACTGTAAGCAGAAGGCTAAATTTTTTAGAAGATCTCTAATGCTTCCAACAGGATACTAGTCAAAATTGAGAATGCACGTGTTTAATCATATTACTTTGCAAATCGTGAGTAAATACCTACATATCGAGGAGCGAACATTTTCTTATTTAAAAATTAAATAAGTATCTGTACATAGGTTCAACTCGACTACTACGGTGCTTACATTAGTTACATACATATAATATGCTTGATTTTGACTTATTCCTATTTGAAATGTAGTTAAATGCAGGCACTACATGGCTGTAAAGCAATCAAGGTGCGTTCCTCGATTCTAGAGCGAGGCAATGGCAGAAGTTCATGTGCGAAAAAAATTGTATATACGCTTACAAGCTCACACAAGCAAGACCCTAGGGCAAGAGTTACGAAGGCGAATGGATTTTTTGCACGGAATGGATTTCGTGCAAAAGTACTTACGGTATTACTGTATATGAGCTACTTCATATAATACTGGTATACAATTTTTCCACAAATAAAAAATTGCGTATTTATTTTTTCCTTAGGGAATTTTGTTGTTTCGGTGATTCTGACAACGCTGCAAGAAATGCATCTTGCTGGGGCAGCTTCACCGGGCCCCATTTTATATCGGCAGAATACGAGTATGTATGCTGACGCCAAACAAGCCATGATCATGATAACACTATTCCCGAAGAACATAGTAATCGACCGAAGATCTTCTTAGTCAGCGAAAACGCAAAAATGGTCCATCTTTTACGCCCAATAACGACAGCCATTACCAAAAATTATTTGGAAGTGGTTTTGCAAGAACTGTACAAACATCGGTCGCGATAGCGCGCGACCAGTTGCGTTTAATTATAGAATTATGATTGCGAACCTACGTGTGTGACTGTGGACGTATCACATGGAAATTTTTTCAAACTTACTTTCACCTTTTTTCAAACGTAAAAATGCTAAAATACAGACGTAGCGGCTTCGCACGTAAAAATTCTCGAAACTGTAGAATTACAAATATTCTGGAGGTATTTCAATAAATACTTCGAAATAGCTTTGCAAGTATAATATTCCGAAATGTTTAGAAATATTTGAAAATGCTAAAAGATGGATGTGATGCCGCCGCGATTTATGAAGTCCGGTATTTATTAGCATTAATACTGTATGTATATTATCTTTTGTAGTTGCTATAGAATTTTAGATTCGTAACCATTCCATTCGATTTTTAGATTCGCTTTTAGATTTAGGTCCTGGAAACCATCATGAAGATTGCAGTAAAATCGCTGCCATGAAGAGCCTCAACCAAAAATTTGTTGGAGCAATGGTCCAATCAAGAACTACGCTGTAAAACCTTCGACAACAACAACAACAAAACGCAAATCTGTTGCTAATGTTAACCTTTCTGGAACTTTCTAGAATATTCTACAATGTCGCAGTGCTGAATTTAAAAATTTTTTTCTGAATCTCAGGCGATTTTCAAACTTTTTTCGACTTATGGCGAACCTACGTATGTACTTGCCATATACTATTTTTTATGAATTATAATCACTGCAAAAGTTCGATCTCGAATTAGGAGTTAATATTCTTGGAAAAAAGGTGATTATTAATCTATTGATTACAGGTAAGTTCTCACCGGGCAGTGGTTAATTACCGGTAAGTATGGAGACACAACCTATGAGTATTCGTACCTACTTATAAAAAATACTGCGCTCCGGTCTGCCAATGCATACAAAAGTGCATTTTCTAGTTATTGTTACTATCCGAAGCCTGCCTCTTATGCGATTTTTATCTCTTTCCATGCCCTTATCGACAAAACCAGATATGTATAATTAGACTTGTATGCCGTTGCATTGTTTGATTAATTTTCATGGCCAGGATTCATGTTACCCTTACAAGACATACAGATACAGCTTACAGCTTGCGAAAACCAGACACTGACCTTTGTCTAATGGTTTATCATTGTGGTAATTAGCAACCCAAAACATCATGAAGATAACTGCTTCGGTATTCGTAATTATTAGTGTCAAGTTCAGACACTTCCATGTCGCAATAATACCGCATTTGTTTAACGAATGTTGAAATACCTTTTTATGCCGATTTGTCCCTTAAATTAAAATAACCAAAAACTTGTACTTAGACGGCTTTGGCTGCACTTTGACCTATGAAGTGTACGCCGGCCACTGCATTGTCGCCAGTCGCCACTGAGCAGCATATACTGGAAAATCGCGATTGCACGAATTGCTGCGACAACTAGTACTAGAAGCACGGTATAAAGGTTACTTTTAAAAAGTAAAAGTAAATATAAAAATAAATATTTACGGTATAAAAGTAAATATTTATCTCTTATATACCTTGCTAGCAGTATTGCTGAAAATTCAAGAAGGGAGCGCGGCATCCGTACTCGGGATCGTGAACGGAGCGGAATCGAATAAATTAACCGAGATTGTTTTGTTCTAAACATGTGTTCGTGTTGTTTCACTGACTGATAAGAACGAACGAAGCTGTATGGGAACTATGCATTGTAAATCTGTACGTACCCGTATTTTAAATTATATTTCACGAGCAAGATAAGACGACATACTAATTATAAGCATGTCGCCCGTGGTTTTGTTACTTACTTATTACAGCAAAAAGCACTGGAAAAGCCCGAAAAGGTATTTAATGTATGATCTATAAGTGCGGAATACTAAACCTAAGGTAAACTGCTCTGCCGCGAAGACGGATTGCCGTTGCTTTCTGCACATACTGTATTATATTTTCTACAACCCCTTAAAGGATTTTTGGTCTTGAGGTCCCCATGGATGATGGGCCCATAGTCGCAAATACTAGTAGCTGCACTACTGATCGGCTGGCAAGGTCACTGTATTTCCACAGTTCAAACTTTTTCGCTTCGGCTAAAATTCCCGGCGTTAGGAATATCCGAGCAATGTATCCGCCACTGCCACATCCCATTCGATCGCCTTCCTGCAGCTTTCCACGGTAACGTACTCACTGCATCAAGTGATTCAAGTCGCTTTTCGTTGTTTGCAGCCCTTTATGTTTCACGAACGTAACAGGCCCAGTAGCGCTATCAAAAGGTCAAAAATTGCAGTGGAGGATTTCGCAAAATCCAAATCAGTGTTGTTGTTAAAAGTACTTCCAGTTTTTTACTGTTTTTTATTAAATTTTACATAAGCTTTAGCTAACATAAGTTAAGTTTTGTTCGGTCGGAATTTCCCTTTTGGAAACAAATTAAACAGAATTGTACTTGGTAGGGACTAAGGATCTACCGTAGCTGGTGGTAGCTCCTGACACTGGCTCGCGGAGTGCTTAATTTACGTTTTAACAGCTCCTAACAAAACGTTGCCGCCTTAATGGCACCCGCTCTTGTGACAAGCCACCTTCTCCAAGTAATCTTCAACTTAACAAAATATCTCTGTACAGAAGCGGACAAAACAAGAATTAATAGATTCTAAGAATCACGAAGAGGCTCTAACAGAATGTTAGTACGGTAAACTGCATCCAAAATGATGGCAATTTACAAGAACGAAATTAAAGTGTCGACCTTAAGTTTCAAGATGTTTGAGAGGATTGCTGAAAGGTCATAAATTAATAAACTTCAAGCAGAGCGTTGCGTTTGCTAACAGCATTAATAGCACGCATGTATTTCTGTGCGCAAAATATTGGTGCATAGTTGCGCTTATATAATTTGTTTACAAATTTTATATAAAATTGTAAATACTAAACCAGCCACGGCATTCAAACGTTTGAATGTTAATGCGGGCTTGAAACCACAACGTAAAATTTCGAGCTCTTATTGGGAATTTTAAGGGCTTTTTATGAGCATTAATGCGCTCCTCCGGTAACTTTTTGTTCTTTCAACCAGCCGGTCATGTACAACTGAGGTGGTGCCCTAAGGTGTCAAGTAATAAAAAAATTGTGCTATATTTTACAGAGTACATTATTCTGTTTTCTGGATCGATTGATGTTTGCATTTTGGTTGCATACGGTTATGGTTGCATAAGTTTATATTCACAGGTTTGCTTATAGTACAGTATCTGAAAACTTTCTCGTTCAATTCACGGACTCGCACGTTCGGACAAAATATGCGTCAATACCAAATCAAGCAAAAATTTAAAAATTTTTGTTTGTTCTAGCTAATACTTACACACAATTTATCGTGCCATGTACCGTTTTCTAGATTTGTTTCTCTTACAAATGCCGAAACGTTGATCATGTTGGCTGGTATTTCGATTCTTTAAAGTCAGTACTTACTTATTGTCGACAGTACCGAGAAGTGGGCACAATGTTTTGCCATTCCGAACCTCGATCATCCTATGTAATAGCGTATATTCTACTCGTACAATACGTACAGGATCAGCTAAAAAACAGAAAGGGACACAATGCGACAGTATTATGCAGTTATGAATTATTATGCACCTTCGTAAACCGTATCCGAACCGCTAATTGCGAAGCTATGTATAAAGAATACCTGGAAAGCAAAAATGCAAAACGTAAAATGAATTTAGTTTTGATAATTCCATAAAAAAATCTGTTAAGTGCTAGCTTTAACATGCCGGTTGAGCTGTTAAATATACCTGTATTCTAGTACTTCTTACGGTTGTATCGCTAGCAGAATATTTTAGAAATATATTGATTTTAATGATTCTAGCTAATTATATATTAATGGGTTGCCCGTTGCCGTTAATCCATCGCAATAAATGTTGAGATTTATATGGCTTTGCCATCGGAAAAATTACAGCGCTACGAGTAGGCATACATTTACACATTCCACATATTATAACGAAATAGAACGGTATACTGAGTATTGTTTCGGCCGCTGTTGGGATCGGGAGAAAAAGCTTCAGAAAACGCACAAGAATATCGGTGAGCGAATCCTCTATCATTTATTTTCCTTGGTGCATGCTTAATAAGCCAGCCGACTGAGCTCCGACAGCTACGAACACCCCTAATGCACTGTATAAAAAAACTTATCAAACCCTTTAAGAAGTATAATGAAGGAGTGGGCTTTCGTGTTGGAGTGATTATCCAGTTGAATCCAAACCGACAGAAACAGTGCTCTGGATAAGACAGCTGTTTTCGTACACAAGGATAACATAGTATTGTACGCGGGTAAATCTTATAATAGAATGTAGTCGTATCATCCTTATGCATACGCAGAATGTTCCCATGAATGTACACTGGGCCTTCAGAGATGACGTGGACGCTTTTCAAACTTGCTGATTCTTTTATCAAGAGCTACAACGCATATTAGTCTTCTTTTAACAAGATGGATACCGATTTACTTCGATTATTGGACGAGACGTTGTGGTAATAGTGATCAAGAGTTTACTTCTATTGTGAAACAAGCACTGCAACAGATCCACGATATATCACCATTAGCAAATGGTCACTCTGCAATCACAAACACGAACCCACGTATTTTACCATTTTCAACGCATACCATCCACGTTGCCTGCAAGTATCGTTTCTTCCTGCGATTAACGCGGACGTATTCAATAACAGTAAGTTTATGAAATATTTTAACGATAAACAAACCATTACTCGACTTGACACTTTTAATATCGCTTGTTGCTCTAAATTTTGAAGCCGTTTATTACTTCACCGGCTTTATTGTGCGTCAGAAAAGTTTTCGAGTTGTTTTGTTTCCGTAATTCTTAGATGGAAACCAGGGTATCAGTATTGTTTTGCCAGTACGGACAAAATTTTAGCAAACTTCTTTTGCGTAATAACTACGAAAAATGATATACGTATTTTACATGCTGAATATGCCAATATGGTTACTTATTATCGAAATTAAACGATCTTCCAGTAATTCTGTAGATTTACACTCTGTTTATCAATGCAATCTGCGCATGGGCGACCTACGGGATTTTCAAAACCAAAAAAGGTAAGCAAAAATAAAATATTATTGCAATTCGCTTAAATTTTTTCAGACTTATTCAGCGAGTTAATAATTTAATATTAATAATATCGCGCTGCACACCTACACGACGAACATTCAAAAACGAAGATACGAAACTACAAATAACGAAGTGCGAATTGAAGAAATAGCAGTTTTCTGTGCTAATTTGACTCTCGCCTAGTACTATCTATTTTTCTTTTAGTGCTCAGTTTGTACTTACGTGTCGTACTATTGAAGGCACAACCATAATTAATTACACATAAGTTACTTGAAACTTTAATGCAACTGGTTGTATTAAATAGTGTGTTTTAATGTAATGACAACTTTCGAGACCTGATTCTGCATACGCGTAATGTACAAAATCTGAAATATGTATCGTGCCGTATACTGCGGCCGAAATAATAAAAAATCTCTATAGATCCACTGCTTGACGTATAATGTACAACATTGTCGTTCGCTAAACCCAAAACGTGTGCCTAACCTTTACTGGCAGAGCAAGTTGTGCCTGTTGTGGACTTCTACAAATGGCATGCTAATAGTCTTTTAAAGAAAAGATTTTAATCATCTTACAGTTATTCTTGGTTTCAAGCGTTGCAATGAACTGTTTTTAAAAAAACTTTTCCAAAGGTCAAATTTTATCAATTAAGACGTGAACTAGACACGAGTCCACTGCCTGAGTATTGCTAATTAGCGTACGTAATGCCATCAATTTATTTTACAATCTCGGAATGGCTTGTTATTTGTGAGAACGCTATTATTTTTAGAGAATAAGTTAAATGATCCTCATTAATGAAATAACCGATCCAGCTAGCATCTATTCGAATTCCTTGTCGATTTTTTATTATGTTTTAATACAAATCTTATATACCCAATACATTAGATTAATTTATGGCTTCAATTGTTTAAAACATTTATCTGGCATGCCTCCTCGGTAAAATTTGCTTGCGGTTGGTACAATTCTCTTTGAATGCTTTCAAGTTATAAGTATCAAAATTAAAAACTACATATTATAGTGCTTGATATCATTTCATAAAAAAAGAATAAATGGCAAATGAATGTGAAATGCTGTTTTTCGTTTGTCGGTTGGATTATCTGGTCGGCCTGTTATTAAGGGCTAGTCTAAATGATTAATCGAGTGTTAGCCGGCTTCTCCATACTGCTATCCCAGCAGTGATATTGGAGATTAACAGACAAATTATCCCGGTGTTCCAAGGGCTTCACGCCTACTGCTACCTTCCCGAGCTAACGTAGCAGACCACCAACCGCTTAGCAATCACTTATTATGGTGGATCAGCCTGGGTCTGGGGATATAATGTACATATATACCGTTAGCATAGACCTGGGACGCTTGAAAGACCACAGACGATTATATCAACATCAACAGGATATTTGAGCTTGCAAAATACTTGAAATGAAAATTATTAGCGTACAGCCATCGTCATCCTCTCTCTGCATCATCTGCAGGGGCTCTGATAAACCGTGGTGAACTTCCCTTTTGCAGCACAACAAATCCTTTAGTAGTTTTGACATCCTTGAGACTCCAGACTTCAACTTTTCCACTTGTATTTGTCAAGCTCAAATACCTCGAATCCATGCAGGCTGATTGGGCTAGATAGAGGTTTATTCTTCCGCTCTTGAATAACAAAAACCGTACTGAATTAAACAAAAAACGGTTGACGCTTATACTTACGCTTTAGATTTACTATGTGCATCGTGCAGTCATGTCTATCCAGGCTTATGCCAGCAACCAATCATTGACACTCCTTACCATTAGTTGTTGTGGCTTTCTCTGGTGTATATTGCGCAATGCAACCCAGCGCAGTGTAAGTGGCATGTGTTATTCCCGTCCAGAGTGGCTTTTCTAGGCAGCCAGGATGTCGTATATACCTTCCTCCGGATACCGGCGGGATATTCTGATGCGAACAGCTGATTATTTGAAGATTCTAGGCATTTGTCATATCTTTCTCGGCATATTGGCATTTCTTGTGCAAATTGGTGGTAAGACTTCCGGTCATTTATTGTTTATTGTCATGCGCTATTTCTTATGTCAATAAGCTTTGTAATGTGTTTTTTCCAGTGAATTTCATGTGTCAACAATATCAGATTTATGACTGGCACAATGATGCGCCGACGTTGGCCAAGAGTGCAATCGGTATAATTGCAGCCATAACTTATATTGTGCAAGGTAAGCAATGAAATTAATTCTATTAACAATCTTAATATGTTTATCGGATAACCTGTCTAACCAAAGTGTATTAATAGGCCAGTTGACGATAGGCTCATACAACTAACGGAAATAGCGTTTCTCTCGTTCGTACACTTAATTTTAACCGGTATTAAAGTAAGAAGTATTCGATATGAAGAACACTGCGCAGTAATTTTTAATAAAATCTGTAAAACTGTATAAATGCATACGCGGTAGTCCTTACAGTGACCTAACGATTTTTATCGAGTAGCAATGTGTTCTTGTCATCATTACATGCCTGTTGTGCACTGCATATCGCGAACGTTCAGTTTTTCTTTGACAGCCGTTTCGAAACATTATGTGTATCGTATTTAAATAATAGATAAACAGGGCGGTTTGATAGATTCAGAAATTCTATGCATTATTTACAATGAAAATTCAGACAAATATATATGAGGTGATTAAAACGCACGAAAGTGTTCCGCGCTTGCATGTCTCTCGCAGCTTATCGAGCGTGAAAGATCATCCAAACACGATGTACTCAGCATCCTGTCTTTATAAAAAATTCATAAATATGCTTATATACATCTTTTAAACATAAAAAGAGGTTAAATAAAATGATGCAGCCTACGCTTCAAACTGTTTCAGTGAAATTTTTGCCAAAATTGTATTTTCATTAATTTTCATTTTTAAATTAGCGACGTCGCAATCTTAGATTACATCTGTGTTACTATACTCAAATAAGTATATTAATATACTTATACGTTTAATATTATACTGGATACTCGTTGGCTCTAAAGTAAGGGTTTGCGCATTATAGTTAGTTATTGACGCTCCACATAAATAATTTGTAATTTTTATTGGTTCTTGATTCGCTACACCACCACATAAATTAACGTCACTACACAGCGACACATAACCGATTAATGAAAATATTCTCTGTTATAGGGTAATAGGGTATAACTGTTGATCTTTTTCCCAGCATTATTTACTTTAAATATACCACTTTTTGCGCAGTCGTTTTGTATTGCCCTGCGCAGTAGCCCTACAATATCCCGCTTATTCTTATATTGAAATGTGTTTTTACTGCGGCAACTCTATATGTTTACTTTCTTTTGACAGGCGTCTTATCGATTGGCGCGGGAAAATTTGTTACCGGATCAACACTCCCTGACCTGAGTGAACATTTCTGTGTTTTAAAGATCTTAAACTGTCTAGCCTTATTAATGTCATCCAGTTTACTGGGTGTTAGCGGATACCTAGTGTATGTTTTGAGTTTGTGGTGGGCGTTTTACGAGGAGCATATTACGTATATCCAAGGACCGGTCCTCATAACTTTAACACTTAATATGATTCAAATCGGGGTTGGTGTGTGCGAATTTGCATTGGCATTTGCGGGGTTTTTTATAAAAAACACGTAACCGTATTATCCTGTGGTGCGATATACCCAGTGCAATCCTGGCGTTAGTAGCATATTATTTTGCGTAATCGTATTAGAAAGCCACTGCGCTTATGGTGGTTTTGACATGGTCGATTTGCCAGCTTTATGGGCATACTTCCGGCGTTGTGCACATGTATACTTCCCTCGCATACTGTACGTGCAGATCGATGTCCTGTTATTAGAGTGCTGCGGAATATAAGTACTACATAGGCCGCCGTAATGTTGTCCTCATCTTCATTTCTACATATTCAATATGCATAACAGGCAAAATTGGTTTCAGTTGGAGAATCAAACTAGTCCATACCGGGTAAAGTTATCAAAATCGTAATGGACCGGTTTGGCACTGTAATACCCGGAAACCGGCGCTGGCAGTGGAATACAAACAGCTCGTTTAGAAGAATGCAGTTCATTGATCCACTTATGACTTACAAGAGTTTCAACTCTCAACTTATAAACTTTTAATGAAGACGTTCGAAGCAAAAAACCTTTTCCGTAAGTCTTACAGGAACCAAAAATCTTGTAGGCCATTGTTTGGTTGTCATGAAGCGCATCCAGACAGAACGATAATAAACTATGAACTACACAAAAGACTTGCAAGAATAATCCATCCTCTGAAACGAAAAACAACAACACATATAACTATAGAAGTATCGCTAGCTTGATAACCAATATACCGTAATTCTGCATCTACAGATAGATACAGTGTAGACCATTGCGTATCGTGTGCCCTTCACAACGAATGATTCTACGTGTAAACTCGACTAAATTAGACATCGGAATTCTATTACATACTTACAGTTAGCCGCTACTTTTTCCCGAAAAAATCTTTATAGTATTGATTAACACACTTTGTATACCCATAAATTATGTGGCTACAAGCACAAACGAAATCAAACTTGCCAGTACTGTATATTCCGGCAATTATCAATGCTGATGATTATTTTTAATGTTCGTTTTACGGCCATATAATATTCCTATCCCAAGATTTCCCTGAATTATACTACATCCATGAATAGTTAAGACGTTTTACAGTTCCTCAATCACTGGGTTTTCAGACTGTCCTGATCTTCTCCCGTTCATAAAACAATGAAATAATTTTCAGGTAAGCAACCGCAAAGTGCGATTATATTAATTTTTACATGACAGGGTTTCCATATATGGATTCGACACAACATTTCGCTTACGTTTTTCACGTCTGCCGCTAACCAAGGCACAGGCACAGCGCTTGAACAATATTTGCAGCTTTATTAAGTTACTTACATTAATTAGAAACGCTAATTCTATAAATATACTAACTGTACTTATAGTGATGGTAAAGTATATAATTATATTAACATAAGATGTATCCGCTCAAATTGATTACGCATTTTGCTATGTATAATATAATACAATCACTACGAAGTAAGTGTAATTCTGTACATTATACCTGTAGCTCCACTGTGGAAGCAGTTTTCCGATTTGAGGTTCGGCACATGCATTTTTCTTTATAAGTTAGTTATATGACTGATATGACATTGTAGGATACACTATTTTGCGGAAATCAACAGTTCTTGATATTTCTCAAGCGCCGAAAACCTGTGACCAATGATCGCGCGATTGGCGCTGCACCAGTGCAAAATTCCTGTTTTTTATTTGTTATGCTTCTATCGGAAATCTCTTGAATAAACAGCAGCATACTGGCGATTTTACAAAGCGTTCTCGTTTTTTTTCAAGAAACATACGGGTAAACCTGTACGGTAGGCACTATAATAATTTTGAAGTCAGGCTAATCGGTAAGCAATACTGTACAACACATATTATGCTTTTACGCTACAGTAGTTATACAATATTTCGTACAGTGTTTTAGTTCTGTTTTCCCGTTGTCGCTGCGGTTAACAGGTTCACTAGCTAAAGGCTTTTGCAATCCGCAGCGTATTCACTGCAAGGCACCCAAAGTCTTTATACCGTGGGAACGTTTTAAAATTGCATTATGAGTGAATTTTTTATATGATTTCTGAGAATTTTTATTTTGTCGGTATAGCTTTTAAGTTACTCCTTGCTCATTTTACACTGTAGTGGTTCAAGCCATGTGAATAATTTAGTTATATCTATATGTACTGTACATACACACAATATTTATACAGTAAGGATGTATATCTGTATTTTACGTAGCAAATGCATACTATTGTATTTACATTAATTAAATCAGTGACTCTTTGATTAGGCCTTAACCCATTGATATTTCAAAGCAGTCATATTTTTGAACCTTTTGGAATTGTTTTCTGAAATTCCTTTTTGTTTGTGAAAAAACTTTGGTTTATGAAAAACCCGGGTTCCGTGGGTTTTTACGGTATTGTTACCGACTACTTACGAATTACGACATACTGTACTACCATAGAAAGTGGAATTAGAGGGACCGTGTTTAATACTACTGTACTTTTTTGTTGTGTCTGGCTGTCTGCGAACTGTCTTTTCTTATTAACGCGATTTCACCTACGTACGTATCATTGTACGTACAAATTCGTACTGTATTTTCATTTGCAGAATAATGCACAGCGCCGCACTCTTCACAACTTGCAGCTCACCGTCTGCTTGTATGTACGGACAGTACTGTATATAATTATACGGTAGTTGTCCGATAAGCAGTCTGGTGCCTGGGCGATGTCCGGTTGCCAAATTTTTAGTCCACGTAGAATTTCTACTTCACTGCCACGCTTTTGGGTGCTAAACCAACAAGCTTTTGTTTATCCAGTTTTTTGCAGTGGCATTGTCAACTGTCAGTCGGTAGTCGCATTCCAAATCATCGTGCAAAACTTTGGCGATACAGAATCCTGAGCTCGCGGAGCCATGGACACGGCTGACGGGGAAACAAAGTCAGTGCGATTCGCCGCGCAACTCGAAGAGGAGCTGGAACGGGAAGGGCTGACCGATCTGCCTAAGACGACCTTGACCATCCAGAGTCCCATGAGTCAACCAGGAAACAATCGCCAAGAAAATGCTTGGAAAGAGCTGCTAGAGAGAAACGTGGACAATCCTGTGTATGGCAATGTTCAGATGGAGGAGGATGTGCTCTCCAACAAAAACACAGGAATCGGGTCGTCCATCCGTCGCCTGGGTTCGCGAGTGCAGCGCTCGATTCGCCGCTCGTTGCGACGTGACCCCAATCCTTACGGATCGCAAATTCTGAGGTAAACACAACCATTGTAGCGGTTTGGTGTGTTCATATTGTCTTCGTGTTGAACGTTCGTGTTTTTTCAACAGCATTCAGGAAGACCAGGCATGGATGAGTTGGATCGAAGAGCGAATGGGGTCAATATCCCGGGAAGCACAACTGGATTTGCCCATGTTCAAAAAGATTCTGGGTATCGAAAAAGTAAGTGAAGGAGATTCGAATTATATCCGTTGGAGATGCTAATTATCATGTTGCTGTTATTCTGACTGCCCTGCATTATATTTTTGATTCGTGTGATATTGTGATTCGTTGTCATAACTGGATTTTCTCCATTAAATATGTAAAATTAATTATCTGTTACTGCATTTTTTTGGCATACCTGTTCCTACCATCCAGTATCAATACAAGAATCCCACAATGTATTGATAATCATTTTTACTGTATTGATTATTGTTTTGTAGGCTTACTACGCAGATCGCCTGTTTTCCTTGTTCGACATGAATCATCGCGGTTACATCATCGTGGCCGATTTACTCCGGCTTCTTTCAGCAATGACCAAGGCCAGTGCCGCCAAGAAATTGCGACTCATTTTCGACATTTATGATGCTGACGGTACGAGCTAATAAGTAGAAAACGTGTAGCATTTTTTATCAGAAAACAGAAGAAAGAATTTCAGGGTGCATTTCAGTGATTTACAACTTTTCGCAGGTAGCCAGACAATTGATGCAGGCGAATTTACGGCTGTGCTGTCGGCGGCCATTGATGATAATGCACTGGCCATTGCGCCTCAACAGATCGAATACATGACGAAAGGACTCTTTGATGCGGTGGACGTTAATATGGATGGTGTTATCACTTTTGATGAGTTACAACAAGGACTGGAGCGTTTTCCGGAGTGGAACGAGCGCTTACAGATTTCGTAGGCAACATTAATTACTTGACAAATGAACTAAACGACCACGGGTCGCATTTTGCGAAGTTATCAGGATTAATGTATGTACCGATCTAGATTTTCCCGGTTTCTGAAACCTCCAGCTGAGAAACACCCGTCGGTTAAGAAGCGGCAGGATTTATCGCGTTTGTGTCCTCCCTACTTCCTGACGTCGACATATATCCGTCACAATCCACGCGAGTTCTTTTGGGCGGTCTTTTATGCCCTTTCGGTCGTTGCCTTCTATTTGTATGGATCCCTGTATGCGGTTTACGTTCAGCGTAAGTTAATTCAACGTAAGTCTCATTGTTAATCTAGTTCTTTTGGCATACCCCAATGTAGGCGACATTTTCCACATTTTCTGTTTGCTAGTGGTCAGTGGAAGGGCGTGACAGTGAAATGACACATCAGAATGTTTAGAATTAGCCATGCAAATTTGCAGTCATAACAGATAGTTTTGATATTATCCGACCTCGTTAGTTTTATGTTAAATACGCTTCTTTTGTTGATGAATTAATTCTTTAAAGGAGCCGGCTTTGCAGATGATATTACAACCCAGCGATGTCTTCCGTTTTACGCGGTTGCTCACGGTTTCGGAATGAACCTGAACTGGAATTCCATGCTGCTGGTAGTATTTATGCTACGCCGGACACTGACATACATTCGTAATACTCGTATTGGTCCATACTTGCCAATCGATATTGCTGTTTTCGCGCACAAGGTCATTGGATGGGTCGTCCTGATCTGTGTGTTGGGTCACTTCATTCTCCATATGTTCCATTTTGGTACGGTACCACTTCTATCGTTAAAATTCCTCGCATTCTGAACACCTGTTGAACCGAAGACATGATTCATTAAGTTAATTTCTGTACAGAATTTTTTAAAGAGAATTATAATTAGTTTTTTTATTGTACTTGCTTACCATAAGTGAAAAACCAAACGAAATTCTGTGCTCATAACATTTTTTCTAGATTGTTTGGTGCGTGATGGATCCAACTTCACTTATTACGAGCTGTTATTCACCACTAAACCTGGACTAGGGGTTCATCCCGGCGTCGTTTCCGTTACCGGCTGGCCAATACTGTTCGCATTCCTCGTAATGTTCATTTGTTCGCTCCCTGTTGTCCGTCGATCAGGATTATTTGAAGTAGGTGATGCGCTCATTCTCAAATCAGTTCAAATCATCTTTTGCATTTGTGTCTTCCAGGTGTTCTTTTTTTCTCACCTCCTGTACATTCCGTATATGCTGCTACTTATCGTGCACAGTGACAAATTTTGGAAGTTCATTGTCGGTCCTGGTGTCATTTTCATTTTGGAAAAGATTAGCATGACCCGGTGTATACGGCGTTTAGTGGAAGGGGAGTTTTACATCAAAGAAGTTGTATTATGGGCTTCTGGGGTAAATTGTAAATTTTGATCAACATTGTTTTTGTAAAAACTTGTAGCTGCAAGCATTTTAAACGTGTTTGACATCGCTAAAATTCTGCTTCAGTTGTGTATTAGATCAAAGAAACTTAAGCTACAACATACAAATACAGTTTGTATTTAAAAAAAATGTAAACGTTTCTGTATTTAGGTTACACAGCTGACCTTCAACCATCCTCCTAATTTTGCCTTTAATCCTGGTGATTATATTTTTGTCAACATTCCCAATGTAGCATGGTTTGAGTGGCATCCCTTTACAATCAGCAGTTGCCCGGAGAATTCAGGTGATTTGATTTCCTGCACGGCTGCGTGATCCAATACGGTGATTAACTGATTTGTTTTGCTTTGATCATCAGATGCCGTGACTTTGCACGTGCGCTGCTTGGGTGAATGGACAAAGCGGCTGCATACATATTTCAAGAATCACGAGCGCAATTGCGGTGGAGTGAAGGTGGATACGCTGAATCCATTTAGTAAATTATTCCCAGGATTCGAACATGGCCCCAGCGTGTTCCATAAGAAACGCCAGTCGGTCAAAGGTCAACCAGTTCGTGCTCTTCATGTTCCGGTATGCTGGCTATTAATAGTACTAGAGTAGTGTAACTGTAACATGATTATCTTGTTGCATAATAAAGTGCCAGTTCTGGGCAGCCATACGGGGAAGTCCAGTATATCACCGCTGAGCTGTAAAAAAATGTGTTGTCTCGATAACGAACTACAGTAGTTCAGTAGCGAACTAAAATAGTAGTGGATGAGAATGACAGAAGGTGCTGAAGAAAACAGTTGCCAGTTGTTACCGCGAGTCAAAGGACCTTTTAGCGTATTAATATTGTTTCGTGCTACATTTGAAGGTTTTATGGAATGGTGATTATTGAAACTCGGTTAATCAATGAATGGTCTTTGCACATTCCAGATCTACGTGGATGGACCCTACGGTACACCTTCCGGTCGAATTTTCAATGCTGAGCATGCCGTCTTGATTTGCGCTGGTATTGGTGTGACTCCCTTTGCATCCATCCTTCAGAGCATAATGTATCGCCACCATGCCTCTAAAATGCGATGTCCTGAATGCGCCCACGAATGGGCACCCGGTGTGTTTTCTGGCCAAAAGGATCAGTTGAAAAAGGTAATGTCGAAGAAATAAATCTGACTGAACTTCGTTTATTAAAGGCTATCTTACAGGTGACCTTTATTTGGGTGATGAATAGCCAACGTATCTTACAGGTGACCTTTATGCTATCTTACAGCGCTGTCTTACAGGTGACGTTTATCTGGGTGGTAAATAGCCAGCGTAGCATCGAATGGTTTGTGGAATTGCTGGAACGGCTCGACATACAGCAGTTGCGCGAAAATGAGCTGGACCGTCTGATTGATATCCGCATCTATGTCACCTCGGCGACACGAATGGCAGACTTATACGCCTTTGCTTTGACTACGGCTTTGGATATATTTTATGAGAAGCATAACCGGGATATGATTACGGGAATTCGTTCGCGTGCCATTCCTGGTCGTCCCGATTGGCGTAGCGTAAGGAAATGTGCATTGCATTGGTAAACGAAGATGTATTTGACGCTTTTCTTTGTATCCTTCGTAGGTGTTTGAACATTTAGATAAAAATAAACGCGGAAAGATATCCGTGTTTTTCTGTGGTCCGCCGGTACTGGGTCAGGAACTGCGGGACTTCGCTAATGAGTACGATTTCGACTTCCATAAAGAGTCTTTCTGAGTTTGAAAGTTTTGCCCTTTGTAAGTTTGATCGACAGTATATGTTTTGACAGTTTGTGTGGAAAGTTCTTTTTAAAGTTTTTTAGAGTTTTACGATGGTTTTACGAATGTGTGAATGTTAAAGTTTAAATTAAAACTCTGTGATGCTCTTTTTGTCTGCATGCTTGCTTATATTATTAGAATGGGGACGAGAATATCAGAATCTCGTAACAATAATAAAGCTCACATCGCACTAGGCAGACTCGGGTTTGGTATTCGCCAAGGAAGTCAGAGTATAATCGTTTCGTTGATTTAAAGTTTGAAATCATTAATTTTACCGATATGACCGTATGAGTACTGTGACTAATCTCATAATTCACCGACAGCCCATTGACGAAAGCTTTTACAAGCAGTGACTGAATATTGTGATATTGCTAGCGTCGTCCCATAATTCATTCCTAATCTTCCCCGTTTCTGATGATTTTTGAGAATTTCCGTCTATTCCTATAATTTCGATACTAATTTTTATTGTTCATTAACTGTAAATTTAGGTGAAAAATAATAGGAACGGGGAGCATCTCCAAAAATATTAGTTGTACCAACGGAGAACGGACCCTAAGAAACAAAGATGCGGAGCCGTCAGGTGACCCCCTGTGGGCGCAGCTGGATTGGTTTTCGCACACGCTGTCGCAGCTGGATTCGGGACTTGGGAGTACTACATGAGTGAAGAGTCTATCTCATTGGCGTTCCAATTATTTTGGGAAGTAGGAAGTTAAAAGATTTCTAGGTTATCGTGGATTATTGGATGGTTGTTATTATATTTTGTTTTTGTTCATAAACGAGTGTTTTCTAATAACACTTCTGACTTGAGCAAAAGGTACCGTACTTTACGGTGGCATCTTTGGATTTTGCGTTTTGCAGCTTCGGGTGCATCTTACTGCTCAACCATGTCGTCGGACTATCGAGGCAAAACAAACTATTTCGGCGACCGTCCCATGCCAATTGCGGGACGCGTTTCCGATGAGCGAGAGCGTCTTACCAGCATGACCATGGAGGAGCGAGAATGGCGTGCGAAGTGGTGCAAAGATCAGGAATTGGCGCCCGATGAACCAAAATATCTCCCCGAAATGGATCGCATAATGAATAATCCCATTCAGCGCTTCTACAAAACCCCCCTGAATTGGCTCTTCTACACCAAACTGGAGCCGGTCATTGTAGGTGTATTTGCTGATGATCTGCAGCTTGCAGTTCATGGAAGGGGGCCCTTCATCGGCTTCATGGTAGTTAACTTTTGCAGGGTCCTCACGCTGCTCTGTTCTTCCGTCACGTTATTCCAAAAGGACTGCTAGCTTGGGTCATTGGATGTTGCATTTTCTATAACCTGAAATATCGCCAGTCGGTAATTTTCCATTATGCTCCTAGTTTTGTTTTATATTACGCTTTAATGCTGAACAAGAATGTTAAAAACGTTGTAAGCTATCAAAAAATTGATACCTTGGGCCTTGCTTAGCATTAACTGTTAAGCAACCTGGTATTTTATCAAGTGGGTGACTGTGGGTTGTACTAGTAACTTCTAAATCGTTTTGTTGCACATCTTTCTGCACCTTTTGGATTGAGTAACCTTACCAGTACTTAAAAGTCGACTTTTAATTTTTTTAGTAGCTTTATTCTGAGGCTGGCTGAATATTAGCGCACTTTTTTTTGCTGGCTGTTTAATGTTTTGTTCCATAAATGTCTCCACACGAAAAATTTGATTTTCTTTTCATTTAAGTTACTAAAGGTTAAGTTTGCATTGCTGTGCATAAGTTTTTATTGTTATGGTTGTTTTAGAGCTGGGAACGAGATAGTGGCTGGATGTTCAGATGGGGAAAACCTACCTTGTTGCCGGTGAGATGAATGTTTTACTGAGAGCTCGAGTATTCCTTTTAAATTAGTCTGGTTTAAAGTTCAACGTACGGGAAAATAACAGATAGCGTTTCGCAAGAGATGGTATGTTTTCGGCCCGGAACTGCTATAATTATTATTGCATTAGAGTGCTTAAGCCATTACCTTCAAAGTAAGCACCGGAAACGTACTGTTTACTCCGTCCGTAGCAAATAATTTTTTCCTGTGATGTAGCGCTTGTATTCACTGTCAGTGCGTCAAAAGTAAAATTAATACTCGGCAATGCTACAGGGTGATCCTGGATATCCTAACCGTGATCCGGTGAATTACTCAGACTACTACAGTAAAGGCTTTTATGAACGGAACGTCTTCTTGGATATGGGTGTCCACGGAACATCTTCGTATTCAAAATAAGCTGTCCGCTAGCCCAGTTTGGTTTGAGTTTTATTGTGTGGTGTTCTTTCACATAACTTCATGGCATAATGGAACGGTTTAGTCCCTTTTGTGAGGGAAATTCTTGGCAATTTTAGCCTTCAATATGTAAATAATTTCTTGGTGTGGCGGAAATGCGTGCAGCACTGGCATGCAGCTTTACTACCCCAGTGGGTCTGAAAACAACCTAAATTGCGGCTCACTTGCAAGATAACTGCATCATGAAGGGCGATATCGTATTTCGATGTGTGGTTATACCGTTAAACCCTTGTAGTTCAGTATTTCCGTCACTATTTCGTCTTCTTTATAATTGCTGAGACTGAGGCAATTTCTGGATGGTTTACTAAATGCATGCGGGATGACTGAACTGCTCTGTAGTCTGTACTTATGTACAGACTGCAGCACCGGTACATACAATACATGAACATTGACAGCAGCAATTACTGTCTGAACTTTAAATTTTAATGCAGGATTAAATGCGAAGTGATGATACACTCATCATACAATACGAGTATGGAAACTAATTATTACTTATAGAAAATACAGGAGGAATCAGATTACAGCACACATCACGTACTACTGAACCTGAACATCTTTGGGGGCGAACAACCACTCTGAACTGTCTGAACTTCATCAACGTTTGTGTTATCTATACAAGTATAAATTTTGCGGAGTGTATTCTGTTTCGTAAACGAACACTGCGTGACATTTTATTCGGTGTTATCAATTAGCGAATGCCACATCACATAAAGTACGGATTGTCAAATATCCAAGGCAAAAACTGCAATATCAAAAACAATTTGTAAAAAGGACCACCAAACTCACAATTAGATGATTCTGCTGGTGTGCACTGCCAATAGTTAGTGCGAAACCAGTAACTGAAAGTACAGACAAGCACGTCAAATATCAGCTCAAGCGCCTTATTAGTTCAACATATCGGAACCGAAATAACAGCAGTCAACGTTTACAAGTCAGGGAGCTTGTGAAACTTGTCAAAGGAAGGCAAGCTGCCCAGAGAGCACACGCAACAAAGGACCCTTTAAAACACTACTACTAAAACTGTCTTCACACTGTACGTCGTTTCTGTGCATGGAAATTATTCATTTCTGGGTAGTTGGTACAATCTCGGATCCACTAAAGTTCGCTTGTCGCGGCAGTCATACACCCATCTTGGCGTGACAAAATGCATTCGCGGATTTTCACGCTTTACCTAAACCATTTCCACAACAAAAATTCATGTGGGGCTGTGGCTACACTTAAAACGCTGCTTTTGTAAACAAGCTCTTAACTGACCTCTTCAAATTCAGGACTCCATTTCATCGGTGTAACACAATGTGTCACAAGTTCATCATTATGATCACGAATGGTACTGTAAGAACAGGAACTAATCAAGCTAATTGAAGTTAACTGCCACAATCATTTTAAGTGCCACTCAACAAAGCGCTATCACAAACAAATTTGACAGATGCCTTATTTTGGCAATACTTGAAGAAAACCGAATTTGATTTTCTGGAATGAAATCATTACCGGTTTAGCCAACCATGTCAAAGCAAGAAGCTAACCACGAACTCGACAACACTTACCCGGCAAGATCGGTTATCAAAGACTTCAACTCATCTTCTTCGGTCTCATCTGGAAATTCGCCGTACAGATGGAAATGCATGTTGCGGAAGAGTGGTCGCTGTCGCGGTGTAAATCCCTTCCCATCGTCCACCGTTTCTTCAGAGTCTGTTAGATCGAGATCTTCGTCGTCCTCCTCTTCGTCAGTTTCATCGTCGTAATGCACGCCTCCACGACGACGTTTAGGGGATTTCTTTTTAGGTTTCTTCGCTGCAGGCTTTTTTACTTTGGATTTTGCAGATCGCTTCCTCTTTTTTCGATCATCCCCGGAAGATTCTGATTCTAGGTCATCGACATCTTCATGGGCAGAAAATTCCTCCTCATCTATATCAGATAAAGGATCATCAAGCTCATCTGCAATATCTGCATCCGATTCCTCAGCATCCTCTTCCTCTTCACCTGACGATTCATCCGCATCTGGTTCTAAATTACACAAAGAACAACTTTATTATATCAGATCTAAATTTATTTCAAAAATATGGATGGCGTAAATCATCGACAGACACTAATTAATCATTTACGCAATATTAGCCTATCAATTGTAGAAATTAAACGAGTGGAAGCAGCTGCTAGGCTGTGCTAACATCTTAAACATCTAACGTCTTAATGACACTCAAGAAAAAGCAACTCAACTGAACTAACTTACCCCACTCTTCATCTTCATGAAACTTCGCATCTTCTTCGTCATCAGCATCTGAAAACAAATGGAAAGACAAATGAAATTCCGATCAGGGAATATTCACTAATCCAACTAACCATCGTCTCTTTTAGTCGGCTTGGGCTTTAACATGAATGTTCTCCACGGCATCATGCGCTTATTCTTGTAACATTCCTCGATCCACTCTTTTTTCACTATGCGTCCGCCCGCAGCACGAACTTGATTGAATTTCGGTGTTCCGGCAACCGCGCAACTAATAATAAAAAAAACAGATTTCGCTGTCTGCTTGTGCAGCACAAGGTCGAAATTACTGCCAAAATTACTGCTAATGGTAAGAAATGGATGATAAAATTTACATGAGATGTGTACATTCATCCTCCCATTCTGGTCGATATTTAGCGCCCATATCAAGCATTTTTTCGCGAAGTTCAGATCGCAAAGGATTGACAAAACCACTAAGAGCCATCACGCAGCCTTTCATTATTCCCTTCAAATCCTGTGTCTTCGCGCCTACAAAACAAAACCAGGTAACTCCAACTTGATACGTTGGCACATTATAAAGTGTGCAATATGGACATGGCTCACACATCCGTCAGGTCTGCTCGCGAATAACGCAGACGCTTGATTTTTCAAGCCAAGTCTCCATTCGCGCTAAACTTTCTTCTCAACGTACTACATAGTGGATCGATTCCGAAGCACAAAAAGATTACCTCGTCTAGTCTTCCTTCTAACACTATTATCGTCGTCCTCTTCATTGTCATCCGGCAGGTCTTCTTCTTCGTCTTTCTTTCGTTTGACTCCTTGCGCACGACCACCTTTCGATGTCGACGGCTGTGGACTACTGTTTTCCTTCTTCGGCCGGCCGCGTTTTCGCGGACTAGACTGACTGGATTCCGGTGCGGGCGGTGCAGGTTCATTGGTTTCCGTCTCCTGATTCTCAGTGGTGCTGCCGTTCTGGCTGGTTTCCAGTGCCTGCGACTGCTCCTCAGCCGCGTCTTTCTTCTCCACCACGGCGCTATCCGCTTCGTCTGTTCGTGTACTGGCAGCGAAGAGATCACCCGGTCGAATCGATCCGTTAGTTTCCTTCTTTTTCAACTGAAAACGACCACCCGCGGAGCCCAGAGTCGGCGCGATAATCTGGATGGATGTCAGGCCAAAGCGCAGCTCCCGATTAAATGGCTGCTGGCAGATGAACTTGATGCGTTCCCATACAACTGGCGTCTGATCGGATTTCAAAGTGAACAGGCGTTCGGCTTGGCCGTTCTCTTTGGAGCGCGAATCCGATGGCGTCATCAGGGAAGATTTGGCCACAATCGTCTCCCATTTTCCGGAATCAACGTTCGCGGCACGTTCGCCTTGAATCTCCAATAAGGCAGTCCAGTTGTTAACCACTCGTATTGTCTGGATTTTGGATGGCCGGTCCATCTACAAAAGGCAAAATGAACAAACCTGACTCGCAATTTTAAGAATGCAAGTTAACAAGTACAACGGAGCAGCCTGGTTTTTTTCTTGGACGGCTACTGGCAATTGATTATCATCCGTCCTCACAATATCCAAAGATTATCATGACATACACATCTTTCGATTCTATACAGTCAACATGTGACGACTCGACAGCAATGAACTTTATTACAGACTTATTTTCATCTCTTGACAAAAGTCGCGCGAACTTACCTTAACAATCACGAACGCATCGTTCAGGCCAGGCGTATCGGTACTCCAGGCAGCAGAATCTTTCGAAGCTATTACATTCTTTCCTGGCGTATCCTATAAAAAGGTTTCTCAAGTTTACTACAGAATCTGCATATCAGGCCATTATCAGGGCAAAACAAGTGTGTTTTACCTCCGCTTCGGAGCTGACATCCACGATCTCCAAGTCTATGTTGGCAGATGGATCGTCCATTCTGATGATTTTTGACTGTTGCCTCGAAGTATACACTAAGAAAATCTGGACTAACAACGCAGCAAGAGTTAATTTTAGTTCTACACTCAGTGCGGGAATTCAGAGAAACATCTGCCGGGAAGTTGAAATTTCAAAATGTCAGAAACACGCATTCTATCGTTATTTATGTACTTAAGTACGTAAAGGCAGTATTATTAAATCACTTCTGCAGCATATCAGTTCAGATTTCAGAAGATGGCGAACCGATATCTAGGGACTCGGTGACAATCGGAGTAATGAAGACAGAATGGTTATCTCCAAATAATTTTCAAATTTCATGAACGATCATGTTCTAGCAAGCAAAATGGATGCCTTTAGAAATGATACTACTATTGTTTACACTTTACAAATTAAAGTACCTATGTGCGAGCGCAACGGTTGAAGGCAACTTGAAGCAGCGAAGTTGCCAACTGGGGCGCGGAAACGTATCTCATGTCGGTTGTCTCGCGCTCCGCACTGTTGTGCATGATTTTTTGCGTAAAATTTTCTTACACACTGGCTTTGTAATTTTCTTTTTAGAAAAAACATGGAAGTACTGCTGCATGATAAAATGTTATTGATGTCTAGATATGTACTAACTGGAAGCAATGGTAAAGTTTTTGTACTAGTATACAAGCGCCACGACCACCGCCACGAAAATCATTAACCAATTTTTTATAACAGCTAACAATAAATAACAACGCTAGCAAAACTAAATTAACATCGGTACTGCATTCTAAAATAAAACTGAACTACCTGAGTTGCATAAATAGTATCAAAAGTACCACTGGCTCACTGGAGGAGCAGGTCAAACCGATATACAGTGATTAACTGCGAACTTACGTACGGCATGCACGATTAACGAACGCTACACAAAAACAGTTAACATTAACAACACACCACAACAACACTGACTGGGAGATCAGTCAAAATAGCAAACAAGGATGATCACAATTCAAAGTCATCATTCAAACGGACGGGATTATAAGAAGGTCATCAGGGAACACATTAAAAAGATCACAACCGGTTTGAAGATTCTTTCACGGGAGATTTCAAGGTTTCCAATTCCTCCTCGTCTTCAGGAACTGCTAGAACGGGCTTTGGTTTAGGTCTAGGCAACAAACGAAAGCGCTCCTTCAATGTCATATTCTTCCCAAACTCTTCACCATCCTCGAGAGTCTGTGGCAGGCGCTGATGAACTGTTTCCGGTAACAAAAACGTAGAAAACGATCCCACTATAGTCAATGATCCAAAAACCAACAACGGTAATGTTTTCACTTCATCACCAAGACTAATAACAATCCATGGCACACCGCATGATAACATGGCGGATGTCAGGCTGACCGTTGAGTGCCCCTCGCTACGGATCACAGTGGGAAACGTTTCGTCTTCGAATAATTTCCCATTCAAATACGTAAAGGTTATGCACAGTTTGGCAATCAGTGTAAGAGCCGTCACCACTGCTGCGTAACCGGAAGGAACAACATTCGTTCCCAAACATGCCATACTGCATATAAACAACCCAAGAAATAAAGACGTCCTGCGACCCAAACGTTGAAATGCTGTTTTCGCGAATAAATAGGGAAAGAATTCTACAGATGTGTTGAGAAATGCGGTGAAATGCGGGCTGCCCTGCGCAAACAACGGAGCATAGTAATTCAATCCCAGAGAGACACCTTTATTGCAGGTGTTGATAAGCATTAGAGTCAGAGTTTTGATGCGCATATTCGGAGTACGAAAAAGATCCAATGGAGAATGCTTCTTAGTATGGTCCTCACGATCGACACCACGCACTTGCTGCGGAAGGAGGCTAGCAAAATGCATCGTCATAGGGCGTCGATTAATCTTGGCAACCTTTTTGAGAAATTCTTCCAGTTCCGTATATCTGCCTTTCGCCAAAAGCCACCTAGAGATGTTAATTTGGCCTTATTGTTAGAAATGACCACCAGACTGCGCATATATCAAATAAGATTATTATAAGTGTGTGCAGCAGTATTTAGCCGACTATTATTATTACTAAGCAGTAACTGCTTGATTACTTCATACGAAATCCAAATTAAAAAGATAGAGCCAGGAAACTCCGCTAAACGAAATTTTCGGCAAACTGTTGCTCAAACTAACTGTTTTACCTTGGAGATTCCGGAAAAAAATAAAACGGTGCAATATAGAGGACGGTAGCGATAAGCGATGAGACTCCAGCTAACATCCGCCATTCCCTTATAAAATACGCCATCCCAATAAACAACAGACAGCCACAGCTGTACGTAAAGGACAAGACCACAGCTAGAGGAGCTCGCTTCTCCCGACCAACAATTTCCAGGGTCAGAACAAAAGGTATGGTATAAGATGCCGAAGATGTCATGCCAACCAATAGGCGGCAAATCATGTAAGTGACATAATTAGGCGAAAACCCCGTTAAAATAGTCGCTGCACTCTGGAACACTGCGCAGAGATAAAAACCCTTCTTGCGGCCAATGCGATCTGCCAAATACCCCCAAAACAGCGGTCCAATGACTCCCCCGACGACGAAAATGGTATACGACCAAATCATCATATAGCGCCGGCTGCATACCAGATTCCATTCCGAAACAATAGTTTCCTGATAAATACTGCGATTATATCGGTATTCGGAGCATGCTTCGGTAATCCTGTCTTTCATCGGCAAAGATACATTGTTCCAAACATTTTCATCCGTTCCATTCCATGTGATCGGCAACTCAACATCAGTGGCGTTTAAGCGGACTGTATGACAACTTTGGCCTTTGGTGTGGTTCTGAAACCACAACACGGGCGCTGTTTCATTGTCCTCCAGATACCACGAATACCTCTGGCCTGACTTCCAGGAAAAATTATGCGGGGCTGCACAAGCATAGTTAGGGACGGCCGCGAAGAAAACCTACAATTATCACATAATTATGATTAAACATAAACAAACTCCGATCCGAGAACGCATGCAGTCAGCAACACCGCACGTAAATAAAGATGCAAAAGTGCACCTCACAGAGTTGAAGTTAATATAGCAGAACTTGCTGCAGAAGCAGTTATGCGATCAAATTATCAGCCGTTAAACCGGTATAACAATAACGGCAACAATAACATAGAAAAGACACTGTTGCACGCACTGCAAGCAATAAAATTTATTAAGTATCAACTATCAATACGACAATATCAACGCATTATCAAACTTTTAAGGTGTGTCGGATTAGATAACCTAAAAGTGTTCTGTACGGATGCTTACCGATGTCTGCGCTAAAAATCCCGATGGTAGAATTATAGGGATTATGACAAAAACAACGATTAGAATCTGGTACCTTCCGAAAGAACCCACAACGTCAAACACGTCGTCAAATGTTTTCTGGGCCGGCACTGCGGCACCATTTGTTTTTCTTGCTTCCGACATTATGTCAAAATCGTATCCCAATCTCGGAATCCCACAAAAGCACGGTATCCGTGTAGACGATCGGGCGATCCAAAAATAATCAAGTCAAGCGCTGTTTCCGTCTTCACCGATATCTCACGGTTTACCCGTCACTAGTTAAAACGCCCGAGCCAGATGCTGTGTTAAGGATTTCCGTATCCTTGCATTCATGTCTGAGGAATTATCAATTATGTCTGAAAAAGGAACGTGGGAAACAGGAACAGAATTTATCTGCAGTCTGTGTAGAAGGTCCGCGAAATTGCAACATCCATGCCAGATCGCAAACAATCCCGGGCACGCGCCAGTTACGAAACACAGAAAACAGCGAACTCATGCCAAGAACAGCCAATTACAAAACCTGACCACACCCACTTTATCTTGCGCAAGGCGCCAAATTCTGCTACCACCGGAAGTGTCTGCCGGCACGGGATAACTATTTTTAGAGTTCCTTAATAATAAAATCTGGCAATGGAATCTGGGAAGTCGCAGCACAGCCGAAGAGCAGGAAAAACTGCTCCATTTCAATGAAAACGAAAGCCTAAAGAAGCCAACTGTTTTCAGAATTAAGAACAACAAATTACAATGATATTTTGTAGCGAAAGTATTAGTAACATAATTACAGGTTTAAAATTTTTACAGGTTTAAATTTTAGTTTTGAAGTAAGTAGTGTGCCCCCAGTTGCACTTTGTATTACGTATTTTGATGGTGATTTCCGATTAAAGTACTCGTAGCGAAAGTAGCAACTGGACAGGAGTTAAACAGCATTTTACTGACTTACTGTGAAACATTATACTCTTATAAGTTAGATTTGCCTTCGAACGACATTTTTATCTGGAATATTTCCACCTATTGCGAACATGGTACATAATTACATTTACAACCAGAAACCGTGAGCAAGCTGCTTTATAGGCAGGTATCAAAAAACGCCGGCGCCACATTTTAAAACATCTACGCACAGCAGGACTGATTCTACCACTTTTATTGACCAACAGAGCGATCAACGAAACCTTCCACATTAAAATTAAAAAAACTTTATGCAGACACAGTCATTCAGGAAAAGATAAAAAAACCCCAGTTTTTCCGTACATGGCATCATTTCACGGAAACCAATGAGAGATTTCGTGGAGATTGTGCTTCATCAAAAACTGGTATCACGCAGCATGTGTCAATATCGCAGTCTTCTCTAATGTATAAGAGGCGGTCAATGGTGATGAAGGTTTCCAAAACTCCCTGAATCAAGCCCTGGAGCACCTACGGGAAAAGCTACGATCTGAACAGATGAAAATACGTAAGTCAAGACTAGATTCTGGAAGGCAAATGTCCTAATCACACCATCGCCAGCTCACCCTAAAAATCCGTAAAGTGCGATAGTACGGTTCGTGGAAGGTCGTGTAGCATTCACTCAAAAGCCCAACAAAACCACTTTCATCAGTACAGCCTAAAACCAAGTTTAGCGTATCTGCACGTGGCACATCAAAACGACATTATACGAAATTCGGATTACAGAGAGACATTTCTTACCTTCGATCTGGTAATTTTTGAAGACACTTCGTACAAAAGCGTCAAAATCAATACCATATTCATCTGTAGAAGCGTGACGCCGTTTTTTACGGATGAGAAAACCACCTGAAACGCACAAATTGCACGTTACTGTAATTACATTAATCTCAAGTTCAAAGGATAAGATATTAAAGCGAACCAGACAAAAATAACAAACTGGAGTAATTTCGGTGCTTCGCATTACAGCATTCACCTTTCTCTGCAGCAGCTTCTAAAAGTGCCCGGAAAGAATGGCAGTGCGCATGAGCATCCAGTTCATTTAACCAACGCACTCGAGTTTCCTGTGTGGCTAGTCTTAAGGAAGCCACACTCACCAACATACTGTTCGATTTCAAAACATCGTTCCAGATGGTTCGCGCGCTGGAACTCAGCGGACAGCGCTGCACATGCGAACCGCTTTGATCATATTGCATCAGGTGATAGCAGCATCCCACGCAAACCATGGCACGAGCCAGTGGCAATTTCGCAAAGAGGTCCAGGAATACAGGGGTGAAATCACCGCAACAATGGAGCCCCACCAAACAGAACCTGTCGGCGCCAGATTGCTCTAAAATTGCCTGGAGATCCGCGGCGCACTGCTCGTTGGATTCTATTTTTAAAGTGTGATGAAAAAGGCGTCCTCGCATGGGTCGCTTGCGTGTATGTTTGATGGCCCGTTTCGTGGCGGATTCCGTACGAATATAGTCACACTCCACTGCTATCACATTAAGCCCGTACACATCGCACATCACGCAATCCAAGTAACCCTACATATGGCAGAACAAATCAAAACAATCAGCGAAATGCAAATCGAAAGATTTAATAACAGCGACATTTTCATTAGCACCGGCATAAATATAAAAACCAAATCAAGCATTTCAGAATAAATACGTCCCGCGGTAATTAAATCACCCATCATTTAGATTTAATTCTAAAATACTATGTGTTCGCAAACTACGACCCAGCAAAACAAACTGCCAACGACCGACGTTTACCAGTATATTTTCCAAAACTGCATAATTTTTAATTTCAGATCTCACTATCATGATTTTCGGAAAGGTAGTTACAGTCTATACGTAACTATACATTAAATTTGTACTGTACAGATTAGAACAAATTTTTGCTGCTTCCTTGTATGTACTTGTATATGTAGTTCTACTAAAATCGGGAGGCAAAGCCACGAAATTCGTAAATTAAATTAGGTACGCTCATTTATGTCGTCGCATGAAAACAAATACACACAAGGCAACCTGCTATTAAGTAACCGCAAAAACCACAAAATTTTAACCGCAGTCTGATAAAATCACGTCACAACAAAAACGGATGGCAAAGATAGCAGATTTTATCCACATTCCACTCTATCGTAATCATCACTTCTGAGTAAATCCCAATAACCCACCCATTGACTTCCTTTTGCGCGCTTGCGAGGGTCGAACAGCACAATCAGTCATTTCGCGTAAAGCATGATCGTATCATTTCACTTCCTCTCTAATTTCGTTAACTATGATTATCTCTGTTTTCCAGTGGCGAGTCACTGCAGCTGCACAAGCTACTGTTTCTGGACAAAGTGCAAAACGAGAACAGTCAGTACGCATGCTAAATTAGCTATGGCCGAAATAAATTTCCAAAAAGCGCTTCCAAAAGATAAAATTAAGTCATTCGAAAAAGTCGTCGGATTCATTACTTTAAAGATGCGTTGCCGTTTTCGTGGATGCACGAAATTGTATCCTACAAAATAAATTTCTTACCATACCGGCGCCCAAATCCACGACGTATTGTATGTCCTGTTGACGGCAAATTTGACTGACGATTACAGCCATCCGTGATACTTCGTGGTACTTTTTAGGACTCATTCCATACGTTAAATTTCTAGGAATCTGACATTCCTGTAGCATAAACGACTCTCCACGTTCTTCATACGAAAAACCCAAACACGTTTGCAAGTCTGAAGGCAGTTCGGCCACAGCATCGCTCAAGTTTCGCGCCATTGTCAGCCTGTTCGTATCCTCCAAAAAATCAAGCAAGGATTCGGGCAGCATTGAGAACGTCTAAGGAAAAAAAACAATCAGCCAGTCAATAAACGAAATATTTCGAAGAACCCTTACCGTGCGAAGGCGTGAACGTTTCTCGATGCATTGTAGGAGCAAAAGCAAATGCTCATCCGTCAAGGCATTCAAAGACTGGTACCACTGGAAGCGACAAGAAACCAATTCACAGCTGATCTCAACGCGATAGCGCAGCTTCCAGTGGCTAGCTGCAGCAGTTCGTTCAGTTCTTCGGCCTTGTGTTTAAACACCTTACCGTTTCGGGCAGCTGCTTGTAGATCCCGTCGACATAAAACCGCGTCAATTTGAAATTATGGAGCCACTTCCAGGTCGCAATATAGTCAATTGCCTTCGAAAAATAACTGTTACTGTCCTTCTTGATACCTGTTACGCCAACTGCTTTCACCAGGTTCTCCATTGTTTTTCATAAATTCATACCCCAAACAAAGGAAGAAGTATGAAAACGTTTCCACAGAAAATCCTAGGCGAAAAATAAACCTCAACATTTCAGTTTGTCGAGCAACGCAAGAGCTATCTGCTATAACACTAAAGTAAATATTAAATTAGTAGTAAAGGCTGTATAAAAGCCAAGCCAAATAGCAAACGTTTTAACCAAGCCAAACAGTAAACGTAGCCGCCACACGTTTAACGGAAGCGGAAACAGAGCGTACCTACAAGTTAAAAATTGCTACGTTTTATATCGACGTTTTATATTCGATGTTCATAATAATTGTTACTAAACTTTCTAAAAGAATGTATGTTTGTGATCAGCAACTAGATCCATGAAGTGAAGGAATACTGTACTTAAAATTTTTAATAGAAACTTAACTCAAACAGCATTATTTATACGGGCGACGTATACCGCTTCGTTTCTTCGCTTGCGATCCTATTACTGTACAGTACTTATATTCACGAGAACGCTGCCTAAAACTCGAGACAAGTAGATACAAAATTTTAAAATGTATTTCTACCACGTATGCAAGCATGGATACTTCATGAATTATTGTTTACAACATGATAATCCCGCAATTAAAATTAAATCTGTAATTCCTGTCAGTGCAGTTTACCGGCATCCATGCTCTGATACTACAGTAACTGTCAGTAACGATAAGTAGCTCGCATAACATTAATCGCAACAACAGAATTTATTAATTTTGCATTGTTGCATCAGATCCTTACGGCTGCTTTACAAGTTTGATTTAAAACTTGCGGCGCTTCAGACATACTGATAACCTCAAAATTACCTTCCCCCCAATTTCCTCGTAGTTTACGCACACTACCATTCATAAAGTTTTGTGGCAACAGGTTGCTTGGAAAACTTCTCTGACTAAACTCTCGCTTTCAGTCAAAATATTAATGATAAGATAACAATTTTATCGGACACAAATCCATTGATTATCTTAATGTAGCGATTCGGCAAGTCGGCGTGCCCAACAGAGCCATCATATTGCCATTATTATGGATAAATTTATAATTCCACAATAATGATCCATTTGCCTGGCTGCAAACATCGTACGTACATACCTGAAAATAGAACATAAATGGCAGCAAGCGCCGTTGTGTGAAAACGCGAACGATTTATAGGTATGCATAAATAAGGTTCATCGGGTGTATGCTTTTATGTTTCCGCTTTTCTATCCTTTTTATTTAAAATTCATAAGCAATACTAACATCATTAAAATAAGATTTATTCAAATAATTGGAAAACAATGCCCATATGAGGGGATTGTTATTAATTTTGTAAACATCACAATATGTGAACCATTAATGCGTAATTAGGCTCACATTGCCATAATATTCTATACTCCGACACTGAAGACCGTAAAACAGAAAATTTGTATATGAATTGGCCGGTTAATTTCAATTCGTTCAGCATCTGGTGCAGGTTAAACTGTAGGACAGCCATATCTGTGCAATACTTACGATTAGCTTACTGTTATTATTATTTGAAGAATTTTCTGGCTACCTTGTGTGTGACGTAAATAGTCATAAGCTCGGTTCTGTCACACCCATGTTCTTTATTTGTATGCCCAACGTACAGGTAGAACGTAGAACAGTCACAGTACGCGGCTCTTCGCTGATTGGTAAAACCATCCATCAGCCGGTAACGATTTCAACAAGCATTTCTGTAGGGAAACCCAGCTATAGGGCACGCGCGTCTACATATAATACTCGTGCCACACCAGCAAGAACATTCAGTATCGGAATAATCGACGTAACAAACAGAATTTGATTTTCTTCACGTTCCAATTCTTGAGGCGCTTTAACGCAGCTGGTTCTGCTAGCCTCCTAACTAACCGTACCGTACCGTGACCTTTGTACCTTTTCGCCTACAATTCGTCCCGAAAAACTTCTTACGAACCCGAGTTTCGACTTTCGTTATATGTCAATCGCATTAAATCAGGAAAAGGAAAATGATTACATATGGACAAGGTTTCGATGACGAGGTAAGAATTTAATCATGAAGATTCGCGGTCCTAGTACGTACATAATACATTGTGTTTTCTATAGATTTTTTGTAAACATTTGCGCTCGGGGTATTATTATATGTTCGTAATGCTGCAATGGCTCTGTCACAGCCTCTGTGTTATACTTTTATCATGTTTTTATTTTGAGATCGGTTACCGCATACGATGTAGCATTTTCTTTTGTTTGGAAAATATCTACCGGTGTTCATGATTCACTTTTTCTTGTTTAAAACTTTTTTTAGAAATATTCTGCGAATACCCAAAAAAGTCTGTCAGCTGATTATAGCATTCCCAGAGTTAACAAATAATTATTCTGCAGACGATCTTTTTAGTTCGTGACTCGATTTCACGGTGTATTTGCACATTACCAATCGATAAGTCGGCAAATGCATATAGGTATGGTCTGTTGCGCCTAACCAGAGAATAATGGCACATTGATCTGATTCTCCCGTAACCTTCAAATGGGCTGTAATAACTGCACACGGCCATATATGCTGGCCAAAGGTACAGAATAGATGGGTTTTTGTGGGGCTGTTTTCGGGATCAATAATCTCCGCTGTGTATGTGGAACCGAGCTCTGGCCAAAACTACAGCGAATTCGATCATGATCAATCGGTCATGTATATATTTAACATAATTAACAAGCAGCTGTTTTTCTTATTCAGTGTAAATTTAGCTTTTATTGTTAATATTTCTTTTCGAATACGACAGCCAAAATTAAGCTGCTCTGTTTTGAACTAAAGCTTATAAACACAAGTATATTTATTGAAAATATGATTGTGCTTCACTGCTTATAACCAGGCTGAACCTGTATACTGTAATTCAACAAAAATTTGGGTATATTTTGTTTAAATTCAAATACAAGTAAATGTAAAAGCAGTAATAACAGCATTGCTTGAATATATTTGAATAGCGTAACACTTTACGGATGATTAATGCTGGTAAAATTTTTTCGCAGTCATTTATGTAACAACTCTTTGGCTTGATGGTATACTGACATTGTCACATTAGTCACTACAGTACCGTGCCGTGACAATTAACAATCCTTTTAACAAGCTAACTTTCGTTCTTTAAACTTTGACCCTTACTTTTCATCAGTTAATATAGCACGCATAAAATAGTTGCTGATTGTGAGCTTGATTCAAGATTTTGTGTTTGAACAGGGCTACACGTATCTGGGCAGTTTGTAGTTTGTACTACGGTAGAAATATAGATATGTACCGTAGATCTGTTAACGATAGTCTGCAGGGACTTGAAATTATCATTATGCAGTAGTCTGAAATTATATGTGCGTTTGATAATGGAAGCGTAACACTACGTCAAATATAAAATAAAATGGTTTTGTTAGAGAACATGTTTTGTACTCTCACAAATTCTGCAATTATGCTTTGAAAATTTTGCTACGCATGCGCATTACTGCGTTACGATCATGCATCTTTTGAAAAGTTACGCGCGATATTTAATTGTTAATGTTATAGTGACATCGATGTTTATCGCATCGTGTGTTTACATAAATTTCGTAAACACGCTTTGTTTCATTTTTTTGCTGGTTACAAGTCGTTATGACACATCTAAACACAACAGCTCATCGACGAAAAAAATTCGGTATGTCTTAAATAGTGCGCCACTGCTGGCATTTAATGTTGGCCTACATAGTTACCGTCTATGAAATTATTCGATAATGTCAACAGATGTTTAACTGCAGTTCTGGTACATTATAGCGCGCGCAAATCGTCCCGACTGGTGTCTTCAGCGGATGCGAGTTTGCACAGCAGCCATCACCGCCGACATTCAACGGGAATTACGACTACGGTCACGTCTTCGTTAATTCCGCGTCCAACTGTTACGACGACTTCGACGCTGGACTGTTGGATGACGGTCAGGTGCCGTTCTGCGGTGGCTATCAGCAGCAACGCGTAAACCATTTGGGATACAATCAGCAGCAGCGCAACGTCTACGATTCCCAGAATTTCGACTACATTTCCATTAAACCCGAACCGAAGACCTTGCTCGAATGCTTGAACGCCAATACCGGCTCCGTGTCGTGCAGCACCAATTCAGTGCCGCGTCGTAGCACCGCTGCGCCCGTCTACACCATGCCGCAACAACCAGCGCATCCAGTGCCACAGGAAACCCAACAGGATATGGGCTTTTCACTGGCACGGGACAAGATCGAGCAAGTACAGCAACTGGCCATCCGTCAGGCTATTGCCGATATGCAGAGCGCCTGCAAAATTCTGCAGATCCCGGCAGGTAATACTAATTGGAAATTTTCTCTAAATTGTACAGGTGTAATGCAAACTGCTGAATGATATGTAATATGTTTTCATAATTATCCTCGCATACATAATAATCAATTGTTCGTTTCGACACTATACTATGGAGATTCACTTTAAATTAAAATAATATAATGTAATTTGTTTCATCCACATTGTTTATACAAGCCGATACAGTACGCGATGATAGGTTGGAAGAGCGAACTGAAATGATTTAGATAGCAAACCATTACGTCTTATTAGCAAAAAAACTGAATATTGTAGTAACATTTTCGAATCAATGGAGTTCACTCCTCTTCTTAAAGGCTGCCGTACTTGTACGGACTGGCGAAATAACAATCATAATATGCAATATGATGATCATGGTCTTCGTCATGGTACACCTTCATTTATTTTGCCGGCTTGCTGGTTTACAATTAGTTCTTCATCTGGTACCCTACGTATGCGATGATGTTACCTGGAAATGCGTGACATGGCCTTTCGGCACACTTGTAAACTCTAGCATAGAGGCACTGAATCGTGTCGCGCGATCAGCTCTTTTACCTTCTTCGTCTTTTAAGCTCCTTTTAGAGGTTTTCGGCTAGTGTAGTTATGCTGATCGTTTCTGATCGTTCAGGCTGAAAACTGCTGGGTCAACATTTGCGCAGTCGATCACAATCCCACATCGTAGCAGCCATAGACATTTAAATACTTGACCATACCTTTTGAGCTGCTGACTGTACAAATTGTGACGTAAATTGAACCAGTAATAAATAGATCGGCGCATACGACATCTATGCAGAATTATGTACCGATATATTCTGATGAACTAAATCTCTATAGCTGCTTTTGAACAGTGTCTCAATTTTTTTAACGAACTCAAACCATGCCTAAATATGCCGGTTAGCCGAGGTTACTCATTTCTATGCAGAACAGGGCGACTAAGTGACCCCCGATTAAAGGCAGTTTTAGAATTCTAAGAAAATCGTCTTTTCCAGTATCCTGTCTCATTAAGTCTTTCTTGCCTTCCTCTACATTTTCGCCAATGTAAAGGTCAAGAACCAGGATGAACAATCATTACGCTGAACGCTCTATTCTTTTCAGTCATTCTGCATCGTATCGCACTCTAAACTATTCATCATGGACTTTTAATTTTGACAATTCAGATTCGAAAACTAGTGCAAAGCATATGCTTATAATGCTAAAACTGAAATTACTTGGAGAAATACTATATAGTTAATCACGTACACTGCTCTTAACCTAGTTTATTTGTGAAGTACTGTGACTGAACAAATAGCTATGTTCTGCGAATTATTTCTAAAGGGCTCTTACTTGTTAGTCAGTATGCCTGGAGGAAAATTTACCGGTGGTGTAACAAACACCAACTGTTATTAAAAATACCCAATGCATTCCCCGAAAATCAGCATTTTTATCAGCATAATACATACTCCGTAATCACAGAAATGTTCTCTGCACAAATGGTGGCAGAATGTGAGTCAGCATAACCGGTTTAAAAAACGTCCGCTGCCAAAACAGCGACTAGTACGGCTATAATTTTACAAATTCACCGTAGTGCCGTAGAATATTGCCGCGGCAGTATATTGTTCATCGAGCCAGCTTACAATAGTTCACCTTTCCATACAACAATTATTCTCCGTCAATAATAAATCCGAAAGCCAAAGTAATGTTCATAATTTCAAGGCTATCGTTATTTTCCATTAAGTACTTATTTGCTCTATCAGTATTACGTATTTCTACGGTTAGCTGCTCAAAGGTCACCGTTAAAATTTGAAAAGTTGGCGATAAGATACGCTCTTTTGCATATTAAATTCTATAATTATTCGCTCTGAAACACGCAAGCAGACGTTCTTGTGGTGTTGATAAAATGTATTAACGAGTGCTTTATTTATGTGCAGAGCCATTCTTTTGGACAAAAGAACAAACACGAGCGTGGTTAATCTGGACTTGCCAGCATTACAATCTGTCCCACTGCATTGATTTGCGCCAATTCGACTTCGACGGTTTCCATCTCGTCATGCTGCAGGAATCCGACTTCAAAAGACTAGCTCCGGTCTGCGGAGAATTCCTGTGGTCGATTCTCGATATTTGGCGCACCGGTAGGCATAAAACGGTTAATTACAACGCGTTTGGCGCTTACTAACCAATACTGGGTACTTTTTAGCTGCCGGTGGCAACAGTATCAAGACGGAAACCGACATCGGTGGCTACGGCTGCCAACCGCAACGCGGACAGCCGATGTCGGCTTCTCCAGTGGATTACACAAATAACGCAGTCAGTATTGATCAGTACAGTACTTATGGATGTGTCACAAGCTTCGACGGACCCTACTCCAACTGCACTATGACCTCTGCCATGTCCATCTCGGCCGGGAGTCCAGGATCATGCGGCGAATCTTGTGGGAATGACAGCGGCTTCGAAAATGAAACCATCAGTGAAGGTACGCAGATATCAGATGGCACAATCAGTAAACAGATATTCCATGCTTTACTATTCGCCCTACAGATGATCGAAGCAGCATGGACGGCGATATGGATCACAACATGGACAGCACTTCGGGTGGCTCGCACACACATTTGTGGCAGTTTTTGAAAGAATTGTTGGGAAAACCCCATATTTACTCATCGGCAATTCGCTGGGTTGACCGTTCGAAAGGTAAGGTCACCAACTAATAGCACAAATCTTTGCCTTATCAGCCCATGCATATCCCATTGCTGTACATCAGAATTAGTTAGCACAGGTAAAATTTTAAGTACGATCCTGACTTTTTTCACTTTTACAGGCATCTTCAAAATTGAAGATTCGGTTCGAGTGGCCCGTTGTTGGGGCAAACGCAAGAATCGCCCGGCAATGAACTACGACAAACTGAGCCGGTCTATTCGCCAGTACTACAAGAAAGGCATCATGAAGAAGACCGAGCGCTCCCAACGGCTGGTGTACCAGTTCTGCCCAGCGTATGCCCACTGAGAAACTGCAATCATCACCGGAAATGCGTCAGCATATTATGTGTGTGTGTGTCTTCAGCCCGTAGTATATATATCGCCGATCACATCGCTTGCGTCCACTACACCTCATCATCCACATCAAATAGCCGCCCACAAGTATTTTTCCGTCCATTTTCCTCGTTTCTCGTGCCGTGCAATTTATTTTGGACGGTTTGGTGCAGTTGGTGTTTGGAGGTAATATGGAGAGGGCTCTCGTGAACAGTGCTGGGAACTTATTAAGGGAAGCAACCCGTTCGTAGAATTCAGGCTGGTCCTGAGCAAAGTTCACAACGGGGTTGTATATCGCCTTATAATTAACCACACATACACTGAGAGCATCCTTCGATCCGACATCTGCTGCATTTTTTACACCGCCGACTTGGCAGATGAATGTCTGCTGATTACTTGGTATAGGCAAAATTTGCCCGTATTTTTTTGGTGCTACTTTTTCGGTTGGGTACTCAAGAGGCTGTTTGGTATTTTTGGAGTGTTTCACTTTTAAATTGATTGTAGTTCAATATTGTATTTTACTCTCTCTAGCCTTTTTTTTCCGTTTATCAAAGACATTTGGTAAATGTAAAGTATGTTCTGTGAACATACCTGTTTTGTCTCTTTGCGTGTGTTGCCTGTGCTCCGCCAGTTTTAATCATGCATTGTACACTTCGTCATATCTAAAAAACTTACGAAATAACGTGTTAATTCCGCTGTCGTATTTACTTAGGAAGATGCCATCACACAGAATCGTTTGGCTCTTCCTGTGCATTCGGAGTGATAACACGAAAAGTAGTAGCTTACGAAAAACAGACAGTCATAAACTTGATCATATATGAATGATTCTCAGCAATGATACGCGGTAAACTGCGGCACTCTTGGCCTCAGTTTATTTAATTTTAACTTTCCGAATTTGATTTTTAATGCAGATCACATACCGTCGTAATATCAAATGCAGTTGCGATATTGTGTGTATATAATAAGTGTACGAGTATCATACAGAAAAAACCAGATAGGTAAATATTTGCCGGTCTGTTTCCAACAGGTAAAATACCTGGCAGTAATAAAGGCTCTATTCAGCTCCACATCCATATAAAATCGTTATAGGCGATATTTAAAAATTGACGGTATTCGTCATCGATGCCCCATCGATCCTCATCGTGTAGGTCACCTTCCCAGCATCTAACCTGTTTGTCTGATTGGTATGCTCACGTGAATGGGTGATTAAAAGAACATATAACGCTAAACCAGGCCAGCTGAGTGCTTGATTCAATAAAAGCCCGTTTCATGTGTTAATCACAACGTTACCAAGGCTTATTACGGAGAAAACGCAATTTATCAAAACGCTGATGGGGTTCGAAGGCATGAAATCAAGTCTGCCGTGCATTGCCATTTTACATGCCTGCAGCTGGTGCACTGCAAAGGTCAGCGGTACTCTTAAAAATGCGCACAGGAAATCAACTATTTATTACTAGCTAAAACGTGCGTATGCGATGTACGGTACTTACATCAAAATTAACAGCTCTTCGATGCTGAATGCCGATTTGCAATATTAATGTCCGTACTATTTATACTACATTAGTGCGTGCGAAACACATTTATTTTCGAAGCTCCAAATTCCAAAAAAGCAACTGCAATGCACCGCTGTATTTCTTAACTAGTAGTGTTTCCATAAACCACAATAAGTAGCGGGAATAACTTGCACTTCATTTGTCATTTACAAGTGATCTTTATTGGTCAAATCGAACACAAGGCGCAAGATATCGGAACATAATAAAGTAATAAAGAAAAGAGTTGTAACAGGTAAATCTCATTCAATTTATCCGCTTCACCCACGGTCCCGAGTACAGATGTCGCATTCCCTCTTTGGATTTCCAGCGACAATCGTTGTCGCTGAAATTCGTGAGAGCGAGACTCTCCAGTATGTTGCTGCAGTCTCTTGTTAGTATTTTACAAGTTAGTATTTTTTTTCCAAGTTATATTAAGTTATATTATTTAAGTTATATTATTAAGTTACAAGTTATATTATTTTACAAGTTATATTTACAAGTTAGTATAAATGGCAGCTCACATACGAGTAGCCGCATAGAAACATCGATAGACGATAGCATAGCTATATTTTAATTAGACTTAAACTACCTCGTATTAATTTATCTTCACTGCCAGTACAAATGCACCACTACTTCGGCAAGTTCCGAAAAGTCTGAAATCTACTCGTATGGCTAAATTTTCTCAAATTTCCTGTTTCTACAGTTTTGTGACATGTAATAAGAAGATGGCTCTTAACTGTCTGTTTATTTCTTCTCGATCGAATTTTTCTATAATCCGAAACTTACATCTGCCTTTTCATCAACTCGTGTCATTGTACGCTTTTGATGTTTACTAGAAAAGTACAGTATTTCTAATCTATGTAGGAGCGAAGAATACGGTACTACTGCACTCGTACCGGCACTCGTACCGGTTCAAGCCTAATACCAAGCATAAATGCAATTGAAAAATAAAAAAAACAATTTTGCGAGCAGCTTGATATTCGATAAATAAATAATTTTCTAATATTATCAGACTCACGCGTATTTAAAATCCTAGCCTCATAAGCAGTTTTTTATTAAATTTCTCAAGCTGCTGGACGATTTCCCGCTTTCCGTTTTATTTTATCTGTAACTGCTCATTAGTCATTAGTCATTTCGTCATCTGTAATTACGTTTGTCGCTTTTCTAATTCTCTGTGACCATAAGAGAAACAGAAGTATGAATAATTAGAAATTTATTATGCCTATTTCGCGTTGTTTCAACAATTTCTCAACTTTTATAAATCAATCCAAGACTGAAAGGATTAAAAAGCGTTCTAAAGAAAGAGCAGCATGTCTCTGAACCCAGGAAAAATTAAATTTTCAGTATTTTTGTTGTGTTCTGTTCCCGACTGCTACGATAACGAATTATTAACATCGGAGAAAATGCAATTTCCACGAGCAGTCTTTCCACAACAGCAGGCCCTTTCCTGTTTATTACACCGAAAGGTAAGTTTTTATTCTCTTGATTTTTATTTTTTATGGGAACTCCATATTCCAGTGACGTGCTTCTTCCTTAATTACACCTAAGTACCAGCACTTGCAATTCTGCAGTGTCCCGGCTCATTCTTCCGGTCGGCAAAGGTGATTAAAAATCGAGCACCTGATCAAGATTTCCTGGAACAAGTACGTGCACAGCGCAGCCAAGAATTGTATCACAGGAAGTGAAAATGCAAAATCAGTATTGATTTGTCATTCCCCACAAATACTCTGCAGCGACAAATCCCAAAGAGACCTACAAACCCTTCGAAACAGCCTTAATATGCTGATTTGACTGATTTCCTGACGTCAAAAGGTGTACCGTGAAATATCACGAGCAGTAATTGGCAGCGCTGTTGTGGTCGCAAGTGCAGAAAATACCGATATAATACGGCTAATCATGTCCGAAAGCTTTTTAATAATGCAAGGCTTTAATAATCAGACTCCCACTGAACCGATAGAATTGCAAAAAGGACCTCGTCACATAGCCGCGTACGGATATTCTAGAGTAACCAATGAAGGAAAGATTTATCGTTTTCCTCCAACTCGTTGCGGTGCAGTTTTCACAGCTTTAGCGGGCTTGGCAGTCTTCTTCTGCTGTTCCTTCAGTACCTACAGCCCCAACAAAATAACTCACCGTAAGGAAACTGTATGAACAGAGTACATGCTTCAAACAGAGAAATTCCTTACCGCGCTCTGTTGGACCTTCTTGGCAGTTTTCTTTGCTCTCAACTTATCCTTTGCGGCTCTAAAATCAAATATTATCAGCACAAGTGTTAATTAAACGCAAAAATTGCGGATCAGCAGGCTACGTAATAGCAAAAACGCACCGTTCAGTGCGCGTAAGCGCTGCAGTATCTCATCTAAACTGCTTGTATTTTAACTTTTAAGATTTATGTGAAACCAGAGAAGTTTTCTGAAGCCAAACCTAACTCCATAACAGCATAAAGTTCATACAAAGATACATAACCGAATTTCGATACTAATCAGCGACTGTGTCAAAAATTAAAGAGGGGCTTCAGCATTTTCGATATAACAAGATCTACCGTAAAATTCAAGAACTTTGTTCCTTTAACACTAAAATAGTAAAACTACGAAATATTTAACAATTTAAATTCACCGTATTTGGCTAAGATTTTAAAACAGAAGGCAGAAAACTGGAAATGTTTTTGCGCGTAAATTATTACACATACAATCTTTAAAATCGTTTCGTCATTATTTTTTATAACGTCTTTTGACTTAATCGTGGACGCAGCCGGTGGAAATATCCACAATTACAATTACTTACTTAATTGCCTCATCTCGCTGAGCTTTACGGACTTCTGGTTTCTGATTTCTCTTTGCCGTAATTTCGGTTAAGCTGGCACCGGCAATGGCACGCTGCACTTTCACCTGTCGTCGGACGCGCTTTTTGGCTACTTCTTCCTGCTGTCCTTTCTTATACTTGCGACGATATAAAACTGTCCATCGGATCTCACGAGGATTTCGATGGAGGGTTAGGAAAGCGCGCTCGGTCTTCGAGCTCAGAAAGTTCAAAAGCTGTCAAGATAACGTGCACATTAACACCATACAAGAACATTTACAAGCAAAGCGCCAGTCAGCTGTCACATCATCCTAGAACGATGCGCACCTTCCCATCAGTCCGGACAGTCCTTTTACCACGACCCGGATGGATCTTGTATCCACTGAAGTTGCACAATTCGGTTCTACAACAATAACCGTGTCACAACGCGACCGATGGAAACCAACTTCAACTTCACCATACTTCATTTTAGGAGGCTCCCAATCCCGCGAACCTAATTAATGCAACTATTTAGAGTAAAACGATGATCCAACCAAACGATAATGCGAAGTTCTCCACAAGGTTCTTCGTCTGCACTCTACACTCTACAGCCGTCGACAAGCTGATCATCAATGTCAACAAGTACGTACTTATTCAGCGCAATGAAATTCAGTAAAAACATGCGGGGAACGGAAGGGTAATCTGCACTGTAACGCTATCCAGTTTGTCAAGCTATAGGTACAGAAAGCTTTCACCACAACCAGATTTAATTTTTCAGAGCCGGTGTACGTTTTTCACATGCAACCTTGGTATATTTACATTTTACCGTAAAATCGCCGGTAGAAAACATTGTGCCTTCCATCACTCCGGAAGTTATTAGAGTACAGTAGATTTTTAACGCGAACTGCGAAGTTGCGATAATCTGAAACAAGTTTTTATTCTCGATTTCCTACTGATACTAACTTTATATTGGTGCGGGTGAAATCAGCATTAGGTGTGCGCATGTGCCTTTTTTGAAAAATTGGAAAGGAAGGTCTTGGGAAAAGGCAAAAAGCATAGTTTTTTTCTAGCAGTCTAGAAGCCCCGATTTGTGCTGACATTTTAGCGTTTTGCAATGGGTTCTCATGATATTGTTGGATCTGCTCGTGAGCCTTTCAAAGGTGATTTCAAAGGATTGTGCCACAGAATAGGCGACATCCTGGTCGACGAGAACCAACCGATGAAGGCACGGTTTCGTGCATTATTTACCTTGCGCAATCTCGGCGGCGAAGAGGCGATTGAGGCGATTTCCAGAGGATTCAAAGATTCTTCCGCCTTATTGAAACACGAATGTGCTTATTGTCTCGGACAGATGGTTGATAACCGTGCTGTTGATATTTTGATAACTGTGCTCAGTGACCAAGACCAGGAACCCATGGTTCGCCATGAAGCAGGTACGACTCTTTCGTCCAGTTCTGCTGACTTCTTTATCATCGAACTTTGTGCATTTATACATTTGTGCATTAATTTCATACATTTTTGAAACTTTCGACAGGGGAAGCTCTGGGTGCAATCGCGGATGATAGAGGAATTCCAGTTTTAGAAAAGTACGCGAACGATCCTGTTGTCGAGGTATGCCGTTTTGATGTATTCGTACACAATAAACTAGTATGAAAAGGATATTTTAAATAATAATAATATCGTAAAAAAATGGCGTAATATGAATGCATAAAATTTAATATTGCCGACAATGCCAACTGCTGTTCTGCGTTTGCCATTTTCTGCCGAAAGTTTTTTATTGAGCCGTAGAGATTTCAGTTCTTGCGAACCCTGTAAATGATTGCGCGTTGAGATTTCGGTTTGCTTGCAAACAAAATCGCGCGTTAGCGGTTAGCGCAATGTTTCGAACTGTGAGTTTTTACTTAACCAAATTTTAAAGATACGACAGTCTGAATTAAATACTTATTGTATAGCCAGTAGAAAGTGTTGTTACCAGTGAAAGACTCCAGCTGCATTTGAAATTGTTCAGGTTGCCGAAACTTGTCAGCTGGCGCTGGAGAGGTTAAAATGGATGAAGAATAATCCAGGGAAGTTGGACATGTTGACCAGCCAGTATTTGTCCGTTGATCCCACACCGTGCAGTTCCGTGCATGATGTTACTGCCCTGGAGAAGCAGCTATTGGATGAAAAGGAAACTTTATTTAATCGATATTGCGCCATGTTTGCCCTGCGGAACATAGGGACCAATGATGCTGTCAAGGCCTTGGCAAAAGGTTTGTGCATTTATAGTATATGTGTTGCGTGCGTGTGTAATTACAGAATGATGTACTTTATTAAATTAATGCTATTCGAGGAAATTGGATCTGTTATTGTTTAGAGGGCACTGCATTGCTGGATGCATATTGCAGATGTGATGAGCATCTTGTGTTTGTAGGTCTTCGTGCCGGTGGTGCCCTATTCCGGCATGAGATTGCCTATGTTTTGGGTCAGATCCAGAGCAATGTTTGCGTGAAAGAGTTAGCTGATGGCCTGGCTGATCCAGAGCAAAATCCCATGGTACGGCACGAATGTGCAGACGCACTGGGATCTTTGGCGGATGATTACGGCACGACTATGCTTAGGAAATACCTTAGTGATCCCGAAAGAGTTGTGCGAGAAAGTTGTGAAATCGGGTTGGATATTACGGACTACGAAAAGAGTGGTGATTTCCAGTATGCTAATGCAGTTGATGTTGTTGCAGAGAGCTGAGCTTTCGCGTTAAGCTGATATTTTTGGTTGTTTCTGATTCCATAAAGTTTTATACGCATTCAAGTTTGCGACTCTACGGAGAGAATTGAATCTGATTAAAAGATTGCTGCTATGGCTCCCTTGCTCCCTGTCTTTAATGCATAAGAAGTATTTAATGCATAAGAAGCATACTTCTTATTGCACACCCGTAGAGTACTACTGGTGAAGTGAGCCTGCTTCTCTTCCGGTTTAACCAGTATTAAAGAGGAAAACGACGTATCGATACGTACTGCTCATATTGTAGTAGTTCTTTGTCACAATTTATACTTAACATTCGTATTAGCAGTGCGCTTGTTAGGTCACTTTTTGTCTCTTATCCTACATTTGTTATGAGCGGCCCCTGTAATTTCGACATGCAGAGTACTGTATTATAAAGACCTGATACTATATTTAACTTTTGGGTACTTTCTACGTATGCCATAGCAACCTGTTAATGCTTGAATGGTATGCGTTTTGAATGATTCCCACACTATGCAAACATTTTGTTCCGGTAATTGCTTATAGCCGGCATTTCTTGGGCAATGGCTGATAAACGGTAACATACTTCTCGATAAATTATCTGGATAATTCTGACAACACTATGCGATTGTTCCAGGGGTGCCTCTCGCGCTCCGCGGAAAGGGCAAAAAGACAATGATGAAAAGCGTACAGTGGATTCGATAGCAACTCGCAAGACCCTACCTATTGAGTGTAAGTGTGCATGACCGTACGTGTAAGGCTAACAATTTACAAAAAGCAGGAAGACATTATGGAAAAGGTATTATTGATTGAAAGGTGATAAAATATAAATACACCATTTCAGCTCAAGAATACCAGTGTACTGGAGATTTTGTGGATGACTTCCGGCAGACAACCCATGCTGCCGGCATCCCTGTGGAAGAGTTGCCACATCTTATTCACAAACCGTACTACTCATTATGGCGCAATATCGAACTACCGGCACCGGCAGCTCCAGTGTTGAATACTGCCCGGATGTCCACTTCACCTAGTCCGGAAGTGATGAAAGTCGGCAAAGGCGGTGCATCCAGCAAGGGCGAGCCAGGATCGAAGTCGTCCTTGCTCGATTCGGCCAACGCAAAAGGTCGAGACAAAGAGAAACTGGGGAAAGAAGCAGCCAACAAGACCGATAAGGATAAAGTGAAGAAAAAGGTCAGTAAAATTACCACTGGACCGCTGAAATCCGACGCTGTGACCCCGAAGATTGATCAGAGATCGACGGTTAGTACCGAGAATATGACGGGGCGAGGTGGACTGGACCCGAAGAAACCGGCCGATAGACTACTAACTTCGAAAGGACGGGACAAGGACAAGAATATGGCTAAAGAGAAAGGTGCCGCTCGATAATTCTGTAAACGCACTACAGTACTTTATCCATATGCTGAAACAGATTTTTATTTTTGAACTCCTTATTATTCAATTTTATAGCAATCTTTATGCAAGCCGAGTTATGGCAGCTGCTTTCTGCGAGGTATTAATATTGTACTGTATTTTATATACTGCTGTTTTTAGCGGATGAACTGCCGTTACAACAACTGCCAGTGTGGCCGGCACTGGAAGGCAACGATCAGAAGCCGCTATATGTAGTTTACGATGCGTTTCTTCTAAATCGGATAAAAGAAATCTGCATTCGAGGTAAGGATCGAACGTTTTTTGGTGATGTTCTGCGGAATTGTTGACGAACGTTTGATCATGAGGCTGGAGTATTGATCGCGTCATGGTGGATGTCCTTTGTAGATGCTGGACAGTGTCGGATCGTCTGTTAACCATAATGTGAGATCGTTAAACTATTTCGTAATGACATTGTGTGATTTTTAAAATGAGTGTTTTGTATGCGCACGCAAAGGGTGGTAATGACAGAGCAAACTGTATATTTATGGATGCGAACAGTCTGCAGCTGCCTTTGTACTGTAGTATGTTTGTGTCAACGCTTACAGACGTAAACAAAAGGCCAAAGGGACTAGATCTGTGCATGCTTTGATAATACGAGTTTTAGAATATACCCGATACTAGAATTATTTCCTTTTTGTATTTTAGACTGGTGGATTGCGGTCTCAAAAGCAGCGATATTGCTCGCCTCGCGGATGCGGTGCCGAAAATCCTCAATTTAGAGTAATATATGTTGACCATTTTAAAAGAGCCAACGTTCATGATAGTTGACAAGCGAATTTGCTATCGAAATGGCTAGAAAGTAAAAACTACAATGATAACAACACAACACACACATGTGTTTTTGACAGATTTCTTGCATTGGATGGGAATCTTATTTCGGAGCAGAATCATGGTTTGGTTTTGTCTAAACCAAGTTCGTAAGTGTATAAATAAGCACACTGCGTAAATATAACACACTGTATAAATAAGCACACAGTATAAATAAGACTGCGTTTTGGGAGGATACACCGTACATTACATCTGCTTTCCAGGATCCGGCATCTCTCTGTGCGATACGCCAATCTGACCGATGCGGCTCTGAAATTCCTGGCTGCTTCCTGGTTGCTTCCGGCGCGGGAGTGGTCTTCCGATCGGCCAGGATTAGAATTCTTGGACTTGTCTCAGAATCGGATAAGCGACCTTGGGCTGCAATATTTAGTGCAAGTATACAATAGCCGATATCTTGATGTATATAGCACGAGCATACAAATTAAAAAAGCGGTAGTTAGATGTTAGATGGTAGACAACGGTAATTTAGATGATATTTCGCCATTTGGACTGATTCTTTCCTGGATATTTGTCGTGTATAGTACGCACCGCAGGCTAATACATACCTTTCTGTTCCAGGCACTGAGGTTTAATCGCTCACTGGTTACTCTTGTTCTAACCGGGAATTTGATAACAGATTTGGGAATATCTATATTTTGTAAAGTGAGTACCTTTACTGAATTCTAAATAACTATAAAAAACTTTTGAAGTGGTTTTTAAACTTAATTATGCGCTTTCCAGGACCTTCTGACGCGTTTCGCATTGACTCAGGAAGAGGCACTTGACCGACGACAAAGTTTTCTTAAATACGCTCCGCCTGTTGTAAATCCGGCAAGTTTGTTCTTGTTGCCGTGGACGTTTGCAATGGCTCTGAATATAATTTTACTGTACTACAGAATTGCGTTGCGCAGTTGATTATTTATAAAGCCATTATTTTAAGTTAAGCGATGTGATTACAACCGTGTAACTATACTACAGCATATCGTAGAACGTCTCTTCCAGGTCGGTGAAGTCAATATCTATGAATATATCTGGTAAATACCCACTGATCAATATTTTTAATGTGTCATAGGTTTTTTATACGCTTCAAAGAAAGTACCGGTTCCCACAGGAAGCCAATCGAGACAAGAGCCGGACAGAAAAAGATGCAGCCAATATCGATTCACGTAAAAAAGATAAAGAAGATAATAAGAAAGCCAGCTCACGGGTATTGATTATTCGGAATAACTCTCACTAAATTCGGCAGTTAAAAATTGAATTGCCATGCAGATGAGCGGTACGCGCATAAGTGCCGGAAATGCTGTCAAAACATCACCGGCGCCTTCTGGGAGAGTTGCCGGTTCTGCTCATCCTGAGAGAACCAAAACAGCAGCTAAAGGTAAAGGTCATTCCTGAAATGAGCTCAACTGCTCAAGTATTACAATGCATATGGACGCATTAAGCAGATTTCAGATTATACTTTAATGCGATACTGTGTAACTTTTACTGGCGTTCAAAACCAATCTGGAGCCTTGAGTTCGCTGATTTGATCCAGTGTGTCAGTGACCATTTTCAGGTTTAGTTAGGTATAATTTGAATGGCTTTTTCGTAATGCTACTGGATTAAGGGAACATTTAAGTATACATAACAACCCAAGACTACGGGTATTTTGGGAATATTAAACTTTGGCCAGTGAGTTGCTTGCTTTCAAATACAAAACTTTTTTATGGGAATTTTACGTGCATCTCAGTTTTGGAGCATTAGCATTATGTAGTCATTGACTCATCCCTGTATACCTGAATGCTTTTTACAGGAGCCAGTGTAAAACAAGGCGCATCAGTGATAAAAAACCTGGCTAAGTTCACTCCAGCTATTTCCTCCCATTCTCAAGCTGACAAGGATCTTGGTGAACCCGGTCGAGCCGATGGGAATCCTCCAGATGACTTGACTTCACAACAACGCAGCGTAATTTCCACCGACATGAAGCTGACCCATTCAACGGTTCCCGTGAGAATGGTTGACCAGTCTGACCAAGATATCCACATTACACACAGTCCCAGCCACCAAGAGGCCCATGCTTCGAAGTCGTTCCTGGAAGCCGACGGATCGGAAGTGTTGTTCTCGCGCAGTGGCCTGCCCAATTCGGTGACATCGTTCATTCCCAACCTGGATGCTCTGCATAGTGGAGAATCAGCACCGGATCCCCGCGTGCTGGATCTGTTACTCGATTTGAGCCGAACGGATCACCATGGTGAGCTGGTACTGAGCGATCGCGATGTGTGGTTGGATCACTCGCCCATTGTCCTACCAGTATGGACTATGGACAACATCCATAATGACCAAACCGGCAACGGAGTCATCCAAGGCGAAGATATACGGTCACGTGCGGAAGCTTACCGGAAGTTCCTTTTTCGCATATGCTACCAATTATTCGACGGAAGCACGGATATACGCTCGCTTCCGGCTGAATTACTGCGTGACCTTGTGCGCTTAGCAGACGATCCCTTATTTCCTTACCCGAAAGGATCGAAAGATTCTATGGATAAAGGTACGATGCTTTTCGTGTTTTAAATACTATTCACAATTGTTATTAATTTCTAATGAGTGAAAGGGATGGTAAAAAAATTGCATAAATTTGTTCGATTGCAGATAAGGTGGAGCCTCCTGAAAATGATTTGTTGGTGGAAGCCGTCGACTATGTCGAGAAGTTATCTGGAACATTAGTCCCGAAATTTCATTTGCATGTTACATCGGCCAGTTTTACAGACACTGATGCAACTACCAAAGAAAATCAGGACCGAGTGACGCCTAGCGCCATAGATGTGGTCACTTTCGATCGAGAATCCAAATCTGAAAAACTTCCTGATGCCGACATAAAATCTTCCAACACGATTAGTGAAAAAAGTAACGAAAAGCCACTGGCGCCGCAACGACTTACAAAAACAGCTTCAGCACATCGTAAAATATCTCTAAAAAACAAGACCGTCAAAGCTAAAAAGGGTGATACTGCAACCCCGGAAATTGGCGCTGCGCCCGAGCAGTCACCGAAAGAATGTCCAGCATATAATATCGTATCCGTGGAGGTACAAAAGGGCAAACAGCAAGTTCATAATTATCTCAGTAACTGCCTTTGATATGTACTTTTGTAATTTATGATTATATAATTATATATGTTATAATGCTGCGGAAAATGATAGCTTCCTCAATATGCCGGTGTTCTAGGAACGATTCAACGCATTAATCGATGGCGTCATATTTGACTCTTCCGATGGGCTTATTAGCGATGGCAACCGAAGTCTGAAGGTTTTAAACCTTTCCGGTAAGTTCTAAATGGCTGCATTAAAAACTGAAAAGGGTGTAAACATCATACGTGAAAGGAAAGTTCAATCTGGAAGCTCAGCCTTGTTTAAAATTTGATTTTTGCTTGTGAACCCGTAAACTGCGTTTAGTGTTGAGAAGCTTCTTTATTTGAATTTAATTCTGAAGCAGCCAAGTCATACACCATTGATTGTATTGTATCCATTGTATGGGGATTTTTGCTGGCACACGTTGCTATTAAAATTACTCAAAAAATTGCTGAACGAATAAAACTGGTGAAAGTGCAGTAGTTTTAGAGTCAGAGCCTGTCTATCCATATTCTACTCGTATTTTTAAAATGAGTATTATATTACACTGACCATTATCGACATATCCCTATGAATGAATGCGAAATTTTACATTTCTGCACACGTGGTAACTTACAAACATGTATGAATAATCCATGATACACAGTTAACAACGGGAATGATTACTTAATACAAGTTGAAATGCAAAGTGAGACAATACTGGAGGTATACTTACGATACCTGCTATCAACCTGGGGTACCGCTTTTTTTGTTAAGTATTCTGTGTTCGATTTGGTTATAGAAAATAAAATAACTGTTTCGGGGCTGCATCGGCTCATGGAGGCGGTAGCTCGACAACGGAAGGAGCAAACAGAATCATTACTGTGGAAGCGACCACCGTCACCTGCTTTGCCAACTAATACTAGGCTGCCACCGGTGGATACCAACACACAACAAGAATCTCCGGAATCAGAGTCAACACTGGTCCGGAAGGAAGGTAATTCGTTGTCAGCGCGAGCAGACGAGAAAAGCCAGTCCGGGAAAAAGCAGGCCGGCAAGAAGGCTGCACAAGAGGGCGAAGCATCCTCCTCACCGCTAAATGCCGCGGAGCCGGAATATGGCCATGTCGACAATTGCGTACCTGTCGTAATTAGAAAGCGTATTGTCGAAGAGAAAGATGATCCCAATCGGAAAAATATTGGATTGCTTTATGTGGATATTCTTGTAAATCCCGACTAAAAATTGTACCGAATCTAGTTAAAATAACTTTTTTTTGCGTTTACAGGACAATCCGTCATTGCCTAAGGACAGTGTGGCAATGGTAGCATTCGACAGATTTATGGAGCATCAACGGGAGGCATACGGTATTGGTAGGAGTGGACAAGAATATGAAATAAAAGAAACAGACCGGAAGCATAACACAGACAAAGAAAAGGAGAACAGGAAGGGTTCGACTGTCGAGCGTCCATTAATGATGGGGGAATACATTTTAGAGCGTAAAAATGCTGGTCTATTTATTTAGCGACATGCGAGCATTTATTTTAAATTCTGCAACGATCGCATTAAATAAAAGTCGGCAAATACGGTACGCATCGACCATTGTGAGCTCTTGATATACCGATTTCTTTATACTGGATTTGATATTGCTCAGTTCTTTGCAGTGAGCTTACGTACTGAGCTAGAGCTTAAAAGTTACAATTAAGGTTAAATTACAATCATATCTGCAGTTTATACAGAATAATGTGCAGGAACTCACATGTCGAACATCTAGCAGTGCGATGGCTAGAATGACCATTATCACAGAACATCAATCAGAAAGGGCCATAGCGAAAGAACGTATTCGAATTTTACGCAAAGAGATTCATGAAACCTTTGGCACAAGTCCAAATCGGCAGGCGGTTTCCGGAGAAGTCACAGGCGCGAATAACTCCGAAAAGCCGGCTAATGAGCGAAGGGGATTGATGTTGATTTGAATTCGGGTTTTCAGGATTACTATATGTGTCACTGTCGCCCTCAGGCGAATTCCAGTGCGCAAAAGCTTTGACGACGTTTCGTATGATAAAGCGGACTAATTCGCTGTCCTTTTTCGTGTCCTGGTTCTTCCGGTTCGGTTCTTCTGATCGTTGATGTGAAAACGACTGCTGCTTAACTGTATCCATGATCATGTTAAAAATATCGGCAAACTGGAAATCCGATCCAAAAAAATCCGGTTCACCATCCGTATGTTCGTGTTTGGATGAGGACGTTTTTGGCTTATGTCGAGCAAAGATGTTGTCGAAATTGAACGTGGCCGACTGGAATTTAAGTTTTGCATCGTATTGCTGTCGCTTCTTTACGTTCCCCAAAACTTCGTACGCTAAAAACAAGTACATATTGACGATTCTTATGGTTAATCTACTGCTAAACCAGCGCTTAATTAAGTCATGAACGTTATTTAATTTTGTATATACATTTGGTTCATATTTAACATACCGTCATCATACCGAATCAATTCATCGACACAATTTGCTGTTCTAGTTTACAGCAGCAGTAAATGCATGACCTTATAACATACCTTTTCTTATCTGGATGAAAGTTTCGGCGTCCGTTGAATGCTTTCTTTTATCCGGATGATGTTGCAAAGCGAGATCTCTGAAAGCTCGTTTTATCTCCCCTGCTGAAGCAGTGGGCTTTACTCCAAGAATTTTGTAGTAATTCTGACATTGCACTCTCCCGTTAAGCACCGCATACAACGTTGCGATGATAAGTAATACGCCAAGTCGAAATTCCATTAGCACAGCTGATCCAAAAAAAATCCTTTCTTTTCAGCTTAGGTATCTATACGAGTGTTGATTATGACGCTTTGCTCGTTTTGGTAGCTTAATTGTTTATAGTTATTATGTTATATCCGAATTTTCAAGATATTCGTAAACATAACGAACTAATGACGTAGTAATGTTCCCTGCCTTAAATTAATTACAGATCTTAAGCTTTATAGTTCTGTGCGCAGATTCTACTCGCTAATACACATATAGGTACGATACTCGGCTTCCCTCGCTCAATATTGGAAAAACTGTCCAAACTCACCAATTACGCTTTCCACGGTAAGGCGCACTTTGTAGTTGTATCACACATTCTAAAAAACTATAATATGATGCACTGCAAGTGAACTGCGATTCCAGATTTTCGAGTTAAAAAAAGTGTTAACCGATCAAAATGGAAATTTCCAGTGTCGCCGGGTCTCTGTGAATTGATCCATCTGTCTGTCTATGCATTAGACTATGCGTAATGTACATGTGGTGAACACTTCGCAGAACTTGTTTTAAAAGCGTGGTGTGCGTTCTAAAAACAGCACAAGATCTTGCGTCTATTGCACATACTCTAATCTGTACGTTATTAATGGCATCCGTACGAACATGAATTCTTCGACATAACATACCGTGAAATCTCCACGACTGCATGGGTGTACAGTGTACTGTACTAGGATAGGAACTCTACTCGATTACTCGATTAGTATATCAATTTACCAAAATTTTGAGGTCATAAAAGTGTTACTGTTTTCTTTTTTTTTAAAGATACCGGCATAGAGTAGGCATGACTTAACGGGTACATAAAATTTAAGTTTGTCATTAAATTAGCTTACTAAAGCGCAATATCGCAAAACTACAAACAAACTTCTACAAACAGCAAAAACAAACACCGAAGAAACAGTTGCCGGTAATGCACTTAGCTTTTTAGTGCAGTCGGTGATACTTCAGTACTTGAACAGTTATAATTACAAAAATAATTACAACTACACTAACTACTAATACCGCAGTCGTTATTTTTTTACAGCAGATACTTACTGACAACGTAAGTACGATTACATAATTTTTATATAGATATAAATATAGATATATCGTATAATTAAACATTTACTACAAGTTTTTTTCATTGAATCACACGAGTGCACTCCCCACACCCGAGGGCTCGTCCCAGTAGATAGTGATTTCATAGTACACGCTGTACGTAATTTTTAAGTGGCACTATTTCTTTTTTTAGCGCTTAATCGTTTTAAATCATAATCATAATTCAGTGTTTCAAATGTTAAACGTACAATTTGCTTGGAATTGTTTCTGCACTCATTTAACAGTGGAGGAACGGAGCCGTTTTTGCGGATAAACAGTGCCAGGGCTTCAGATATGAACTGTGTGCGGAATGGACGGTTATGACAAAGAGGACCAGTGATGCAGAATGGTCTTGGGTGTTCGGTTCTCGGACATTGTTCCCTACACGAGTGTACATCTCGGTTAGTTGTCATTTTCTCCGACCATGACACACTGATTCCCGTTGATCATTTGAATACTTTATAGACTGCAGTTTTTCCGATATCGTATGTGGACTAGAAGAATGTTCGAAGACTACTGGCGAGCCAGAGAAACATCGCGCAGAGCTTCTGCAGAATCTCCACCACTTTTTCGTCACGGAAACCAATCCATCTCCCGCACTGGTCTGCCTATCAGTGCGGACAGCCTTCGATTTGTACCTAAGAGTGGCCCGCTTTCCGCCCGATGCCGAGATAATTTTTTCGGCCATTAACATTCCGGATATGGCCTACATTGCGCGGCAACACGGCTTGAAGGTGGTCCCCTGCGATTTGGACCTGGCGACGCTGGGCCCGCAGATCCACTTACTGGAGAAGCTGATTACGTGCGAGACGGTGGCGATTGTTGTGGCGCACTTATTCGGTCGCTGGTGCGATGTCGAGCCCATCATACAGATTGCTGGCAGGCATAATTTACAAGTGATCGAAGACTGCGCTGAGGCTTTTTGTGGGTTGAGCAATCTCGGCCATCCCAAATCCGATTTAGTCCTCTTCAGCTTTGGGCCGATAAAATTTTATACTGCCTTCGGAGGTAAGGAGGGGATAATTGTGTATGTTATGTACACGATAGAAATATGGATAGATTTTCTTTGTTGGGTTATTGCAGCAAGGCTGCCAATAATTTGCTTGCCTCAGCTGCATTTTCTGGAAAAATTCGTATTTCGGAACTTTTTATTCCTTTTTTAGTGTGGTCATTAGGAAACTTACTGCTTGCAATTTTGAAGCGCAGCAATCCTCCGTGTTGTTATCAAAATGGTTTTTAAGAGTTTATCCCAGCTTCATCCAGTTTCAGTTACGAACGAGTTTTTCTGGACAAAATTAGGTTATTAACTAGTGTAATAGTGTTCTTCACAAGTTATGACTTGTTAGTACATGTAGACACTTTGTGGTGGTAAGCGGTTATTGTGGATTGGATTGCTTTTGTTCCGCAAAAATGATTCCATGATAGGAATTAGGAATAAATTTTTAATGAAAATGTTGCTTACTGTAATCTGTAACAGACACCCACGCTTAACGAGAAATTTGTTTTCGGTACATGAGGTTGTGTTGTTTTTCTTCTTGCGACGGTCGCGACTGCTATGTTTATTCAGCAGTGTGAGTCGACTCATATTCCGTTTTCTTGTCCGTATATCCAGGATTATGAGGCAGCTTTAAGGCGTATATTTATGAGACATGACCTGACAGCTGGTGGCATTTTTTAGGTGCAGTTGCGAAAATACGGGATCGCGCCCTGTGGACTCGAATGTCCACCTTATATAGCACGTATCCTATTCAAGCCACGGAAATCTATTTCTGGAAGCTGGTGAAATGTGCCCTGGTGTTCCTACTGCTGGACGTTCCGTATTTTATCAAGCCCGGCATGTACATTACCGACCGCTTCGGTATTGATCACAAGAAACATGTTGTTAGTATGCTCCGTGGATTTCCTGAGAATTTATTGTTTCGACTGCGCCACCAACCCCCCACTGCGCTTTTGACGTTGCTGTTGAAGAGACTGGAGGATTTTACCGAGGGATGCTTTAAACAGAGTGCCGCCAACGGGCAGTATGTATGGGAGCGCCTTCCACCTGAAATATTAAAATTTGGGCAGAAGGTTTTGGCTAATAACTTCTGGCTGTTCCCGGTTCTTGTCGTAAGCTGATTTACGGTTTTAAGAAAATTTGTTGGTCAGTTAATTGAAGTGATGATTTCATGGTACCAGGAAAACTGCATTTCATGTTTTCATTCTGCGACTTTGTGATAATAATGACAAAAAATATAGTTGAAATTACGATGGGAAAACATTTTTTGCCTGTTTGTAGTTTGCACTGCTTTTGGTTAACTCAACCATTTACTGAAACTGCTACGACTTTGAATTTGTGAAAAAAGCGCAGCACAATATTATTTCTATATCCTTGAGAGCTTGTCTGCTCTACAGTAAACTAAACCAATTAACTTGTTGTTTTTACGCAGGACAACCCAAAGCGAGTGGCCCTGGAACTAAATAAAAAGGGTATCGATGCTTACGTGGGAGTGTCGCAGTTGAATGTGGTGCATCCAGAAACGGACAAGCTTTCCATGTCTTCCTTAGATAATGACCAAAGTCAATCCAGACGCGAAGTGTATTTATCTTCTGAACCAAAGGTAGCTAGATTTTTTATAAATCACGTTATGTATCTGCCTGTGAACAAGTCGGTGCCTAAAGAGTCACTGGAGAGGATATGCCAAGCGCTTGCGAAAGTAACACATAAGCGTTGCAAAGTACCGGTGCCTCCCCCTGATGGCTCGGATAACTTCTTCCTAGCTCGTTTGTGATAGAATGCTGCTGCTGTTGTTTTTGTTGTTATACAAGGAACATATCAAACGAAACCTTACTTGTTTCGATCCGGTGACCGGCGTTTTACAATGTTTACAATAGTATTATTAAAATTAGCTGTTGCTGCGTGTGGGAAACGTGGGCGGTGGGCCAAATTTGAACAATACTTCATTGCAACGATGCCACAAAAGTGCGCAACTATCGCAGTAGCCATGGAATTATGATAAGGCCGTGAAAATAATACGCCAGTTTCCAAGAATGACTGACAGTGACAGCTTCATCCATGACCGTATCCAGTTGGTACGAAAAAACTTCTAATTTCTTTATGTTTCGGAATACCTGCTCCCTTTCTCCAAAAGTCCGATAAAAGTCTCCTACTTTTTTTTGGCGCGTCGGCAGAGCTGATCACGAATGCCAGTAGCGTTTTCTTGATCCCAGCGAGAAATGAGTGGGCCGCACATAAGATGGAGCACACCCTTTTTTGTGTTTTGTCATGCACGTAGGCGAGATGATATAGCCAGTAATGCAGAATACAGTAATTGGTATAGTAACACCAATATGTTAAAACCGCATGCCTCATTGAAAGCAGTGCATTATTTAATACAACTTAAATCCCATACGAAGTACATACCTCTGCTCGAGTATTCGTACATTTTTTTATTATGTCTGGACCGTCGACGGTCCAAGCTTCCCTGCGTATGTAAATATCATAATGCCATTACCATTTTTTGCGTAATTTACTCGTACAAACCAGTCAACCGAATTTTCCCATTATCCATCTGGCCGGTATGCTTCAGTGTAAAAATGCTGCAGTTATGCGGAGTCCAGTTGACTTTAATACATTGGTACTTACCATTAGTTACATGGAATCACTTATTTGATCTGTTCAAAGGACGATAATAAAGGAGCATGCGTGCATACTTGTTGTTAAAGGTTACTATCGAATGGCTTGTAATTGTACTTTGTACAAACAGATTTTCATTTGTTCGAGTGACGTTGTGGGTTAATGTCTTTTTAAGTTCAAGTTTATACACTGTTGTGTCGCCAACGTGTGTATCCAAGTTTTATAATATTATCCAGTGTTGTGGACTTGTGGCGCTCCTTGGCGGACATCTGCTTAGACGAAACGGCTTCCGTGCACTTTTCGAAGATAAAAGATTCCCTACTGAGTATGGACACAGTTCAACGAATTGTATTCCTTTTGATACCGTTACTGGGACAATTAGCACAGTACATATCTGTAAGGAAGAAATCCATACCATTGAACTTGGACAGGAGTTTGTAAATAGGAGATGGATATATGCTTTCAGTTTGCTCATTTATTTTCAAATTTATTTGCATCCAGTCGCACGCTATCGATCTCGGTTATTTATTAACTCAGATACCTCCACGCACAGTCACGAGCGGAGTAACTTTGCAATATCATCAAAATAGCTTGTGCTGTGGATGCCCTTTTGCCGCTTTTCATTCATTATTAATACTTTTCGTTAGAAAGCACAAGGGAGACCGAAAAAATCGAAGTAACAAATTGCTTCCATTTGCGGCGCGGTAATACCGCAGTAACCACAATTACCGCTTTCTCCACATTCCGGCATTTTCACATTTCTTTGTCGGCTCATTACACTACTTTCGGAATTTTAGCAGCATGCGTGCCGCTTCTATGTCACTTATCCGCTTTAGGGTTCATAGTTTAAGCAATATTAACAAACTACGTTATTATTATATTTTTGTACTGTAATGTGTTTTTTATTTATAGTGTATTTGCTGTATGTAACATGAATGATACTTCGATAGTACAGTTAGTACAATATAAATGACCTTGGAAATGACATACCGACGTCGCATACATTTCTAATACTAAAACGATCCCAATATTATTCCGTAGAAGATGAGCTGCATACAATTTCTCCTTTGGATCACGTATTTGGTCAGCCGTGCGCCTTTTGCATGCCTTCATTTTGCCCACAGCCGGGTTCAGACGGAGTCCGATAGGCAAACAACCGCAAACCCGCCGGAAGACAGTTATTGACACAGCATATAGTCTCTGTCATCTTGGGAGGGTTCGTGTACATCGATAAATCTAGCCGGGCCCATTGGTAGACAGAGCCAGCTACGCAGTCTGAGAATCTCTGCGTAGGGTTTATCGAATATCCCCGTGTTAGGAGCTTGTGCAGTGCCACACTGGACATTCACTAAGTTGATTAATTCTCAAATGCCACTCACACATCTTACTCTGCCAGCCATCGTCATCTCAAAACATTGAATTTTTGCAAGTTAGTGCTTATTAAACGGCACATTCTTTGCGTGATTTGACAAGGCTGATCACAATGTTACCGCAGTACTTTATACTTACATGAACCTACCTCATGGTGGGACAACTGTTGACCGGAAACTGTGTATACCAATATAATGTTGTCGTGGGACTGCATACCTTGCGATTTATTACCAATTACGGATTGAAAATATCAGCTGCACCTTGCATTTCCAGTTATAAACATGGACAACGATAGTGTGGATTATAATTATTCGATAATGGTGCCGGGAATTATGACCAGGGATGAGGAGCTAGCAAAGGTCGAAATCGGCATCCTGGGAGCAATCTTTGCAGTGGCGCTGTTCGGAAATATCTCAGTGTTGTCCATTTTACTATGGCGCCGAAAAAAGGTAAATTTTGTAATGAGAAAAATACCAAATGCAAAGTATATCAGATGATATTAGCATTAAGTAGTCCAAATAGCATTTTCAACTTTTTAATATAATTCATGACTTGCATTGATTACACATCTAAAATCTCTTACCGAAAGGATAAGCGCAGCAATTATTCCAGTGCTGCTTTGAAACAGAGCAATATGCTGAAATAAAAGATTGACAGGAGACACGTTAAAACGTTGGCACTACATGAATGCAAAGCTACGTAGAATTAATGTAATTTATTATATTGTTCCGATACAATGCTTTCTGCGCGGGCGTTTTAACCTGGGTTTTTTATTTTATTGGGATTCGAGTGTTTTAGAACGTATTCGAACAACCGTTATAACTCAAACTAGAAGTAGGCAGTTCACCCTATACAGCCTTCCATAAATGTCATTTCTATGGGGTGGCATTTCCTGGACTGTTTGATTAGCCTTGAGTACTTCCGCATCAGGCCGATATCTTTTGTTGCACATTATGTGCAATGTCTGTAGATTTTCATCCTATGGATTTTATCTAACCAGTCACGACATTCCTGCATTTTGCTCTCTAGCAAAAGAGTTTAACACTAGCATCACAGCTAGTCCTAGTGACGATAAATTTTTTAAAATGATTGACTACATACGATATCACAAAATGTTTTTAAACTATACCTTTGTACAATCGTATAATAAAATGCAGGAATAAAACTGTGTAGCACTGGAAAATGGCAACAGAGAAGAGCCATCAATTAGAGCTAAACGATTATTTTATTATTCATTTGGCGTAGTGGTGTGGCTGACACGCCCGTATGCGTAGAAGTAGATTAATTATTAAAAAGCTTGACACACAACACACAACCACTGCACGAGAATGAATCTAAAGATATTATAACCTGAAGTTGGACTACTTACTGTAATGGAATTTTAAAATTCATTTTCGGTACCTTAAGGCTTAATCATGTTTGACACATGACCTCAAACACCAAAAGAAGTGTGGATTACAGATAAAGAGCATCGTCTTTTATTGGAGCTCATTCCAGACAAATTTGTGTCGTGTCAGATCAAAAATCAACGAGTCAGATGTGCACTTTTTATAAGAGCGGAGATGTCACAATTCTATTAATAATGACAAATTTGACTTGCTCTAAGAATAGATCGGCAGCCGTTTACAGCAGATTACCATATCACTGCAGCCGCAAAGCAACTTAACTTTTTAAAAGCATAATATAATCAATTTACTGTAAACAATTAGCTGTGCCAGACATTTCTGACTCCAGTACCTCAATGATTTTTAGCAGCAAATAAAATCTCACTAATTCTTGTAATGTTTCGCAATTGGGGCTACGAGTATAGGTTATGTACATATATGTGTGTATACTCAAGTGGAACACAGCTATAAGGGTGTGTTACTTAAAATGTCTTGTTAAAAAGACTAACGGTTGCGTACATACTTTATTCTAACAGTTGCAAATCATAGTTGATTACGCCCGTACATAAATTGTGTATGTTTGTAATATCTTAGTTTCCTGAAATATAAGAGACAGGGCTTGATAACTATCTATTGCGGTTTTAAGCACTGCTTGGACAGCTCTTTTGAATTTGTTCAGTGCGCCTAACAAAGAGAATCACTAATCTGAAAATGCATAATCGCGTGGGAAAGGTTCGGATTTTAAAAGCATGCATGAAAGTTTACTGTTATTTATTTTGACTAACGAGTGTTTTGCATTGGCAGCTGACTCGGATGTATTTTTTTATTTTCCATTTGTCCATGGCGGATCTCATTGTTGCATTTTTCAACATCTTACCTCAAATGGTATTGATTGATTCGAAATGTAATAGACATGTATACACGCGTATACGAAATTGTATGAAATTTTAGGCGTGGGATATAACCTGGCGTTTTCAAGGCAATGACATGGGATGCAAAGTGGTCAAATTCTTTCAAGTTTTCGCCCTCTATCTGTCCACGTGGGTGCTTGTAATGATGGCGGTAAGTACACGTATCCAGATTGACCATATGTTGTCTGCCGTGATCGTTGCTGTAGACGTAGTTTATTTTTATGCGGTTTACTATTATGTTTAAAACGATGTAAAAATGTTTTCTAGATTAGAAATAACATTACCGTGCATGCAGCTACGTGAGTGCATCTGTAAATATTGAGATAGAGGGTCTTGTAAAATATGAAATTATGTTACAAGAAGTGCGTTCCGAGAGGGTCACTTACGCAAGATAACGAGACAGCAGTTCCATATAATAAGATATTTTTAAGCACGCAATCGTATTAAAGAATATGATTCTGTGCATTTCTAGAACTCGTGGCTATTTATCCTGTAACGACGGAGATAATTAGATGAAATTTATTTCGATCAGACGATTTGAAATATCGATATAATTTTATTTCGATATGGTGGCTGTCGACAGAGGGCTAAATTACACCGATCAAAATAGAAATGGACTTCCGATATACCAATTTGTTCTGTTGTTTTAGATCGACCGGCATGCAGCAATTTGTAAGTGCACATTACATACTGACTTTACATGATTTCTAGTAAATCACGCATATCCGAAGGGTCCAGTTTCTGTATCCAGTGTTAGATATTTTTGGCTATTTAATGAAATACTTGCTTCCTTAAACCTACAACAATTAAGTTGATAGTTGTTATTTGCTTTTATTTCCTTTGCGTACTATTAGGTAGCCCAATGAATGCTTACAACTGGCGTGCCCGTCGGTGTACCATGATGATCGTCTATGCTTGGATATTGTCAGTCGTATGCAGCCTTCCGCAAATCTTCATTTTTTCTCAAATGGAAGTTTATCCTGGTGTCCAGGATTGTTGGGCCACCTTTATCTCGCCATGGGGGAATAAGGTAACAACTTTGCTGAGCTAGTAATATCGTATTGCAAAGAAGCCATGACAAACTGATGCCGATTCGCGATCAGGTCAGCAAAAGGGCATTCACCATAATTATAATTCAAGTAGAGCATAACGTATCTAATGGGCGCCTATATCCCGCTTCCCGTATAATTCAAAGTGGCCGGCACGCAGCTATTGATTGTTCGAGTACTGGAACATTGTATCGCAAGAATATTAAAAATTCCTGGAGCTAAAAATTTCGCATAAAATTTGTTGGATTTTACCGAAGAGAATCCCAATTATTCATTTTTCAGACGAAGACAGGGATGCGCTTATAAATAGTAACCACGTTCGTGCACTGTTTGTAATGGCTTCTGCAGCTCTGCTTATTAGGTTATTGGCTTTAATTTATTGGTATCCTAAATTAATCTTGAATTAACGCTTATGAGCTCGCTCACGACCGAAAGTTGCCGCCTGAGGATGCCGGGGCAAGTGATCAGCCTGAGCGATGTCCAGACGACACGCTGAAGGGTGCCGTCGGTCACCCAGGTTATGATACAAGCCGCGCCGCAATTTTTCTGGCCGTGAAACTGCGTGTACGTGGCAAAGTGGCCCTGGAAGCATTCTGAAGGATGCAACCATGGTTGCCAAGACACGTGAGCTCGCTCTGCGTTAACGTCATTTAACGCTTGGGCGTTAAATGGCTTTAATTAGCGGAAGGTACTGTCAAATAAAAATCAGATAGGAGCCAGACCACTTTTAATGTAATTAGTTTTTTCTGAAAAAGGTTGGAAAATAATACTATTATATTTTTCAAATTAATTTCTTTATGACTAGAAAAGCCTTTTAACCAAGCTATAAAATCCAAAGCAAGAGCAAATAATCAGCAATAACGGAATACCGATAACAGACATGTATTATACTGGCTGTATAAATTTACCGGATGATAATAATATAATCAGAAGAAGATTTTCCTTTCAAGAACACAGTTAAGACTCATGCAGTTTACCATCCCGGCATCCCCTAGGCAAATCAAATCTTTTCAGTTACAGTGCAAGTTATCTATGTGCACATGCCATATTGTAGAGGATGTGATACTGCTGCACTGTGTAATCACAAAATCTTTATGCATTATGATGCAAAATATGTTGATTGGACAACTGTAATCGATGCTGATTTAAAAACCACACTTGTCTGTGTTTGATAAAGGCCTACGTATTGTGGTTTGCTGGATCCATTTACGTAATCCCCCTGATCATCTTGTGCATCACTTACGGCCAAGTTAGCTGGACCATTTGGCAAACGATGGTACGGCATAAGCACAACGGTAGCCTGCGTCTTAAACAGCAGCGCAACGGCACAAGCGCCCTGTCACGCGCGCCTTCCGGTTCCAGCCATAATCATTTCCTGCCCGACACCCGGACACACTCCACGTACAAGCGCGGTCAGAGTTTCACGCGGGCCAAACTGCGCACCGTCAAGCTGACAATGGTGGTCATTGTGGCCTATCTGATATGCTGGACGCCCTTCTTCGTCGCCCTATTATGGACAACATTCTTCCCGGACACGGCGTATGTTAGTGAGCCGGCATTTGTTATACTGCTGCTGTTGGCCAATCTGAACAGTTGCAGCAATCCGTGGATTTATTTATTCTTTAGCCTTTCGCGCTATTTCCGTTGTATTGAGTGGTGTTTGGATCGGCTGGAGAGTGAGGAACATAAACGGCTGCGAGCGGTAACACAAACCGTCTGTTTGCCGAGCAGTTCCGGCGCCAGTTTGTTGTACATGTACAAACCAGCCGGAATCTTGCCACTGAATTCCGTTATGCACAACGGGCATGTGCATAGTGCGTATGTCCATAAACTACAGCCACGTATTGCTACAACGGGAATGTAATGGTCACAAAAATTGCTCAAAAGCGCGGAATATTGGTACGCAGGTCGGCATATAGGCATTCACAGTTTATTTTTCTACGTCTTGTTGCATTCATGTAAAAGATGTTCTTCGAGGTTTTTATAATTTATTCAGCGGAATTCTATAATTATTTTATGTCTCATAACTTCTCTATGAAATGTGAGTTGGTACGCGTTGCGTCTGTGGTGCAATAAAGTTAAAAATTTTGCGAGCGAATTTTTAAACTATCTGAACAACTCGGCATCTCAAATACACAACATTAATCAAATTATCGTACGCTCGTTTCCCGAAAATGAGATTTATCGATTGGGGCTGTTATGGTGCGACAAGCACTGCAAGAGAGTTTCTGCAAACAAACGTAGATATTTAACGTAATTAGTATAACGTATTTATTCTGCATGGTTTGACAGCCTAATTAAAATCCGCTGTTGATCCGGTCATACCGCAGTGCGTTGCAGGGTTCTACCATTTTCAGGATTCGTGTAGACATTGATTCATGTGGAAGTAGGATTTTTCATCGCCTGAATATGTATGCTGATTGAATGAGTGTAATATTGTTTGCTAACAACATGACTCTTGTTCGGCGACAAATTCGCCAAAACTTCATCGGAGATGAATCGGGAAATCTGTGTAGGCGTCGACCAGTGCAGTGATATGAAGGTGTCAGTTATTGATTTTTACGGGACATGGAGCGGGTCGGATGGATAAGTGTCATCTGTGCATTTTTCCCATCACTCTGACGGAAAATCATCCAATTAAACCATAAAAGTTTTCTCTAAAGTGCTTGCTCAAATCCTCTTGCCGGCTTCCATTACAGACACTGAGTGCAATTAGCGTGATCCGCTACTGCTGTGACTGTTTGTACGCATCACATCAACAGCTAAAAAATTACAACACTGCGCGTGCGCGTAATTCTTATAAACAAATCAAATTAGTTTTTGCAAGTAGCTTTTGCAAGATAGTTTATTTAACATATCGTTTAAAGTTGTAATTAAATTTAATCAAAACGTATATAATATTTTTTATTAGCTACCGCTTTAGTACGTACTCTGTACGTATTCTGCAAACGTGCTATGGCAAAATTAATTATTGCCTCTCTAAACTTCCAAAAGGGCAATAACAACAAACGCATACGTAACACGTGACGATATTACTGCACAAAACATTGGTTGAACGGAATATGGTCGAGAAGTGCTGACCGAAGGCAGATCGATATATCATCATCGTGGCGGAAACCAGTTATTATAAGGTTCTTAGTCTTCCACACGGGGCGATGTTTAGTACATAACTACAATGCAAATGTACCATTACAGCGCTGAAGTAATAATTTGCTTTCCCAAAATCCATGTAAACATTAATGCTTGCAGCAGTGCAACATTAGGTGGATACTAGAGTAATTTAGAGGAATCAAAACCACAGACAGATGCGGGCATGATGCCATGCTTAATTGTAATTGAGCGTGTGAAAATTAATGTCGTCAGTATCTTTATTACAATGATCACAGCTAATAGCGTAACAATTCATTATACGTCATCACGTATCCGTTGTACAAGGAAGGAAGTTGGAACACAGGCACTACCAAAAGATCACCGTTACGCAAGACGCGCAGTTGTTAATGCCGATGGCTACACATAACCGCTATATTCGTTTTAATCGTTACTGTAGGACCACTCAGGTCTCAGGTGCGGTGACTTACGAACAGCAAAAAATAGTTAGCCTGATACAAAAATAATTATGATGCGGCGAAATTATTCAGAACTGGTCACTCCGATTGTATTTCCTGAAAAAACCAGCTTAAGGTTACGCATTAGGGATGCAGTTATATAATGCGTACAGTTTACACTATCTTGACCAAACCATCATGCAGGAACAATGACAAATGGCTTACTAAATCGGGTTTTATTGTGTAGCAACATAAATTGCGCTTAGCATGTATATAAGCACAAGCAGATTTTGGTGGAATTCAATATCGTGTTTTTCAGATACGAATTTTCACAAAGCTTTTGGTTTACTTTTGTGCTGCTTTTTTTGTTTAATCGGTTAAGGGAAAATGACCTGCTTTAACGTCGTAACAATTGTTATGTTTGTTGGTGTTTGTATTGCAGGCATTCCTTCCGGTAAGATGCACTTTCGGGTTACAGTCTGCAATATCACTATTTACTGGCAGATTAACAGCCGCATACGCAGTTACGTAACTGATTAACTGATAGGATTTGCCGGCTGGGGATATCCGTCTTACGGAGGTATTTATGGTGGTTATGGTGGTTGGGGCGGATATGGAAACGGAGGATGGGGTGGTTATGGAGGACTCGGAGGATATCCTGGATGGGGAGGAATGGGAGGATTAGGAGGATACAGTAGCTCTAATGCGCTGGGAGGTTAGAATCTTGCAAGAAATTAACAACCACAAATTTTCCAAGACGACAAATTAATTAAGTTTAATTATGCCCCAATTATCCCGGTGACGTTTACGTTACGCATGATACAGCTTGTAGTTGTACACGACTACACGACGCAAACAGGTCATAAGCGCCTGTCCAACAGTTTCGACCACAGTATACAATAATTGGTAACAATCAGAATTACGCGTGCGTACTGAATGCAGGCACGATGTAAAATTATCGTTACCATTGTTTTACCGGTCTCACGCAAACACGATATCTTATTTACTGCGTAATTTAACTGGCTGAATAATTTATAGGAAAAGCAAGTAATGTGTTACACTCTGTTTTCAGGAGGCCAGATTGGTTTCGGCAACATAAATACGGATAATACTGCATTTTCACAAGGAGGAATGGGCTTTGCCCATGGTAATACCAATGCACAAGGATACGGAGCGAATATTTTTTCTGCAGCAAGTTCCAGTTCAATGGGAAATGGTTTTTGGCGCCGGCGGCGATAGCTGAATGACTGGATAAATTGTTTACGCTCGGAGATTCTTCCCATAGAATTCGCATCGGCGCTTTAAACTCGATGGAATTGTTCTTTAAGACTGGCCATAGACTCATAATTATCTCGAATAACTTTCAAATGTCCTAACTAGGAAATAACAGATCTCGTTGTTTAAACTTGGGAAATTCAAAACTTGGAGTGAAGTAGTAATCACACTGATATCCAGAAAAATTATTGGTATAAGCATGTTGTGTTTATGATTTAGTAAATAAACTGAAATTCTTTGCGCGGCATTTTTGCATGCTGACAATTATGGCTTCCTTTATAATTTGACAACACTAGTTTACCTTATTGTATTGTAATTCAGTAGTTCCAAGAAGTATGCCCCCGTTTGCAATTTTTTGTTATTCCGATGGCTACTGCCTGTTAAAGTGATACTCACGTGTAAAGAACACCTTAGTATAGCTTAAATACTGTTTACTCAGTACAAGCACCGTAACCCTTTGCCCGGTTGAAATTTAGTACTGCTAGATATTTTACGGAAACAACTTTTTCCTATTTTTGCTGGTGTATGACTACGCTACTCTAATATACGTTGCAAATTAAAATATAGATCTTGACCAACTGCTAACCTTTTCTATGGACAGACTGTAACACTTATCGAGTACGCCGTGTAATAAGCTTAGACGTAAGAATATTAATTTTATGCAAGCCAGTAAACGGGTAAAGTTTTCAAAGATGTTAAAGCTACTTCCATTCTGTCTGCAGTGTGCCACTATAAAAACATCCTCATCCAGATATCAACAATTACATGCAACTACTGACTTTTTCGGCTACGTATACTAGGAAATTTCTGCATTCGTGATGAACAAGCTCTGCGTCCCGCTGATATTAATTGCAACATTAAACTCACTTTATTCTAGTAATTATGAAAGATAGTGATCGATGGATGCTATTTTATTTTGTATTCTGTATCTCCGATGAAGTACACGCTGGTTGCTGTTAATCGTGCGAAGTGCACCATTCACACTGTTATAAACACTGAGGACTTTGGAAGATTTTTTCAGTTTTCAAAACTGGTGCAAAGATGTCAAAAATAGCAAGTTTGCCGTGCTTTCATTGATATCGTAGTTATCGTCAACCGGTTCAGGTTTCAGATCCACCAAAAATGTTCCTTACTTTTCGCGCTTGCTAATTTTGTCACCCGCAGCAGTGTTAATTATCTGCATACAGTGAGTCGCAAACGCATTGTCGGGAATTTTGCGCTTTACAACTGTTTCAATCCGCTCGTTCGTTCGACAGTATTTCTGCCGGTATGGAAACCCGGTTCGGTGCTATATTAGTGACAGGAATGCTTTTATTACAAGGTACGTTTGTACTTGACCACGACAGTCGCACTAACCTCTACAATATAAATGGAGATACCTGAACTGATTAGGCTAAATAACTGTTTCACTTAGCAAATAATTCTAACTGAATGTAACATCGGCTGTTTATGATCACAAATGCTAATATTTTTATTTAGCCGATAAAACGGTACTTAACTGTGTTACAAAGTGAACTGTGAACTCGAGGTTATTATTAATCGCTGAATTTCGCAGCGTTACCGGCGGTAAAAGAAATGTTTTGGTTATTTGATCACAAGATATGTTGCGATAATAACTTCCATAGAAACTTAGCTCAGACCCAGAAGGAATTGTACATGGTGACTCTAATTTTAGGTTTTAGACTGCTGCGAGTAGTACTGTAAGGGTGCCGTTACATAGGCCTCTTTAGCATGACATGTGCGATTTAGTATTAATATTTACTTTCACCACAAAAAGCTCTATAAAGCGATCAACTGCCGAACTTCTGATGTTTTTCAACTGTGTTTATTCTTTGTGCCAACTTATTCTTCTCTAAAGCAAAATCGTGATATTGTGTAGTTAACCAATTATTTTTCCGTTTCCCCGTACATTATCAGCCTTATGCTCTTTTAATTATGCAGCCGTATTTTAATACGTACTTTTCTGAGGGCTACCTTGAGATCGCGGTTCCACCGGCGCCGACATTTTGAGTTGGCATCAGAGCAAGCCGCTTTCAAAAGAAAAGTATCTATGTGTATGCTTTATATGCTTATTCTTGATTGCCCGAAAATTTAGCTTTTCGATACTTACCAGTCAGAACGTTGCGAAATGTAAAACTAAAGTTCAAAGTGCTTCCAAATTGCTACGGTAGCTTATTTCTAGAGAAATGTAAGATGCAGTGTAGCACATTGTAAACCAAAGTAGATGATGACGATTTTGATGAGAAATTTGGAATTTGTGAAACTGTACTCGTATTCAAGTTTGCGTCAGCCTGGACTGCGCGAACTTATTGTTAGAATTAAAATGACATGCATAGCCCGGAAGAAACAATAGGATTGTATATTTATACCGCCACCGCTGCTAATTAAGATCAATTAATATCAACTCATCCGAACCATCAATTAATATTAACTCATCAACTCATCAGTCTCATCAACTCATCAAGTAATATTAACTCATCCGAACCTACAACATTATAACTGTTGGCAGTGCCACCCAGCAAAACTTACAATCCAAACACGGCTTGTCGGGTAAAGATCATCGGTCCACACGGTACTACTGTGCGACTAATCCGGTGTCCTACCGAGGATAGCAAGGAACGCTATGCATTTATTCCCGTTCCGTCGTACTGCTGCGGTTCAGAAAGCGATAAAGCTTGCTGCCCATGGAGTGTGTATGTCGTTAACTATGTCGGTGGTGGAAACACAAGGTCGGGTGAGTTGCAACATACCGGAAATGTCGGTTGTCAAACAACAGATGCACAAGCATTGGTTGACGTCCCACCCCGTTGTGTTACCTCGACATCAGTTCTGGCTTACAGTTACAGAAATGTAATGTTTCTTCATATACCTCTGTCAACTTTTTGCAACCTTTTATCCAGAAAGACCTTTAATAGTATTTCTTGCGCATTTTCCCTCGTAGACGTGTGCCCTCCACGGGAATTTAATTACACATTTGCTGCATGTGTATTGCAGCTTCTCGCATAATTTTAGTATGAAAAATTGATCTTGATTCATTGCTTCGAGCTTCTGAGTGGATAATTGGACCCTAATTATAGATGCCAACAATTTCCAACAATAATTTTTCTATCATTAATTAAAGCAGCTATCGATAGGAAAATGAATTTTCACTCAAATTATGCTGATGTCAAATTCTGAATTACGTCTTTAGTAAAAAATCGCATAAAATTGCACATTTTCTAATTAACAATCCTAAGCCAGACATTTGTGACAGTTTTTATTACTGCGCAGCAGAGGAAATATGTCTGTTCTGTTGGCGGCAAGTTTGCTAACCACAAGCAGTTTAAACAGGAAATCACCAGGGAAACAAACGGTACAAGGAATGTAGAATTATTATATATTTAATAAATAAAGGAGAATAATTAATGAATGACTTTATTGTTGCAGGCTTGCAGTTTTCGTGAGCATCTTTATAGTAAGTCCGCACGATAATCGATATACATACGATGTGATCCTGTGAATATGAGAAGCACAGAATGCCATTTACCGGGCCTAGCTATGCATAGATCAGCGTAGCTCTGAGTTACCTGACTAAGACAAGTTATTCTGAATGCATCGACATGCAGCTGTTGTAATCCCAAAAATTAAAATGATTTGAAATTTAGGTAGCATCTATGATGCTTCTGTTGGTGATCTGTGGAGTTTTCCACTTTTGTTGTGTCAGGAGATGGAAGCGAAACGTCACTAACAAATTTCGACAACGCCAACCAGCACCATCGCCCAAAGATACAATTTCCCGGCGAAGCAGCATCATTACGATGGACCCGGCATCCCGAAGCTACTACGACCCCAGTGACCAAGACGTGTACGTCCTCCCTCTAAAAGGGTTACCAATTAACCTGAAGGTTCCATGATGCTTCTGTTCAACACTCAGAGAGCATAATTTTGATCGAATGCAGTAATCAATTTCGCTATAGGAATAAGCTAATACCATACGTTTTGCACAATAGTTAAAAAAAGCTGATCGTTCTACTCTGTTAAAAAATAAATAATCCCGTAGACGGTGGTCCTTTGCTTTCGTATTTATTTTGCGGTACGGTGTTTATTGCTTATAACGATCGTTTTTGAGGAGTTTGATTTTACTTAGATTAATATGACGGCAGATAACATATACACAATGTGTACATGTCGTGTGTAGCTGAAAGAACGTATACTTAATTAGTGAGGGTAGGTACAAAGTGGGCCAAGTTTTAAAACTTTTAAAACTTTTAAAAATAAAATTAATAATATATAGTTTTGACAGTGATTTTTCAAAAAGCGGTTTTAAGGTTTTAGCAGTTTTTAAAAATAAAACTAATAATATATAGTTTTGACAGTGATTTTTCGAAAAGCGGTTTTAAGGTTTTAGCAGTTTTTAAAAATAAATAATATATGGTTTTGACAGTGATTTTTCGAAAAGCGGTTTTAAGGTTTTAGCAGTTTTTAAAAATAAATAATATATAGTTTTGACAGTGATTTTTCGAAAAGCGGTTTTAAGGTTTTAGCAGTTTTTAAAAATAAATAATATATAGTTTTGACAGTGATTTTTCGAAAAATGGTTTTAAGGTTTTAGCAGTTTTTATAAATAAAACTATTAATATATAGTTTTGACAGTGATTTTTCGAAATGCGGCTTTAAGGTTTTAGCAGTTTTTAAAAATAAATAATATATAGTTTTGACAGTGATTTTTCGAACAGTGGTTTTAAAGTTTTAGCAGTTTTTAAAAATAACATTATTAATATATAGTTTTGACAGTGATTTTTAGAAAAGTGGTTTTAAGGTTTTAGCAGTTTTTATAAATAAAACTATTAATATATAGTTTTGACAGTGATTTTTCGAAAAGTGGTTTTAAGGTTTCAGCCATTTTTAAAAATAAATAATATATAGTTTTGACAGTGATTTTTCGAAAAGTGGTTTTAAGGTTTTAGCAGTTTGTAAAAACAGAATTAATAATATGCAGTTTTGACAGTGATTTTCAGAAAGTGGTTTTAAGGTCTTAACAGTTTTTAATAATAAAATTATTAACCCGTTGACGGGCATTGGCGTTCAGGAGGCGACAAGGTGTTTGGGATTTTTTCCTTTGCGACTGGCAACAGTTAATCGTTATCCTTTAATGTAGTAAGCAACATGGGACTTTAAAGCAACAGTAAAAATATAATAGAAACTTTTGTCTAAAGTTAATTACGAACGACAGGTCCGCGAAATTCGTTAATTTTGGACTTTCCTAGCTGCCGTAGGTCTTGCTAATTAACTAATTAGTAAATGATTAATTAAACCGGAGATAAATCAGCAGGGTACAATTGACAGAGCTGAATCTAAAAACGGTTAACACGGGTTCTGTAGGTTGAACCACAGATGACCACAGTCCGTCAAAAACGTGTGTCGCCTACTAAACGCCATCAATGCCCATGAAGGGTTTTGAATACACGGGCGGGTGCAATTTCGACAGCAGCGCTTTATACGTAATCGATTCAAGATCTTGTCGGTTTGTACCCAAACGTGCGCCACACGGTTACAATTGTCGGAATCAGGCAAAAAGCCCCTTTTCTGATCAGCCCCCGGGCGATCGACGAAAAAGCAAAGTTGTCTCAAACGTTGTCTGCCTCCGGACAATAAAACGTTCAAGGAAACAGTGTATGTACGGTAACGATATAAAATGGCACCATAGCACTTTGCGCTCTGCCGCGTTTCTTCCTACGCTAGCGATATGCATCGCTTAAGAAACAAAGTAAGAGAGTCCGATAGCTTTAAAAAATATGAGAATTTTAATTTCGACCAGCCTCTGGCATTTGCAAACTTTAGTGATTACAACTTGTAATGTGCACATTGTCATTGGTGATGCTGACCTTTGCGGCAGGCTTACGGGTTACTTTCGGCTACTTGTGCGTTTTAAAAAGTGCTAGTGCGTAGAGACCGCTTATATCTGAATCTACGCCTATCACAACTGCAGCTGCACCATCCCCAACGCTTTTTGGTACTGCCCCTTGCGGCTAAACCCAGGAAAAGTGCAACCGCGGACGACGCGGCATCATAAAATGGTCGAAGTGCAGCAAGCACAATGACAAACTTCATACGGAGTGCTTTATGCAGTACCATAATATGCAGTTGTAATAAGCGTTATGGCAAAGAAATATCATCGGCGTAATTTGTTTTATGTATTTTATTGAGTCAAAACACATGGAAACGGGTTTTGACAGCTTTTAATTTTTTTGCTTGACCAGTGGTCAACACATCGTCAACGTGTTGACCACTTCTATAGTGCTGTTTTAAAGCACTTTTTTTAGCTGTTTAATAAAGTTATTGCTTTTACGTAATAACTGTTTGCCTATTATCGCAGTGTAACGTAGGGTTCTTCTTTATTAAAAGCTCTCAATGCTAACAGATGACTTCGCCTAACACTGAATTGTTACAACATAGACGGGATTGTTAAATACCGCGTAGAAGAGGTAGAAACATCGAGAAATTCTACGGATAAGTGTGCACTCAAATGTAGTGCTGACTCTGCACTCTGGACCGGATGTCCTGAGTGCTTCGTGCGTAATATGTATGCACGTTGTGCTGACTTCAAAATAACTAACACTCAAGTGGACACGTAACGATATTACTGTATGTGACATTGTCTTAACACGTTTTAACTGCATGATACAATTAACCATGCTACACTCCCCTTCTAAAGAAAAATAATCGAAGATTATTTATACTTCGTTCGTGCTTTTCGTTCGCGTAGATTGTATCTTGATTTATCCTTTTCTTGGTATTCGGGTGATGTGTCGGCAAAAGGAATATTAGTTCTTTCTTCATGGTCTTCCGGTGTTGTTTTGGCGATTTGGATATTTTCTTCTTCGTCCAACTTGTCGTGCCAAGGCTTCAGTTGGGAAACGTGTACAATGTCCGTCTTGCGTCTTCCGTTTACATTTTCTATCTCGTAATTCACGTTGTTTAACTGGCGGATTATGCGGTATGGTCCGTGCCAGTGCTTTAATAGTTTAGTAGTAAGGCGAGTATCAGCTGCGATGATTTTTCCATCTTTGTTTACAAGACGTGCTACGTTCCAGCGATACACAAGTGCATTTGGCTGATATTGCGTAGCTTCTCTCCTCTCGTTATATGGAACTTGATTCCGTTCGTTTCCGTCTATACAGCGTAATTTGGCTAGTTCCTGCGCATCCTTTATAAATTCTGTTGTCTGTTTTACGTAATGGTGAAGGTCGTGGATGGCTTCCGGTTGGTTTAGTGCTGTGTCAAGGGCAGATGTTGCTTGCCGTCCGTGTAGAAGTTCGTATGGAGAGTATTTAGTAGTTGCGTTGACGGTAGTGTTAATGCAGTGTGTGACGAAAGGAAGGTACTGGTCCCATTTGTTGTGGTCATCGCAGTATTTCGACAGGCATTCGGCAATGGTCTTGTTTGCTCTTTCTGTCATTCCGTTACTTTGTGGATGATAGGAAGTGGTAAACCGCTGGTGACAGTTAAGTAGCTTTGTTAACTGAGATAAAAGATCATTGCAGAAATGTCGTCCACGGTCAGATACGATGTATTTAGGTACTCCGTGACGTAGAAAAATTTGTTCCATTAAAAATTTAGCGGCATTTTCTGCTGTTGCGTTTCTCACCGCCTTCGTTTCAATCCACTTACGGAGGTGGTCAATGGCGACATTTATGTACTGGTTCCCTTTGGTGGATGTTGTATATGGGCCTTGATAATCTATTCCGATGGTGTGCCAAGGTCCTTCCACAGGAAATGGTTGCAAAAATCCGGCTGGCTTCCCTGGCGGAGGCTTTTTAACATTACAAGGAATACATTGTTTATTGTACGTAGAGATGGAGTCTGTCATGCCGGGCCAATAGTATTTGTCGTGGAGCTGGTGGTACATTTTCTCCGTTCTGGAGTGTCCGTTTACGTCGTGAGCATTGTATAGGACTTCTTTCTGCATCGTTTTCGGGATAACTAATAAGGTCACCATTTTGTCATTACGGTATGCTATCCGGTATAGTAAATCGGAAATTAGTGTGAATCTTGTACGTCGGTATTTGTGGGCTTCGGTATGTGGCGGTCCCTTAAGGATTCCGGTAATTCTTTTGCAAAAGTTATCGGTTTGTTGTTCCTGTTTCAAACTGGAAGTAGTGATGTGGAATAACGGGCTGGCAAACGTTTGACTTTTAGGTGTGTTTGAGCAATCAAATGGATATCTTGAGAGGCAGTCCGCTACTACATTTTCTTTTCCTGCTCTATAGCCGATGTTGAAATTATATTGGCGTAATCTTAAAATCCAACGTGCGTGACGTCCTGTTAAATTCTTTGCGTTAATTAATCCTCGCAAGGCGTTGTGATCCGTCACAACTTCAAAAGTCCTGTTTGGATCACCTATGTATGGGCGAAATTTGTCGAGTGCCCATACAACTGCCAATAACTCCTGTTCCGTGGCGCTGTAGTTTCGTTCTGATTTCGATAAGGCTTTGCTGGCATAGGTAATGACGGTTTTCTTCCCATCTTTCTCAATTTGGTGCAGGACAGCACCAAGTCTTACGCCGCTGGCGTCTGTCTCTACGATGTGTGGTAAATTCCGGTCGAAGTGTGCCAGGATAGATTTAGTGGTCAAGGCTTGTTTCAATGTGTCGAAGGCTTTCTGTTGAGCTACTGTCCAGTTGAAAGCTGTATCTTTGCAGGTCAGTTGATGTAAAGGTGCAGATATTGAAGCGAGGTTAGGGATAAACTTACTGTAGTATCCCACCATTCCGATGAAGCCTCTTAGTTGTTTCCTGGTTGTCGGTGGTTGGTACTTCTGTATAGCTTCAACCCGTTTAGGATTTGGGAATATGCCGTCGGGATTGACTAGGTGTCCCAAAAAAAAATTCAACTTCTCTGTGTCCAAAATTGCACTTCGAGGGTTTAAGCTTAAGTCCTGCTTGGGTCAGCCATTGTAAAACTGTCTCCACTTCTTCTAAGTGTTCCTGGAATGTCCGGCTATGGATGTTTATATCGTCCAAGTAAATTACCACAAAACGGCCAATCAATCCAGTAAAAATCTTATTCATCATGCGTTGGAATGTAGCGGGGGCATTGGTCAGCCCGAATGGCATGACCTCAAACTGATACTGATTAGTCGATGTGAGGAAAGCTGTTTTGACCTTGGATGATTCTTCAATAGGAATTTGCAGGTATCCTTGAACTAAATCCAAACTAGTAAAATATTTGCTACCTCGTAGAGATTCCAAACAGTCGTCTATTCTTGGGGATTGGGTATTTATCTTTTATGGTAATTTTGTTTAAATCTCGGTAATCCACACATATACGGATTTTGTCTTTTTGCTGTATGGGAACTAAATTGGCTGCGTACTGGGACTGGCAAGGTGAAATAATTCCCAGTTTTAACCATTCGTCTATTTGCTTGTCGATGGCTTCCCGTTCCCACTGCGAAAAACGTCTCAAATGTCTTGAAGTCGGTTCGTTGTTTCCGGTATCTATATAACATTTCGCACAGTTTGCACGTCCCATTGGTGATTGCTTTGTTGGAAATATTTCGCGATATTTAAATAGTAATTTCAGGATCATATTCTTCTCTTCGCCGTTAAGTTCTGGATCTAACTTGAGCATGTTCTCGATTTCTATCATTGACGGCTTGTCGTCTATAAACTTTGATGAATCCCCCAATAAATCTTTTGGGCTTAGTTGCCCATTCTCCTCTGCGTACGCCTTTTCTTCCTCTTCTCTCTCTTCTTCCTCTCTCTCTTCTTTCTCACTCTCTTCTTTCTCATCTCTCTTTTCTTCTTTCTTCTCCGGAGACTCCTTTGTGAACATCGTGCCTTCAGTTAATCCTAGGTGTTTCACTGATAAATAGCTCTTATCCTCCCGTTCATTGCGCATATGGTCGGGTTTTCGTTCATCGTCAACCCTCCGACCAAGTTGGCCAAACTTAGGCAAAGGTTGTGCTGATGATGTCCGGTTGCGGAGAAGCGCATTCTTGGATGGTATTGGCAAGGTGTTCCTTAGGTCGGCCATTAAACGTGCCTTTGGATTGAAAATTTTATTCTGTGTAAAATCAATGACAAAGGGCGTTGACCGTAAATAGTCGGTTCCAAGCAACATGGCGTATGGAAACCCTTCCAGTATGGCTGCTTCTATCCATACTCTCTCTTTCATCAAATCTACGGGGACTCTACATGCTCCTGAAATATTTAATTTATCACCTGATGCGGACCATTCCAAGGTTGTCTTGCTAACTTCTTTTTGTTGAAAAATTTTTGATTTATAATTGAAATTCCAGATCCAGTATCTATGATGGCTTCTATTGGCTCATTGTCAACTCGTACTTTGCAGGTTATTGCGCCGGTTGTTGAATTTGTACAGACCAGTTGATTGTTTACCGTAGCAAGAAGAGCCTCGTCTGCCACGGTCTTCAGTTTAACTCAGGAATTTCCGGTACATCGTCGTGCTCTTCGTAGCTGAAGTACGACGGCTGTGTGTTGTTGTTATTCCTGTGGCGGTTGTAATTTCCTCCCCTGGAAAAGTTGTTCCTGTTTCCTCTAAAATTCTGGTCAATATTTCCTCCTTGGCTTCTGCATTCACGAGCGGCGTGACCTTTTCTTCCACATTTGTTGCATTTTGTCCAGCAATCTTTCTGCAGGTGTCCTCTGTTTCCACATCGATGGCATGTTACTTCTGAACGAGTATTGCGTTCATTGAACCGGTTATCATTACGGCGGAAACTGGGTTGGGAACCACGCGCCAAGTTTTCCACAATGTTTACCACTTGATCCAAGCGTTTGGAGAGATCCGACATTTCGTTATTACGTGTTTCCGTGAAGAAAACTTTAGCCTTGGAGTCTTCAGCTTCCGATTCTTTTTGCGCCTTTTCCTTGTACTGTTCTTTGGTTGCTTCAGTTTTCAGCTTGGCCAAGAATTGGGCCACAGTTGTTGGTCGATTGGTAACGAAGTTAGATTTCATTCGCGTTGGGAGTTCACGAAACAGTTCATTTGCCTTTTCTTGTTCGGTTGCAGTTGAGTTAATGACGTCGAACATTTTCAGAACTTTTGTGACGTACGATGGAGGATCTGATTTCGCTAAATTCTGGTGCTCTTCCTTCTTCAGATCGTAGTCCAGGTCAGTGGGGCCGAAAATTTTAAGCAGGGCATTCTTAGCGCTAATCCAGGTCACATGCTTGGTTTGCTCCGATTCCCATTATCTTAACGCATTGTTAATGAAGCACAAATTAAGATTCGTCAGTTTTGTAGCTTCGGTCAATCCGTAAACTCGGGTAAAGCTTTCATAACGTTCAGTAAATTTACGTATGTCTTCGTGTGACTCACCGCCAAATTTAGGGAAATCTTTAGGAGAAAGTTGCATTCCGGACTTTTGGAAGACAGTAGTAGTAGTAGATCCGCTCTGTTGTTGTTGTTGTTGCTGTCTTTGCTGTTGTTGTTGGCTTCTCAAGGTGGTTATCTCTTGAAGAAGATCCCCGATTTTTCTTCCATATACATTGTTGGTGCTGATGAGTGACTGGAAAGCTGCATCTCGTGTTGCTTCGTACAGCGCTTTGAGGTCCGCTCTGGGAATTGTAAATGGGAATGTTCCATTTTTGATTTGGTCTAATGCGTCAGCTTCTTCAGTAACACGTAGCACGTTGTAAATGTCGATTAGGAAAGGAATGTCTTCTAGACGGAATCTTCTGAATATGTCGTGTTTCGGTATGAGTAATTGCAGTCCGCCGAAAATAGCTTGAATCTGGGTGTCCTCGAGTGTGATGCTCATCGTTGTTGATTTGGGGTTGGATGTTGAGGAAAGGCCACTATCGGAATCTGTCACTTTGTTGTTGGGTTTTCGTGACTTACCTGCCTGGTTGGCAAGCCGTAATTCTTCGTCAGTTTGCTCGAAATTCTTGTCCGGTATACTGGTGTTACTGCGAGTGTCAGGCATTAACTATGGAAAGGTAGGCTATATAATAGCTCGGTGTTGAAAGGTCAGCTGGATTGTCCATATGGTAGATCAGAATGGAAAAGTGCATTAAATGTATACTATGACATTAAAGACCACTGGAGGCACCATTGTAACGTAGGGTTCTTCTTTATTAAAAGCTCTCAATGCTAACAGATGACTTCGCCTAACACTGAATTGTTACAACATAGACGGGATTGTTAAATACCGCGTAGAAGAGGTAGAAACATCGAGAAATTCTACGGACAAGTGTGCACTCAAATGTAGTGCTGACTCTGCACTCTGGACCGGATGTCCTGAGTGCTTCGTGCGTAATGTGTATGCACGTTGTGCTGACTTCAAAGTAACTAACACTCAAGTGGACACGTAACGATATTACTGTATGTGACATTGTCTTAACACGTTTTAACTGCATGATACAATTAACCATGCTACAGCAGAATTAAACCTTTTTATGCTGTAGACCGTCCATGCGCATTGGCGTTCTGAAGGCGACATAAAACCACCGCTGACCTATGGTCAACAGAGGCTCACAAATAATTCGCTTTCTTAACTGAATTTCTTCATCGGGAAATGCTGATTTTCATAAGGAAACTCGCACTCCTTCGAATACCGCCCGCTGGAGGGTTAACATTCAGTTTTGTAGTCATTTTTCAGAACGTGGTTTTAAGGTTTTAGCAGTTTTTATTAATATATAGTTTGAGAGTGATTTTTGAGAAAGCGGTTTTAAGGTTTTAACAATTGTTTATGATATATGGTTTTGAGAGGGTTTTTTTCGAAAAGAAGTTTTAAGATTTTAACAGTTTTTATTAAAAAATTAATGATATTCGATTTTGACAGATATTTTTTAGATATCGATTTAAAGGTTTAAACAGTTTCTAATAATAAATGCATAACTTGACTGGGATTTTTCGAGAAGAGGTTTTGAGGTTCTACCAATTTTTAATAATGAGACTATTAATATATATACTTGTTGTTTTTGACATTAATGCGGAAAATCAGTCCGGCCCACAAGTCAGCACACAGCTTCCGGCTTTCGTTGTCGGCGAATTTGTGCAATATTTGAAGGTTCGTTTCTAACCATAAGGTACGAGAATACTTCTATAGAAGTTTATTGGTTGTTTGATTTTGCTCCGACACCTTTTCAAAAATTGTTGGAGTGCATTTCATCAAAAGTATGGCTTCGCTTCTGCTTTCCGCAGTTTTTAGTTTTTATTTTACAAAACTAGCAGACCCGGCGCAAATTGCGCGGAATAAGTCCGCGAAGGATTATTACTTTTTCATCACTAAACTCAAAACTAAAAAATAACGATTACAAATGTAATTTTAATGAGCGAAACCTAGTGCAATTTAATTTATTTCCACTGGCGAATGTTTTAAGAGATTAACGTCTCGTAGATTCGTTGGCTCAGATTACGAAATAACGTTAAGCGTAGAAATTTGAAAGCTGCCGTTTCCCTATGTACCTTATTACGTTTCCATGTGTATCTCGTAGTTCTAGCTACAGACAGTAAATAAATAATAAATAAATAAATTCAAAGATCCACGTCTGCCGCTCCCGATATCCGGCAGCATTTTCCTGATCGGCGCAGGCGTCCCGTTACAGTACTGTTGTATGTACCACAATCCCTGCCGAGAGCTGGCATTGTCCAACTTCCCGTGTTTTATTTTGTTTTTGTTAGGGAATCATATATAAAAAATATTCGAAAAATATAATCAAAATTGGCGTGCTTCTCACGTCAAACTTTTTGGATGTTGGATCAAAGCGTTGGAATTTATAACAAAATTAAGTCGCTTAATTTCTGCAAAGGTTACTGGTACAAAATTCTAAATGGAATTTTAAATTCCATAGATGATTTTCATAAAATGCGTTAAAAGCAACAACAATTTTTATGACAATTGTAGTAACATATTAATTAGGTCAACAATTTCCTTCTAAATTTTTTTTAAGCGCATGCATTGTTCGCATTAGCATAGCCTCTCGCACTCGAGGTGGCAGTTATAACGTTAATTGGTTTTTGACGTTCCCGTAGGTTTTGCATGTTAAGTTTTTAAATTTTTTCTCAAAACTGGTTTTGGTTTTCACAAAAGTGACTTTTTTGGGCTCATCTACATGCTGTACTTTGCGTTATCGAATGATATACGGGGACCTAAGTTTCGCCTGCTGTGTCGCTCAGAAAAGGGAGACAGACACGATTTTTGTGCACCTTCTTATTCTTTTATTATTTTACAAAATGAGCAATACAGAAAAGTTTTTTATGAATAATGTTTTCCATATGCATTCCCGTTTTTCATCAAACATTCTAAATATGCTGAACTCTGAATGTATGCCAGTTAATCAACATTCAACATTCCAAGTTAGAACTACTCGTACAACATGTCTCAAAAGAAAAGGTTTTACAATGACATACTGTGTTGTTGAGTCAACTTGGCACCTTCTTTACAGTGAGTCCTATCCGCTTGACGTATAAGTACAAATTGTAGGTATAACTCACCGTATCAAAAGGTGCCAAGTTGACTCGACAACACAATGCTATCCTAAAGGCTAAAACAAAGCAAGTACTCGTACATCTATTCACTAATGTCATCCAGTACACGAGTATGCAGTTTGCTCACTGGACAGTGTTGATACTCGTAGCTCATGGTCAGTTAGTGATTTTGTGGAAAGAAACAACAAAGCCCAATTTCGAGCAGTTGCTCATGAAATTTAAAATCAACTGCTATTGCAGTTAACTGCATTCTATTTCTTCGAAAAATTGATTTACCGGTGCCACCAAGCCGGTTCCGGCAAAGATAGCTTCGGTACAGCATTCATAGTTCATACTCAAAATTATATATTAATATTTTAATTTTTAAAAACTGCTAAAACCATAAAACCGCTTTTTGAAAAATCACTCAAAACTATATATTATTATTTTTATTTTTAAAAACTGCTAAAACCTTAAAACTGATTTTTGAAAAATCACTGTCAAAACTATATTAATATTTTTATTTTTAAAAAACTGCTAAAACCTTAAAACTGATTTTTGAAAAATCACTGTCAAAACTATATATTATTATTTTTATTTTTTAAAGCTGCTAAAACCTTAAAACCGCTTTTCGAAAAATCACTGTCAAAACTATATATTATTAATTTTATTTTTAAAAACTGCTAAAACCATAAAACCGCTTTTTGAAAAATCACTGTCAAAACTTATATTTTTATTTTTATTAATAAAACCCGCTAAAACCTTAAAACCGCTTTTTGAAAAATCACTGTCAAAACTATATATTATTAATTTTATTTTTAAAAGTTTTAAAAGTTTTAAAAGTTTTAAAAGTTTTAAAAGTTTTAAAAGTTTTAAAAGTTTTAAAAGTTTTAAAAGTTTTAAAAGTTTTAAAAGTTTTAAAAGTTTTAAAAGTTTTAAAAGTTTTAAAGATTTTAAAAGTTTTAAAAGTTTTAAGACTTGGCCCACTTTGTACCTACAGTGTCAAAATAACCGCAACCTTTCTATATTCCGATAATTCCTTTCTATATTCCGTTTTGTACTATCGGTTTAACAGTTCATACTTGGTTTGACCTCAAAATTAGTGCACATCGACGATACGGTAATTGATGGGTGTTCGGCCTTTTTATCATTTCTTTTTTGTTCATTTTAACGGAACGTAGAGATATCTAGCCTGTCACGCTGCAGCTTTCCATAAAATTAACCTGTCAAAGTTTGTTACGACTCCGATAAGAACTGATAGCAACAACGCAGTACCATTTAAAATGCAGTGTACAAGGTCATGCGCCTTTGTACAGGTTTGTAATGAAAGTCTACGGGCTACCGTGCAGGAATCTGTGCCTGGTTATGATCTTAGAACTTCCGTGATCATTTTGTTTTACACCACCAGTAGCAATATGTGTGTATACTGTATATGGTCATGAGAATGTCTACTATGGAATAGTGTTGCGAGAAAGACGGTTTGCATGCTGATAATAAGCTGCGAATTCGAATGAATTAATCTGCTTGTTACTCTTTCAAAGCCGTCAATTAATATAGATTGAAAAGTTAAATGCAGAACGAACTGAACATTTTTCGTTATAATAAAATGGATATAAAAAGGGAAAACTCAACAGATTCCATTATTTCTTCTTCTGAAGACGAAAAAGATGCTTGCGAACCGGCTGCCCATGTTGACGTCATGGCAAAGGAAGTCGACCATATCAATTATCCGCGGTTCATCCATAATCCTGCCCTTCTAACAATTCCGGTTGTCCTTCTGTTTGGCCTTTCTTTTGGTGTGTCTCAACCAGTATATACGGAATTAATTAAAGACAGGGTAACTATATTGCTAAATTATCATTAACTAGAATACTGTCTCGTTTTCGAAAGCAGCTAAAACGCGCATCGCATCGTATTAATACTGTAAATGCACGTTTATTCAGAAATCAGTATAATAATTATGTAATACTGAATGCATGTTCAAACTCTAAACAGAAATCAGATTTACAATGTACGACAAAAAGAGGTTGAACCGATCAGTCGGTGATAATCGCAACGACACGCACCAACTTGGACGCTGACTACTTTCAGACGCTCGCGCTCCGTGAATATCAAAGTGCAGCTATACTAGTTGCATATCAAAAGGTGTAGAAACAAATTTTAAACTTTTTGATACTAAACCTGTGGCGGTTTATGGCGAACCGCACAAATTCTAGCCATTTTGCTTTCCCATAGACTTAAGCATTGACTGCAAGCCAAACGGTTATGCGCACAGATCCTATGCTGTGCCTACGAGAAAGCAAAATGGCTAGAATTTGTGCTGTTCGCCATAAACAGCCATTAGTGGTCAAAAGTTTAAAATTTGTTTACACCTTGATATGCAACTAGTATAGCTGCACTTTGATATTCACGGAGCGCGAGCGTCTGAAAGTAGTCAGTAAGCGTCCAAGTTTTAGTGGTGGCGTGTCGTTGCGAGGTTATTTTGAACCGCGGACCGACTGATCGGTTCAACCTCTTTTTGTCGTACATTGTACGTGAACAATGTACTGAAGATCGATATGTGACAATTTTTGTTCCTGTTTTGAACGAAACTGGTACACTTCCCGATGACTCAAAGAGATCAAACATTAAATCGCAACAATTTTGTCTAAGTTTCACCTGACCCCGGAATGAATAATTTTTGTCGCGAAAACCTTCCGGAAGAATAAGCTAAAACAAATTGTGTTGCATTGCGATATCAGGTCTGCGAAATTATCCTTGGGTACCCTAAAGAGCTTTGCGAAGATAACAAATTATCTGCAAATCGCCATGCCGAGGACTCAGTCCGGACGCTGGCATCTAATTATGTGTTTTATCGCAATTTGGTGATGAGTCTTCCTTGTGTTCTGCTGTCGCAGTTTATCGGTAAGCGTGAGTTCTTATTTATATTTTTTGTAATTCTATAAGAAAACTTCCAGTGCGGTAGAGGAAGCGTAATTACAGAAACAGAGCCCATTATTGCCTCTAATTTAAATTTACGTTGCAGGACAATGGAGCGATAAATACGGTCAGTTTATAAAATGACCAAATGCAATTTACTGCAGTTTGTTGGTCTGGTATTGATCCGGCTGCATGGCGATAGTTAAACATATGCTGCAACCGAAATGTGTTTTAGATTTCGTGTTTCCGAATTTTAAATAATATGCTTTATGTTGCGTATTACCAGTAATTTGAAATTCCCAATGTCAATTATGAGAACCTACCATAATCACTGAACGCATATTGTACTTACCTATCATTGTCACAACCTGGTCTGTGTACGCAGGGCGCAAAGTACCAATGCTGATGCCATTTCTGGGGCTATTTCTTTGTGGAGTAATTCTACTACTTTGTGCATATCTCCCGATACATCCCATGTATATGCTCTTTGCATCTCTGCTGGCGGCGTGCTTGGGAGGATGGATGGTATGTACAATGCGTCTTAAAGTTGGTACATTTGCACAAAACTTAACCAAGGCCAAACACTAAGAAAAAAAAATAACCCTTAATTTGGTACTCATTTCGTTTTGATTGTTTGCTGTATACAGCAAAATTATTTCATAGATGTTTCCGATGGCCTTGTTTGCATACATCGGCGATTACACTAACGAATCAAACCGGACTCTAATCATGGGCATAGCGGCAGGAGTCCAGGCTATCGGAAATACAGCTGGAATGTTAATAGGAGGAACACTTTTGCACCACTACGGATTTGCCGTTCCCTTTTATTTATTTTGTGCTCTTCATGTTGCCAGTTTCATCTATGTAGTTATATTTGTAAAAGATCGCCGAGAATTTCCGCAACCATTGACATTTAAGCTCGAAACATTCACATCTTTATTCAACTGGGCAAATTTAAAAGATAACCTTCACACACTAAGACGCAAACGAACTGGAAATACCCGGCTACATTTTGGCCTGTTGATTATTTGTGTTCTCATCAGTGCCACCTGCATCGACGGTAACATTTTGTCATTTCACGATCAGTTAAGACGTACTGAAATTACAAAAGGCTATACCGAACCTTAAACTGCTTCATAAAATTAGTTGACAATAATTTGATCATATTCTTTATTTGATTATATTTTATTATTTCCATGCACGATTATTGTACTTGATATTGGCTGATTCTGACAATAAAACAGGCGTTGTAAATACGAGTATATACGGTATGTATAATTAGTAATGCAGCACAAGTTCAGTGTACTGTATGCATACTTCGTAGTAGTTCGTACAGGATAGGTATATCTACATTATGCAGTTTAAATGTGTAAATTCCCGGCTTGTGCAATAATTTAATTACTCGTTCAACAGGGGAGCCTCAAGTATTCCAGCTATTTGTGGAATTCGCTCCTCTTCGCTGGAACGTCGAAGAGTTCTCTACGTTTACCGCAATACAAGGTGCCATAGCCGGCGGCTTAATGCCCATACTGTTTTTGGTGTTCAAAAAGAATCTGGCCATGAAAGATACCGCTATCGGTATAATCAGCATCCTGTCGGCAATTGTCTGCAGTTTCGGTTATTCCCTAGCTCATAAATCATGGATCGTTTTTGTGGCTGCAGCGGTGGGTATATTGCGAGGTCTACATGCTGTGGCAGCACGATCCATTCTAACCGGTCGAGTAGAGAAAAGTGAAATTGGCAAAATGATGGCCATTACCTCATCCATACAGGCATTAAGTCCTACTCTAACCGGCGGTATCCTGCTCAATGTTTTTGGTGCCACAGCTGGATTTTGGCCTGGATTTTGTTTTGCTCTGTCAGCTTGGTGTTTTATTTTTTCGTTGGTTAGTTTTTGTTATATTGATGTCGATCGGCGAAAAGCCCAGTATGGGGAGAATGGAAAATAGCTCAAGAAGCGGGTAGGTAATAAATTATATTGAAGCGTAAAATGTGATAACTGAATGTGATAATTATAGATGGCCGGGGGCATAATGATATTTTATTTAAATCTTGTTTCATTTGCTTGCTGCTTTATGTCTGTACACCGTACATCACTTTCTAACCTATTTAACAAGTTTACTCGCTAATGGCGTATTTTAAGCTTTATTCTCAAGTTCTAACAATCACTGCTGTTGCACAGTTATGCTGTTTTATTGTACTTATTTTCGTAAATTTCAGTTAAATGCTGTGGCATAATATAACGTAAAGTAAAAACTGATGACAGCCATTTTATTGTTGTAAGTATCAATACATCTAGTATATGGATTACGTGTACTGCGACGATTTTAATCAAACAATAGTTGTAACCACAGCGTTTCGTCGACGTGTAGGATAGGATCATAGGATTATCAATCAAGAAAAATTCATTAATTTCACTTTCCCTAAATTTTGTCTCATTACAAGTTGATACAGCGTTGAGGCAGGAAAGTAGTTCACTTTGGTAATAAGACAAAGGATTTCGCACAGGTACATTTAGTGCATTATTCTACATTATCAGAATTTTTTATTTCCATCAAACGGCAGTCATCCTCCTTTCAGGATTATGTCCAGTTCTCTGCATTTTGCAGCAGATGAAGTACACGATGTAAAACGCAATCACAAGGCAAACCAGCACCTGAAATTTTGTCAGTGTGTAGAAAATTTGTCGCATTACAACCGAGATACTAAAACGTCGCAAGAAAACATTCCGGTAATAAAACATGAATGAAATTGTTGCTACTTTTTATTAGCTGCTATCCTGAATACAAACTCCTATAAGCCTAAAAAGGTATTTTCAATGCACTGTAATTGTCATCCTACCGCTATTCCGACGGGAAAGAAGGCCAACATCAAGCGACTGCAAATGCAAATTGTAAATCTCCTAATTCCGTATTTGCTGCATTGCATAATACGAAGGCGATCATGACCAAGTTTTTTAAGTTTCTTAAACAGACGTGTCTTTAATGAAATAAATATTTTAATCAACATTGCAGTTCAAACAATTCTTACCTAACGGGAGTCAATCCAGTATGGGCATACAAATTATCAGAATAATCATTCCATGTGCAACAAAAAGGCGTCGTAATCGGGTTGTTCTTCTGAGGAAGTGTGAAACAACAATATGCTTCCACGTTAATGTCACCGGCATTTGCCATCGTCGAGTTTTCCAGTTCCGTTACTATGCTTAGCTCATTCGATAGAGCAGTTGTAGCGGCTTGATCGTAAGAACTTTCTAATAGGCTCCCATCACCGTCATATTCCGGTATATCCATAGGGCAAAAAAACTGACCACAGTCCATTTTTCCACCTAATCGGTATATTTGATTAAGGGACGATGCATTTATACAATGACAAAGTGACAAAAGCGGTTTTACTACGTTTCATTTACTGACCTAAAAAACAAAACACTTGTCTGCATGATACTGCAACAATAAGAGTGACAACAACATTTGACAGAGACATCACCGATTAGTTACAGAAAGATCAAGGCATACTTGGAATGGTTTATCGAGTTAAAAACAACTCGTTTGCATCAGGATTTAAGCATCACAATTACAGCAGCATCCTCTTTGGGTTGACTACTTGACTGCAGACTCTGATTTACGAATTGTATGTACGGGACAAGCGCATCCGCTTGACGGTAATTGCATTTCGCGGTTGTCGTTATGATACAGGCGGCAATAGAATTTTTTATAGCTGTACAACAAGCTGGCAATACGCAGGCAAGTAATAATTATAAATTTGTACCAGTCGTGGATTAGCAAAGTTCTGGTCGCCCAGCAGAGGAATTCCGTCAACAGCGAGCGAGGCACCTGCTTATGTACAATACTGCACAGCCCCGTTTCGTTTATATTCATGCGATCTCGAATTGACCGGTCGTTACCAAAATACTGGACTTTTCGTGATATATAACGCAAAATTTTAGTTGAAATATCCAGCAAGATATGTCTACGGTGAGGTTTCTTTCAGTTTACCAAAATAACAGAAAAATTAGTTCCCTAAACTGCGCATACAGTTTTGCATTTGGTTTTGCCGCAAGTTCACATAACTGCCAATATTAAATTTTAAACATGCTGTAACTCGACTATCTGTACATGTACAACTTCATCACATAAACAAAGTTATAAGCTTGACCATTGTAATTATACTGACACATGAAAAAATTAATATTTTTTAGGCAATGAAACTCTTTTATCCCAGCAACTTAATTTTTGAATTACGTAGGTACACATATATTTGTTAGCCTTGAGTGGGCAACCGGGCGATTAGCGCCAAGCCAAGAAGAGCCAGGAGTCCAGCTTCTGCAGGATTAGTTTGACGGTTAGCCTGTGGTGGAGGCGGATGGTGATGATGCCGTCTTAGGAGCAACAACCACCATGGATCCTGTTAAAAAAACGCATGATACATTTCATAACTGGTTTGACCAATGGGCAGCCACACAGCAATGATTATAGAATCGATACGATCGAGCATGGCAAAACTGTTGTTTGTAATGCGGGCACAGTGCACTGCCGTCTATACTCCCTGTATCACGGTGCAAAATTCGCTCAGCATTCGTAAATGACTAAATTAATTAACAGTATACGTATACATATTGTTCATTACATAATTTACTGTACCTCTGTACTTGTATGTGCTCAGTTGCTACCAGCTTTTTTAATGAATGTGTGTCAGCGTTTTCAGTCTTACTGATTTGGATGGCGGTTGCCAACAAAACGTACCTAACTAAGCAGTAATTAAATAACCAGTAAATTTATTAAAAAAAAGCAAAGAAACATAAATTTTTTTCTTGTTTTTGAAAAGGTCTTTTACGTACCGAGCCCCAGCCGCCGTAGCCACCGCCCCATCCGCCATAACCGCCTCCGTACGACCCTCCCCCGTATCCGCCACCGTATCCACCGCCGCCGTATGATCCCCAGCCGCGAGCACTGCGGTTAGCGAACATATCCACCAGTTCCGTCAAATTGGCGTTGGAAAAATTTCCACTAATGTTATGCAAACGACCAAGTTCCAACAAGCGGGCCAGAGTGTTGTCGGTGCTGTTATCCATCGAATCCAATATCGAAAATGCTTCGCTTAATTCCGTCGAAGACGTCACGTTTGGACGGTCACCGTTCCTCAGCATAGCGAAGAAATCCTGCAGAGTCTTTCTCGTTATATTGGGGTGGTGAAAATTCAAAGTAGCTGATTGATTAGCTGAAGGAAAAGGGACATCTAAAAGGTCATGGTGAAGAACGGAAGGAGGCGATCGGTTCACTTCGGAGGGAGCGGTATCCGCAAGTTCTCCAAGTACTTTTGTCAATGACCTGAAGTACATTTTGAACGCGTGCGGAACACCAAAAATATAGTATAGCTTTATTACTGAATTGTGCGGATAAACCCTTTGCGGTTTGCGACAGATTATCGCTATTAGCCTTGTCATTAAAAATCATATCGCAAGAAACGCATCGCTAATTCCGAAATTTTTCTTAGCTGATAAGAAACTGAACCTCCATAATATGAAATTCGGACACATTTGCTTACTTACGTATCGCAACGTTCAGACATGCAAGTGTGCTCTAAATGGGGAACACCATTTTAAACCGCTACCCCAAGATTGGTAAGAAATACAGAACACCATAGGTCACTGACAGATGACCATCAACTCTGAAGTTCTGAACCAAGGTTTCTTTAAAAGTGCCAAATAAATAAATCTGACACACTAATCACAGATATTGTGTGTGTGTGGCTGTGTGCGGCATGTACAGAGTACATGAGTGTTAATTAAATTAATTAACTTTACGACCATTCATGTTCTCAAGATATATTGGTGATCTGTGTCTGTCATACAGATCGATAAGCCAGATAAGTTACAAAGCATTTTTAACACCGACCTAACAATAATAATGCATTCTTAATTACAATAGATGCATTTTTTGCACAAAAAAAGATTATGTGTCAAGCAATGGTACTTGCAATAGTATTCTTCGAAATTATTACGTGTTTATTGGCTTGTTCATCACCACATTATCGGTTCACCGATTATCAGCATAATATCTTATCTCCACCTTGGCCTGTCTTGGTTGTCCAGGATGCTGTTGGATTTCGACAGAAGTAGGTGAATAATCTTTTCACAAACACGTCAACATTTTTGAACTTGGTCATGCTAATTACTGTAGAATGCCGCCACAGCCACACAAAATTATAGCACTGATTTTTTTGTTAATTTTCTTTTTGACGAACAGCACCGCCCTGCTTTCTGGGTACATCAAGCCTCTTCCGACTAATGCGGCTAATATCGCGCAACAGCTAAACGAGACAACCGATGAGAAAGCAAGTGTGCTGACGTTTTTCGGTGCTTTTCCTACCAATGGCAGCTTATTCTATCGCCTGGAGCTAGTACGTCCTGCTCTGGACTATGCACTGGACCTTGTTAGAAATACCACGTTTCCTGGAGATAGTTTTGAATTTCAATACATCGGAACGGACGTCAACGAGATGGACGCGTGTGACGCTGTTGACAATTTAATTGTTTACAAAACTATCGACCACGTGACACAGCTACGAGTTTTGTCCACTGTCCTGGAGGGACCACCAATTTTACCTGTGGGCTATTTCGGGCCTGGATGTTATTTTGGAGTGCGGGACATGGCGAAGTGGTTAAACGGTAAGTGCGATTTCTTTTCGATTTCGGCATATAATATAATTGGCATTTCCTTCGAACTGCGTTATGCATGCATTTTGTACAAAGCTGGAGGACGTTTACAATTATGTGAATTGTTGGGAGCAAGTAATCATATCCCGGCAATTTATATAACTAATAATCTATTTTCTTCGGTTTCGATATTGGTTTTGTTAATGGTAATTACCGGAGTAAAATAGGCAGTAACAGTCATATACGTATATCCCGTATGTCTAAGGGCTTATTTTTATTTTGCGACACGTTGAAAACGTTTTGCTTGTGGGTTTTTATATACTATCTTAAAACTAATTAATACATTGTAAAAAGAAACTCAGAAGAAATAGACATCCTCCTTCAGCTGCTGTTGTGAACTCGATTCAAATGCACGGAAGTTGTGGGATTGTTTGCCATAATTTGATTTGTATTCCACAGTTGTCAATCATATCCTTTTTGACGCGTTTGCTTCAAGCACAGAATTATCTAACAAAACCGCATTCCGTACCTTGATAAGAACTGGATACACGGACGAGAGACTTCTGGAATTTTATCAAAATATCCTTAATTATTTCGGTTGGAGTAATGTCACCATATTTTATCAAAGAGATGATCCTGTATGGCGAGCAATATATAACTCGGTTAGCAGTCTTACTGTACAACATGAGGCGTTTTGCGACCTGAATGCGCGTGGAAGCTATAACTTGCGTCGTCTGCTGGAAGACATTGCATACAATTCAACAGGCACGTAAATTACAAATACAAAGTACCCGGTAAACGCAGAATTTAATATCAGAGCAAATTTTGCATGAAATTGTTTGATGTACGGCATATTTGTTCGTACTCTGTGGATGAAAATGCTGAAATTAAGTTGTAATGTATACTTACGCTTTATGGCTAGGTAAAACACTGTAACGCTCTTAGGGAAAACTGAACTGCTTTGTTACAGCCATTCTTGTCTTCGGCAACATGGAATGCGTGCAAGAGCTGCTTGTAAGTTTTAGAAACTGAAATGTTTGCTTTTAATGTTAACCTTGCGATTTGTAGTCAACGTCAGTGTACTGAACTGTCTTGCAGATAGAAGCTGTCAATTTGAATCTCACTGTCGGAAATCAAATGGTACGTGTATTTCGTCAGTAGGTATGGATCACGAAAGGTAATTATACTCATAAGGCAACTAAATGGCAAGAATCGAAAAAAGCATCACTGTACTCTGTATTTTTTATATTTAGACTTTTGTAATAAATCGGTTCTTCAAAGCTCGCTATTGGGGATCACTGCCTTTGGATGGGGATGACCAGATCGATATCATTGCCGCGAATCTAACAGAAGACTACAAGGTTTGTAAAAAACATTTGAAAACTAGTCTTTCAAGGACATTTAGCTAGCACAGGTCAAAAGCTAAGCAAAAAGTTTAATTTTATATGCGTACGTTTCACGCAGATAATTTTTTATTTGACTCTGAACTTCAACTTTTGCAGGAGAACCTGAGACAAGCTTATAACAGGTCACTCGTGGTCAGCTATTACTACAACTCAACTATTCGAAATGGAATGGCGGCCCTCAACGAAGTTTTAATAGATTACGTTTCCCAAAAATATCCAAATTATACTCATTATGAAGAAGTTATAAAAAAGGAAGGGGTGAGTTAACCACTGCACATAGGCATGTTTTAGCGGGAAAGGTTGATGTTCTTTAATTTTTGAGTTCTAATTTAGATAAATCCCGTTGTATTATCCTACTACTATGGAGTCTTCATGTACGCCAAAGCCGTCCAGAGCTTAATAAATGCATCAGGTGCAAATTATCGCATAAGCAAGGAGGACAGATTTCGTTTGTACGACGACGGGAAACTAATCGCCGAGGAAATTCGCCGCATAAGGAGCTTTGATATCCCCCATATTGGAACAATAACGCTGAACGAAAATGGAGATTTCCCTGGGCAGTTTTCTTTAAAAGTTTATGATCAAGAGAGACACACTTTTCGAACGTGGGCTGCTTTTGAGACTTTTAATCAAGAAATGCAGATTATTCATCATCAGTATGATTTTGATGCAGCCGAAAGTCCGTTGCGACGGCCCAGTATGCCTGGACCAAGTAAGTATATTCAATTTGTTTTGCGTGATCGCTTTTATAAATAATGCCAGTTTACGAAGAAAACGTTTTTTAAAAACAAATTGCGAAAGAAAGAATTTATTAAAATGGTAGACTTACTGGCAAAGTAATTTGCAAAACTTTATATTTTCAGCCGAAGATCAAGAAGACTACGCAACGGCAGTGTCACAAGTGACAATCCTGATTGGCGCGGCGGCAGTCGTCGTTTTTGTTATCGCTTGTTCAGGTCTCGTTATACGGTATTAATTCACAGTTGTTTTATGCTACCCAGGTTTTGATATTTGTAATTTTCTTTAGATATTACGTCAACAAAACTCTTTTGGCAAATCGGTGGTGGGACATCAAACCCCAGGAATTGACTCCTTGTCAAAACGAAGAAATGCCACGCATAGAACACGATGAATCAACTACAAATCTCGATGCAGTGACGCTGGCCACAATCGGGACATTTCGCTCAGTAAGACGTAATTGACAGCAAAATGCAACAGCCGCTTTTTTTAAACCGTTTGGTTGCGCCTTAACCTGCATTTAACGAGTGTATTATTTTACCACTAGTACATACTATTCACCATACTTGAAGTACATATAATTATATTTATGTATATTGTATCATAGTACCGGTGCATACATAACTCCGATATGTGCTGGTGTACATGTTATACGAGATTAATTATAAGCACCAGCATAATTTTGTGTCAGGTGTTTTCTTCGGTCCATCACAACGACGTTCATTCAGCCTATTACAAAAATCGCCATGTTGCGACCAGAATCGTAAGGAAAAAACTGAGCATACACAACGAAGAACTCCTGGAACTGCGCGATGTCCGCGTACATCACCATGATAACTTACTGCGTCTTTATGGTGTCGTTATTGAACCTGGCCAGTACACCATCGTTCAAGAGTATTCCGCACGAGGCACTTTAGCGGATTTCTTGGTAAAGGATTCCTCAACCCAATCGTCTGACTGGGCGTTCAGATATTCATTACTTCATGACCTTTTTGAGGTACGACATACAATATTTAATTTGAAGTTAATTAATGGGAAAATAATTTAAGAGCCAAAAAATGTGAAATCTTTACATAGGCAGTGATATACATTCATAAACTCTTCGGATATCACGGTCGTTTGTCAAGCCTGAACTGCATGATCGATCGAACCTTTGTCCTTAAAGTTCGCGATTATGCACCGAAATTTCTACAAACACCCTTTGAGGAATTGGACCAGTGGGACCTGGTAAGTTAGGTATGCTTTTACAGTTTAGCCATTAACAGTATACAGCTCTACAAATTGGTTTTAAATACTGCATACGTTCTGCGACTCTAGAAAACGTGCTTTACTGGTGATTTTTTTAAAAAGTCACTGATTGCAGTTTTGGACAGCTCCAGAGATTTTGCGGCACAAAAAAGTAAATAAACTGGACCTTCAACGGGCTGACATCTACAGTATTGGGATAATACTTCAAGAGATTGCTATGGAGGGACCTCCGTATCCCAATACAGAAAATTCCGATTTTATACTCCCAGCTTCACGTAAAACAAAATCAAATTTGGAACGCCTCACATATCTTAGCATTTACATGAATACGCATTACTTAGAAATCATTAACTGGGTACGGAACGGCGTGGACCCGCTTTTCCGGCCGGTGGTACCGCCGGAAGCCACTTGTCCAAGTCGTTATCGGGCTATGATGGAGTCATGCTGGAGCGAGAATCCCATTGCCAGGCCTACTGTTCTTGAGTTAAAAGCTCGCCTAAGGCATATCCGGGGAAATGTGAAAGGGACATTGATAGATGACCTTTTTCAGCGAGTGCAGAGTCATGCTGATCAGCTGCAGAAAACTGTTGACGAGCGTACGCTACAGCTTCGTGAAGAGCAAAGCAAAATTCAGGGATTACTTTACGAATTACTTCCGCCGTAAGTATCTCATTAAGGGCATTGTATAATATAGATATAATAATCACAGGCTTAATTTTTAATATTAAGAATTTGCTTTCCCACCTTATCTGCTGTAGGGTATAAGAACTTCAAAGTACATAACTATGTAGGATGCCGCTTCGGTTAATTAATTTATCGTAGACGTTAACGCTATCATACACGTATATTTAAAATGCAAGTCAGAATCAATCAAAACACAAATTTATTTCGCTAGACTTACAACTGTTTGTCAACCACAGGTCTGTGGCTGATCGTCTAATAACAACTAGAAAGGTTGACCCTGAACCCTTTGAATGTGTTACAATATATTTTTCGGATATTGTGTCCTTCACAACTATTGCCGCAGAAAGCACACCGGATCAGGTACTTATCGTTACCTGAAAGCTGCTGCTGTCTCTGTGCAATTTTATTGAATCGTTCATTAACCCATTTACTTGTAATCAACAGGTTGTACATATGCTGAATCTCTTGTATCAGTTATTTGACAGCGTTATCGAAAATTACGACGCGTACAAGGTGGAAACAATTGGAGATGCCTATATGGTAAAATTGAATGGTCACTTAGATTATTTCTACGACATTCTTCCTTGGCATATCGGTAACGTAAATTATTATATCCATAAGGAGGCGTTCATTGCCTTTTAGGTAGTTAGTGGCCTACCAAATCGAAACGGAAATAAACATGCCACGATTTGCTCCCTGCTGGCACTCAATATCCTCCACGTATCACGGGAATTCCGAATACCTCACAGACAGTATGAGATGCTGGAGATTCGTATTGGAATACACTCTGGTGCGTGGTACCATTACCGTACATAATTCCCATTTGGCATCGCCATAGCTAATTAAGTATAATGTGCCCAGTACAACAATATTTTCACACGCAGGACCTTGCGTTGCCGGAGTAGTGGGAACAAAAATGCCAAGATATTGCCTGTAAGTACAGTACTTATAATCTTCGTTTGTACAATAGCAGTAACACCTGCACGCATGCTGCTATAAGCCTGCTTATTTTATCGTTATTCTGAGTTAGTATAGTAACATAGTTTGACTTTTATATTACTGTATTCGCTCGCACATCTTGAACCACAGAGTGTGTGTACGGGAAAAACACGCATTCAATATACACACTCTAACCGGGCAAAATGCACGACTACGAAATATTGCTCATTTGGTTTCACGATGAACAGTTCTTCTTGTGAATTGGTTTAATAAATCAAGACTTTTCATTTAAATGGCAATTCACTCTGGAAAAAAAAGGTTCTGTAGCTGAAAGCTCGAATTGTTCTGTGGTTCATCACCATCGAGAATGTTGACGCGGAACGTACCCTCCAGGGGCACCCCAAAAACCACAACAAATCAATTTGCAACTCGTGCTTAAGCCAAAGCTGTGTGTTAATGGATGCTTTCAGCATAAACATGATAAAAATTGTTAGAGCTCTAATTTTTTTCATTATTCAAGAAGTTCTACAGTCCAGATGTTGTAAGACATCAGAAATTTATCAAATCGCGAATCGCGCGTTTAATTGGCCCGGTTAGAGTGTGTATATTGAATGCGCGTTTTTCCCGTACACACACTCTGTGGTTCAAGATGTGCGAGCGAATACAGTAACAAAATTTTGTTTCGTAGTTTTGGTGATACTGTCAATACCGCTAGCAGGATGGAAAGCACGAGCGAAGGTAGAAATTAACCACCACTGAAGATGTTTTATCAGATGCCAAAAAGAATGATGAATTATGTAGCGGTATCAATCACTACAAATTTAATATTATTGCAGTTTATTTGTTTGGTTGTAGCCAACCGCATACAGCTCAGTCCCGCCACTTATGAGCTTATAAAATCGAAGAACATGTTTACGGTCATGTCACGTGGAGAAATAAACGTGAAAGTACGTAAAAATTACATTTCACTTTTTTGTGGGTTGAACATGTTTGCACTAATCAAAATGAATTGCCGGCGTAAGTGCAATTAAGCCCATACGGCAATAACTTAGCAAGTGTATCAACCATTCTGTAGTTCAGCAGCCTTAAAGAGTGTATATTGCAATTCAGGGAAAAGGTGCAATGGAAACCTACTGGTTGACAGGAGGACCCCTGGACCAGCCATTTCCTAAGCGCTCAAACACTATATCCAGTTCTTACTTCGTTAATACAATGCGGGGAACACTGCGCCGATCCCGTAAAGCGGAAGCCGGTAAAAGGTTATCCTTAGCGTCTATAAGTGATTTGTGATTCAGAGCTTATGTCCTTATTTGCCATTTATTTCTTTTGCTTACTCAATATCTTTCTCGCTTTCTCAATAGAACGAGTGCGTATTAGAAGCATTTCGATAAAACCATAACACGATGACTCTAATAGTCTTTTAAATGTTATAAATTTTATATCTGTAGTGCTATCGCATGTGCTCTGGTTGTTCTTGCCAATCATTAAAAACGTTTCATTTCTATCACACTCTTTTTGCGGAGTGCGGTTACGATTGTCTTTCACGTACACGATTAGTAACTGCAGATATGATCATATCTGCAATTACTGCACATTATTTAAATGATTCGCATGCTTTGATCGATCTTACAGCTAGCGGAGATAATGTTTTTGTTGTAGCTGTTTTTAGAAATAATGTTTTTAGAAATAAATAACATTTGTTTTTTGTAAAACTGTGCCGCAAAATACGAGTATCACTGGAACGAAAATCAGTGCATGTACATACAGAGATTACGTTAAAAACGTTAAAAATCGAATATAATTCATTTTAATTTCAAAACGTACTCGAAGATAAAAACTATTACAGTATTATTATTTTCACTTGTTATCTTATTCTTTCGTCGTCTTCATCCTGCATGTGCGTGTTTATACATAATCGTAGGTCACCTTGCCGTCGCAATTGTAAGTAAAGTTAGCTTGCCCTTATAAATAATACTGTAACCGACGCTAGAATCAGTGGACTGCAAATTTCTATTATTCGGGAAGCTTACTCAAAATATATCCATAGCACAGAGAATAAATATTTTGTAAGTGAGGCTTGACACGTCTGACTTCACAAGAAATATGAAGTTTTGTAAGAACATAAACGTTAACGTATAATGAATAGCTGCGGCAACTAACTGGAGCCAAGGTAAGAAAATAAACCTTCCAGCAGCAATAAAACTGCAAGTACAATCCATTTCTCAAATAACTGCAACAAAATTCATTTGTCTTCGTAGCAGTCCTTTTAATAATTTTATAATTCTTTGTTTCTTCGTTCTACGCTTGTGCAAGTATGTTTTATACGTAGCGTTCGTCATGAAGGCAAACAATTCTTATTGAATTTTTTTATTTTATCATGTTGATCAATGTCGTACAAAAATCTACAAAGTTCACCGACACAACACTGACTACGATTAAGTTCAAAACAAAACTGCAAAGAACAAAATCGCTGAAATATATTCAGTCGTAATTCAAAAGACACGAAACCAGCATTTCCGTATCATACATATTACGCTCGTAATTCCGATTAAAAACTAAGCTTTCACCTGATCAACATTTCGCAACAACAACACAGTTGACTTCGTCAAATCCTAACGGAGAAAAACAAAAATTCCAACAGCCAAACGAAAAATTCTGTACACAATTGACTTAGAACGGAATATCCACCGAAATTGGACGGAACTGAAATGGACGCGTTCTCCTACATTCCATATACCGGCTCCGCTTTCCAGTTTTTCAAATAGCCAGCTGTCGAGGATGCTGCCGAATTCATATAGGACTGCATTCCGGAAAATGCTGAATACTGGGAGAAATTTTGTGTGGAGAAGGAAGGCGCAACGGCTGCAAAGGATGTCGGCGTATACGTTGGCTGAGCGGACGAGTAGCTGGCCATGCCGGATGTGACCATGGACGCTGCAGCAGCGTTAATATGGGGATCCGGAGGAGTAAACAGCGACTGGGAGGTCAGGCCGGGAGGCGCTGGGGGCGGAATGAGACCGGTGGGGCCGGTCGGGTAGGAAGGGGGCCAACATGCCGCAGGTTGTGAGTGTTGTGTTTTGTAAGATTCCCGCTGAGCAATGTAGCAGTGAAGATGAGACATGAGGCGATTTTTTATCGGATCAGGATTAGGCATTTCCGGACCGGACAAGTTTTGCAGATACCGGCCGACCTCTCCGATACATTCCTGGAAACCGGCTGTATGGGGATCCATGGAATTGGGATCACAATTTATACCTAATCAAGACATAATTATGCATTACTGGCACAGAGCAAAACTTTTCGAACAAGTGCCTGCCTTCAAAGACATGGTATATAAAACTGCCCTTTACTGTTACGGTGACCTCTTAAATTTTTTTAAATTGACGCTTCTCTTGTCGTAGAAACTTTACTACTGCAGATATTTACTGGCGGCACGGTAGTTGCGACTGGTTTCTATGATTATATCTATACATAATACATGTATTATGATGTATACATATCTGATCTGTGCGTAGGTACGTATGTATGCAACTGTACCAGTTGGCTTATAAGCACATATCAGTCTATCCATATCAGTCTATCAACTGTCGACTACCAGTAATTCAAATTCAAAACAAATAAATAAAACAACTAAACATAATTTGGGTTCTGAAATCATTAAAATGCACAATTCACACATACTTATGCCAAACGATGCTAAATTGTTGGAAGCATATTTTGCAAATCTCTATTAATTTTGACGCGCGCGCGATTTATCTTCGTCACATCGTTTCATGCGTCCGGTAAGCCGGCCACTAGGCCACTATAGTCACAGGTGAGAAAGAACTTGTGTTATCTATTCTCTTCTGTAAAAAGAAAATTGACACCAGAGATAAGCTATCGATCAGGTTTCTTTTATTGCTTATAAAGCTGATCTTGTACTACGTCCGCTAAATCTGGGATAAGGCAAGTATCTCAATTGTTTTGAGCCTGATACTGTATGTGGTACAGTATGATTATAATACATATGCAGTATTCGTTACTGTCTGTAATCACGCATTCACCTCGTATGCGAATTACAATACTTCTATAAAACGACGAAACATCCACAAACCACGACTCTAAAGCTACGTAAAGGTTTAGAATGCTAATTAATCTTTCATTATAATTTCTACAAAAAAACTCAAATAATGTGCAGCAGCCTTGCGCTAATCGGAGCGCAGCTTCTAAAGCAGAAGCAATATTGATAACGTCAATAGATAACGGTGCAAAAACCAGGAAAGAGCTAGAGGAACATGCACTTATCACTACTATGTACGAATATTCAGCCGCAGTTTGCCATTATAAAATAATAATTATATCAATCTCGCAGCAGATATCCGTCGGTGATACAGATCATAACATACCAAATATTAACAACTTGTGCAACCTGAATGTCGGCTAATTTGTTATGAGTACATATGCTGATATGCACAACCATTTATCGAATATTAGAGGCCCTTATCCGTTCCAGCATCTGTTTGGCAAATACACAGAGCTTGATTGCTGAAACTGGCATTAAATCAGTGCGAGCGCTTGTTCTATCGCGGTATTTACGATTAATATGTATTCTACTACTAACTGACCATAAACTCGATATTTCTTTCGCTCAAAGATCGGCTATCATAACATGGCTGCTAGCTCTATGATGGCAATTGATTATAAGGACACTGACATGCAGCGGCAGCACTCGTACCGTGGGAACGGCATGAAGAAATGCATGTCACCACTTTACTCTAGACCATTCGCATTCCCCTCTACACACCAATAATCATCGGCGTCAGCGCTATTTCATTACCCTCTCTGGCTGCGGTATTATGTTATTACGCTCTTCGCACGCCTTTATTCTATCGCCGAGCTAATCGCTTTTTCAGTTCTCACACTCTCGCTGCTTTCTAAAATTTTATACTGGAGGATATTACCAAAATATGAAAATTACTCCTGATTTCCCTCTCCTGCTGACAATAAGCGCGTATTACTAACTTCGCCGTCGTCCCAGCTTACTGTTATCAACTAACAAATTAATCGTTTAGAGGGCGAAGCAGTTTGTTAAGTAAGTAGCCGAACTCCGGCATCAAATACGATCAAAATTATTAATTATATTACATTATATATTACATTATATTCAGAAAATGTTTAGTGACTATTGTGTTAATTTATTTCTTTCAGGGCGAACTTCTTTGATAAACGCAAGTGTTTTGAATGTTGCATAAATTAAATTGCTTCCTTGCTTACTGCAGATTCACAAAGCATCACTGCATCAGTAACTACCGTAGAAAGCCGCTATCTATTACAGAAAAAATCGAACACTAATAGACACTTAATCAATTACACAAAAGCGGTATTTTACTGCTGACAAAAGTTTGCAGGCACTGCTTGCAATTGTCCTGATGGTAACACTTGTTATAAGCGACGCTATCTACCGCCGTGGGAAAAGTACTCGAAGCCACCAAGTGCCACTTATCAAAACATATAGTTCGCTTTTGCCGCAGACAACGCAAGTTTTTTTCGAGCTGAACACATAGGCCGACAGGTAATGATGACAGACCAGATTGCACATGTCTTACCTTTGGTATGTATTGATTTCAAATGATCAACTGTCATCTGTAGTATTTCAGCCTTCTCGAGTTTAGTTGAACCCTGCAATCATGTACAACAGCTTATTAACCCAATTTAATGACGCGCTATCCGATGTCGAGGATACTGCCCAGCGGATCAGTAGTACGAAATCATATGGCCAAACCGCTTTTCACCTATTTGAGAAGTCTAGTACCGAAGAGATTACAAAGGTCATCACATGGTACCTGCTTTTCGAAAGCGGATGGAACAAGCCGGCGCAGCTCAGCTAGACTGTTGTTTATGCGATCGCGACGTTTTTTTTCGATGACCTATCAAAACCAATAATTTTATCACTCACACCAACCAACATGCCCATGTTCAAATTCCACATGCTTTAAAAGCTAAATACGAATACAAATGCGTCAAAGTAATAAGAAACTTTGAAAGTGTACCAAATGTTTTGATTACAATACGGCACCACAATTAAACTGTCTCAAACAAGTCGCAGCTAAGACATAGTGCATTTACAGTTATAATATTAAGTCAAAACATTATCGACACCGAGATGTGGAGTAATTAACTTTTTAAAGTGCTTTACTTTAGGTTACTGTGGTGGGCAAAAGATGAATGACAATTGCTAGCAACCATTATATAGCTACCTATTAATGACCATGTTACAATTAATATTTCTGTGCACCAGCAGATTACAAAATGTTGTAACTACTATTCCTACCAGAGCCAGTAGCTCTACGTATTTCAAGTCGTGGAAATCGCGTTGAATATTGCGGTAGGTTCTTATTACCATGAGCGCTGATAAGAATGTTCGGTAACTATTAAAATGTGTACTGACCCCACGTCGCTTTTTCCGGCTGTTAACATGACAGCTTTCCGCTATACTATCCATGCTTTCCGATGAAGGACTGTCCATCCTGTTGGGCAAACAGCAAAACATTAGAAAGTGTGGAGGACGGAAACAGGCAATCGGCTGTCGTCGCGTGTGACAACACGCGACCGTCTTCCCAGAGATGCACGCGCCAATCAAGTTATGCACACCGCATGCACTCCACGCGGGCTAACATCATGCGCTTTAATAAATGACGACTTTTAATTTACCTTGTTCTCCGCAGTGGACTATCCTGTTCACTGTTTTGGGATGAGGAATCCCTGCGTGATTCCCGAATGAGCAGCTCACCCATATTACTTCGCGGAGTGGCCGGGGATGGGCCGGGGCGGAGCAATGGTGCATTAGCTATCGGGTGTTCGAGAAATCTGGAGGATTTGATTAAATCTCCTCGGGATAAGTAATCCACATTGGTACAATATAAAGGGGATAGCATAGTTATTCTCGGTATATGAATACGTGCGGCAAAAACGGGGAAACGACTGCAGATGAAACGGAACGAGGCAGGCAGACGTTCGGTGCGACGGCTGACGGTTAACTAAATGACCAAAAGCACAGTTGACACATGCACACACCAGCACACGAGCTCACACTATCCTACACACGACCCATCAAACAAGTCAGAGCCGGGCGACTGCAAAAGCCTGTGTGGCACACCGCGGCACAATGCGCTTGCGCCGCTTGTGGTAGGAAGGGCTCTTTCACGGACAGTCATCGTGCGGTATGAATGCGCAAGGCGCCGGTTGGCCAATGGCGAATAACCGATTCCGGCTACGCTGCACCGGTTATTACGCCTACAGCTACAAAGTTACAGTCGGATGCACTGGCGTCCTTGGATAAACTTGTTAAAATTTTCCTTGTCGGCTACGATTTATTGATCCTTCATTAATCACTAATTAGCGAAGCTGATTAAACGGATCAAGAACAATTTGATATGTTCTGTGAAATGTGTAATGACCAGCTGTATTGTTAATTTAATTAAATCCGGCAACAAGTAGCGAGATGGGAGCCAAACATTTCTTTCCGTTTTAAATGCGACAACAAGCTTTTCGCGACACAGGAACGTTCAGTAGAAACGAAAACAGATACTAAAAAGGCAAAATGAATTTACTCATTTAATCAAATTCAGAAGTTGGAATTAAGTTGAAGCCGTGTTTTATAATTCCAAATAACATCGCTCCGCAATTTAGGTTACTGCTGCATTTAAGCTGCAGTCGTCTTAAAGCTTAACTGACCATCTTTAAAAGTTTTGTCGGCTCGTTTGCAAATGCATGTTTGATAAACGATGAATTCAGCTTATTGCCGTATTTGTATGTGAATGCTGCATAGCTGTTCTGCGCGTTCTGTACTGAACAAAAGAAACGAAACGCGCGCGTGTCTGACCGCTGGTCAGCTAAGCTGCTTTCTATGCTTAAAGAATATTTCTAACCTTTTCAGTACGCTAATATTGCCGCACACGTTTAATATGCCCCTCTTTAACGCCGCTGTTGTAATGCAGCCCCGCCGAAAAGCGGGAAAGAAGCAAGCACCTTGCGGAATCCGCATTAGGTTTAATAAAAGATCTTGTGGTTAGTTCAATTCAGGACACCGTCAGATCAAATCAGGACACGATGGAACATTATTATGCGGCTATTAAAGCAACTAAGGTCAGTCACGTAGACGATTGTACAAATAATTAAGTGAAACAACTGAAGCGAATATTACAGTCATGGTAAGTTTATACTACGGTACGGTACCTAGCTATAGTATTCTATGTAAGGTACGCAGTATTCTATGTAGGTATGCTCGTATGTTGTAAATAAGGGCTTTAACAAAAAATGCGTTAAAGATGCTTTAACAAATTTAACAATTAGATAATAACTATAAACATTTTGCGATTCCTAATACCTGAGGCATTTCATGCCAAGTTCAGTTAATAAAACCTTGCATTATAATGAATATAGTTTTACTATCTGTAAATCTGTACTACGTTTATTAATTCCAACCATTATAAATTTCTGAGTGTGTCGTCAACGTTTTGTCGCACTTATTATTAAGGGAGATATTGCTTCTTTTATTTTTTGCACGATGACGATCGCCTGTGAACATTTAAACAAAATTAAATCGACATAAAATTTCAAAACGGTAAGAAATTCACATTGAAACATTTACAGTTTAGATAATAATTTTACTCAAAAACAAATTATAATTTACGAAAATAAATATGTTCTCTCGCAAAACGTGGGAAATTACTCCGATACAAATGGAGCATTATTTACTTTTATGTCAGGATGACGTGATCTTTTAGTGAAGCATGTAATTCAGGCGTATTGATTGGACACACGGCCCGCACACGCGGGTCATGAGAATGTATCCTCGAATGACACTTGATCCTATCGTCATGGCTCAGCCACTGATTCCTACACAATCGTATTCACGTCGCTTTTCGGTCTTGTGAACAGCGGGGAGTTTAATTAGCCATGGAGATACTGTGGGAAAATGACATGAATACGCTAAGTACGCTACAGGCCACAAGTTGCTCGTCTTCTTTTCGAAAAATCTATCGAATAACGCTTTCGAGTCGTTTCGACTGCGCATACTTCAACTGATTTTCACTTGTTAACAGCACCCTATTCTTAGAAACCGTCAACAACGAAGATTGGTGAACTTTTTTTGCATAAAAAGCGCGAGCAGCCTCTAGGTTTATACTTTATAGTATATGTTTGCCTGTTTTTTAGAAGTTTTGATAAATATAAACACACGATTCATTCGAATTATCAGTACATTTAGAATAATGCTTTGTGTTTTGTAGCACTGTTTATTTTTTGTGTATTATTAGAAGCACCCAACATAAAACCTAAAACTTTGGAAGACGTAGCTAACGCATTAAAGAAATTTGAAATGACTTGAAAGAGTAATCTAACTTTTAATAAAGTGAACCTTTATCTTCTGGTTTTGGACAGGACGTGTACTCTGAGCAAAATCATAAAAAAATACGGAAACAAAAACAATTATTGCTAATTGTGCAGACAGTTTTACGTAAGTAGTAATACAAAGAATTATTTGTTATGCGCTCCATTATGCAAAAAAATCGCTCGAGTGGGCTAGAAATTGCACTGAAGGAAAACACCGCTGACAAAGGGACCAATATTAGCCGTTATTGTACGTGAGAAGCGTTTACGGCGCAATGTCAATATGCTCGACTCATAATGTTTGTTTGATAAGTAAAGAGAGCGGCACAAAAGAATGCAGACAAGCCATGTACGTTCCCAGGACCGGAGATACAATTTTACGCCTTAAAATACACACCGGCTATATGCTTTAGATGTTTGATTTTTTTCTTTTTAGCCGCGCCGCGCACGCTTTAGCGTTGCATATTAAACATCGTTCAAGCTGAGGTTGCACTTGAAGCCCCGACACATTCGCTGCATTTTATTTGTTAGCCATCGCGCCGCTGTAGCAATAATATTTCATGTTACGACAACGATAACACGAACCATAACAAAGTGGTTCCCATGTACTTGCTGCAGTTTTGTGGCTGACCACCCGCTCGTTAAACTGTAAAAGCATCAAACCTGCCGGCGGCAACATGCCGGCAGACTGCTTCTTCAGTAATTTGATTCCACATAAGGATATATCGAAACTAGTTACTTGTAGTTCTTTGTGGTTTATGGTTTATAACATCGACGACAGATTTGCTCCACTGTTCTTTATGCGTAAAATAATAAAATTACTAAAAGAATTTGTGGACCAACTTTATGTAAAGTAAAGCAGGAATAATTCCAAGTTAAAGCATGTCCAAATTAAAGTAAAGCAGAAATAATTCCACCAATAATCTTAGAACAATAATAATATAAGGTTTCAAGATACTTGTTAGTTGTCCGGCTGGCTTCCTCGAAGAAGAATTTGTTTCTGCTTGTTGTGCAAAACTTTTACGAAATGTTTACAGTTAAGTTGCGGCTAATTTTCAATCATGTCAAGGTTAGAATAATACCTAATATAATTATAATGTGTTGGAAATTATACTGTTATTTTATATACAGTGTCTCCGATCGTTCATTTAGTGCAGACTTAAACTCGTTTTTAAACATAAACAAAACAATACTGTACGTATGTTCTCAGGTGTCAATCTAGAATATTTAGCCCTTCCGCACGGACACGATAACAAAGCTTTCAAATTAAGCCCTAAACGGTGCACTATAATCTCGAAACAATATGCAGCATTCTCTCGTTTCCCCAGGATCAGTTTTCTGAATGTCCAATTAAAAATGGAAATAGTTCAATGATGAGCTGTGTACATCTACTGGCCAGATGGTACAGCGACAAGAATAAAATACAGCCGTATGCACTTTTTGCCTGCAGAACTTAATTAAACATCCTCCTGATGGATAAAAAGGCGACAATAGAAATGAAGCGGATTTCGGTCTTTGTTGAAATATTTACTCAGCTTTAATTTGAATACTATTTAGCAAATTTAAATATAGCTGCAATGGCTCGTCGAGTCGCATATCAGTGAAAATCAAACACAATCAATTTCAAATTCCTAATACTAGTAACTTAAAGCTTTGAGCGTTAATCATATCGCACCTATGGAGTACGTATAGAAGTACTTCAACTTTATACAATGTTACGGCGTAAACCAATTCCCACGACTGCTGATCACTGTACCATCAGTTGTCGTTTAGTTGGTAATTATTGCACCATGGTACCATGATGCAAAACCTATAAATCGATAGTACGAGCATTAAAAATTTCTAACTATAAGTTTCTGGCCGTATTCTACTGGAGTTCAAACGACTGAGTGCCTATTGCATTACTGCACCGTTTGTGCTGGCAGCATGGTAACGGATTAAGCGGAATAGCATCAACGAGTTTATGAAAATCAAAAACTTGTCGTAGTTGCATAACTAAAAAATTAAAAAACTCGATCTTAGTTAAAAGCTTGGACTTAGCTTAGAACTTAGCAGAACTTAGTTAGCTTCGAGCCCCAAAATTATTTTAAATGTATTCAAACATGTAGATGTCATAGTAACCGTACTGCATAGTTAAAATTAATAGTGGGCCACTTTCTATGATTGATGATTAATAATTCCGACGATGCAAACGAAAAAAATATAAAATTCTACTTGTACGCTATGGTAGGGATGTTCAAAATTAGGGTAAGCTTTCTGGAATGAGAATAATACTGTAATACGGTTCGGTTAAAATAGATGGAGAAGAGGAAGGAGGCGGATGGAAACGATGATTATGGAGGATACATCACTCAGCAGCAATTTTGGATGCGACCTTTAGTGATGCAAGCTTTTCGTATCGCTAGTCAGGATGGAACGGATAACTGGAAACTGTCACTGGTTGGTTGCAGTCTGATTACTTGGAAGAACTGCATTTCTATGCTCTGCGTAATAATGCTTGGTTGTTTCACAGTACGAAAACTTTCAAAAAAGTTTAAAGGCCACGTGCCTATCAGGTTCAAAGGTTACTGTAGGAGTAACCGGAAGCCAAAATCACCCAACGATTTCCCTTCAGTGGACTACGAAACTGCGCAGCGACGCCCCTGTAAGTTTCCCAACACTGCATTGCCGGTTTTGTATGATCCTGCATGCTTACGTTAAATTCTGAAGGCAGTTGCGCAACTTGGGAATCACCGCGCGAATATTACCATGTTCCTTTTCCAACGGATTTTCGATGGCTGAATCAAGAGTTCTAATCTCCAAATGCTATCGTTTAATGATTCGCTTTCTAAGGGCATACGATCTTTACGATCCGGAGAGCAAACTAAATCCGTTTGATCAAGGCGCTTGGGACAAAATGATTTGGTAAGTAAGTGATTCCAGGTGACGTTATTCAGGAATGTTCTATTGGCTCGGATTGTTTTCGTTGTGAAAAATAACAGCTAATTTAAATTTTAAACCGTCAAAGCTACAAGAATATTGTTATCACTTTTATGTACTCGTATATTATATCTTTGTTATTGTTGTTGCTGCGTAGGCAATACTGGACGTACATCCAATTCAGCACCGCAAAGGAGCAAACGAACTCTGCTTGTTTTGATTCAATTTACACAAACGCTTCATTGCCACCTGTGCCGTTGTTTTTTTCTAATGACACCGTTCTGATCTCTTCGTTCCAGAACGGCAACCATGAGTCGGAAGATAGTATTCCCGGGCCAAACCGAAATGTGGCCAGAGATTTAATCATGAAATACTTCGTCCGTAATCCACCGGTTTTAAAATCAGTCCTTGATAAAAATTCAGCTGACCGAGAAAAAAACTATTTTAAAGAACTCCACAAAGCACGAATGCAACCTGGTCTCCATTCGCAAAGCCTCCACGAGATTTGTGTTAAAGACACAGGACTTCCCGATTTATACGCCTGTATTCGAGAACGAGTAACCGCAAGTTGCTTACAACAGACTGAGCAGCGCCTTCATGAGATTAATACCCAAACATTCAAGCTAAAACAAAGGTCAACTTGGTCGCGTTCAAATATAAAAACCTTAACCTTTAATGCTAAAAGCGTGCATGTTGCAGCCTAGTATCGTTAACAGGGGTTGTGATAATTATCCCCATTCGAATGAGAAAACCAACAATACTCAATCCAGTGCGCCCGCAGTGCATGCAAAACCAAAATCTGCGCCTCTGTTAGCCCAGACCAATCCCTTGAGCACTAATTCTGCCGTCAGTGTGCAGAAAACACCGGCCGCAAAATCCATCATAGAAAACGAGACAAAACAAGCTACCGACGAAAATTATTCCGAAAGCGCCCAAGAGGACATGGACCCGGAACTGGATGAAGATTTTGGTACAGAAAGCAGCGATCCAAAATCTTTTCCATGGAATACGAAAACAGCCCGCGTAGCAAATGCAAAAACTGGCACTGCTGCGAAGGGGAAAAAGTCGGTCGTGACGCAACAGTTGGACAAAGCTTCCCAAAAAGTAGCGTATTTGCTCTAAGCTAGCTGTTTTGCAGTATATGTTTTCCAGATTATCGCAATAACGGCTAAACCATCGTGTTTTGTTATTTACCAGTTTTAGCTCAAATATTTTTTATTCGACAGGAAAACACCAAGCAAACCCCTGTAAAATCTCCGAACATCGTCCTAACTCCGGTGCCGACACCAGCATTAGCTACGCGCAAAGAAGCGTTGCAAGTTGAAGAACGTTGTCATGATACTCTGTCGGGATTTTCCATGCTGAATTTTTTATCAATGGCACTATTACATGCAGCAGCCGGGATGAGTCAACTGGACGTGTACAAGGTAGTCGCTACGATGATGCAAGATAAAAGTTCCGCTTTGTACATGGACAGTGGACGGTGGATGCGACCGAATTGACTAAGTCATACTTCCGTAGAATGCCGCGAGTTTTGATTCCTTGTGTTCACGGTCTGTACGATTTGGCGGGGAATTCGTTATTGCGGGCTATATACGTTATGCCTCCGGAAAACATGTCCTTTAAAGACGTTAGTAGGAAGAAGTGCATGGAAGGTTTATTCGTATTTTTTTATTATGCATATTCCATTATTATACATATTTCAGTATGAGTTAATTTTACGGCACTCCTAATCACATCTTGACCTTTCCAGTTTTGTAGTGGTACAAACTTGAACTACAGATGGCGCTTTACAAGATTATTGACGCTGTACCGCTGGTTGGAGGTTCACAAAGTCTGCATGTACGGTAACGAACGACAGTTGACTGTAATACGTGCGCCAGTATTACTTCGTGAACCCTGGACACTTTTGAATGATTTAGGAAACAATGAGTGAATGGTCAAAATGTGGGACCTTTCGCGCACGGGTAGAATCTATCCGCGTTGCGCTGGAAGCCATTGTGACAACATTAAGGAGCAGCAAAATCGATTTTCGATTAGGTGTTCATTTTGTGCTTAAGGTTAATGCGGAACTGCAGTTCCAAAATTATATTAGAAGTAGCGGTATGCGTAAACGTAATCTGACAAAACTGTTGCAGCATTGCCGTAAATCCGACAGCCAGGATGTTGTATGCAAGAAAGCCCCTTCTGAAAGTTTAGATGACTTGCTAAAGTCCTTTCCGGAAGTAGAAATATTAATTGATCCGTGGAGTTTCCAGACAGTAAGCACCTGGTATTTTCAACTCCTTTCATCACATTCAAAAGTTCAAAACAAAATTCCTTAATCATGCTTTGAATTTTTACAGCCGTATGTCCATTAACTGGGAATTATTGAAATAAGTCCCAATTTAACAGTTGATCAGCTAATCAGAATAAATAGTAGATCAAACGTTTTGCTTTATATAATTGTCAAAGTTCCGACATTGAGAAAATGTTATTCCCGTGCGGGTTTGGTAGCTTGCGATTAGAAAATAATTTTGATAAAAGAAACACGCCAATGTAAAGTTCCTTAAACAGGACGATGTTGAAACCTGCGAGCTGCTTGGTGTACTGGTCAAAGACAATATCAACGTATCTCGTCAAGTTTTTCGAAGTTCCCAGGACAGGGGTGATGTAACCCGTTCTATGGGGCGCCACGTTGATGTTGGTCCGAAAACGTTAGTCAGTCAAATTTTTGCACAAATCAGGGAAGCCAAAGGTACGTAACGTAATACCAATTTCTGTCTTGTTCGCGATTTGAAGGTAAACTGTGGCTTATATGTAATTTGTTAAGTAATTTTTATGGGGCACCAATATTACTGTAGATCACGCGAATGCAATCCTTGTGAGCTTTACCAACAGCCTTCAATGGGAAACCAACGCGGAGCTTTTCCATTATGAATTAGCATTTGGGTTGCAACTTGATAATTTTGTTGCTTCCGGATTTCATACCGTGCATCAGCGTATATTGCTGGAAAAGATTATTAAATGCGAAGAAGCCTGCAATTTATAAATCACAAAGAAATCACGAGCCCAAATTTATCATCAGTACTCGTAGGCTAAGAAGGTGCATTATGGTATAGCAAAAACACACACTTTTATATTGAAGAATTCCCCGCAGGCCGCAGTTATAGTAAACCGAAAGTATTTGTACAATAATCTATAAAACCCAACTATCAAAAGGCCCATATCCGCTTTCCATCCAATTTTCAACGCGGTCCAAATAACACCGACCATCTTTATTATGAATGATGGCTACATTGCAATCGGGATACAACAGACATAGGGTCTTGCATATGTCGGCGTTCGCACGCCCTTCCACAAGGTTCCAATCGTCGCACGGTATACCCGTCTCGCAGCTCGGACCGCGCTTTCCCGGATGCGAATTTGGTTGATGCTGGAAACTCCGAAAAGGTCGATCCGTTAGCAACTTCCAGTCACTGGACTGTACCACTTCATAACTGCCGTAACCTTTGAAGCAACATTTTGTCGGTGTGTCCGTTAAAGCATACGCCACTAGTCGGCAATTTAAAGTGTTCAAACAGTTCATCCAACAGGCAGACTCATTTATGTTGGCATCATCTGCGCATCCCAGATCGTTTCCTTTGAAGTACCAACCGGATATTTCGATTAGACGCGTGCCACTCGCATCTCTGGATATCATAATACTTGCAGAATATGCGTTTTATAGTACATACAATCAACTGCTGGACTGCAACTGCTTCTTGCAATGATGCAAATGAATAACCCATATTTTTGCTTCGCGGTATTGTACTGTGAATGTTGCTATAATTCTAGTAGGTATCATATCTACATAAAAGTGCAAGAAGTGCTGCTGTTGTTTCGTCTGCTTTCGAATGTATGATATTCAGGCACTGCTACAAGTATACTTTTATAAATATTTTACAATTAAAGCATGTATTTTACATGCTGTGTAAATACAATGTAGGTAGTTATCTTTAAAATAATCGGTATATATTAACCCGTTTTGCAATCTACAAAAAATCCGCTTTTACCGCGATAATTTGCTGTACGACGATCCAAATACGAAGCATAGAGCACCAAAATGGATAATAGCAGCGTGATTTCCAGCTCCAGAAAGCAGCATCGTTCACTCAATATATTTCAATCCCGTTGTACTTAACTTGAAATTGTTAAACGCGTAAGCTACACAATTCAATAAAATAATAACAATTCAATAATTCAATTCAATTCTACACAATTCAATAATTCAATAAAATTATATTCGACGACCGTAAATCGATGGGTAGCTGAAAAGTCTATAAGACTCCAAATTATAGACTTCTTATCGTAAAACGGCTTTTCTAACTTAACTGCTTTTGCAGAAATAGACTAATTAACGTAGCGTGCCACAGCAGAAGAGCTAAAGAATGCGTACTACAGTGGATAACTTTTACTAGTAATTATCAGAATCACTTACACTTACGTTATCAGCTCTTATCGCTCTCATATACTACTTATGTTCTTGCGATACACCGGTTAATACGAGCATGAGTTTGATGGAACTGGATCAAACAATACTCGTACGTCGCATCTGGTTTGCAACTTTACAATGCATTCTGCAAATAAATTGCAGATCTAGAGTCCACAACTGCACTTCCAACATTGTTGTGCAAGTGAAATACGAATATAGATATTAATAATTTAGAGACGCAATCGTAGTTTTGCAAATTTTGTACTTGTACAGTTACAACCGTAGGGACCATACTTATCCAACTTAACGTACAGCCATCGTAATAATTATTATAGATGCATTAACACCACCAGTGACCTTTTCCAGATTTTGGAGCAGAATGTTAAACTAGCCTCTTATAGAGTAACTGATTTTATTAGTGTTCGTTCGTTTACTCCATACAGCTGTTATAAGCAGTAATCGCTCCTGGGAAGCTGCCAAATAAAAACGATTGTACCACTTGTATAAACAAAATTGCTTAATACTTCATGTGCAGACAAACCTTGAGCTTGAAATCAATTAATTGTAAGGCTAAATGTAAAACCCATAAGCAGGCCTTAATTGTTGGCTGTACTGGGCACTGGGAAAGTAGTGTCCGCATTAATAATTTCGATCATATTACTAGAGTACTTAAGCTTGTCATAATATATTTACAAGCATTCACATGCAATGGCTAGCTGATGAAGCGAAAAAAAAGCACATATAGCATACCATAAAACTTGCATTACAACCAGTAACGACATAATTTTATATACAGAATCCAATTACATATTTAGCTAATAAAGTCACTTAGAGATCGTCTTTGTGAACCCGGAGCCACCTAAAGAGCTCCAGCCTTCCAAAATCAGTTAGAACGTAAGTACTTTATTTTCCAACTCGTGGATTTCGAGCCCGCCACGTTTGCACTGACAGTGGCATGAACAGTCCGTTAAGATTGGAATGCGCAATTGCAATCGGCTTCTCAAAACTGTCGCTTGACGTTGGAGGCATGAACGGTAACAACAGCGATGGTAGCTGGCTGTTAATGCTGTAAGTTTTCGCGGCAAAATCCCCATTATAATTCTTGATAATTTCCTGTATTGGTCGGGTCACTGGACGATAGCGTGGCAGGGACAGCGGCGATCGTCCATCCCCTTGTGCACTAAACACGTAGACCATGGGTCCGACAGGATTGGAACCGTTGGTGACCTTTCGATCCGCATGATCGCCATCCGCTGGTGGCAGTAGGTTCAAGACATTGGCGAAATCTAAGACAGCCTTCATTCGCCCGGGGATCACCTGTTTTCGCGGCTGCGAACCGATATCTCCTGTTGTCGCAGTGTCAGAAGATGTTGTCGTGTTGAAAACGTCTAACGGTTTGGACAGCGCCCCATCGGAATTAGCCGGGCCGGTATTCATAAAAAACGCACTTCCGAATGCCGAACATTCTTGTGTCAGGACGAGGGCAGAAGAAAAAACAAATATAATTCCCAGTGGCGATGACGACACAAAACTCATACTCACTGTGTCTGGTAAAAGATCGTCTCTATGAAAAGTTCGCGCTGAACGCGTGCAAACTTTGTTACTTTGACTTAATGTATTCCCACGATAAACGCAATAATGGCTTTCAATACGATGAAGTACGTAATTATTTGCGGCACAAACTGGCGAAAGAATCCAGGAATTCCACTACTTAATATATTTGCTGAAGTAATGCAATATCCGTAAAGAGGGTTGAATTCGAAAATTTAATCAAGAGCGTGATGCTCAAAGTCGATAATATTCCTCAGAAGTAACAGATATGCTGATTAGTTTTGGATTATGGCTAATTCGATTTTTGGAAAATCGTCTTGCATTACCAATTTGAAGCTATATAAAGGTTTGCTATTAGTCCATTAACGTCATTGGCAATATATTGCCTATATTTGTTCCTGAAACTGCAATAACAGTACCTCAGCATATCAGCTCGACGAGCGTCATTATTGTAACAAAAACATATTAACCTACTGCGACGGATTAGTAGAGACATCGATTAACAATGTTTCCTTGGGTATTATTCCACTTTTCACAGCAGGTTCCAAAATAATTACCAGGCGAATGGAATGGATCACAACCTGCCGTTTCCGGTATACCACCGGAATTATTTTCAGTTTAATTAATGCTTTTCGCCCAATAGCTGAAATATTCTTTGAGGGCCTTACTATTAAATTACAGTACTGATTGACGAACGCCTAATCCAAATCATGCCTAAGTTTCCTACAGTTACCCAGTTTCTATTAATTGTGCGCTTTCTCAATTTTACGACAGACCGAGATTGCTACGCTCATTATAACCGAATAAATAAAATTAATTACAGTATTTTCATATGATAATAATGCTGAAAATTAGTAGCTTTATGTGCCGGTATTTATGTACTGATAATAAAAGTATTTAAGTACCCGAGAAAGATACTAGTACGAATTCATTTGGCAATACGTTTATAGTGGTACTCGTATATCAAGCACGTACGAGTACAAAAATATGCCACACCCTCGGATTTAGCGAAACGTTTCAGTTCAAAACCTACCGTAGAGTAGCTAACAATAAAACCAATTTATTCCGTAAGAGTAGGGGATAAATTTTAATAATGGCAAGCAGTACAGCAAATTACAATAATTTTTATCAAAATTTTGTTCATTTATTACAGTGGGTACTTATAGTGGGTACATTGTTTCGGTTCCTATCTCTATGACGATGACAAAAATTTAATGTACTGTACTTACTATTACTCTGTATATTATCGTTACGGTAATAATTTTATGTTGCCGCTGTTGGGGTGACTAAATATTTAGTAACTAACTAACTAATGGAATTTTCAGTACGTAATTAGCGGTATACAGTACACCTATCCTGTGGGCTATTACTTTCATATCACAAAATATGGCTCTTGTGGAGGTACGGTAAAAGTTAAGCTAGCAAAATATGTTAGTAGGTGCTAATTTGCATTTAACATTGAATCTCGAATCCCAGATTAACTTGATTCCAGCTTGTGACAACACTTTCTACAATAAGAGACAGGACACCAGTGCAATTCAGGATGTTGCGCTCAACCCTCAGATTTAAAACTCCATACTGAAGGGCTTGCGCAGCATGGCGGCGACTAAGGGCAGCTTTTATCGCGAAGATCAAGGGAACCTCGATCATCAGGCAGAAGCCGTTCGCAAGTATACCAAACCAGAAAGGCATTCGACGACCCAGGAAGCCAATCTAAATTTAGGAGCGCACAGAGCTCGGATGAAATATTTGGAGGATGTGCTACCGGGAGGCAGAGAACCCAGTTACGTAGAGCGGCCACAAGTTCACGTGGGTAACTGGTGGTATCGATGCTGTGAAGAAGTTCCGGGTTTCGTCAATTCATTGGTCAGTTGCCAGCTATCGCATATCTATGCGCCTATAGCATTCTTCTACCTGTTTATTTACTTAAAGCAAATATAATTTTTTTTGTTTATATATTTTGCGCAGTTTGTCATACCGATAACAAACTGTTCGGTTAAGAGTCCTATTTGTAACCGCTTCGCAAACAATTGCTTCAGTAACTCTGCGGATATATTTAATACCTTTTTAGTTAGTTTATTTCGATCAATTGGTCGAACTTACAGTTTATTTTATTCCTGAAATAAATTTTGCTAAAAATTTAGGTTTGGTTTTGTATACATGTTTACAGTAATATGGGTACCTAGTTATAAAGTACAGTACTGTACCATACATGCGAGAGCAGTAACATGACAAGAAAATTTTGCCGAACATACAATCCTTATACTAAGCCAAACCCTTTTCAGGGACGCAGGTTGCCAGATACTCTTACGAAGTGCAGTGAATATAAGGAAGAATTTTCGGAATATTCACGATTCTTTAAAAACTATGCACCAACCGACATTCGTGTGCCAGTGACTAAATCAGCAACAGAAAGTGTTCCATTCCTTGTGACCTTTAAGCACCGATTTGCTGGACCATCGGTCAACCACTACATGAGCATATACAGTCGAGATTTTGCATTACCTCCACCTTTCCAACCTCCCTACATGTCCGGATTATGCGATAAAAAGCGCAGAAAATGGTTTCAAGATGTGCTGGACAAAGGGACACATTTCTGTTCGACCTACCAGGAGAATTACGATCCGGACATTTACGAGCAACAAACAATGCCGTTACGAACAGCTTATCACAACATCAGCAGGGAAAATGAAATGGACCAGACATTGCCAGATACTGCACGTGCTTTCCAACGAACGGAAAACCATTCTGTTCCTTCACAGATATCCCATAATTCGGCAATGCTGTCAGAGACTAGCCCAAATAATGCTGAAAGAAAATTCATCCCAACCATAAACGACGTCGACGACCTTAAGCATTCAGCCCATAAACATGCACTTGCTGCGACTCGTGTTTGACTAAAACTAAAAGTGACTTGATCATGTACAAATAATAATCGTAACAATTTCTAATATCTGGTTTGTGTTTCCTCTAACAGTGGTATGTTTGAGCTGGCACAAGAACGATTTCCAAATTAATCCCAGAACGATTTCCCAATTTTTTCTATTGCGCATGGACGTCTGCGCATAATTTCCTAAGTAAGCACGCTACGCATCAAAATGAAGATCATGCGGCGAAGTGTGTCTACAGAGGCACAAGAATTAGCATCTGCGTGTCTAGCGTTTGCACAATCAGTTTTGGGAATAAACATAATATATATCCACAAATTGTGTGTGTGTGTATTTCCATATGTTGCGGTTAATGTGCTTCCATATGTTTTTACCAAGCACGTCTCGAAACGCCAGCCTTCCGGTTAGAGCCCAAACGGGCCACAGGAAGTGGCTTCCGGTGGAATGATTTCGACACACTGCCCGTTCCCGGAGCGGTTGCCTGTGCGACTGATCTCACAAGCAGGCTATGGGTCTGTACAGTCGGTACACGCTATGGAGTATGGACGATCAATTTCTGAAGTACAAAATTTTATTACGGTTTTTGAATTTTCCTGTTGTGCACACATTATTAGTGATCTTCTGTCCAAAAAAAACTTACTTTGTGCATTTCCGAATTGATTTGTATTTCATGCTGACGGAAACAGTTTCAACTTCTGATGAGTTCGCAATGAACTGGAGAAATACTGATGCCGTTCGTAATTTCATTAAACAGTTTCCTTACAATATCAATTATATGGGACTCAACACTCAGAAGAGCTTCCCTCCAGTGATTATCATTTGTGTTGGATGTTTGAGGGAGAATAACAGCAAGCCCCTTCACCACGGTAAGCTTCCGAACGGAAGATTCACCACTGTTTAGTTCTAACTGTTTAGCGTTGTGGCTAAATTGCCCTGTTAAAGCTGCCTACGTTATGACATACTTTATGGGTATATGATAAATCACCATATCTATGTGACCGTATGTATATCTGTCTTTTGTACTTCCTCAGGTTGAGATCGCTGATGGCATTGTAGCGGTTTTGGTTAAGGAAGCATCTAGATAAGGGAATTCATTGATTGTTTTCGAGGTTCCTGAACAACCTGCATTGGCCGCTGAGATACTGCCAATCACTGCTCTCTTGTGCCAGGCAAACAATGTTTTGGCTGGCAGTGTTTTTTCCGTCACTACACTCTTAATGGTATTACTACGCTGACTACACACGCTAAGGATGGATTATAACAAATAAGGTACTGCGCCAAAAGCTGCTGAGCGTAATAACTTTGCTGCGTATGAATATATTGCCAGTAGAGCAAGAATCGAAGAAGACGAGAACATCAAGCCCCATATTTTTCCGTGCTGCGCTCAGCAGTTTGACTCAGCAGTTTGTGCGCATATTGACAGTATCCAAACAGTAGTCGGTCGGGGTATTTGTAACCGGTTTTCTGCCGACACAGCACCGAGTCAGCACGTTCATTGTACCTTTGGGTTGGTGCGAGTGAAGTGAGAGAAGCCCTTGCAGACGTTTTGCTGGTGCTGACCGTTTCTGCTGTTTTGTAGCTGGAGGTGGCGGAACTGATGAGTGCATTTGGACAGCCCCGATCACTGTTGAGCCCATATCGCTTCTCCGAATGATCACTCTCAACACGCTGATGATATGCAGTGCAGTATTGTTGGGCTGCGTTGATTTCGCCCCCGAGGGATTGTTTTTCGGTGAGTTGGTTCTGGTTTTGGCGATGGCAGTAATTAAAACGCCTTTCCGCTTGCATTATGAGACAGAGGTTTGAGGCCGACAGCACTGGTGATGCTTGTGTTTTTGCAGAACACCGTTCGTCAATGCTTAAATGAACCTGGCTTCCGGGCACAAAAGCGATTGATGCTGTAAATGATTTTTGCCTACTGGTGCTCCAAAGGCTTGCTTTTGCAGCAAAACTAAACTGATAAGGTACGTGCATGCCGTTTCCCTGTGTCGTATGTGACAAGGCTACGTAGACGATGCAAAAGCCAAGCAAACGACTCATACCAGTTACTGATCGGTATTTTTCCCATTGAATAAAACTTTTAATTTTAGGTTGGCATTTTTTTAAATGACGATCATCTTCAAAATTATTTGAGTTTTGTGTCATTAAAAAATTCTTTTAAAAAATATGATGTAGTGTAGTAGTCTTGTGGATTACGATAGTGGTTCTGCGTTATAAACATTCCACTTTCCAGTCATAAGCGGCTGTGCATTTGATTATTTAACCAAAACATATGGGCAAAGGGCTGGTTTCTTTTATTACGCTTGCTTTATCGTTATCGTTGCCAAAGTTCGTATTGTTATCGCTATTTCATCTTATCGTTCTCGCACTGAGATTGGTAAACTAATACTATCGTTGCAAAACTAAATTAATGTGACTTCACAGTTCACACTTCACGCCGCACGACAGAACTAAACTGTTTCATACGTTGTGCAGCTGGATTTACGGTATTAGGCACTATGCACGTTTCTTGAATTGTTTAAGTACTGCGTAGTGCCAGCTTGTCATAAGACTGCAATTACGATAACCGGTATTTTTATAGTTGCAGGCCGACGGAAATCACGATCGTGATTCATACGGAGTGTGTCCGGCAGGCATATTCTCTTCGGTGCACGTAGCCGAAAATTATTGTTGTCTTGCCTTTATCATACGATTCAAACTGAAGAATTCTAGCATGTGATCATTGAACGATCTGCTCCGGTGTCGCCTGCCAGCGTTTGTTTTTTTATCGTTGGCCCACTTCTCGATCTATACTGCTGAAGACACGTCAGCCCAACCTTTGAATTCTTTTACGAAAATATTATCGGAAAAGTGTGTAGGTTTCCCGGACAATATTATGAATTCAAATTCGGATTTTCACTTGCCGCCTGCGTCTTCGAAACGCTACACTGACATGCATCGACCAGCGCGTTATTACTGCTTCCTTTGTGACTCACCCAAGTATTCCTGGGCAATTTTACTGGAGTTTACGGAGCCAGTATGTCGAGGATGTGTCAATTACGAAGGCTCTGAGCGAGTCGAATGGATGATCGAGCAGACACGCCAAATGAAGCGTGCGTATTACTGTGCCGATCCCCATTCGCGTGTTCCCGGAACCGGTGGGTTGCCCAAGCCGGAGCCTGGCGAACTGCATGCTCCTCTGGGTCCAGTGCGGTCAGAACCCAAACACAAACCTCTCGGCAACACTGACTTTCATTCTGCTAGCCTGCATGGAACAAAAGATACTGAACTCACTGATCGGCAGCACAGTGATGGGCTGATCTCAGTGTCTAGTAAGACTTCCTCCGGATCTGCCGTCCAGCCGCTGCATCCGGCTGTTCTGACCAAATATTCCGCGCGACGTGGCTCCATGCCGTCAATGGCCCTGAATCGCGTCTGGCAAAAGAGTGCGGGTGTTAAGCCACAAAAAGAACTACAGGAGTTGGTGCAGCTGCATGCTGGTGCAGCTACTCAGATGCTGCACAGCGGCGGAAGCGCAACACGGGACACTGCCGATACACCGCCAGATGGATCATCAGTTCCCAATCCCATTAGCGCCATGACGGCAGTAACAGCGGGTGTCCATTCGGGTGACCTTGGCAGTCCTAGCGTCAGTGGGAAGAAACAGTTGCAGATGAGTTTGAGTAATTCGAGAAGAAGCGGATCCATGTCCGTATCAAACTCAATGGACGCAAGTTCTCGCGGCACGCCGGAAGCCATGCGCATCCCCAGTCCGGCAAGACGATCGCCACCGGTGGTTGTTAAATGCCGGCTATGTAGTAAGGTGATTGACAATGCCAACTACATTCAGTGCCCGTCGGTTATGGAGCATCGATTTTGTTTCCGCTGTTGTAAAGACATCGTTTCCAAGGCCACGGAGAACGCACCCGCAACCTGTCCCAGTGGTGAGCGATGCCCGGCGCCGCGAATCGACGGGGATGTCGCATGGACCTTCTCGCCAACGGAAGCGCAGACCATTCTGGAGCAATTGTACAATGAAGAGAAGGAAAGTCGCAAACCGTGAAATTCAGTGCGGTGAATTTATAGTATTGTTGATTCAGTTAGTCTGGATTATTTTGGTATAGTCTTCAGATTGTCATCGTGTTTGACTTTGTAAATTCTTGTTTTTTTCTTTAATTTGTAAATAGCTCGTTGTTGGTGAGTTTCGTAGTAAGTTTCGTACCTTTGAAATTTTTGTCGTTTGCAAAACTGTTGTTACCGTCTTTTTACCGGTGTTGAAGCTTTTACAATAAATAAAAATGAATGAAAGTTACGTCTGTAAGGCGATTAAGAAATATACCGGCTCCTGCAAAAATGTTTATCAGTTACAAATTATTCGATTTTTCCAAGTCGCTTTGGGCAAAAACAGAACAAACCAGTCCAGCAGCAGTTTCTGCCGACAAAGCCCAACAAACCAACGCTAATGTTTCGCAGAAGTGTCAACTGCTATGTTAAAGACTTGAAACAACAACAAATTAATAAAAGAACGATCTCTCAGACGCCTTAACTCAACATGAAACAGAAAAAAAATCCAGTACGTGGTCATAAAACGAACATGCTGCTAATTCAAATTGCAGACCATCAGAAATTTTCTGGGAATCCAAATTATCCGAACGGATGGGTACGCTCCAATCAATTCCATATACAAGCTGGCGATCGGTCATAAATGTATCCAGAACAACGAAATCTAAAGGAAAATACACTGAACGTTATTTTTATCAACTATTGACAAAGAATTGCCGGCATTCATTCGACCACGGTTGTCATTCAATCGAGCATATCTGAATTAGAACGTACACCTTCGCTGTAATCCACCAGTGCTTACCTGGATCACGATACTCCACTATTCGGGCTCCACCTTGCATACAAGCACAAGCAAAAATCTCACGTCTTATCGGATTCTGTTTTATCCTCCATACACCTCCACCCAAACCAATTGCTCCAACCGAATCTTTCAAGTTTCTCTTGTCCCATACTCGTAAATTTTCATCATAACTAGAAATCCAAAGATGACGTTACGAAAAAAATGAATATAACCCTATGCTCAGAGCTAGGACGTATCGGTTCACGAACCTCCCCGTAAATAAAAGCGATGGAAATGCCATCCTATTTACAATACTGGTAACACCGGCTTCATGACCATGAACAGTCCGCGCAACATCTGGCATTCTAGAATCTGTCACTTTCAACAAGGAGTCGTCCGCACCTGCAGCAAGCAAGCCCGAAACAATTAATTTTCAGTATATCCAAGAATGGTTTACAAGATTACAGTGTACAGCGACAAACTCATGTAATAATTGTTTTACCAGAGTACACAATGTTGGAGTTTTCGGCGTCAAAACAAACGGTCCAGACTTCATACTCGTGTAACGTTGAAGACTGCACATGTCGAAATTCTTCATCTCGTTCTCGCAGAATAGTCACGTTACCAACAGAATCAGAAACCGCCAGCAAAATCGAACCTGTATTCTCGGACTCCCTAGGTAAAAGCCTCAATGAATTTATATATAACAAAATGTAACACTTACACTGATAGTGAATCTTATTAATTCATTTCCGGTAGGCGATACCTTTCTCCGCATTCGGACGGAAATCAGTGAACTGCTAACAGCTTACTTAGTCCAGGCCACTGCCAAGGCGAGTCCCTTAGTGCACTCTATCTTCGCAGCTTCAAGAATACCGAAATGTTCAAGTCCGTCGTCGCGCTCCGACTGCAAATTTTGTACAACGCGTAAAGTTCCGTCAGCCATTGCTAGAATGATATCGTCACGATCCAGTGTCTTCACATCCAGCACTCCAGGAAGACCGTGCAGTTGATGGACAATCTTCTGGTTTTTAACGACCAGCAGAGAACCAACGCGACGGGTGGCACTAGGATCACCGCTCTCTTTTCCCTCCAGTTGATATGTTCCACAATAAAGCATAGATCCATTCTGGGAATATTCGCACACTGCTGCATACGCATCAGTATCAATGGAAGCAAGCCGTTTCGTCGCCATTGTAAAATGTGGTGTGACCGTGTGACTTCGCAACTGATCCGCGGAAGTCACGAAAATCTTGTCTTTCTTGTCATTGTGGTTTGAACGATCGTGGTCTGTAACCTCTTTATGATCCCACTACGAAATCTGCACAGCTGATAGTCTAACAAGTAAGAATAAATAAATACTTAGCCTTACTGTGCTTTAAAAATGTTTGTAAAAATCGAAATACCCCAAAAAAATTACGAATGCTGTATGCAGGCTGTCACATTTTTCACTGCCAGCGCTATGCGGTGACGCGTATCCCGAATCAGCAACAAAACCGACCCACCTCTGGCGGCAGATACGTAATAGTACCGAACAAGCTGGGCGGTAGAGATGGGTAGGTTTTCCATACAGTTCGTATCATTTTAATTTTCAGATCTACGTAGAGTCTGGAGATTGCTGTTAATGTTAATCAGTTGCATATTAATTTTTAGTGTTGTAGATTTTTTTTAGAACTTTAAGCATGAGAACTAATCCAGATAACAGAACGCGTTTGTGTTTTCCGATTTTTGAAACTTGAAAGCATCAGATGCAACAGCAGCGAAGTCGCTAGGCCGCTTATCACGGGATTCACGATCATTCACCGTTAATAATAATTTTATTTCAATAATTAATATAATTTCGTCATTTTCATAATGTGAGTTCTGGGAGTTGTTCCGTGGTTATCTGGAGTTCTTCCATAAGCTCCAAGATTTTGGACATCGTCGCCGTGTCTTTTGGATGCGTTAAGGACCTGTGATATGGAGTGTTCCAAGGACAGAGTGTGATATTGGAAGTGTGCTACTTCTGGCTGGATGGAATGATGGACGTACAGATAGACTCCAGGTTTTTGGGCCAATGTTGAAGTTGCGCGATCGATGGAGCTTAGCCGAAGGTCTGTTCCCAACGTGACCGATGACAGTGACAATGGTCCCAAACAACATGATTACGGCGCACATCGTCGCAGCGAAAGAAATGGCCATGGAAAGGAGCACGCAACGAGAGTGCCTGGGATCAAGCGCAACTGGCGAAGGTGCGAGACGTCAACATCATAAGATTATAAGACTAATAATAAGAGCGAAAATTTGTAGTTGCTTTCCTATCTTAATTTGTGATGCTTATTTCCGATGGTTTTAACTTTTACAGTCTGCTTTCCTTTGTGCTGATAGATTCCGGAATAGAAGAGCATGTCCTGGAGAAGCCTATGAGCCGACGGATATTGAACATGTGGCCAACATTTGCACTCATGCGGTACGTGAACGGTGAAGGAGCAAACTGCAAACCCTTGTTATGCTATAAATTAACTGTTAGTTGTATGTGGCAGTGGGTGAGTGTCGTTATTTCAAGGATTAGCGAACCTGGATGTTATGTATATATTTTCTGCAAATGTTGTTTTCAGTCCTGTTCTTATGTTACTTTGTTCTTGCTTTTCGTATTGAAATAAATTTTTATTCTTCTCATTTGTCATAGTGAAAAGTACTTCATCTTTCCTAGGCTTTGTTGGCATTATTAAACTTCATTTTTACTAATTGTACACAATGTACAGACACAGTCTGGGAGAATACTCCTGTAAATTTGTATGCCAACTTGCAGATCAGTATAATTCCAGCCATGTGCGCTATGGGATATTTGTTGCTTTCCGCTCCTACCTATTTGCATGCCATCACGGCCGTTATATACGGATGCTCGCTAATTGCCTTGTTCGGAGTCTCAACAGCCTTCCATAGCGCGTGCTACTTTGGCATGACCAGAAGAGTGAAGTTTACTTTACATATCTGTGATCGCGCTACGATATACGCTTTTATCGTAAGTATGAATTTGAATTAATAGTTATGGTTTACTAATGAAAGTTGTATCTACTGGAAACGTTTTAATTTTTAGGCATGCTCCTATAGTCCCTGGTAAGTCGTTTTTTAATTATTCTTGATAATCACTTGGAAACTTGAAATTGCGTTTTTAACTTCAACAACCCTTGCAGTCCTTATATTTGTTAGATTTATTCTGTCGAAGGAATTGTTAGTGAGTGGAAATTAAGTTGGCAGAGTTTCGATTAATAAGATAATTAACGATAACTCCTCAGACATAACGCATTAATTTTGTCGAAACAGGTTGCTGCTAAAGGATGCCGAGCTGTACGTGCTGGTTGTTTTCTTCGTGCTGTGGTTCATGGTGTTCGGTGGCGCCGTATATCAGTATCTCTTCCACGAGAAATACAAGCACTTCGAGACTTTTCTGTATTTGTTTATGGGCATTATACCGGGAGTGATTTGTGTGCCGGGAATGGCTGACAGCCGGGGCATTATGGCTGTAGCACAGGGTGGAGCAGTATACGTGTTGGGAGTGGTGTTCTTTAAAATGGACGGCGTGATCCCTTGCGCTCATGCCATATGGCACCTCTTTGTTGTCGTGGGAGCATCATGGCATTTTCTGGCTGTGGCGCACTACTTGTACGCCGGGAATCTCGATATTCCGTTAGCGGCTGAGCAAACAATCCCAAATTAACGTGAATGTAGCATTGATCCGGTGGTCAGTTTTTGACGCATATCTTCCACAGCATCTTATAGGCGTCATGTTTTCCTGTGGCAGCTGTCTTACCAAAAAGATATGTTTTTCTCATAGTCATACGACTAATGATGTCAGTTAATATGTGAATTCTAGTCGGTTGCGACCGTAATTGTTTGACGTTCTTAGCTCTCTGCTAATCGGTGTTGTATTTGGTGGTTTTTTGTTGATGTTTTAATCTTGAAAGCAGTATTAAACAAGTTAACAATTCCGAAAAATGTGAACCCCAGTAATTTACATTGAAGTCCGTTAACGGTGTTTCACAGAATTTCAAACGCTTTAAATGTGGTTCACAGACCATAACCATTGCGAAATCACGGTAGACTGCCGTCTTCAAATTGTTGTTTTGCTCGCAACATTGGTGCGATGTTCCACCCTAATATTCGTCGCTTTTCGATTTCGCGGTCCATAGTTTCGAGAATCTTTTCTGTGCGAACCTTTTCTCTCTGTATTTCCTTTTCAGCAGTTTTAGCGTCTCTTGTTTTCTCGTCCTCTCGCTGGTGAACGGAAACTCTCTATAAAACACTTTCATCAATATGCAGAACTTCAATGCGTTTGTACGTTCTTTAAGTGACCTTTTGCTCGTCCCAGAACTCTAGCAATTCCTTTGTTTGGTGTGCTTTCACTTCGGCATCAGACGAATTTGGTGCGTTTGAGGGTTTTGCTTTGGTTTCAAGCATCTTTTGATATTCAGAATTTTCTCGCTTTAGATCTCTTTTTTCTCCAATTTGGCGTTCAGTCTAAAAGAGATAATATAACAAATAGCCTGTTGTGCTAGATGGCACGGCAAAATAGGGGATTTACCGCTAGCTGCTTATTAAATGACGCAAGCTCATAAGCCAGATTGGTTCTGTTTTGTTTCTCTTGATCTCTTTGCGCTTCGATTTCCTCCTGTTTCTGCACTCCTTTTCGGACGAGCGTATCGATCACTGCGTTTAAACGGGCATCTGTTGATTCAAAGGTGGTTGCAGCTGTGACCTTTTCGTTACGCATTTGACTGCAAACCAGACAACTACAAGTGTTGTTTCCGTTACGTTGCGCATTGCATTTTCATTTTCAATGTAAACCACTTCTTACTTTTGGCATTCCGTATCGTCGTTTCGCAAGTTTATCGCTCTTTCCAGTTTCATTTGAATATAATTTTTTCTGATTTGATTTTCCAGTTGGTCTTGTTCCATGGTTTGCTGTGCTGCAGCCTGTCTAATGTCTAATTCTGTAGCGTAATCCTGCCGAAGACTGCATTTCCGTGCATTGTGATCTTCCTCAGTTTCTGCGTCTTCGGCTCGAAGTTTATCATTATACTCTTTCATATATTCTGCGCGTTCATGCAGGTATGCTATCCTGCCATTTTTGTGATTTTCCGATTTTTCGATTTTTTTATTAGAGAACGGTGCCGCTTTGAGTTGCGAGTGCTCATTTTCCGGCCGACAAATTGTCAAGGCTTGATGGCGTTCCATTTCTTGTCGTTTTTCACGCAGGCTTTGATTATGTTCGCACTGAGCTTTCCAATACGTTGCCGCTTCCGCAAGTGATAACGCTTTCTGGAATTAATATTAAAAGTAAATTAAAAACTGCCGGGGAATAATATCATTATCAAAGAGGATAGCACCAGCCCCAGCTGCAAATTGCAGTTGCACATATCGTGGTCCCAGTTTCGTTATACAGGAGTATCTTCCTTTTTCGTGGTCGAATTTATCATAAGTTAAAAATGCTTATCAAAACTTGATGCGCCCAGTGGTCGCTAATTGTTTAGTGACTATAAAGTCACTAAATATTGAAATCATTTTGAGATATCAAGACCACTGCGTTAAAATCAAATCGGTTTCTGCAAACCTGAAAATTCCTCATTTCTTCAGTGTTTTTCACGGCTAGTCGTTGAGCGTATTGTATGACCTCTCGAGCTCTGTCTTCGGCACCTCGCTCGCATTCTTCTTCGAGTTTTACCGCTTCGTGTTCCAGTTTATCTTTCGTTTGACGTTTCATAAGGGCTTTTTTACGCATGTTTACCTGTAAACTAATAGTCGACAATCTCAGTGATTTTTTCAAGTGACATACAGACTTCGTAACAAGGGTAACAATTTAACGCTGCAGATTCATTTTCTTGTCACCATTTAACTGCACACAGGAATCGAAGGTGACTGTTGAACCGGCGCCGTGCTATGCGATGAACAGTATGAACGCCAGTATAACTACTGAATTAGACAGGAACCTACGATTAGTTAATATTTATTAATCAGCGTATGGAAGTACTTACTTCAAGGGTGTTGCTCCAGTGCGCTTTCAGTTTTCTGGACTCCTCTGCCATGCGTGCCCGCTCAATCAGTCCGTCATCCGGTATGTCTGTGTGGATTTCTTCCGGCTTTCCTTTGATGTGTTGCCATTGTTCCTCCGTAATGAGCAGAACTGCATCGTTATATTCACACATAACAAGCACGTTTCTACAAAAGCTGCTTTGCGACGTTAAACAGTGGAGTGAGAATGTCAGAATTTAGATCTGCATGCTTCGGATCACCTTAATTTGACAACGACGTACCGGCATGTGGAACATTTGAGGTCAATTTTTGTCACCCTTGTTACTGACCTTTTAACAGAACTGTGCATGGAGACCGGCGTACTTTGTAGTAACCACCAACTTATGGAATTTCAGCGAACACTGTTGTGGTTGAATAAGACCTGGAAAACTATAAATGTTACGACTAAAATTCGAAAATAAAAAAAAAATTTAAAATTGAAAAAGCCGTGCACACAGCCAACACCGTGCGGACCCAAAAAGGTCACCCATGCTCACAGCCAACACCCGTCCGAACTCCGTGCACGCAGCCAACACCCGTGATTCCCCGCGCACGCAGCATCGACCATATTTTTTAGCTAGGTATTTATTTTTTGGTTTTGCATATGTCAGTAACTTATAATCGGACACTGAGAGGCTGCAAACTTTTCCTAGTTTACTCGATAAGCAGGATACCGATAGGTGCACACAAATACGCCCTGGATCGATTTTGTGTTCGAAATAAGTAAAACGGTTGGCTAAAGGGGCGTTGGCGCGTATGCAGTACATACTACGTCAAGCGGTTAAGCGTCCTTACTTTTATCTCAGTTAATATGCAGGAAGCAACATGAAGGATTTAGGTAAGTTCCAAAATTCAAAATTCTTTGTTTTCTGTTTACATACCGTTACGATGACCATCGATCGGCCTTAGGCAAACATGTTTCATCACAAGTAAAGGTTTTCCTTGAAAACCAGCTGCAACGCCTGAAGACATTTACGTTGAGTTAGTGTTTCGATAAATCAATTTTTGTTGCGTTTTGTGAATCTAGTGTTTGTGGTGCTCCGTTGCACAAGCCTTCTTTATTTTAAGGTGTACCAACTATTTGTTCGGCTATCGTTTCTGTCCATCCCGTGCAAAAATGACCAGCTCAAGTGCTAAAGTTACCATGATGCGGCTCATCAACGAGACCGGAAAAAGGATGAAAAATCTTAGTTCTTACGACTTCTACCAAGCCTGGCAGAAATACGATACCGACAGTAAGGCTGGTGGAGAATCCTCAGTGACCTTCATGTATAAACTGCTGGCAGTGTTTTATGAAATTAAATTTTTAGATAGCGGGTACATCGAAGACCAGGAAGTTGAGAAATTTTTGAAAGAATTTCTCGTGAATTTGGCGGGGATGTCCAGTAAAGAGGTGAAGAAAGCTCTCGCTTTTAAGACGTTGTTCAAAAGAACAGTACGTAATTTTTTATATGTAACCCATTTTGCTAAACATGTTAGGCGCTGAGCCCTGCTGGCTTAAAAGAACTTTCGGCGGCATTTTTGGCAGAACACGACAAAAACAAGGATGGCAAAATTAGTATTGAAGAGGTACGAAACTGTACTAGCCGCGAGACAGTCGCGACACTTGATGGTTGTGCAAAACTGTTTCCTGTTTCAGTTATCCAGCATTTTGCCAACCGATCAAAAGTTTCTTTTGGTTTTCCGTTTTGACAACCCGTTGGACTCCAGCGAAGACTTTATGGTGGTAAAGACGAAAATTAAGCCTTGTCGATAATTTAGCCCTGTTCTAAATTCGTCGCATAAGCCTACCTCGTTTAATTAAATCTACCTTTGCTATTTGAACTAAAAACTTTATTCGCAGTATTTGCTATTTTAATATTTGTAACGTTGTGGTACAACAGCAACTGTGTAGTTGTTCTCACACTTATATATTTGTTTACTGTACATGTTATAAGCATTATGGTCGTGAGATGTCACTGAAAATTAGCCTGTGCATTTTAGTTTCTAAATGTTTTCCGAATTTTTTAAGGCATGGAAAAAATATGATGCCGACAAAAGTGGATACATAGAGGCTGGAGAATTGGAGGTAATTACTAAACAATCCTCACGCAGGCAAAGTGCTGCCGGGTAAAATGACGTGGTAGTTAAGTACTCGTACGACTAGTGTGTGTGCTCTGGTCAGCTGTGGGCTTTATTCATGTGCAAAAGCCTGTTTTTTGTGTTTTTAATTTTTCCGTTCACAGTAGCCAGAGTACACTTAGAGTAAACTTTTATGATCTCCTGAAATTATAATTATTTGGCTTTTTCAGGGATTTCTTAAAGATGTCTTAAAAAATCCATCCCTGGACAAGAACACCATCAACGAATACACCAAACAACTCGTACGATTTTTGCTGATAATCAGCGCATTTGCACTGCATTACTACAAGCACAGAAAAATTGAGTGGTTTACAGCAGTACCCTCATTGCAATAATGTTATATCGCAATAATACGCTCATTGCTGCCGTTAGATAATAATATTGCACTACTGTTGTCTCTCGCGAACATGACACTACATGTATATGTTTTCCAGCTGGAAATCTTTGATTCTAACAAAGATGGCAAACTCAGCCTCGGGGAAGCCGCACAGTATGCCGTATACGAACATTAAATATGTCTCCATGATTGGAATCTTTTACTGGTTTCTGGTTTTTTCCTTAGGCTACTGCCAGTGAAACAGAATTTTATTCATGCTGCGGCGCAAAAGGTGAGGCAGACTTGCATACCTTTACATATCTAAACACCATAAAACACAACACACCTAAATAATTAATTGCTACCTGCAGACTAACCTCGGACAGCTTTCCCAACAGCAAATCGCTACCATTTTCAAGCAATACGATCGGGTTAGTACACTGCTTGCAATATCACACGTGTTGACTGCAGCCGAACGTTGTACACCCTATAGCCTGAACATTTTAAAGAACTGAACGTTCATAGCTTGAACATTTTAAAGAACAAATGAAACGTGACTCAAATGTTGAAACCGTACAGTCATATAATATTGTGTTTTAACATCGATACTGATGAATCAACCTGAACTCAATGCTAGTATGAATAACTAAGCTATGTAATTTAACTTTCTTCTGTGGCATTTAGGACAACTCAGGTTTCATCCAAGCGTCGGAAATAGACGGCCTTTCTGCCGACATTGTACGAATGGCCAAGAAGGACTACACTCAGGATGATATCAATACCCTTAGGGATACCATTATCAAAGGATGCGATATGGATGGAGATGGTAAAATAAACGAAAAAGAGCTTGCAATGATTATCGGAGCCGTTGCTAAATCAACGTAAGCGCGGCGTTGACCGTTATGGTAAAAGAGCTGTGCACTGTTTTTAATGCACAACTTACAGTGAGACCTTTAGCGCTTTAACCCTGATTATCTTGTTAATGATGTATCCCAGCATAAGTAGTTTAATAAATGAATATAGATTGCGGCGGACGACCGCATTATGTTGTTAATTCTAAAGCTCTTCTGGTTTTTTTAATGCATGCTGGTTTTTTTGTGGAATGTGGGTAGATTGTGGATGTTGACAATGAAGCGCAGAATCATGAGCCAGCTTACTGTGACCGTTTTGACCCGCTGCCTGTGAAATGACATAAACATAAATCTGAACTGTCCATAATTATAATTGCAGACTACAATTTTATCCTTAGTACTCGTGGGTTGATTTTAAAAGTTTTAAAGGTTTTAGGACGTGAACCACGTTATTCCTACAGTGTTAACATAAGCGATTAATAGCCGGTGTTAACCGCAACGTGAATATAAGTGCACATTATGTCGCATCAGTTGTTTCCGATCAATTTCCCACTAGAAATCATGGCTGTTTGTTTGCATAAGACCATCCCTTTATTGTACGGTTTCAAATATGTACATGACGCAAAATGAGCCGTTTAAAACGCAAACCTATAAGCAAGTGGACTCAACGAACCTACTCGCAACTGGTAGTACAGGCATCCTGTAATTTGTAAATTCATCATGCTGTCGAAACTAGCCTGAGCTATCGTATTGATGCTGATTGCAACTGTATATTGTACGTACGATACAAATCTGCAATAAGTGTGTCCTAGTACTCGGAAAATTTTATATGAAATACCACAGTTTGCCCTAGTATGGGCTTTAATAAACTTACATTATCTAAGCTCGTTTAAACAGTTTAATTTAACTGAACCTGAAACGAAAAATTTTGTAGACAGAGACTACCTCAGATATTGTACAACTCAGCGCACATCACTCCGGTTGCAGTTTCCGTCGCCTTGACCTTTCCCTGTATATGTTTGTTGCGATTGTGGTTAAGTACACCAGCATGGGCGCTATGCGGATAATTTTTATTGCGGCCAATCAGGTAATTAATGTTCATTTTTAAGTTGGTTGTATCGAATCCATTGGGAGTGTATTTGGTGTTCTAACATTTAACAACATGGAGCTTTTCTATGTTATAGTGGTAATATGCATTCCACATCAAATTTAACGTTACATCTTGACGTTACTGACGGGTTTTTCAGCGGGAGCCCTATATATGCCGCAGTGAGCTTGGCCCATGGTACTGCGTTCTTATAAGCGCTTTGGAACTCATTTGCCGTCTAAGAAATTATAAGTATGTGATTACCAATTCTATATATTTTACAGAGAGTTGCATTTGTGTACGGCACGGTGCCTTTAGTTCCCGCAAATCAATATAAAAGAAAGTTCATAATCACGCTGGTAACGCTATTATAATCAGACTAATGTTCAACTTGACTTGTTCAACTTGACAACGCACGAAGCGGTGCCACAATGACTTTCGGCTGCGTTTTAGTTGCTCCTGATTGCTATCTGTATGGCATCCAACAACGCTTTTCTTGCAGATGTATAATCCGGGAGGTGCCCCGCAAAGGACTTAAAAACGAGCATCTGGATGGTGTTTTGGGTGCCCTTACTAACCAAACAGCCGATGTGGGTATTGCCGCCCTGGGAATGACATACAACCGGGCCAAATATCATCACTATGTGCCTTCCTTTTTTAGTCGCGAATATTCTGTATTAATTAGCAAAAACAAACTTGAGCATACTTACGGAAGCTACGGAGTGGTTGTGTCGCCTTCGCGTATTGCCACCTGGGATGTGTGGCTGACCGTTATCATTACTTTGTTCTTCATTACCGGATGCATCGTGCTTTTGCGGCGCCGTCTTTTTGCTCATTATTTCATGTACACTGCATTCCTTTTATTTGGAGCAACGCTAAATCAAGGTACAACAAATATAATAATCCTGATAGGTACCTAATCATTCACAAGAGAGTTTAATGAAACAGTTTTTGTTAATATGCACAAACAGACGACATTCGACCACCAACGGGACCGCTTTCCGGCTCCGTGCGGGCGCTGTTACTCCTGTGGTTGTGCTGGTCATTTATCATTACCACCATGTTTACAAGCACCATGTCATACATTTTTACCGTTCTGCCTAATAAAGCCCTGCCGTTTACTAATTTCGAAACCCTTTTGTCGTCTGGTTTCCAAGTCGAAACGACAAGCCAAGCCCAACAGTTTTTGAATGTAAGCTCCTGCATGACAACATGCATTTTGAGTACCGAGGTGGAAGTACGTATCTCTTCAAATTCATTGAGGGCGTAATAATAATTATTGCACGAATAAACTGGATTATTACAACTGACAGCGTTGTTGCATACCATAAAAACATTTTTTATATGACACGAATAATTTTTTCCATTCAGAACTCCATAAATCCAATGGAAAGGTCAGTTGCCAGAATTGTGACTGTTTCTGACGATAAGAAACAATGGATTGGGAACATCCAGCGTATGCAGATCGAAGATAAATTCGCAACCATGGTCGGAGATGATGTGTTTGCGGAGATCGGAAATTACTCCAAATTTTTAATCGATGGACGGTGTCATCCACAAGTAATTGCCATGACCCCTATTAAATTACCTATTGCCTCGTTTGTATTGCCTTATGGGTCCAAAAGCATCGAAGTATTCCAAAAGCAGTTGCGTGCGATGTAAATTGTAGACTAATTTAATAATTGTGGACACGTTCATTTAAGAGCAGAAGCTTGCATAAGCAAATTCTTACGGCAGCATAATATGTCGTGTCACTAGATAAATTATGTTTATTAAAATTGTAACGCTTTTCCTCTTGCTTTAATAGCTATTACCGATTTTGGGAGGTAGGCATTATTCCCCATATGTTCAAGCAAGGATTACGCACAAATGGGCGTATTGGAAAAGCCGAACCGCTTTGTGGACCGGATACATATTTCCCTGTTCGTCTGGCGTCGTATGGTAACGTCAATTTAGAGCGGGTGCGTTTTGTTTGGAATGGCTGGCTTCTGGGCATTGCGTTTGCGCTTGTCACTTTTGTCGGAGAATTGTTATTCGTTATTCTAAATTCAAGGAACGAAAAACTTTAAAAACTCTTCCTACTTTTGGCGTCATATTCATCATCATGCTTGTAGCCAAAAATAGTCAAATAAACAGAACAGAATGTCATATACTGTATATCGTACGCAATCGTGGATCAAATCATCATCAATGTTATTGATCGCAAACTTATAGCTTCCCGTGCGTTCTCAAATTTCCTAACGTATTTATGTAATAATATCATATGTTAATCTTTTAAATATTCTGAGCAATGTCAAGAAAGGACTGATTTTGCGTGGAACCAGAAGTGAGAATTTGCAAAGGTCCCAAAGGTCGGTGGGCGCTTCGAGCATCTTCCGTTTCTTTCCATCCACTCCATTTGTACGTACTGTCGTTTTGCCTGTTCAACCAATTAAAAAGCAAAATTTACGCCGATTAATAGCTCTGTAATTGTCAGACAGGAGAAAAACCGTCTTTTTCCGGTTTATTTGTTGATTTTGCATTTAAGTGCTTCATTTTTTAAGTACTGTGCTATAAGCGCGTTCAATTTGCGCTGTCATCTTAACGTCAGTAAAAAATCATCGTGCCAGGTTTTGGATAACTTACGTTTCCCAGCGTTTCGACAATACATCGTCATCTTCTGGCTTTGGGGGTAACAATGCCTGTGGTAGAACAGTGCAGTTACGTAGACAAGAGTTCATCCGTAAGCATGCGGTTATTACGCAAAAAACGTTTACACGGTTTCCTTACAACTTCGTTATGGATCATGCTCTGGGACCCGTCGTACTGCGTCCGATGGTTTTCTTTGTCCCTTTTGCCGGCTCTTACAGAAGTCTGTGGAGTTCCTGAGTTTCCAGAGAAGCTTGCTTGATATACGGTAGCTCCGGTGGAACTGGCCTAACGTAAGGTAGAGCACGATGTTTAGAAGGCACTTAACTAACAATATTATTAATAATCCAATGCGGCGATCTCTCGCAGTGCTCAGATGTAATATTGCTTTGAATATTGCACACAAACAAGCTGTGTATGTCAGGAATGCCGACGATAATTAAGAGCTCATTAATTTTATGGATAAGCATCTATATCCCCAAACTTTGTATTGCTTGCAATTGTATAACAATATATATGCTTGCATAACGAACGAATAGTGTTATGGTCGTATGTATTACTTACAATACAAACAACAACACTTTGCTTACAAAGTAAAATTTGTGTTATTACAAAAATTACTAATAGATAGTATCGCTATAATTACCTACAACACATTAGGTTTACCATGTTTGGGAAAAAACGATACAATGTTACCACGACGTACGCCAAATTGACCACTTTCCATTATTTCTGGGGAAACGAAATAGTTATGGAACGTATTGCCTTTAAGAAACGCGGACTGTTTGTCGGTGAAACATGGGCTGCCTAAAGCCAACTTGGTTGCCATCCACGGTTTCAAGGGCAAGGTCGAAATATTCGTTTGGTATTCGGTCGCAGGTAAAAAACTACGCATCTAAATTAAAATCTAAATTAAAAACGCAATTAAAAACTGCTTGGGTTGTTTCAACAGCTAGATGCGTATTCATGCAGACGTTAGAAAGGAGTAGCATGTTTACCGGTGGAAGAGACTGCCCCTTACCAGATCCCTGGGCAAGCCCTCTTGGCCAATAGCGGGATAAAATGGCCGGTTGTTTCCGGCATATACATCGTTAATGAAGGCCGTTTTCGGCGGGATATTCGGTTGCATGTATGATGCCGCATGCGTCGTGACATCTCTTTGTGCGGCACCAGCTGCTTCCGCTGCATTTATCTCTCTGTATAATGAAAAAAGTCATTACATGTGTTGGGGGAGTGTATGTTATATGTGCGCTATATTGTGGATAATCCCGCTTTCAACAAGGCATAATGACCGTCGCAGTTGGCAATTAACAACGTGGGGTTGAGAGACGGGCTCATGTGTCCAACCGCTGTCTGGACCGCTATTAGTCAGCGGCGTGAAGCGTTTTGCATAATGCGCGCCAGTGTTCCCGAAGGTTGTAGCGTATGTAGTGCAGTAGAATTTGCAAGGGTCGTTCTCGCCTCCGTGGCTGACATGTATGCGCTCCTTCCAAGGATAGGGTTCGATGAGCTTGCATAAACCACTGAAATCCTTCTGATCACACCCTGAAGTGTTCATAACAGGACAACTAGCTAATTCACGCACAGAATTTATGGTTTCTCACAATATTACAATCCAGATCTACGTTCGTTCGCAGTTATTGCGAGAACAATAATTTCCACGAAGTATTCAGATTGTTTCTTATTAAAAATGCCTGGGTTTCTAAAAAAATTCTTTTTGCGCAGTTAAGTTTGATAGGAATTATAACAACTTATGGCTGCTTCCGGTGCTAGGTCTCCATTTCCGGTTACTTATGCATGTACAAAGCTATTCATGCTATGCCTTTACGTATTCTATGCATCAATCTCTTGGTAGGCTCGCGTGTTTTAAACTCTTCCGTGTTATACGTACCTGCAACTTCACTGCACCGTTGCTTTACAATCAGTAAACTAGTATAAACAACAACAAACTGAGTTTGAAGGTGAAAGCAAAGAACACTGTTTCCATGTCAATTCGGGAAAAAATAGTACTAACTACTACTACTAAGGTACAGCTTACGTGCATACACTGCTTTAACTAGGTAAAGTAATTAGATAAAGTAAAATAGTGCGTAGTTATGAATGTACAGGTTCTTGCGAAGAACAGTACAAAGTTTACTGGTACAAAAGCTGAACAGGAAGAGCCTGTTTGTTGCAATAAAAGTATTTTATACAATTTTTATGTTTTTTGTTTGCATATTTTCTGTTACTGTGCGAGCATTTCCTACACAGGGCATATTTATGTAGTAGGTCAGTTCGCAAGCATTTTCGGTCGTAGTCATTACGCGCATTTTGAACAGTCTATCATCTGGCACTAATACATAACGTTTTTTTAATGCTGATACTGAAACTGAAATGTTTATCCAGTGAAATGTTGCCAATGCGTTAACATTAAGTATTGTGCTGCACAGTATCAGCAATGACAGAAAAACAGTGACACAGTGTAATAAAAACACTAAAGTGACATTTCCTACGGAAATAGCTCCGTCAGGCCTGGATGGGAAAGGGAAATAATCGGGATAAACGGGAACTGGATACAAACCACATGGAATACTTCTATAATTATTAGGCTATTAGCCCAACCACATTCTAGCGACAGCTATGCTGACTATGCAGTAATAAGCAGTATGCCCGTATTAACTGACATACCGTAAACCACACCCCTAACTTGTGCCAATCACAGGGGTGTAACATTTTGGTTACAGATTTCCCCATAGACCGTGCAAGAAACAAGCCGTATACACTCTTATACAGAAAGTCTCACTTTCTGTTTTCCGAAGGACGTAGCGCTGCATACGTCCACGGGTATATATATATATGTATGTATATATATACCTGTAGGTATGGATCCATGTCGAATCCTATTGTAACTTGTAAGTTTGTAACACAGGATAGGGAAAAACTGAGCTTGTAACTGAGGACAGACAGAACGTTTACTGACAATAGAGAGAAATTTACTGTAAACTCAAGAGACAGAAATGCTGTAACTCAGGATGGGCAGAGATGCAGAGGCAGAGGTGGAGCATGTATGTGAACAGTGAAAGAACGCACTGAATGTCATGTCAGTTGATCCAAAGTTTCAGGCACTAGTTTTTCGTTTACCTTTCCATAAAACTTCCTAACCAACATCTCAGAAGATAGAAAGAAAAATTTGACGCTTTTTGATCTCTGATAAGTATTTTTTTGTGGGGAACCAAGAAAGTTATGCTTGTTTTGGTTTCTCGTAGACATAGCATAGGGTGCAAGCAACGCCTCCATCGGACGGACCTATGCTAAGTCTACGAGAAACCAAAACAAAACTAACTTTCTTGGTTCTCCATAAAAACCTACTTTCAAAATATCAAAAAATTCTAAATTTTATTCTCTATTCTGAAACATTAACTGGGAAGGTTCGTTAAAGTGACAACGAAAAACTGATGCTGCAAATTTTGGAGATAGTGGCAGTCGGAAATTCGGAATCAGGTACCCAAAGTCGAGACTAATACACGTATGCGCGTACGCGAGGTGGTTGCACTTGCCGCAGACTATTTCGCTAAAATAGCCGTCCAGCTTGCACTCAGGCAATCTTCCCAGTAAACAACTCCACAACAGAAGTTTTTTGCAGTTATTATGTAATAAAACCCGTCCTTCGGAACAGTCCCCACGGGGGACGCCCCGCTAGGGTTTTTATTATAGTGTATAGGTCCTGCAACAGTGTGCAGGCCTGACGGAAAATAAATACGCTTTTATTATAGATATACGAGTAGGTACTATAGGTACACTACTTACTGAACTTGACGAAAACCCACTTGCAATAGCTACTCGGGTAGTGGGCCGGTGGTTTCGATAAATTCGATGGCACACAACCCTATGATTTTTGCAGATAGTCTAGAAGTGCTAAAATAATCATAGCTGTTTGTACAGCTGGTAATCTTTAGCTTTCTGCAAAGTGTTACTACGGTAATAAAATCTCGTTCTACGTTAACGGTTTTAAAAGTAAAACGAAAAGTAATACCACTGTTTTTTTACAACAGAGTTCTGTTGCCGTTTATCGATCGTGTTGCAGTGGGTCATATCTCAGAAATCTCGTTATGGAAGCATTACCCTAGTCCATCCTAATGCAAACTATTACGATCAACCTAAAATTATCGAAACCGATTAATCTCCCTACAGCAACTCCCAAACGCACTTAAATTCAAGTGCGCACAGCCTGGTGTCAAGATAAGTCATGTAAACACCACAGTCTTTGACAATTGACTTACTTTTACAATACGCTGCCTTTAATGGTTACGGCGAGTGCAAAAACAACACGGCGTAGTGTCTGCATATGTCTCAATTCGTTCCATGGTTTAGGAATAACTTTCAAAATTCAGTAACAAGCGGTACATTCTGTGAAGTCATCACATTCTCTAAAGAACATTTAATTTTAAAGCTATAGTCGGCGCAGTCTACGGAAGCGTCTCATTGTACAGGTAGAAGAAATTAAACTTATGGTGAATAATTACTCAAGTCACTATTATTCTTATTGTACTACTATTTTTTTCCTGTCACTCAGAGGACATAAATAGGCCACATGTAATGTTAAAAATATTAAAAATACTTAAATGAATTAAAAAGCTTTTGCTAGTGTGCCTTCTATGATATTTGGTTAGCAAATAAATTATAAATTTTCTTATTACCTCAACTTCTAATTAAGCAAACCTTAATTTCATAAGAAAAGGAAGAATAACCTTGCCCAGTGACGTAATTTTAATATCAAGTAGGGATGCTCTTGAAGTGACCTTTCAATGCCCTTGGCCTCATTCCTAACGATAGTCTGATCTCGCATTTTCGGGAACTTGGGATCTTTAAAGAACTGTTAAGGCCAATGTTGCTTAAGTTATTCTCACAAAAAAAAGATATTAACATGTATCGATATCTGATCTCTAATCATATGAAGCCGCAAATGCCACTCTAACTGAAACTTCTGGAGCTTTCTGGAGACTGCAGGTGCTCGATACAGATAAGCGCACAAATACTGTACTCTACGAGTATACAAAAGCAACTTCGCATTACCGCACACAGAAAGCACTAACGAATTTAATTGCCGTTAAATAGTGAATCTTTTAACTTCGCTAGCTGCTCCTGTTAGGCAAGCTTCCCGCTTCAACGTATTTCTGGCTTTACATTCTATATAAAAAGGATGCATGTCTACTTTTACTTGATGTGTTCCAAATGTGTACGTTTGGGGGCGGCAATAAGTAGGGATCGCCGCAAAGGCTATTTTACGCAACAACATACTTATTAAATGGCATTAAAATGCACTTTGGATAAAAACGGTTACAGCTGTCATCGAAGCAAATCCAGGAAAAGCCCAAAATACACACAGAGACTGCCGCTGGACCTGTCAGTAATGCGATCAATTCTAAAGGCGAATCTATTCGAACTCATTAAAGAAAAATTCGGCTCTGGCGCGCGCCGCGCTCGCGCGGGATTCTTTTGGTGAAGCGTGAGCAATCAATTTTCAGTATTGGTTTTAATGGGCGTTCCGACGTACTCTAGCGGTTCTGACAGGACCCAGCCGACATTTCATTTCACAGACCGGAATCCGCTGTTGTGGAACGGTGCACAACCCGACATTACACGGGATAGGCGAATATTACTCAATTTGTTAACACAACACATATACATACCGATATGTCCAACCAGCGCTCATCGTATGCATACGTACGCACAGACAAACCGTAGTGCATCTTCAGTGCCGCGCAAACGCTGAAGTCAAACGAGGTCCCACTTCGCGATGCGCGCGCGTCCAATATTATAGCATATCTCATGTGGCCCCGGCGAAAATGCTAACTAGACGCTAAATGTTGACGTATTCCCGTGAGCCGCTCTGCGGATCAATATACGTTTTCCCCAGCTGTCCAGCTCGCCCGGCACATTTACTACTTAAAAGGGCAATTACGCTGAGAGGGCCTCAGATCACTTATGCAAAGTTTCCTCGTTGTGAGCGCCTGATTATTTGTATACGGATATCGGGAGCGCTGAGGCGGACGATGAGACCAGTGCGAGAGACCTTTCATGCCGGCATCTCTTTACACGCATTATCGATTAATGTTTAAGCAAATTACATCGGTTGAAAAGCGGTTATTTACCTGTAATTCGTGATATATGTACAAGTGCTTTTGTAACTCATGTCTCATGTTCTACAATAACGATAATGTCGATTATATTCAAATCGCCGCTCAGGATGCCCAAGCTGTACGCTAACCTCAAAACAGCTGGCAGTGATTGCGATCATGCTGCCGTTTCTACAGTGTCTGCAGCACCGGCTAATAATCACCAGGAAGTGGCTTATGCTATCTGCTGGATTAGTTTTACTTATTCTTCCAAGGGATAATAACGGTGAACGACAATTACGGAAATTTCATCAAACTATACCGTCTGTTTCTGTGTTATACAACACCGCAGCAACCGATTCTATCCCAGGTAAACACTACAAATGAAAGTGCTTGTAAAAATTGTAACTGCCGACATTGTTTGCATTATCCTTGTACAGATTGGCACAAACACTTACGCACAAAATGAAATGTTTGCCACTTTCATGTATTGACCAAAACGTTTATCTTAACAATGCTACACTTTTACTATGCGTGAAAAAGCTGCGAAATTTAATTTCGAGGAAGTCCTGTTTTTGGTCCATGACAATCTAGTTGTATTCAGACGCAGCATTAATATTAGTAGTCACGAAAGGTAAAACCGGAAACCGTTTTGTTTGTTCCAAGGATATTGATTGTCCTAAAATCCCTCAACCCTATATAACCAGCAGATTTAAAAGTTGCAACATTTTAACATTTTAGGGGTCATCATACCAGACTGTTAGTGTTGTTCTGATATTGTAAATGACAGCATAAGTCAAAGATCATCGTAATACCTCTGAATATTGCATGAGATGTCTGATATCTAAACGTCATATGTGCCAACACAATTGATTGATTGATTCACTGCTATTAACTTGATTCCGTCCAGGAGGCATTCATTGTCTTCCGTTCCTATAACGTGATTCAGGTTTTAAATTTTTTTGGCAAGAATGGTTTTAAGTGATTATCTTTAACATCTGAAAATCTGAGCTGTGGTTTGATTATAAATAGCTAAGTGACGCATAAATTTTCAGTAAATACAAGAACACAACCAGATACCAACGAGTTTTTTAAATCCAGATGATTGAGTAAGTAACTGTTATAAAAAAGTATTATTCGAAATTAATAAATGACGTTAGACATTCAGCCGCGCGTTGCCCCGCAAGCGTAATGCAACAATGAAAATTAATACGGGGACTTTGATTATTTTCTCAAAGGTGGTCGATGTATTATATACCCTAATTTTAACGACATTTGATTGACACTAAACGATAGTATCTCAGGAGAAATCGAATTCGGAGGCGCTATGTTCCTCAAGGAATATGATCGATTAAATTGGTCAAAGCAGTTGGTGCCTTCTGCCGCCTTTGGTTTGACGCATACTTGCAAACTTCGAAGAGACCATTAGATAAACCCTACGTAAATTAAATATACCGGTAATAATAATATATATTTCTTATGCAGTTTCCGTTCATTAGCAAAAATTACATGACGATAGCTACTAAAATAATTATAATAAAAATTTGAAATTGTGTTTTCCTTTGGTTATTAATTTTGGCCTTTGATGAGTATGGATAGATGACTGCATCTATAAAAATCGAAAGAAAAGTTTTCTTCTGTATAGATATTTGTCTGCCCATTTACCTTTATCCATAATGCCGTGACTACCATTATAATATGTAGTAAAATCCCGATTGATTGGGAATGCACGACATTTTGATTGTTTTTGACAGCGAAGATTATGTGTGCGTGGGCAACATAATGTTGATAAACAAAACGCTCTAATAAGTTTTAATGGTCCCTATAATCGAAATTGTTCTTGACAGTTTACTACAGTTCGCTTTCGAAAATGAGAGAGGTATTATAGAAGGTCGTAAAATTGGATCATACGCTGCGAAGACTGCTACCATCCATCATCACCAATGTACGAATTTTGTCTGACATGCGCGCAGGAATCTGACACGCAGTAATGCACTAGATGCGTGCTCTTGCATACTTATATACATATTCCTGTTTCTCCAGTATTACTAACCTGTATTTGTATGAATGTTTGGCATTAATTAATCTTTCAGTAACCTCGTCTTACTAAGTTTTTTCAATTAGAAAAGAATTTTTACGGAAATTTTGAAAGTCTTCTTAATATAATCGAACAATCGATATGCGCAGCATTGTAAGAAATCCGCATACCATACTGATATTTTTCAAAACGTGCATGGGAAAGCACCAACTTTCAAAAAATCAAAACAGTAATTGTACGCCATTACGCAATAAAAAAAATTATTAAAATAAGAAAAATCGTAGTGCACAGGGAGTCGTGAAGTCACAATTCCATCCTCACTAGAGGTTTGTTTCATCCTGTAGAAGCCAGGCCGGCGATAGGTATGCCTTCGCTTCCTAAGATGGCGTCCATTTTAAATCCAAGGTTAATTTCCGAAAGTCCACAGCTAGTGAAGGTCAGTAAAGCTTTTTAATTACTTTTTTATTCTGTTTGGACGGTAAGCTTACATAGAAGTGCTTATGTGCAGTGCATATGATCTGACAAAATATTTGCTTGTGAGTTGAACGCGAAAAGCCGGTACTGAGAAATCTTATAACAATCGCAACCAGCTGTATGCCACGATGTACAAGTACCTACGGCTTATTTTATTAAAAGCCAAAGCTAATCTTTAAAAGGCAATTGACACAATAATATAAAGTTTAAATTGTTGCCCTGTAGACGGGAAAACCCTTTTCCCGCAGTGGAGCCTATTCGAACACGTGTGGAGATGGTATTTTAGACCCGGATGAAGACTGCGACTGTGGTACAAACTGCTCAAGTAATCCCTGCTGTGATGGTGCTACTTGCCTTTTTATTAATGGTGCCGAATGTGCGGACGGTGATTGCTGCTCCAAAACCTGCAAAGTATTTCATGCTTAGCAATTTTGTTCTCAGCTTTTTTTTAACTTACTGATCAGTAATCTATTAACTTTGCAAAACACCCCGATAACACTACGTAGCAGCAATACCTTTTTAAGTTTCTCTCTCTTGCAATACAAATACAATGACACAACAATTTTGCAATTTTTATCGAGTAATCAATCATAAACGTGTTAATACAGTTGAAGTCCCATCACGAAGTCTGCCGGCCGGCAAAGAATGCATGTGACTTACCGGAAATGTGTTCGGGACATGTTGACTGCCCGCCGGATGCCTTTAAGAGGAACGGAGACAGCTGCGATGAAGATGGCTTGGGATACTGCTACAACCGCGCATGCATGAGTCGAACTATTCAATGTGTTAACGGTGAGCAGACTTCGCGCAATCAAAAACAGAAAGCTAATTTAGCAGTTCGAAAAAATTGCACATTTTGCGATCCAGTTTGGGGTATTCACAGTTCTACCGCCAAAGATGAGTGCTATCACCAGTTCAACACGCGCGGGGTTTTCAACGGACACTGCGGCTTAGTGTCAGACGGAAGTCGATACATACCATGTGCGCCGAGGTATATAGATATACGCGTAACATATTTACAATTAATAATAAAAGCGGTTTCGCGACACCGATCTTATTAACTATCGTAAAACTAAGAATGATAATAACTTTAATCACTTGCAGTTTTTCTTTACGTAGCGACGTCTTCTGTGGAAATTTGCATTGTCGCGGTGGTGGCTATACACCAAAAACTATTGTGAATTCTCCTGCCTTTGCCACTCAGATCCTAACAAATTCAACAGGATCTCTGATTCAATGCAAGTACGAATCGCTGTTAATAACTGCAAAAAATGGTTTGCGAAACACATTAAGAGCAGATTATGTAAAATTGACGAAGTACCGAAAGACAAGTACTGTATATAGCACAAAATTACGTCTACATATGAAGAAATACACCTGTTAAAATTAAGCTAATTGCAAATATTACTCCTAGTTTCATGCAGGAATAATGCACACAAACCCAGTCAGCTCTAACCGTAAGGGCATTTTATATGGAACAAATGCATGAGTGAATTTCATTTGAGGCTTATTGAAGATTAGCGGCGCATCAAGCGTAAAAACGATCGTTAGCAGCATCGATAGTCATTAAAAATGAACTCGATTCAAACATTTTGCATATGCTGTATACGGTGTCGGATCATAATATGGAACAGTATTGTATTATTGTTTAAAACCGAAAGAGTTAGTTGCTTTCGTAGACGTCACTCATAACTGCCTACCTGTTTTACTGCATCTTTGTGCCATCACATCGTTTTCGTGTGCAATACCATAATAAACACCCTATACCCACAAACCACAAGCAGTCGTGACGTTCGTAGGATCGTTTCGGGAGCCGTATAAAAACTATGACTACTCGTACATTGAGTACGCTGCACCACATATATATTGGAGGAAAACTAATTATTTACTTCTAGTAGTCCTATACGAATTTTATAATTTCAGGTCCAAATCCCCAGAAGTCATCACTGTCAGCGCCGTGGAAGAATCTTTGATAAAAGATGGCACAAAATGTGCTGATAATAAGGTAAAAATGTAACAGACACCTTTCGAATGTGTTCCGTTTTGAACAGGAAGTCTTTATCTCTACATCTACAGATTATACTTATGCTCACAAGTCAATGTAATGGTGAATACTCAACTTGCAGGTATGCCTTAAAGGTCACTGTGTGAGTTCAGATTTCATAATGACGGCCACGGACTGTCCTGTGCGTAACGGAAGCGTTTGCTCCGGACATGGCTTATGTACGGACTTAGGAACCTGCTACTGTGATCCCGGTTTCGGTGGATATCATTGTGAACATGAAGACAACTCAACATTGCGAAAACCATTTGTACCTTATGAGTACAACATGCTTAATCTTCGTAGAGGTGTCATTAAAGATGCTCCTTCAGGTAATTTGCCTTCTTATTATAGCGTGAATATTATGATATGTTAGGTAATAACAGCAACAGCTCGTTATAATATTATTTATGCCCAAGATTCAGGAAGTTTAGTAGAGATACAAGTATCTCAGTCAACACATTACGTAGCCATTGATGCAATTGCACGCACTTGGCGTTATGGTTTGTTAGGGCCAAACGAAAATCAGGCCAACAATGCACTCTTGCAAATTGTCGTCATCGCGGTTTCTGGAGTCGTATTATGCCTAGTTATTGTGATTATGTCCCTAACCTGTTGCGGCAATCATTCCAACAACGGCAATGATTATGGCATCAACGGAGATCCGCAAGAAGAAGGAGGGAACCGGGAAGCGGAAGCAGTTACAACATTGATGTGATTCGAGATAGTACTATGTGATTACTGAAAACGGCATTTACAACACTATTTCCTTAATTTACAAGCGTTCCTGGACCAAATTTTGTTTGTGTTTGTAGTACAGCTGCTATAACGTTAGTTAAATTACCACTGTCGTTGGTGATTTTAATTCACACTTTTGGAACTACACTCCTATAACTGTGCAGAGTTGCATATGTCACAAAAATACACAAATAAAAAAAACAGAATCCTCTTACGCGCATGTAAGTGGTAAAATCCACCGTGTAAATTATCACCGAACGTATTTATTTCCGGTCGGCATCATTCTCGTGTAACCCGAAGTAGCCCGTGAGGTGGTACCTAACTGACGTAAAGATGAAACGGCACCGGTTGCTGTACCAGCGTGAACGACGCGAGGACCAAGAGACAATCCACTAGATTTCGCGGGCGGCCTACCGTCATCAAAAAGCAACTCTTAAAAACGCACACCCAGTGGATTTTGTTGCAAAAATACTGCGAACGCTAAAAGCCTACATTATATAGATGTAAAATAGTAAATTAAAATGCCTCGAGTAACATATTCGACTGATTCTAAGATCCTTCATGTATAGTATCATATCACTGCTGCTTGTTTTTAGACCGACAGACATAAACCGCTTTGATTAGCCCGAAAAACTACGTACCCTTTGTTTCCAAGTGTTGCCGACACTTTGGTAGGTATTACCGATACAGGAAGGGGATCTTTTTTCGTCCAGCTGGGCGTCAAAATCTTGGCTGCGTGCGCCTGAGTTGCTGTAGTTCCGATAGCTTTCGGCACAGGCAGTGAAGTGTTTACACCGCCGCTACCTGCGATAATTACACAATCAATAATTTACTGCAATTGTTGACTCCTAATAACAGAATTTTTCAAGATCAGTATAATGTTGTATCACCATCTTTTAAAGTTTTATCCTATAGAATCTGAGTATGACAAATCAGGGTGACTGTCCGGCCTGTTTGTGTATCAGTATTAATTATTAATTAATTTTAAGTAGGTATGTATGTAAGGAAAAAAAACTATGTGTGCGATGGGCACTGGAACAGACTTTTAAAATTGGGCATCAGCATCCGAGAAACGACTTTATTGCGTTGTTCCTGTAACTCTTCCTGAGTGGGGCCCGCAGCTATGAAACAATAAACGGTCATGGCGTAACACAAACTGCAGTACAGTTAAGACATCTTACCGGGTTCCACCTGAAAAACAATTGAACTGCGATGACTGGATCCACTGGCAACCATGCTCCCAGGTCGCGCAGCAGCAACACCGGACGATTTGGATGCTCTACGGAATAAAGCGGTCAGTCTCCGGCTAACTTGTAAAAGAAATCTCCGATTACAGCGATTAAACGCACACAAGGCGCGCAGTTGTACCTGGATGTGTTTGATGGCGCCAGCGAAACCATAGATACCGAAGGCGACATTTCATTTGACGGATGACTTCCAGGTTGACGCTGGTGTAAACTAGGCAAAACGGTTAAATGTCCCTTACTATCAGTATTGCGCAATATCGTGTATTGTAAGCGAAATGACTGCCAATTGTGCGCCACAAAATCTTGAAATAGTTAACTGACAATGAACTTCTACATGCAGTATGTCGTAAGTACCTATTGGAAATGATGGTTATGAGCCGATCATGCTCTTGTTGAAGCTTGGCAATCGTTCTGTAAGGGGAAGTGAAACGCAGATTCCCAATGCACGACCAATGATGATCAGGGCTAATAGAAAATTTAAAATTACAAATTTTTAACTTACTGTTTATCGGATGCAATACGTTGTTGCAGCTGTTGGATTTCTTCAGCTCGCCTAAACAAAATTGCCACACCGTGTGTCTGGAGCACACTTGAAACATTATTGGATGCAGCAAAATTATGTCTCACCCCGCGGCGCCATTGGATGCCTCTGCCTGCAAATGGTCAGGAGTTTCGCAATACTTTCAAAGATTAAAATGAAGCTGCTTACGTTGCGCTTCAAGTGGTTGATGAGATTTCGTCGCTGGCTGTCTTGGAACATCTGCGCTTTGGTGAGATTGCCGAGAAGAGTGGTGGCTTCTTTCTGAAGAGCTGCAAGACGCTGCACGTGTTCGCTTTGCGAATGGAAATGCACGGCAATCGCGGGATCCATCTGAAGTTGTCGGTTTGGTTTCGCTTAATAATTACGTAATGCTGTAGGGAATCACATAATTTCGGACGCCATCCAAAAACGTGCAACAAGTACTCGCTTTCATTAGATCTTACGTTGCTGCTGATAGCCATTGTCCGACAGTTGCTGCTACACTGGACACATTTTCCTCCCATTTTCTCTGCACAACAACAATGCAGTTGTGTTCAAACGTGAACAAAGATTCCTTAAAGCAGCATAACAATAAGAGCGTCGCACCAACCTGCGCAGCCACGACAAAATAAGTGTCCTGTTGTGCAAGACAAACAATGACAAATTAAAGCAGTTTGGACGCAACACAGACAGACCGCGATGGGTCGCACTACCAATAAAGAGTCCAACTAGTTTCATTTTCATACCACAATTCGTGATTATAAAATTTGTGATATCCCCATCCATTTTGGGTTGTAGAAAACAGTGGTTGCAGTGAATCCAGTCCATTTTAATCTTAACATGCGCACTTTACCAGTAACTCTAAATTCTTTCCGACAACGTCTGCAAAGGCCACCACCACATTCACATTTCACGCCGTATTACATGCGTAAGGGGAAGTAATCGTAACTAGTTGTACAGTACTGAAGGTTAGGGCAGATCCAGTATGCAAATTATGCGAGCCGTTCAGAACTTTGTAGCGAACAAGAAAGCTTGATTTTGCACATGTGCGATTGCATTAGCTTCCGGTTCCCCATTACAATTATCTTTGGTTTTCCACTTTTCACTTCTACAGTTTTACATCCACTACTACCGGCCGTGCATTGTTTTCATTCCTACCATTGTACGCAACACCAATCTCTTCACAAGCTGCAAAATTAACCTTTCGTCGCATAATAATCGGTGGATATGCTTGTGCGCTGTAAGTTGTAACATAACCAGACATGTTACAACAATTTTTGCAAAAATACGGTTGTACTGGTATGTTTGCATATTGTGGTCGCATAATCCGCGTTTAGTGCTTTATACTTTTTTCCGCCATAATCAATGTGTTGTATGTAAAATACCAATAAATCAATAAGCATTATCTATTGTTAGTTTTCCCACGAATTCTCAAAATGTGGCTTCTTAGCTGATTCGGCATTAATTGTTGATTGCATATGTTTATTTCATTGGTCTAATCAGCACAGGTGAAGGCAACCCTTTTACAATTAGATCCATTTTAGCGATTTCAACCCAGATCTGGCAAGTCGTGGCATTGATTTTGGATATGCAAAACCTGAGCGTCTTTACAAATTTGTAGAGTTTGTAATCGGTTTAATCCCTCTAACGTATTTAAGTACTGTATTGTCGCTAATACCTTGAGTACGAATAAATTTTTTAAAGATTAAAATATACAAGATTACCGCAGTATCCTGGTGACCAGAATGTACTGCTTGACTTTTTTGCTTGTCTGTAATGTATTAAGTACGTACACATTTTAGCGAAAAAAATTAATGGAGCTTGTACATAAGATATGTCATGCGAATCAGCGCTAGTAAAAATGCAATACTCCTAGTTATTTTTATTTTTTACTAATACCCTCCTCGTTTGTCACAGGAATCCCCAGTCAATGGAGCCTGATTATTGCCAAAACCCGACACCCGTCTATTTTATGGGCGGAAGTGCTGTCATGATGTCCTTGTTCTATCGTACGTAGAAAATATAGATTTATGGAAATTTTTCTTGTCCAGAATATTATTACTGATTATTTAATATACGTTTTTAAATTTTGCAGTTATAATGTCAAAGATGAAAGCGCACAAAAATTCCCCTGCTGTCTACAATCATGGATTTATTTTGTTTCTTTTCCTTGGACTTGCCGTATGCGCCAGAACATTTTATGCGACGCATGGAAATCCTATTGTACGTATCCAAAGCTCCGTACAGTTTTCCTATAATGCAATGTTTTTTAGTAAATCGTAAGAAGGATATGTTTTTTATATCTATATTTCCGAAAAGTTTTCTGGAAATATTGTTATTGATCGAATTAATTACTGTAACTGTGATTCTATTTAGGAGGATATTTACAAGGATATTCTGTCACATGCAAAATATATTGACAAGGATGAGAAAAACCATATGTCTGCTCTGATCTCCCAGGCACTTCATGGTGACGCTACCGAATCCATATGTAAGACGAAACAAATAAGAAATGATCATAGATGTTGTCCACATCCACTAACGATAACTTTACCGCTAACAATAACTTCCCTGGCCGTAGACTCGTAGATAAAGTCAATTGTCAAAGCAATTGTTTGGTGTGCTACTGCGCTGTGTTTTAGACTTTTAGTTAATTGTACGCATATGTTTTTGCAGCGGATCATGTGTTGACTTGGTCGAAAGCGTTGTCTGGATTTGGTCACACTCATCAGAATAAACACCAAGCGTGGGCTGCTATGAAGGGTCAGTTATACTAAGAGCACCAGTTATTATTATTATAAAGATTTCTGCTTCACCATTTTAATGACGTCCCTATAGGAATGTCCCAAGAAAAAGCAACTGATGAACTCCGCTCCCGTGCATGCAGTGTCTTGCGACAAGTGCATTCAATTATTGAAAAGGAACCCGGCGTAACACCGCAATAATTAATTATTCTTCCTTGATCGTCTGGTATTTATTGTACCCTGTACTAAAAGTAAATCGCTCCCCCCATGGCCATTCTTTGACCTATTTTACTTCCTGTGAACAGCTATTTTATACGATGGACAATAAGAATCAGAAATGTTAATTTGAGACAGTCGTGATTCGTAAAACAAACTGACTGTTGGCTACGCAGTAATACACACTGCCGGCACTGGTATGATTAATTATGAAACACAAACGATCATCATAGAATATTTGCACATGTTTACGGTAATAATAATCCTGCATAATTAAATAAATTTTTACTGCCTTGCGCGGTACTTTTACGCACAGTGCCGCCGCACTTCAATCTGAAGGTATTGCAAATAGCTAAAATTTGGCGGACATCCAGGGACACGCTACGGCGGTTTTAAATAAAACAATTTTTAACTCGGGAAGACCGAGATTTTAATTGATTTCGGAAGTTTAAAATTTTAATTGTAAAGCGCCACCCTAGTATCCGCGCTTGCACCTTTTGGTATAACATCTATAGAATATTATAATATATTAATTCTGTTTTTTATGGATTCTGACCTGAAACATTCCTGTTACAGCGGGAAAATAGTAACGCGAACATACAGTGTACGTTCTACGTCGTACTTCTCACACATCAGTTCTTAACTAATAAAAGTAATAATAATAATTATTACTATTGTTATTAATATTGTACGTATTTTCGCTCGCTTGCTTGACTAGTGCAGTACTATGCAGCGGACGGCGGAGTCACTGACCTTGGTGCAGGACTGCAGGAGTCTGACTGACGAACACGATACAGACTGCACTCATACGAAGGTAGCACTGGGCAATTTAGAATATTGTAAATTGCACAGCACTTATGTGGTACTTATTTAATCCCACCCTTCGCAAGTTCGCATGCATCCAATAGCTTTCCGTAAGACTGCACCCAATTGTTCGCAAAGCCCTTGCCTAACACGCACGTAACGGAAACTGCAGGCCTGGGATTTCGGCATGGTTAAGATGGAAAGTTGACCAGATTCGTTTCAAATGGAAAATTTCCAGTAGATGGAAGTGCGTTTCATGACGGTTTCGTATCTTCATTGCCTGTTGATTATCCGCATTTCAGCAGTTTAATATCCAGAAGTGCTTGACCTCCACTTTCTTTGGTAAGTTACCGTGAACGGTAAAGTGTGTTTCCCGGTTGCTAAATATCTTTGGAAAGAATTCTAAGCTTTCCCTTTCGAAAAGACAGTTTGTTTTGCGAAATACTTACCTTGTCAGCGACCGGCTCTTACTGAATAATATTTAGCAATGAAACTTTGTGAGTAGAGTTGTCTTAATTTTGTAAATAGAGCCAGAACAGAAACATGGACAATCGACCAATGGGTGCGAATGCCGATCGCTTGCTCAACAAACTGAGCGGACAGAACTGGAAGGAAGGTGTTTTACCACCGCCAAAGGATCCTCGTTGCCAGACAAGCGTCAGTACAGGCTAATGACCTTTGCGATGTGACAGTTTCCGCGTGTGTCTACTGATCGGATGCTTTTGCAGGATGTGCTTAATTCGACGGCCAAATCTTTCGAAGAATTCGGGTTGAAGCGGGAGCTGCTGATGGGATTGTACGAAGTAAGCTGCATGTGATCCCGTTCTTGTGCGTTTCTGCTAAGATCGTTATTATGAATTTCTACAGACTGTTGTAACAACAAATGAAACGGTTTAACCAAAAAGCGATGTGTTTGTAGATGGGATTCGAAACACCGTCACCCATTCAGGTACCTCCAACCGCCGGTCGTATGGTGTATCATGGTAAACCTGTTCGCATCCACGATTTCATAGGAGAAAGCCATTCCGGAGGCTCTGAAAGGTGGCCATGTTATTGCACGTGCCAAGAACGGAACCGGCAAGACTGGTGCTTTCATGGTTCCGGTGCTGGAGAAGATCGACGCGACCGATACTAGCATTGGTCGTCCTCAGGGTAAGTGAGAAAATATCAAGGAATTAGCATTTTGCGTTTAATGTACACAGTGATGTTGTGCTTTGTAATATCATTGCACTATTTATTTGTCGTAAAAATTGTCGAGTGGTATAAATAACGTTACTAAATGAATTTTTACGGTGACCTTTTTATCCGGATTTTAGTAAATCGCGCTTTTGAGCTGGTAGAATAATATTTATTATAGTATCATTAAAGAATACAGAAACTTTTATCAAGTAACAATTGGCGTCGGAAATATACTCGACGAAGTTACTCGAATTTTGTTTTTATTTTCAGCCTTGATCCTGGTTCCAACCCGAGAAGTGCGTATGGTTCTGAGACGATTTGTTTATCAAAAAACTTCATCTGATTTCTTTGCTCACAGTTGGCACTGCAAACTTCGGCTATCTGTATGGCCATGGGAAAACATCTGAATGTCAAGGTCATGGTTTCCACTGGTGGCACGGATCTGATGGAGGATATTCTGCGACTGCAGCAAGTTGGTTAGTCTGCACTGTGTTGGCTGCTGCCTCGCTTATTTCTTCGCTGTGTTTTGCATGGTTTGCGAAATTGAAACAGTTGTACCTGTTTTTTTTTATGCTTGTAGTGCACGTCATTGTGGCTACACCTGGACGTATCCTAGATTTACTGATGCCCAAGATGGACTTCGAAACCGGAACCGAGCATCGTTTGATCAACAGCTCGGCTTGCAACATCGCTGTCCTGGATGAAGTAACGCCGTGCTAACCATCAGGCTAATCTCTATTTTTGTGCAGTAAACATATGGAGCTTTCTGTTTAGGCCGACAAGCTACTCTCGCAGGACTTTGGACAAATGGTCAATCAGATTCTCATGGAACTTCCGTCGGAACGACAGATTCTGTTGTTCTCTGCAACATTCCCCGTTTCGGTCGAGAGCTTCAAGGTAAGCGTGCTCCGTAATTTATTCAACGAAAACGATTTTGAAGTAGATTCTGCACGGTAGAGATACTCGTTCCGTTAACGCACCAGAAATGGTTTTGCGGTTTATATTAGATATAAATAAGTAATCGTTTTCTGGTTTTTTTTGTGAATCAGATAATTTTGGTTTGTAGAAGAAGTGTGAATTTTGTATGCTTATTACAGGCTCGTCTGAAGGCTCCGAAGGTTATCAACTTAATGAACGAACTGACTTTGAAAGGGATTTCCGAATTCTACGTCTATTTGGAAGAAAGACAGAAGGTCCATTGTTTGAACACTCTTTTTTCCAAACTGGAGATTCGCCAAGGTCAGCCACAAGTACATGCTTGCCGATGTCGTCAGCGTTAAAACATTTGTATGTATTTTTCAGCGATCATATTCGTTAATTCCTCCAAACGCGCTGCTCTGTTGGCGAAGAAGATCGTGGACTTGGGATACTCATGCTTCTACATTCACTCTCGGATGAGTCAAGATCATCGGTGCGCAAATTCGTCACCTCGCATACAATATAGCAGATTTTACTATTCATCCTGTTGATGTGGTTTTCATTTGCAGTAACAAGATCTTCCACGACTTCCGAAACGGAGATGTGCGCAATCTGGTCTGCACCGGTAAGGTTATAGCGCTGAATTATCAATAAAAAAACCTTCGGGGTGCAGTTATCTCTCTACGGTTTCTTACGAACAACATCAATGTTGATTTTTCAGTCAGAAACTTTAATAGTGTCGTTATTAAACTGTGAAAATCTGTGATTGAGCGTTGGTGTTCAAGTTTGTTTTAAATACAATACGTTTCTTCGGTTCTATCAATTTGCTATATGCTGCTGAAATTTTGCTTTTGTTTTGTTTTTCTGTATAACTTCCGAATCTAATTTTGTAGATCTGTTCACTCGAGGAATTGACGTTCGTGCTGTGAATGTGGTTATCAATTTCGACTTTCCGCGCATGTCCGAAACCTACTTGCATCGCATTGGACGATCGGGCCGCTTCGGTCATCTGGGCATCGCTGTTAATCTGATCACCGATGCCGACCGCGACAGTCTGCACCGTATTGAACGCGAACTGGGCACGGACATTAAACCTATTCCCAAAGAAATCGACAAGCGTCTGTATGTGGCTGCTTATCAGACCAGCGGCGATGCTGATGAGATTCTCAAGAGTGTTAAAATCAAAATGGAGGAACTGAGTTTGAAGGCTGGACCCGGAATGCCCATCCCGGGAGCAACCGGTACCGCTCAGCAACAATTGGGAATGTCTAGCGCCTGTTAGAAATTGATTTCGGTCAGGTTTCTTGTTTTGTATGCATGTCGGCTACAGCCTCTCTGTTATGCTTTGTATGTTTGCTTTCCTTTCTTCAATTACTTCCGTTTTCCTTGTTCTAATAATTTTTAAAGAATCATTGTCGATATCGTTGCCTTCTAGATTTTATCGTTCGTTACAGTTTTATCGTACTCGTCAGAATCTTTCATGTCCTGCTGTTGTCTAATTTCTACAACTTCGCTCAGCGTTATGCCGGTGCTGTTCTAACGTGGTAAAAACAAATTTCCCTTCGAAGTACGGTACAGTGACGGCACGGTTAGATGTATTTAGAACACTCTTCAACATATAATAAGTAAAAACACTATTGAACTGAACATATACATCTGCGCAGCGAAATGGGCCATTCTGAACAAAAAATACTAGCAACAGGAAAGAATCTGTCCACGAGTGTAGAGAAACATGTTATGTATCTTCTTATGGATACACTCTATCATTGTGCTAATTCCTGTGGTAAATCTGAACTCGTGTTATCTTTACCTCGATAAAAAGTGAAATTCGTGCATACTTGAACACCAGAGATTCCAGATATTTTAATGGCTCGACAGCTATGTCATAATTGCAACAACAATATCACAACATCTCGATACAAAACAAAAGAACAATGCAATCGATACCAAACAAAAGAACAACAACAAAAGACTGCACCATAGATTTTCAGCCGGTTTCTAAAATACCGATTACTGCTTTCCAGAATCATTTAAATCAATGACATCTTCCATGATTAATATACCATGAAAGAATGGAGCCTCTGTTTTCGTTATTACAAAACGATATTCTTTCGACTTCTGGATTTGCTCGAGGGGAAATGTTTTACTGATCAACCATTTCCCTTCTGACAACGATGCCATGACAAATTCTGCAACCAAATTAAATATTACGTATAATTAAATAATCAACAGTCGAATATTTTCCGTAAAAGCAATAACATCTTTAAAATACCATTAACATGGAGCATACTGCTTCGCCATGGCATCTTCATCCATTCTGGTCTCATGGGGCGCAGATTTTCAAGCGGAAGGACTTCCCATTGGCCGAGGTCAATCAAGTACACGGTTGGATCATCCATAGCGCCTTTCTTCTCGTATATAATGGCACGGCACCATTTGTTCACTGTAAAATGTTTACACATTTAAAGAAAACCAGTCGTCTACACCCACTTTACTGTTCTGCTTTGCCTCACTCTCTTTGGATAATGCACAAACGAGTGTGTTCTTTTCAGGGCATTCAATATAGTTTGTCAACAGGGTTGATTTCAACCGGGATGATGGTAATTTGCACTCGCACTGTATTTCACTCATAAATTCATCACTATCTACGGCGTCACTACAGTCCACTTCCGCAGATGATTCCTCGCGCTCCTCCGATTCCTCTGCCTCCTCTGGTTCTATAAAACGCACCGACGAGGTTCAGATAAGATCACGATATGTTTGTCATAACGCAAAATATCATTACCACAGCACTGCAGCAAGAAGACGGTTTGTTAACCAAAATTCTTACCAACTCCAAAGGAATTGTAGCTTCCCAGGAAAGCTCCTAAAATTGTTCGACCATCATGCGCGTTGTCAAACGTATTGGTGACCTCTGCATGTAGCATTTGGTGCTCGTGATACTCCAAGGGCCAATCAACATCCTCTACTCTCAGGTCCATTAAAATATTGTCGTCCGCTGGCAGCTGATCAGCCAGTGGCTGCATTTTATCATCCCATAATTTTACCACGGCTTGTTGTGGAGCTAAGTAATAGAGTGGTTCAAATAATACTGTTTTCTGGACCAGTCCTTTCAGGATGCACCGCAACCGCGAATGGTTGCTGATGTCACTGACACCGCTAACAACACACCACAACGTGACGGATGGCAAGTCCCTCACATTTCCGGGTAACCGGTACAGGTTGTTAAGCCGGGTAACAAAGCGATGGCCAAAATCAAAAAGCTCCACCAAGGCTCGGTCTTCCTTGATTCTGTTGAGGATCATGCCTCGACACATGACACCATTTCGTTCCACCGCAACAACTGAATCGGAGCTATCCTTGTCTAGGGGAATCTTGGCTTTTCCAGCGCTTTCCACGGCTCGTTGGATTTTCTGCAAAGGAGAAAGTTTGTGCAGTTATAATAACTAAGCATTCGGCTGCCGAAAAAGTATCATATCAGCAATTCACAAGAGTGGAAGAATCTACTATCTAATGCTTTTATTGCACTTATAGTACTAATTGTAAGCAGTAAGTATACTAAAGAAAATAACAGAAACTATAGAATTACTTCTAATTCAGTCAGATGCCGGACGTCGACAAGAAGCAGATGGTTAACGGATGAATTAGAACAAATGTGAATAACGACTCCCAAGCGGATTTCCTCCGTTTCTGGCAAATGGAGCGTCTGGAATAGTACTGCAGAGATTTCGACAGGCCTCCGATAGCAAGTATCGTCGAACAAGCGAATTGTCGGCACTGGTTTCAAAGTAACGATCGTTCCCAGATAGTTTCGTTCTTTCAGCATTCTTGACAAATGATTCGCTGTTTCAGTATCATAACGAAATGGGTCCAGGCCAGCAATTTCCGCACGCCAAACGAGGCCCTTGGGTGTAAAAAACTGTTCATCCAGTATACGAATTTCTCGGAGATTCGCACTGTACGTGCCTCCCATATCCACCAAGCTCAGCTCAACAACTGTATTTTCCACTGACAGAACTCTTCCACGCACCCATTCATCGCGTTTTAAACGTACAGCGACAGCCTGGCCAATAAATATCCTGTAGCAATCCAACGGTTTATAATTAACAGTCAATAGCGTCCATCAGGGCGGTGACCATTCAAGATGCATAATCTGTACCACATCTGCGTATTCTAATAACAACCAGATACCGAATCGAATAACTTCTGGTCAGTGTTCGTGTAGAGGCGAAAGTGCAACTTAAGGTGAAATCGAATTACATACAGTACAAAGTACTAATTAATTCCCCACGAAATACGTGAGTCCCAGTCACGATATAAACTTTATGATGACTCCTTAGCGTAGGTGATACAATTACGGCATTACCGCGCGGTCGTGCTGGCTGACCATGGGATACAAGAATAAAATCTTTTCAAGGCATAATTCATTCTGGAAATCTCCTTAGGGCATTTGGCCAAAGGCTTTTTGGAAATCCACACATAACAGGCCGGTGAACGCTTTTCAACCTCTACCACATAGAAATTCAGCAGTTCTCCCGGACCGGCATTTCGCAGCAGACAGTCGTATTCTCTATAAAACAGCAATCCTGAAATATAAAAACCGTACTACGGCATACAAATTTAACAACGCGGAGAGTATGCTTACGTTTCCTTACTGAATCCAACAACTTCAGTTCGTATAGTAGTTCTAGTGGGTTGTTCATAGAGAGCCTTAGTATCGCCTTTTTTTGCAATGGGGACCTCAAGTTTCATCCTCACCGACCGTGGAGTGAACAGAGATAACCGAGCAGGAGCCGGTGGGACAGGGCTCGACGATGTACTGGTAATCTGGCCAGGGCTCAGACGTGCTGTACTCTTACTGGGAGAAGATCCTGGCGAAACCTCTTTTTCACTTTCCAAATGTTTGTCGCTACCGGCAGGATCAAAAGCAAGGGTTTTCCGAAAATTCTCGCTTGGTGTGACAGGCGGACTTTCGTTACTCAGCGTGGATTCACAATTGCTGAAGTCTGCCGTGCCTGCCGATGGACGTTCTTCTGGGTCTGGACAAACTTGTTCGGAATTTTGCGTACACTCACAGTTATCCAAGTCAACTCTGGCCGGTGACAGAAATTCTTTTGATGGTGTGACAGAATCTTCGCTGTTCGGAATAGAGTCGCAGATACTCGAATGATCTGCGTCCGGCGAAAGAAATCCGTCCGTATTTGAAACTATGCTTCCGCTGGTCGATGCACCTTCACAATCTCTAAAGTCATCTGTGCTCGGCGGGAGAGATTCTTCCGTAGACGAAAGTTGAGAAACGATGCCTTCGTTATCCAATGTGCAATCAGAATTCCTCCAATCAAATACGCCAGGTGGGAGAGATTGCTCTGGAGGTAAAACGGTGCTTGCGTTATTCAGTTCATATCTGTATTCACAGTTCCCCCAGTCACCTTCACACAGCGGACGAGATTCTTTCAAAAGCGAATCAGTAGTTTCGTCAAATAATGCAGATTCGATGCTCGAGTCACCTATATTTCAGCAAAGATGTCAGTGTGATCGACGAAGATGTATACATATGATGGCAAAAATTCGAACAATTTCAGCTTTACTCACCACTGGCAGCAGCAGAATGATCCGCATGCAAACTCATTTCTTCCTGACAAACTGGTTCCGTGATGGAAGATTCTTCGCCCAGTTTAACAATGTCGGGACGTTTTACTTTGAGTCGGCGTACTGAGCATTTCCTTAAATTTAAAACAATTCTTATAATAACACAAAATGAGATATCCGATAAGATCAAGCGAAATAATTAGGCAGGTATAACACGAGTTTTCATACAATCTCTTAAGCCAGCCGGCCGTCGGCGTTGTGGCACCCTTCTTTGCTCCTTTTCTGTTTGACAATTTCCTGAGTCTGGGCAAGTCAGTCTTCTTATCGGCAGTAATATTATCCGCCAAATTTCTCGCATCATTAATTGATGCATTAATCGCTTCGGTTTCCGCAACAGCATCCGGACAACTTGATAGCTTGTACACCAGGCGATTACCGAATCCTGCTTTACAAAGGAGATGCGTGCCATCAGAAGTCTCCACATCGCTTTCTGCCTCATTTTCGTTCTCCTGTGCCCTATTGAGCTTTTCGTTGTGATCCAAACAGCCGGAATACTTCCTTAATCCCCGTTAAAGACCGGACGATCAGTTCCCTTCCAGTCACGGGAACTGGATTCCGTCCAAACATGAGGTGATAGGCTGAGTAGCCTCTGTTACACACCGACACCGCCGTGCGCAGGTTATACAGAAAGCATTCTAATCTGGCGTCCCAGTTGGTGGAGTTAGCAGAGATGAGAGCAAGAAAATCGGCCGCAAGACTCATGGGGCTCACTGCCGTTGTCGAGCGGTGCAAAACGGAGCGTCTGGTGTTCTTCATCAAAGGGTACCGTGGAATTGGATTGAGAGGGTCAGCATCGGTCAAAAGCTGCGTTTGCGACGGAGAGAGTTGAGCATCCGAACCGCCGATCATGTATCCTGTAAACATGTGTCCCAATAATATAAAAATCACGTTCAGCACAAATTAAACATTCGTACGTACATCTTCTTTTCGCTCACGAAATTTATTCTAGCTAATCCGCTCTACGTTTTGATTAGGAATATTGATATATGTTCGGATACATAACGCACTTCACCGCGTTCGCATGCGATAAAAAACCACAGTTTTAATTTAATTTACTAAGATAAATGAGCTGATTTAATTTACTAATAAGATAAATGAGCTAATTTAATTTACTAAGATAAATAATAGTTTACCTTCAAAGTAAAAGACATATCAAATCGCCTCGAACACATAAAAGTAAAAATCAAAACGAAAAGCAACATTTACCCAAGTTTTCACGGAGCAACAACAACAATCACATACCGTTCTTATCCAGCGCGATTCCCGCCGTCGTGATTCCCGCATCCGGGCCGCGATCGTGTAGAAGGAACAGCTGATCCATTCCATGCTGCGAATGCTTCAAAAGGACCGTACTCTCCGTGGCAGACTGAATATCACGCTCCAAAAGTTCCCTCAGGCATTCGGCCACTTTCTGGCATAATGCATACGTCTGCTTACTCACGCGGATTTCGCAACGACCAAAGCGAAAGTACAAGGACAGAAGGAATCGAGCGATCCCCTCCGGACTACTGTTCGCGAGAGCACGCGCTTCCGTCCAGTACGTGCAAGTGTCCACGGCGAAGATCAGGCACCGGTTGCCTTCCGAAGTAGGAGCTAAATCGCCCAGCATTTCCACACGGATCTGTGGCGCAAAATATGTAAATCAGCCGAGAATTTGGGATACACAACAATGTACAGACTACTGTCGAGTTGAGTTCTGCTCAGCGACCGCAGAACACTGCTTTGTGTACCAACTTGCTCAAACTCGTTGTTCTCGCTTTTCTCATTTTTCGGCTAAAGTTAAGTACTCTACCGCGCATACATATAAACTTTTGTTTAGACACAATGGCATACAGTAGCTCCTAATATTTAATAAAACGTGCCACGGACGCACAACCACAGTTTTCAAGCCAATCAAAACAATCTGGAGTGTCCGAAAAAACGTGAACCAGAAGCGATGGCAAACGCGTTGCAACCAAGACCGGAAAACGTATTGTTCTCCATGGCGTCATGGTCTGGCCCTGGTCTGACTGACCAAACTCGCTTTCAACAGCATACGCCATACAAATCACACAAACCACAACTCTGTGACACTTTTAAACGTTACCTTCTTCCATACGTTAGGCAGTATCGTGGCATACACAAAGAGGCTCTCCATGACATTTCAAAACACGCGGAAACATGTTAAACTTGCATCATCAAATAAAAATTAATGTACGCAAAAAAGCTTGAATTTTACACAAAACTTGCATCTGAGTGGTAAATTGTGAAAGAGCCAAACCTTTGCGCATGCGCCATGCATGCAGGTCTGACCGTTTTGACATGTCAGGCGAAAAACTTTCGTCACTGCTGACCGGGAGGCGGCTAACGCGTTTCGGTGTTAGGGAACACCGCCTCCCCCGTTGATACGAAGTTCCTTGTACTCCAATGATACTAACCGGCACTAACATGACCAAACTCACCGAAAGCCATTTGCTTTTATTGGTCTGGTTTAATTCGAATTTTTTTTTGCTTTTCCTTTTGCTTTGCTTTTTATTTACTTGCTTAGTTTGGCTCAGCTTGCATCTACCCCCTACAGATGAGAAGGAAACACCAACGCCTTGGCACCTTTTGTGATTCTGAAATTTACGATTATAATTATAAAACTTCAGTGCCTAGAAAACTTCGCTATCCAGAGTTATCAGTGGAGAGCAGGGTGGCCAGTGGTCAAGGACAACCGGCAGTTGTCACGTAATTTTTCACCTTGTCAACTGACAACTAAACTTTTAAGTTAGAGCGAATAAGTGAGGAAATACATACCATGCATTCCTGGTGTTGAAGACAGCACCGCCGGCCTCTTATTTAAGCCATCTTAACTTTTATATACAGCAGTTATTTGCTTCGAAAATATTTTAATACGAATGTGCGCACTTAATAAACCAGCCAAGGAGCAGTAAATCTTAAGAAGCAAATAAAGAAAGAACCACTTAGATAATTAGAACAAAAACATCGTTATATGTAGCTTGTGTCATAAAAGAATCGCAACGACCAGCGAATCGGTACGCTGCCGCAGGCAAAACCCGGTTGCCAAGGTTGACCTTGCCAATGTTGACTTTGCAAAATCTTGGAATACACCTGCTGCCCTAAAATTACGGATGCATATAAAACAACGTCCATTTAGCTACACACAACTTTTGCACACAAATGACAAATCCATATGTGTTGTACCTGCACTTTCTACTGTAATAATTACCCGGTTCTACGGCAAGCAATTTTTTGACGTGCTTTAGACATCGTCGGAGCACAACACGCCGTCTTAAGAACGGCATGTTTCAGTATACTTATGGAGCCCCTTTTTATGTACATTTTCACGTCTAAAATACTTGGTTTACGGAACTATATTATGGCTTTTTGAAACTCAAAAAACACCCATCCAAAGGACATCTTTTGGATGAAGAAGACATGGGCGCTTTTTTCATGAATAGAACCGGGTTATATTCTCTTAAACTATGTAGCACTAAAGTCAGACGCGCTGCGGATAATTATTTTTCTATGGGATTTAATTTGTGTGTCTCAGTAAATTACACCCACATAGTAGAGTGACCAGCGTTTGGGCGCCAAAAACACCCCAGGGGGCCGCGCAGTAACACCTGCCGGCAATTATCTATATAATTAAATTTAATTTAATTTAAACAATAGATATACGCAATTTATACTAATTTAATTAGATTACGTAATTCATTAGCTTAAACAATGGCTAATTTTTAGGTTTTTAATTAACGAAATAAAAAATACTAATTTAACTAAAAAACACACTGTACATACAAAAAAAACTAACTGTACATAGAAAAAACTAACATTACGTAATACTTACGTATGTACATATGTACACATAAAAAAGCGCGCGCTGCTAGCAGCGCCACCTTACCTGTGCGTGCGTGCACGGTATATGGGCGCTGCGCGCACAAAGACGCTTGTCTCGGCTAGCGTCTTGAAGACGCTATGCACACGGCGTCCATCTCACAACGCCATTTCTTGGCATCGAAAAAATTCTAAAAATATTAGAATTGAGTTCCCTAAGAACCCCCGCGTTTTATCCCCGATATCCCGCAAATCCTCCTTGGATTTTTGTCCCTCGCTGAGTGTGGACTGTGGAGAGTGTGTGTGTTGTGTGGTCTCTGTTGGTTTGTGGTTTTTTGGCAGTCACAAGTGCCTTTTGAGGTGGAGGAGTCTGTGCTGCAATCTGGCAGCCATCGCATCGCCGTTTCACGCGTGATTCCTGCGTGCTGTCGCTAAAGTAAGTACCGTATGTACTTTTTATAAATATTTATATAATAGTACGTGCCTGCGTGTGTGGTTTTTGTACATTTGTACATTCGTGCGAATGTAAATGTTTTTTCTCTGCTGCATTGCAGATATTGTCTGCCCGTCGTCGGACAATTTGGCCGTTATCGCGCAGCACCAGCGCTCGTGTTCCCGTAGTTCAACGCGATACGTAAGCGCATATATTATTTTAAAATTAAAAAAAAAATAAATAAGAATGCTGGGCATTAGTTTTTTGTATAGGTTTGTACAAAAATTTGTGTTTTTCTGCTGTAGTGCAGATATCGTTTGCCCATATCGGACGCGTTGGCCGTCGTCACGCTGCACCAGCACCGTCTCTCTCCCACATCAGCCTTAATGTAAGCGGTAAAATTTGTTAAAAATGAATAAAAAAATTTAAGAGCACTGATTTTTTGTGCGAGACGTGTACGTGAACAGCGCTGCCAAGCTGATATGTGGGGATTTTTGCAGAAATCCAGCCATCATTGGCCGTCGTCGTGCTGCACCATCACCGTTTTCCCGTATTGCCCAGATTTCAGCGAGGTACGTAAACGGGGATTTTTATTAAATTTTAATAAAACATAAAGCACACAGGCCAACAGTTTTTGTAAATTGTACATATGCACAATGGTTTTCTGTGCCGTATTTTGCGCCTGCCTGCAGAAACTTATTGGCCACCGTCAGCGCTGCACCAGCACACTAAAATTTTTGCTTTTCCACACTGATCGAGTGTGGAAAAATATAGTAAAATTATAAAATTATAGAAACTGTGTGTGCAAAGGATTTCGCACATAATTACATGTGTGTGTGTAAATACGAAAAAGCTAATTTTAACAAAAATACTACGCAAACTAGCGCTTCTCTGTTCGAACACGCGTACTCGCGCTTTGTGCGTGCTGAATTTGTTCGCACGCGTGCGGTTAATGATTTGTCGATCGTAAATTCGAAATAATAAAATAAAACTACTGATTTCATCGATATAGCCGTGCACCAACACCGTGTTTCCGTAGTTTAGTACGCTAATTTTTTTAAAATTTATGAGAAATTCCACAGCTGTTTTTGGTAAGCGTCTGTGTACATATTATGTGCATATTGTACAGTGCGGGTTTTTCTTCTGCAGGCTCACCCATCACGAGCGCGTCATTCCCCCGCTGTGAAACCATTTCATCCCACGGTCTGCCTTGTGTGCCACCCATTCTGTCGGTACTATTCCCAGCGTCGAAGTGTAGTGCCGCACCCAGCCTTTCGGCACTGTGCAGCGTCTCACAGCTAACGTGAGTAATAATAATAATTATTTAAAAATAAATTGCACCAACACCGTGTTACCGTAGTTCAGTTTTTAACAATAAATAAATAAAGCGTTTTGTTTTCCGGTTTTGCCAGCACCATGTTGCCGTAGTTGACAGTGAATCTTTGATTTAATTTCTTAACATAATAATTCTTCACTCTCGTACATTTGTATGTACTTTTAAATGCCTGCATTTCTACATATGTACAGATTTCATATATACAGCGAAATCCAATAAAATATTAAGAACTCGCATTAATACAGATTAGCCTTTGCACAAGCGCGCCTGCATTTCCTTACCACTCCGGACTTCGCGAAGCACCCGCAATTGAAAATGTAAGGTTTAAAATAAATTTATACTGCCGTGTGATACCGTCTGCGTTGACGTGCGTGTCCGCTTATGCGTGTATTAACTGCAATCAATAATTTCATTAAATAATAATTTAATAAAATTACCGGAAAATTCCGTAATAATTCTTATTTAATTTGATTAATGTGCACGCTCTTAATAATATTTTACCCGCATACCGTTTATTGGTTAAGCCGATATCAGCTGTTTTTCCGTACTGTTCATCATTGCATATCGGTGTTAATGGTTGTATGTATGCTTGTACGCTTTCAATATCATCGTTTTAATAAAAATGAATGAATATTACCGAGTAATTTTTCCATGCTTTCATTGTATTATTTTATTAAATAAGTTCAGTATTCATAATATTATTTCCATATGTGCCGAATTTTTGTGGACCGGTATTATTTACGTGTACATGCAAGTACTATTAATGGTGTACGTGTTGCCTGTGAATGTTCATCTCTCGTGTGCGCACTAATTTAATCACGACAGTACATATGCACATCAAAGTATGCAAATACACAGCGTGCATTAGTGTAGTAAACAGCCAAGTATAATTAGGTGATATAATAATAATTAGATGATAATTTTACTTGTATTCAAGCAAGTTAATACAAGCATTGTTATCATTCACAGTAATTATTCTAACTTTAGCATACTAGCGTTAATAAATGTGCAAGTAAAGCTAAGTAATTTCTTCATACAGATTATCACAAATGCAGTCGCAACGAATTAGATGAGTTACTCAGGCGCGAAGTTTTTAACGGTTTTCTTTTGTTAATCGATCTGTCAGCATCCCGCAGCGATAAGTAGGGCCAAGTGTTACGATTCCAGCTTTAACTTTATGCATTTTCAGCTGCGCTTTTTCATCTGGTTTATCGATTAACTAATTTGAATAACTGTTTTTTCTCTTGTCAGGTATAAAGTATGTCTGAAAAAACTTTCAAAAAAAATTTCATAAAATTAAAATTTCGATTTTGGTACGCAACTTAGTATTAACGTATTGTATTGCATCAGAAGTGCTTACCAAATTCGAATTTTTTTAAAAAATACTTTTTCTAGATGGACGTTCGTAAGAAATATCAAAGGAAGCAAGCAGGCCTTAAGCCTGAGTCGGACAGAGAGTTTATTGATCGTATGGAAGCGCAGTCCGCTGGTAACCCGCGCTCGTATGTGCGAGCCCGTGTTGTTGCGGAAAAAGATCTGGAAGACCTATCGGATGATGAAATACTATCAGAGCATCGTAAGGACGAACGATTTGTTCAGCAAGGGTACCGGCTGTCTTTTGACAGCGATTTCGATGAGCACGGCAATGTGTTAATGCCGGATCTGTCGCGTCCTGTCGACTACGAGGCGGAAATCCCAAGCAACCTTTCAGTCAGTGAGACGGTGCGGAGCCATCTCATTGTACTTATAAGCGCTTCAAAGTGGTTCTGTTCAATGAACGCAAAGGATTTCTATCATGTGGATGAAAATTTATTAACTGTCAAAAAAATTGTCGGGTGCTTGATAGAAGAGCACGGCAGTGTTAACGCCCATAAGGCATCTGCAGTTCTGAAGTATTGCGCCCAGCTTGGTGGGATGAAGAAGGAGATGTTGCTTAAAAATCTGAAACGCTGATGTGTTGAATAGCTAAGAAGAGTCCTGCTGTGAGCATTTATCGATGATGCTGGCGAGTAATCCTTATTTGTATACGCTTGTATATATATCGTTTTCAAGGCCAGGTGGCATCAGTTATCCAGGTGCAGTACGGCATACTGTAGGCGTATCACGGAGTTTCTAAAATGACCAATCTGTGCACAGTAATAGTGACCAAGTGGCACAGTCGTACGGCCGCAATCGGTAATACACATGTGAATCGTACATACATACACAGATCACTGATTCAGCACTGCGGTCAGCATTCACACATTCTTCCCGCTCGGTTATTACATTCATTTCAAAATTTGAAAGTGAGCAGTTCATTTTAAATCTGGAACGCTACCATTTTGGACAATATTTTCGAACGTGTAGACTTTTGATCTGTGCTCGTACGCTATGTCCAGTTTTAAGTTATGGCCAGGCCGAAGCAACCCCGCACTAGAACTGCAAAGGACACTTTGCTCTTCCGGGCGTTGGTTAACTCCTACGCTGCACGACTATCTTCTTCCCACACCGGAAGAGATGTCGAGCTGCTGCGGGTTATACTACAAGCTGTTTTATCCACAAGAGGAGCAGTTGCACGGCGCTTTCTCCAAAGAGCGCTCAGTCCTTATGTTGTTCGGTAACCCCAAGTCACCGCTTTGTTTCTCGCTGAGTTTTTACCAGGAATTCGAAGAGACGGTTTTTCAAACCGGTTTCGATCGTCTTACGCACTCCATTGAAGATTGTTTCGTGCATCTTGTCCCTGTTCGTCCGGACAACTGTCCCGTTTACGCTGAAGTTATCACATCGCAGCAGCTCGGTTATTTGCTGAAGTATTACACAGAATTCAACCGTGTAATACTTGATCCGTCAAATTATCAGCGTATTACCGCAATTCTTGGACCGGCGCCGAAGAAGCAGGAGTATCCCCCGTATGGCATGTTTGGTTGCGACGTATGGACTGTCGATAACCAGGTCCCATTTGTCAATAGCAACGCCGACATGTACGATCCCATTCATGCCCTGGAACCGACCCTGAATTTCCTAGACGACAAAGAAATGGATGAAATCCTCAAAGACCTGGCCAGCGACACTGAAAACAAAGAAAACCAGCCGGATGTGTATGTTCAGTCTGGATCTGGGCAGGTTTCGGACACGCCACCACCATCTCCGAAACGCCGTCAAGCTCCGAATGCGCCCGAGAAGTCGAAACGCCGTCGGTTTGTGCAGTCGAAGCTCACTCAACCATTCATTTCCCATCCGAATGCCAAGTATCCAAACCTGGGTGAGTTATTTTATAATGAAATTCAGTAAAATTCTATTGTAATAGAAAAATTCGATTTTGGTATGCAACACTGTTTACATGTGCAATTATGCGGCAGTATTGCTGACTAAAATCGATTTTTTAGCGCACCATCAGCTGCATGCTGCTAACACCTATGCAACTGGTCCAAGCAGTGCACTTGACTTTTCGTGTCCTTCCGGCGGGTTTTTTGGTCAGCCGCAGAACGATTGTGTCCCATCGGGTTCAGGATACGTGAACCAGAACGGCGCATACCTTCCGGCGCAACAAGTTCCTAACTACGGCATGGGTCTGAATGGTGGTTTTCGATCGGCATCCGATTTATACGGTAAGATACTGTACTGTCTGTGGAATCTTGCTGTTAGAGTTGTACAGTCGTGGTCCATTGGTAGGCGAGAACCGATATACTGGTTCGCCGGCCCTGGTGGAATACCCGCAACCGCCGATGTACCAGCATCAGCCGTCACGTGTAGATCAACTGCAACAGCAGCGTCAGGAAATGGAGCATCGGTTCGTTCAAGATTTCGTCAACAACGTTCCCTCAAGTCACTATGATCAGCTGAATATGGCACCACCGACACTGTCAGTTTCCGTCCGCATAAACAGTACGGCACTGGGTACTACGATGGTCCTGCTCCGATTGTTCGTCAAAACGCATTTCGATATCCTTAGTAAGTTAATCACAAGTGCTTGTGTATGCGTGCGATATTTTATTTCAATTATGCCTAAATATTTCTTCTCAATAAAGCGTATGCTGCGTAAACAATGTTGTACCATGTCATCTGAATAATCATTCTGGTCTTGATGCTGTTTTAATTAACATATTAAATGTCGCTTTACTGCGTGTTCTTTAATGATGCTGCCGAAAATTCACAACGATGTTTGCTCATTTAATATCAATAAATTCATTTCATCAGATTTAATGGAGAAATAATTATTATTATTGTAGTTATCCATTCAAAATTAATCCTGCAAGTCATCACATCACCCATGCACCACAATTTCACACAGTCGAAGATTCCTTTACAATCTACAACCACGATCCGCTCGATCCTAATGACCTGCTTCATACGTTGTATCAGCTGAAGATTTTTTTCGGCTTTCTTCTCGACTACCTGTACAAACGCCACAACGTGTATCCGTCCGATAGAGTCCGCTTGATTTTTGAGCATCATAGTTTTCCGGATCGAGCCATATCCAGTAAAGTATTGCCGGCTCGCGAACTGACTCCCGAGTACCTCGTGCACACAATTGAAAGAGTCATGCGCAGTGGCAACGCTTATTTTCTGTTCGATCAATCGCTCCGATGTACGTTCGTCCACTGCAGGGATACACTGGGATACGGTACCCGATCAATTAAAAAGAACAGAATTTCCTTCAAATTAACCGAATACCTAGAACAACGTCGGTGTGTGGTTGTTATTCGACCGTCAGTCCTCCACGATCCGAACAACGAACTGTGCTGCTCGCGTGCTATTGCCGTAAGCCTAGCGCATGCGTTGAAGTATCGAACCTTCAAAAATATATGCAAGTCTGACCGTAAAGCTCAACACACGTTGGCACAAAAGCTACGATGGGAAGCACGAGTTCCACTTGGTCCTTGCGGTTTCGATGAGCTCGACAAATTTGCGTGCGTACTGCGTGAAAAATACGACTGTCAACTCCGTGTAATTGATGCCGATCTTCAATTTGCGGAGTCTTACGACTCACCTTATTGCACGAACCTTATCATGTTGATCTTTCACAACAATCACTTCGACGCAGTCGTAAAACCGCACACGCTGCTAGGATTCACAGGTCGATGTGACATTTGTGGAAGCTTTTATCACGATAAGTGTCGCCATCGATGTTTCGGTGTGTGCAATATGTGTACGCAAATTGGATGTGTAAACAAATACAGCCCTCTTGAGCCGGATGGCCGCTTTTGCGACGACTGCTGTCGACGTTTTCGATCAATTCGGTGCTTCGAGAACCATAAAACAAAGAAAGGTTATCGAACGGGTGCACGCACGGTCTGTGAAGCTTGGCGGCGTTGCAAAGATTGCAATGGATATGTCAGTCATCCGCACAGCCAATTGTATTCTGATACACATCAATGTTTCACGCATTTGTGTACGAACTGCAAAGAATTCGTTACTACTGGACACCTTTGCTACATCCTATCTGGGGAAAAAGCTAAGAAGGAAAAGCCAAAGAAGAAAGTTGCCAAAGCAATCGTTTTGGATTCTGACGATAGTTCCGACGATGACGCCGACGATGAAGAAGAAGACCCAGAATCATCGGAGACCGATAGCACACTCGAAGAATCCCGTTCAACGACAACGTCTATTGAAGAAGAACGCCTGTGCGAAAGTGAAAGTGAATCCAGTAATTCACTGAATGAAACTGCCGTGGCAAGAAAGTCATCAAAGTTTACGAACAAGAAATTTGTTTTTGATTTTGAGGCCGGATTGGATAGCAGTCGGTACCACTACCCGAACATGGCGGCACTGATGTGCCTCGACGACGATTCGTTTGTTATGTGTTTCCGCGGCCGTGCCTGTGCGGATGATATGTTAAGTTGGATTTTCAAAAACACACGCCAGTGTACATTTCTGTCGCACAACGGGCGGAAATACGACAACTACTTTATCCTGAAATCCCTCGAAAGTCAAGGACATTACGTTACAAAGATTCAAGATGGTGCGAGCCTAACACTCGTCAAAATTCCAGGAATCAACGCACGGTTTGTGGATACGTTATCATTCATGCCACGGTCCTTAGCTGAGCTCCCGAAAGACCTGGGAATAAGTCATCTAGTGCTGAAAGGATTTTTTCCGTACACTTTCAACACTCCTGAGAACGAAAACTATGTCGGATGCATACCAGGTAAAAAAATCGAATTTAGTCTGCATCAGAGTTATTTTCGTGGGTATTCATTACAGTAATGCTTACCAAAATCGAATTTTTGCAGATAAGCAGTATTTCGGTTTGGAACGCATGTCTGCTAAGAAGAAACTAGAGTTTGATGCTTGGTACGCAGAAGCAAAAGAAATTCATGGTGACGCATACAACCTGATGGATGAGTGCGAGAAGTATTGCGTCAATGATGTTCTGGTTCTGCGCGAATGCTGCAAGATAACGCGAGCTTCATTCGAGAAACAATTTCCTGGTCTGGATCCATTTGATGAACCTACAAGCCCGTCAGCTGTGATTAAAGCGTTTCAAGTGCACTACCTTCAGCCTGACACTATTGGTATACCGCCACCAAGTGGATACGGAAGTACTCAGAATCAAAGCACAAAAGCGTTACTCTGGATTTCCGACCGTGCTCGTCGGCTCGACGAACCGATCCAAACAGTTAGGTCTGCGGAAGGTGAGAAGTATTTTGGACGAATACCTGTAGACGGGTGGTGCGCTGCAACTAGAACGGCCTACCAATTCTACGGCTGTTTCTGGCATGGATGTCCGAAATGCTTTCCGAACCCAAACAAAGTTAACACGGTGCGAATGAAGACCTTTGGCACACTTCGCGAAGAAGTCGCGCAGACCGAAGCATACCTCAATAACTTTGCACGAACTGTTACGGATCCATACGCTGACGTTCCTGTAATACTGACAACCATTTGGGAGTGCGAATATGACGAGAAGCTGAAAGCTGGCGAGATCGTTGCACAGCCAAATTTTCGACCGCGTTTAAATGTGCGTGACTATCTTTTTGGAGGTCGGACAGACATATTCTGTATGTATAAAGAAATCCCAGAAGGGTCCAAAGGGAAAGTCCTGGATTTTATTTCACTGTATCCGTCCATTATGGTTTTCGACCGCTATCCTGTTGGCCACCCTGAGATCCGATTCACTAACTTCAGCAAACCTGGCGAACCGTTTAACATTAAGGATTGGTTTGGCGTTGTGTACTGCGAAGTATGGCCGCCGTATGAGTTATTCATACCTACTCTCCCGCTCCGATTGGCTGATGGTCGTACGGTGTACACCTTATGTCGTACGTGCTCGGAAGAGCTGAACATCGCAAAGCCGTGCACACATGACTATCGACAACGTGCATTCGAAGGGGCTTGGACTACACCACTTCTGGAACAGGCAGTTGAAGACGGCTACATCATTCGTCGTGTTTTTGAGATTCACCATTTTCCTAACAGCAGCAAATATAATCCGGAGAGCAAAACCGGCGGCGTGTTTGCCAAATTTATTTTAGATCTCATTCGCACCAAGATAGTTACAAGTGACTTTCCTGCACATGTTATCACCGAAGAACATAAGAAAGAGTTCTGCAGGAAATATGAAGAAGTTTTGGGAATTATTTTCACCCCCGACGAAGTTACCAACAATCCCGGGATGCGCGCAGCAGCTAAAACGTTTGTCAACCAAGTTTGGGGAAGGTAAGAAATGTGAATTAGGAATGTTCAACATTTCTTAATTCATATTTCTTAATAGGTTTGTTATGAAAGCCGTGTACCGCCAGAATACGTACTGTCGAACGTACAAGGAAATGAAGGACATCGTTTTCAACAGTCGTTATATTACCAACGACATTCGAATGGTCAACGATGGAAAGTGCATCGATGTGACGTACGAAGAAAGCTGCTTGGGTATGAATTGTGCAGAAAGTTTTAATTGCATTCCCGTTTGAGTTAACAATTACAAATTCGTGCATAGGTTGCGCCTAACAAGCGAACAAATCCGTACATTGGTAAATTTACCACCGAGTACGGCCAACTCAAACTCCTTAAAGCTTTACGGCTTGTTGGCGATCGTCTGCTCTACTGTGACACGGATTCCGTGATGTTCGTGAGCACCCCGGGCGAGCCAGATCCTCCTACAGACGACCTACTAGGCGATTTGTCCGATGACCTCGGCGGTGAGCATTTCGTGGAGTGGGCTGCACTGGCAAAGAAAACCTACTGTCAGCTCCTCCGCAGTGGAGAACAACGTATAAAGTGTAAAGGGATTCCTAAGTCTGACGGGTTGAAGGAACGGGTCAACATTGGTGTTCTGAAGTCTATGATGTTCGGGACAGGGCCGTCCCAAGTTACTGCATGCGAAAGTATAACATTCAAAAAGAATACAGATAACTTAACTATACAGACAGTGCCTCTTGTTCGGCGTATAGGCTGAACGTTTACCAGTCGTGCTATTGGTCGTGATTTTGTGACGTATCCGCTTGGTTATCATGGTATCCCTTTTCCTAGTATCGGCTCACTTGAATTTGAAGTTGTAAATCAGTTGCTTGAACGTTTCAATCCTGCAATGCTGACTGAGGACGTTGATGGGGAAGAATATTTTGTGCATGAATAGCTGCTAAATTTCATTGTTCTTGTTCAAGACTATACGCATGCAACCATGTCGTCTCTGAAATCGAACAATTATGGGAAATTAAAATACGAATTGATCACGGGGTTGTGTGTCGCTTGCGATCAGCGTCTGGATGTCTGTTGCGATAAACAAATCATTTTTAAGAGATGTACTGCTGCGTTTAAATATCTGTTCAGCTTTCTCATCAATTGTCAGTTTTTGAAAAGCGAACGTATGTGTTGTCGCGGATGTTATCGTATCGATGATCAGCATACTTGTGGCAATCGTGTCGACGATCATTGCTACAAATCTGCTCACTTCTATGAAATTGCGAACTTCAAGTCTGCGTGAGTTGTTTAATTCTAAGCAGTTTAGATGGAACAAGTTGATAACCATGGAAAACTTGCTGACGTGGTTACGGTGGAATACAAGCATTGCACCGAGAGGCCAGCAAGCAGAGCAATATAAAATTGTCGATGGACACCGTGAAAGAGTTCCTGCGCAAACAGCCGGCCTACACGCTACATAAACCAGTTCGCAAACACTTTCCTCGTCTCAATTTTGTTGTTTCCGGTCCTAACGAACAGTTCCAAGCGGACTTAATAGACTACAGTGCGTATGTATCTGTTAATGATGGGTATAATTTTTTGTTAGTCGTGGAAGATTGTTTTACTCGGTATGCATGGGTGGAACCGATTAAGCGGAAGACTGCCTCTGAAGTCCGTGATGCTTTACAATTAATATTTGATCGTTGTGGACCGTTCCCGAAAAAATTTCAAACCGATCTGGGAACCGAGTTTTATAATACTGATGTCAAATCTTTGTTAAATCAGCATCAAATTCTTCATTTCTCTACTAATAATGCAGAGATTAAAGCTGGCCAAGTTGAACGTCTGAATCGCACCTTATCGACTAGGTTGTTCCGTTATTTTACACATAATCGAACGAAAAGATGGATTGATGTAATTCAGAAACTCGTGGACGCATACAACAACAGCCCACATAGAAGTTTAGGATACCATAAGCCATCAGAAATAACGGCTGAAAATGCAGAAGAATTTCACAAGATCATTTACAAGGACAAAATCAAATATGCACACAAGAAACTAAGCACGGAAATTCCAAAATTAGGAGATTTTGTGCGTCTGTCTTTGAAGAAGACGGCAATGGAAAAAGGATATACTCCAGGGTGGTCAATAGAAATTTACAAAGTCAAAGCTGTTGAAGCCCATGATGGCATAACCATGTTCCGAGTGGAAGACTTGAAACGTGAAAAGTCCCAAAAAATACACCAGAGACTGCTGAAATTGCTGTTTTATCTAAGAAAGGCAACAAAGTTTTGATACGTTTTGTTGGCTGGAATAAAAAGTTCGACAAATGGATCACTTTAAGTCAACTTAAGCGGTATGGACTTCAGTTAATTTAAAAAATTCGATTTTGGTGTGCACTGCTAAACTAACACGACTATAGCGCATCATATTGCATACCAATTTCGAATATTTAAGAATGGATGATTTCTATATCACCTTGACATCTGATAGTGGCATTGGAAACACGGCGTCGGAATTCGTTGTGCTTTTACCAAGTTATGTTCAGCTACTGCGAGAATTTGAAGTAGCACTGTGCTACTTACAGTGTCCAAAACCCCGATCGATAACTCGTGACACCTTGTGCGTGTTTAGCGACTTGGTTCGCAGCCAAGTGTTTAACAGAACACGCGTTTCTCTATTGGCTGTTTTATCTCGAAAAAGTGTTGCAGACGGAAGCGCATTCGTTCCTTCATCTTTGAAATATATCAGCGTTGAGAACACTCAGTTTGATCGCATTTCAGTCTCGATCACCAGTTTAGATGGAGAGTCTGTTGAATTTGAGAAAGGTGTTTCAGTTTTGCAATTACATTTTCGCCGTAAATAATGGATGAGATTTCAAGTTTTGCGATTCCTGCGCAAGTTTACGTGCACCTTCTTTCACCGCAACATGGCAGCGCGGTTGGACATGTGCAGCACGGATACGGTTCGCTTGGAAATTTTTTTGGCAGCCTTGCTAGGACAGCAAAAAATATTATTTATCCTAATCTGGTTCGTCTGGGTAGAAACGTTGTTTCTGATGTTCTACAGAACAAGACAACGTTATTAGATTCAGCTCAAAATCGAACGAGAGAAGCTGTCGGTAATATGATGTCTGATATTCAAAAAGGGCGGGGCAAAAAGCGCCGGAAACGCCGGACCACAAAATCAAAGCTCAAAGGACAGCTACACGGAATCGTAAAAAAGAAGCGCAGACGACGCTCGCGCAAGTCCAAGCCAGCTCCCTTTACCAAACCGAAGAAGCATTCTCATAAAAGACGTAGCCGAAAACGAAGAGTTCATAAACGTTTGCGCAAGAAGAAACGTATGCGCGTTCCGCTTTCGGGATTATTACGCTAACTCTCACGAGAATGGAGGCTAATACACCTTTGTGTTTAAAATCGGAATTGGACCATTTTTCTTTGCCGCCTACTCAAACGGCAATCGAATCCGCGAAGTATGTTTCCTATAATCCAATAGGAAATACTTTGAACGTGGATACGATTGCTTGGGAGGTTCCGGGAACCCCAGAGGAAATGATAGATCTAGCAAACAGCACTATTTTACTGGATGTAACTGTTTTAACCACTGCAGGAGCCGCTCCTGCCGCTGATTTGAACTGGGGCGTCGTTAACAACTTTACACGTAGCCTATTTAGCGGACATGAACTTTTATTAAACAGTGAGACTGTCTCATCTGTTCCTTCCTTATCACATTACTCATCCTACTTCGAAAACCTATTGAATTTTGGCTCTGAAGGTCGAACACAGCTGTTAAGCTCTGGTTTTGTTTTGGACACTGCCGGAAGCTTTGACGTGAATTATATTACACTGCCTGCAGCTAATCCAAACAATCTAGTTTTGAATGATGGGTTCCTTACGCGCCGTGGCATGATCGAGGGCGGAAATTCATGGCATTTATTTATGAAATTTCCTAGTGACTTAGCGAACCAGTCACGTCTTATTCCACCTAAAGTGGACTTGAAATTAGTATTGGCACGATCTAAAGACAAGTTTGCGTTGCTTTGTCCTCAAGCGCCACTTGATTTGAAAATTGTCATAAAACGGGCAACGCTTAAACTGCGCAAAGTCAAGCTGGACCCTGAGTTTTTGCTGGCTCATGAGATTATGCTTCAAAAACGAAATGTAATGATTCCTTACGTGGAATCACATGTTCTCGAGATGACCATCCCATCTGGAAGCAGTCATTGGTCTCGTGACGACTTATTTCGGGGAGTCATCCCTAAGCAACTTTTCGTTGCTCTAGTTTTGTCGGAGGCCGTTGGAGGAAACTTAACTCGCAACCCGTATAATTTTCAGCCCTATGAACTGAGCCAGATTATCACTTATGTCAATTCCGAACCGTTTCCTGGGAAAGCCTTAGAGGTTTCAGCTACAAACACACGCGACGGGTACCTGAGTCTCTTGGAAACAACCGGTATGGTTTACAAGAACTCAACACTGGCGTTTGATCAAAAAGATTGGGCCAAAGGTTATGCAATTTTCGGTTTTAACCTTGAACCTGATATTGGAGACCACACGTGCATAAATCCTACGAAAAAAGGAGTTCTAGGATTGTCCTTATCTTTTTCGGCTCAAACGACTGCCACTCTTTCCGTATTGGTCTATTTCAATAAGAACGCCCTCGTAGAAATTGACGCACGACGGAACGTTTATTGCCCATACAAACGTGCTTAAACATGAATAATATCAAGCTTCTAGATATCGTGCAGCACGATAGCTGTCTTCAGAGAATATTCCTCGGAGTGTTCTCACGAGACACGCTACCAACCGTGTCCAGTCCAAAATTTCCGCTCGCACTGATTGTGAACTCGGACAAGCACGCGGAACCCGGACAGCATTGGCTAGCTATATTTGCTAAGAACAGTAAAAATGTCGTTTTCTTTGATTCTTTTGGTAAGTCTTCTTTATTTTACGGCATGGAGTTTGACAAATTTATCTCGGAAAATTTTCCGGCTACCAATGGACATTATCAGGAAAATCGGATCCAACTCCAACATCCTCAGTCTAAACTTTGTGGTCTCTTCTCTGTATTTTTTCTTTATTACTCTTGTCGCGGTCTTACGTTACGTGAAATTGTAAATAAGTTTGAATACCCCAAAAGACTGCAATTCAATGATAAAATGCTGTATGCTTTTGCTAAGAGGAAATTGCATGTGTGTAAAAACCCTCGAAAATGTTTGAAGCATATGCCGAAAAAGCAGCAATATTCTCTGCCTATGTATAAGGTTATCTATTAAAATGCGGAAAAAGAACGTCGTTTGGTTCCGGAATTTATTTGACTCTTAAACACTTGAACACACACGACAGTTTGCATATCTCGGAAAAATTCGATTTTGGTAGGCAATACAATCAACAGAGTTGGTTTGTTAACATAGATGCACACCAAAATCGAAATTTTGATGATTTAGCCAAAATGTTTCCAGTTTTTCGAACCGTAACTGGGGTGGCTTTGCTTCTTCGTTTGCCACTGCTGTTTCGTTCTGGCGTATTAAAAGAAAAATCGGAAGGTTCAAAATCTAAATATGCTCTACGACGCTGCATATTCGGCAATAACGTAGCCGGCGCATTGCAACTTTTCATTGCCTCGAATACTTCTTCTATTCCATTTGGAGGAGTTTGTGAAGGTCCTGGATTTGTAGATGTAGTTAGCCAACGGATTAAATCCACAACGTTCGTACCGTTTTTCAAAATCCCGTTTACTGCAAGTTCCAGGTTTTTCCCAATTGAAAAATTACCGTACTTTTGTAAGTGCGTTAGCAAATGGCGTGCGTTGTTCTGTTGCTTCTCAGGTAGTAGAAAAACCACTCTATCTGTGGACTTATCGCTACCATGCGTTGCAGCATCAGTTTCGTCGAAAGGATGCTGCGCTGGATGATGCTGCATAGGCAGTGTAGCCTGTCCTATATAATTGTTGTACCGCTCCATAGCGTCGCTATGTGCATTTAAACGCTGTCTGCTAGTCATTGTCGGATTCTGCAGTGAGTTTGTCATATCTCGGTATGACTTGGTCAATGGACTCGCATAATAGTCCAGATGAGCATGTGTAGGCTGTACAGGAACGGGAGACAGGCTTCGCGATTTCCTGACAGCACGTAGCTGTTCTTCATTTAACAAAAACATTCGTCGTGCCATTTTCAAGCGTTTCCCAAAACAAAATTAAGCACAGGAGGTAGGATTAAAGACAATAAAGCAAAGCCTTTTGCTAACAGAAAACTTCGTTTAGTTTTTCGGGACACAGACTTTTTAGACAATAACTTTAAATAGGGCAATAAACGTCGAACTCGCTGAGCTTTCGACGATTCAGAAACGGGAACCGTGCCTTCAACAATCTGGAGCGCACATTCAGAAATGGCATCAATCAAAGTGTCTTCCGAATTTTTAATAATCGCTTTCGCAAGTTTCGGCTTGCTCTTAGCTATTGATGACAATAAATCAATATTGGAAACGGTTTTACTTCGCTCCATTATGCCGGTAGATAAACTTCAGTATAGCCAGGAAAGTTCTCTCCGAAAATCGACGATTTCAGTCGATATCGATCGCTTATATTGTGTTGCAAATCAATTACAATATAACCAAAAGGCTTCTCAAAAGCGGCTGTGACGGCTTCCATGAAATAATTAAGTTTATTAGGAAAAGGTTGGCGTCCTAAGATTTGTAGTTGCTGTCGGTCCTGAGGATTTTTAAAACAAACAATGACTTTGGCGTTTAGCCGTATATCTCGACCAAAACTCTGTTTAAAAAACAGATTTTGTGTCAGATAGATGACCGTTGTATTGGAATGGCGTCCACCGTTGCAAAATAGTTGGGCAACGTGTTTGCTTGTTTTTTCTTCTAGGTGCAAGTCGTCAATCACACAAACGTTAACTTGTTTTTTATCAAAAAAATTCGGCTTTGAAATTTCTTCTGGCAAACCTTCGATAAAAGTAATTGGAAATCCTTCCTTTACAAGTTGATCGTATAATGACTGATACTGTTTATAAAACCAATAAACCCGTTCCGGAACTTGCGAGAGTTTATTAAATCGGAGAATATTTGCCACAAACGTGGTTTTACCAGAACCAGAATTCCCACTGATTAACATAGAAGTTGGGTGATAAAACACATCATTCAACTGCACTTCCATTATTACGTCCGAGTAGCAAACGACGTGATTCATTTAAAACAAACGAAATCAGAGGCATAATGATGTTGTGGATAGGAAATCGATCAGTAACTCTTAATACAATGACAGCACCTAAGCGGAAAAGTTGAGAAAACACAAACGGTATGGCGTAAAATAGAGCCCAAATGAGTATTCCCCGCGAGTTCTTTTCCTCTACGGGAATCGGTGGTGGCGTTTCAGGGTCCATGGTTTCTATGGATCAAAAAATTTCAAAATTAAAAATTTGATTTCAAACCGGAAATTTCAAACTGAATTTACACAACAAAAACATACCAGTCGTAGTTGATCAGTTGGCATCGTCAAAAATGAGTAAGTCGGCCGGCTTTCCGTCAAACTCGTCGCCCCAAGATGGATGTACCGGTGGTGTAAACCCGCCCACCGTATCTCGTTTCTCTTCTCCCAGATCCTCCGGTTGAGTGAAAGGAACTCGTCCCTGTTCCAGTTTCTTCAGCTTTTCGAACTTGTCCACCCGTTGATAAAAATAGTCGAATTTTGGTACTGGAGGACGGATATCGTCGTCGTCATCACATATGCCAGTGCATGTCTCATTCCAAACTTTGACACCACTACCGTCAGGGCACTCGAAAGTAATAACTTGCTGGATACGATAGCCGACACTGGGGCAGGCTTTGCGCCATTTCTTGATGTGATACTTTAAATAGTTCCGCATACGACCGTGTGCCAAATCGCGAACGATGGGGCGCCATTCTTTCCAATTTTCATCCGTACACTTAGTTGGATTCTCTCGGAAGGCGATATTAGTCCCCTTTTCCTCTTTAGGATACAGTGCAAACGCTACTTCTCCAAGCGGCTGTTGATGGAACCAAGTTTCCTTAACAAACTGCGCTCTAACACCAATAGTGAGATCAGGATAATACTTTTGAGCGTCTGTAAAACGGGCAAAAAGATCCCGATAAACTCCTTGTAGCATATGAACGTCGTCCTGCTGAACGGTGCTGTAGTATACAACACCGTTTTTCATCATACGTTCTCCAGTTCCGACCGGGAACAGAGCGTTAGCGGCGTTTTCTAAAGACATTCTCAAACTCGCGTGAAAATAACGGCGAATATATCTTCAGTGGCACGGTACATCGGCAAAAGTTTCGGCAGAACTACTGTATGTGTGTGTGTGTGTGTGTGTGTGTGTGTGTGCGTGTCTGCGTATCTGGTTGAATATGCGTTCAAAGTCAGAATGCTGTTAACTCATCGTTTTGTTGCAGATGCACCGCCTACTTCAGGTCTTGGTCTTGCTGTCAGTGGCCAGCAGCGCGTGCGGTGTATGGACGCGCTGTTTCAGCCACTGTCAGTGCGAGCGCATCGAGGGCGTGGTGAACTGCGGCGGGCGGGACTTGACTACTCTGCCCACACTGCGCGCTGCAGAACACTGGGTGCAGGTCGTCCTGTTCCAGAAGAACAGGCTGTATAGTGTCCCGTACGCTGCTCTTGCCCGATTTTTCCCGCGGCTGCGCCTGTTCGATGCCCGTGGTAATCCGATCCTGGATTGTGGAGAGCCCGCGACCGTCAACTTTACGGTCTTATCAGACTGTGGACGGCTCCCCGTCACAGCCACAACGACCGTGCCGCTGAACACGACTGATTCGGGCACGAGTATATCGCCGAGCAAACCCGCGTCAACCACCACCGCGAACCATGATCCGGCACCGATGACCAAGCCGCCGACCGACGAGCCCGACAGCGCGTTCAATGTGCCCAACGTCGTTTTCGCCATCATCGGCGTAATTACCCTGATTGCGGCCATATCAAGCGCAGTGGTTTTTCTTAAGCGTCGTTGCGCTCCTGTAGCCCACGCTATCATGTCGGTGGTTAATGAGCATACCGACCTTTAATTACTGTACATATGCTTTTTGTACAAATTAGTTTCAGTTTTGTACATACTTGTTTCTGTACAGATTCTGTAGTTTGAATCTCTGATGTCTGCGCTTCCATTTTGATAATGTGATCTTCTGTTTTTGGGATATGTTACGTTCTGCGGTGTAAAAAAAAAATAATTACTGTACAGATTTTTACGAAATAATAAAAATTCGATTTTGGTTGGCATCACGTTCTGGTATGGTATTCGTAGATCAAGTTGCTTACCAAATTCGAAATTTTACATTATTCATATGTACTGTACTTATACATAGGTTGTAATGTAGGATGCAGTATTCGGTGCATTTTACTGTGATAGCGACGTATTCTGAGGTGTAAAAACATGGTTATTGTACAGATTCTGCTGAAAAAATAAAAGTTCGATTTTGGTTGGCATTTCATACTAGTTATGGTATTCGTAGATCAAGTTGCTTACCAAATTCGAAATTTTACACTCTTCACATATACTGTACTCATATACAGCAATTATGGTATAGGACGGTTTAGAGCAAGTATTCGGTGCATTTTGTTTGTTAATGAGTATTAATATCTTTTTTTTTGTTGAAGATGGAAGATTCCATGGAGATCCCGGAGCTGCTGCCCGTCTCAACCGGGCTACCCCGTACCACACCCCCATCGTCTACGGAGCATGTGATTCGTCGTAAGACTGGTAAACCACTGACCACGGACATCGGGGACAGCGACTCCTCTGATGAAGAGGAGAATGCCACTCCACAGCCCCAAGCCGGCACATTCGGACACAGTGAGCCACACACAGCCGCACAGACCGGAGACGAGTCGTCGATGAGGTACAGTACGCGGTGCAATAACTTCCAATTGTGCAAATGAAATATTCGAATTTGGTAGTCATTGTGCATAATCGTGTACGTTACAGTAAGTGCTGACCAAAATCGATTTTTTTTTCTAGCACACTGGCGGCCGTGAACCGTATGATAAGCGCGGTTCGTACTCCAGCGGTTGATAGTGTGGAGCTAGCCGGCGATGAAGGAGCAGACGAAGCGGACGCGGCAGCCAACCGGGCGGATTTGGAGGAAATGGGTGTTGGAGAGGAGCCCGAGGACGGTATGGACATCGCTGTGCAGTCCGATGCCGCGGAACCTGACGAAGATGCACCACATAGTAGTGCCAGTGGTACGACTGCTGACAGTGGTGCGCGTGCAGTGAGTGCAGCTGGCTCGTCGACACGTGCGCCGGACTCGGACCGCATTTTGACCCGCCGACTTGGACGCGAAGCCATGCGAAAACTTCGCGAAAGAATGAATTCTGTTGAGTTAATTTGCGGTCGCATGGCATTTCAGCGCCTCGTGCGGGAGATCATGGAAAGCATGCGCCCTGACTTTTCAATCCACTCCGCTGCGCTATTTGCTTTACAGGAAAAGATGGAGTTCTTCTTTATTAAGACTTGCGAGAAGGGCGCCGCAGCAGCTGATCATGCGAATCGCGTAACCGTCATGCCGCGGGATCTTGACCTTGTCCAGTATGCGCGGGAGGAGAACTTGCGCAACGATCCACGGTTCAGCCCAGACGGTAACCTGGCTAAATATCTGAACTATCAGAAACAGCGCCGCCAAAACCTGTATGTACCAGCTGCCGCACCACAGCGTTCTGCAACGGCCGTATCCGTGAAACCAACCGGCCACGCTGGGTGGAAGCGTCCTTTGGCGCTGGAGTCGTCTGACGAAGATGAAGAAGTCGCGCCGACCCCGACCAGTCCGACTTCGTGTAGGTATTCTACTGCGTTTACTTCTTAATTATGCACAGAACTGTTTTGTTGTAGGCACGCTTGGACGTGTTATGCAGCCTGGACGGGCCATTCGTGGGCGTGGAAAAGGTGTGTCGACCCGCGGCCGTACGGCTGCCGCTGAAGTGCAGCGCACTCGATCCCCAAGTAGAACCCCGGGAACTGCCGTCTGCTCGCGTGGGGCACGACGTGGACGTACAGCACGTGGAGCGCGCGGATCTCGCGGTACACGAACAACCGCACCGGTTCATCGACGGACACCAAGCCCAACCCCACCGCGCTCTGTTCAACCAGGTACCGTATTCTGAGTACAAATACTATACCATGCACATACGCATAACTTTGCATTCATGTGTTTAGCAGTGCGTCGTGGTGCCGGAGGCTCAAAACGTATCTGCCTGGGACGACCTAATGGGGTGAACCCCAGCCAGCCGCCAACGCCACGTCCACAGCATCGTATAGCCATCGGCCCGCCAGGTTCAGCGTGCTCACCATCGTTCTTGGCAAGTCGCAGAGGTAAGGCGTTGAACGCGTACACACACACACTCAAGCAAATGTACATTCTATGGGTTGTTAACACTTGTAGCGTATGACCGTGCGATAGCGGCACACCGGCGTCGCTTCGCTGAAGAACGTGCTGCACGTAGTGGACAGCGCCCAGCCGCTGCGCAAGATCCTTCGTCATCATCGTCTTCGGCATCGTCTGACCAACCAAGCAACGGTACTTTATTTTTACAACTTTAGTGTATAACAGAGCCGCAGTTATTTATGTTTTCAGCCAGCATTGATTTCATCCGGCCCCGTGAAGCGGAGGGTCCCGCCGAGGGTATGCAGTTGCTGGGTGGCGTTCGGAAGCCAAGCGGTGTTGTCGTTGCTGTGGACGGCAACATCACTCGCGTGCCAGCCGGCGAGATGACTGCGAAGCAGTTCCATAATCGACAACGTTTGTTCTAACATGTACGCGTTCCACTACCTAATTATTTAAAGAAAATGTCACCGTTTTAATTTTCACTAATATTTGTACTGTTGACAGGACGTTGAGCGGAACTGCGATGTGGCCGGAACGCGGAATTCGGAATGCGTGGATGCGTAGTTGTTTTGTTTTGCTTTGTTAATGCATCGGAGTGGTTGCTGTGTCATTTGTTTTCGTGTTATGTGTACGCGTGGTGACAGGGATGATTTGTTGTTTTTTGTTATACGCGCGGTACCGGGATCAGATCGTGTTAAACGCTGTGTGCGTGGTACGGGGTGATGTTTTCAAATGTGGTACGGGGATTGTTTCATGTATTTTGGTGACCGGGATAAAGCAGCGGGAATTTTTTCAATAAAGCAGGTGTAGTGGCCGTATTTTTTACTGTACACTAGTATTTTTTATTTCGTTAATTAAAAACCTAAAAATTAGCCATTGTTTAAGCTAATGAATTACGTAATCTAATTAAATTAGTATAAATTGCGTATATCTATTGTTTAAATTAAATTAAATTTAATTATATAGATAATTGCCGGCAGGTGTTACTGCGCGGCCCCCTGGGGTGTTTTTGGCGCCCAAACGCTGGTCACTCTACTCACGTGTAAAAATCGCCATGAAGCAGTCAGCAATGCAGTCATTATTCGACAATACAACACAGGCTGCATATCAGCTCAGTTACCGGATGCAGCTATCAACAAGATCAGCCGGATAATCACCAGGACATGGCCTTTCCCAGTTTAACGTGTGGCGTTGTCATCACGGGGACGCTGAGTGGCTGGCTGTAAACCTAAGGACGACCCACTAGAAACACCTGGGACAGCCAGGCAAACGAGCAGCGGCTCTGTAGTGAAGAATATTGGGCGATTCTGGACTTACAACATATCATGCATGAATTGTTTCCGCACTGCCAAATGCAGTGCCATTCGTTTTGTCGGAAGGTACACTTACTATGCTATGCTTTGTGTGCATAATTGGTTGTCTGAAAAATTTATTAAAATGAGTATTGTTTGATCGATTTAGTTTTTGGATCGATGTGGATGCCGGTGTGTGTGCGCACGTCTTCAGCTTCTGCTGCACTTGTGAAAACATCTGCAAGAAGAGGCATTGTGTGCCGACTGATGCTGCGCTTTGGGAATTTGTGCATCTAGTACCTGCAGTAATATAACAGCAAACGAATGTACTCTTTCGGAATATGACCTTATACAGATGACCATCGATATTTATCCGCAATGAGAAATGCCTTACATGCCTTCTGTGGTCCGCTCTGGTTAATTAGTTACTTCGGTTATCTCATCCTTTCAGTGTTGCCACAAGTGGGATATGTCCAGTCGTGGACAGAAGATACCGGCTCTGTTCGCAAGCGTAATCTAAATGTGTGTTTGATACTTGAGAATCCTTTACAGGAGGCACTGGACCAGTTTTTTAGTTACCGCAGAACAGCAGCTGCGCTGGACTTGGCAGTGGAAAATGTTAATACCTATATCCTTTCGCCGGCAAATATGCAGCTCGTTGTTTGGTTCAGGAGCGGCGGTGATACCTGTGACTCGGCGCAGGACGTTATTTCCGGTGGATTATCCCTTATTACGCAAGGGGTCACGTGCAATCTTTATATCGGTGCCGGTATGTGAATCACATTTGCACAAGATACAGCAAACAGTAAAAACACAATGTTTTAATTACCTAAAGTAGATAGCCAAATTTGGCCCAATATAATTCAACCTGCTTGTAACGTTGATAACTCGGGAATTGTTTGGACGCTTCCAGCTCGCTCGCGTTTTCTTCCGACAGAACACCACCGTTTCTGATATACATGAAACTCTACTTATCCAGTCGAATATTATGTATCAGTAGCGAATTCAGCGAGATCGTTGTTAAAAGAATATTCAAAATATTCACTGCATAATTCATACTGATTTTGTGGTAGGTTGTGGAAATAATGCTGATGCATTATACAGTTTTGCGGAATATTACAAGGTACCCCTTATTGCAATCCCTGCAGCTGGCCTGGAAACTACGGGACCAACGCGAGATACATACAAGTTTTTGGCCAGGACGTCTTACACCTTTGATGATGTTTGCAGTTCATTGATTCAAATTTTGCAACTCTGGGGATACTTACACACAACGGTTTTCACCGATGACAGTCAAAGTTTTTTTCATGAATTAAGTGACGCTTTCGTAGCGTCATTCGATAAGTACAGTCCAAATATTAGTTTACATAGCCGTTTCGTGTCCCTCAGTAGTGGGTCTAATTTATTGGATTCTGCCGGCATCGTCAATCGTATGCTGGAAGCCAGCACATCTTCCAGAGGTAAAGGTCCTTTTTGCATACGTACCCTGTTTCATATCTATATAGCGATTGGGATATGGTGGCTCGGATTGTTCATTTGTAAGACTACAAAGTACATAGCCGAAGTCATCTCGATTTGTTTTAGCAAATCTTGGTTAAATTGACAGTACAATCTCACCAACATATAATTACGCGGCAGTTTGGGATACTGATGTAAGGAAATACTTATTGTTTAATTACGGGAAGATCCCCTTATATTACTTTCCCGCGACCGGAGGTGAACAATAATCGTTTGATCGGCACGTTTCTCTCCTTGTAGTGTTCATTCTTTTATTTAACGCAACGATTGTCCGTGATTTTATGGTAAGTTTCACACGTCTTTTGAACAGCCTGTGTACAGTATTTGTTACGCACACGTTCTTTTCTCCAGCTGAAAGCCAAGAGGCTGGGGATGACGGACGGAAGTTACGTATATTTTGCTATAGAACTCTTTCCCAGCAATTACTGGGGATCGTACACCTGGAAGACCGGGCAGCTTAATGATCAGGTATGACGCCTCATTTGCTTGGAAAGGTGACAGTTGCTAGAAAGACGGTTCTGCCTTGTATAACTTAAATATATTAAAGATATCCCCATACGTATGCATGCATGATTAGCGATGAATACAATAGAATACGCGAAAGATGATATAGTTACACGGTTACACCCAATAGATTTCCACAGTGCCTTTATTTTCACTGCGTATTCTCATCGCTTTAACATAATTTTTATAATATTTATTTGCGAAAACTCCTATTTATTATCGGTAAAAAATTATTACTACTCGCGTTACTTAACAGTTTTCATCCTTTTCCTTTAAACTTGTTCAAAAATTTGAAAGCTTGATAGTTTAACGGTTTACCCATACTTCGTACTGCGTACAGACTACGTGGGAGAATATTACTTAACGATAAAAAAGCTAAAATGAGTTCATGCAAATATAACAACTCCAAAGACAGTACAAGTCCCTCTGATACCAGCATTCAACCATATACCGAAAATATATTTTAAAGAAGAACACATATGAACGGAAGAGAAGGCTATTAATGCCATATGCGATGATATGCACTGGAGACAGTGTGCTTAAACATGATACTGCTGTATCCCAAACGAGTAACGCACTTTGATACTTATCCGTTTTTTTGCATACCTTTGACCTTTAACATATTTATTATACAGGAAGCCCGAGAAGCGTACGATTCACTGTTTGTTTTGTCTTTGATCGAACGACAAAGCCCAGCATTCGAAGTATTTTCCACCAAAGTGAGAGTTCGATCACAAGAAAAATTTAACTACACATTTGGAATGTTTGAACCGGTATGCCATAATACAGAAGTACAAATTTAAAATAAGCACTTAGTAATTGAAGGTGGATTAATGGGTTGCATGTTATAAAGTTCCTGTATACGTCCGAGTACTTCGAAATTTTTTGTGTTGGTGTACTTTTTGCTTTTGATATCGTTTAAAAAACTTTATTTTATTTTTTCTTCTCTCTCGTTCTTTGTTTTAAACCGAATTTCTTTTTTTTAGCAGAACTCTAGATCTTGGTCAAAGGCCTTTGTCTATGGTCTGACTGCTCTAAATGAATTACGTTTAGTAACTCTCCTAAACTGTTTTCTACAGATCGATTCCGTTGTGACCAGCTACTACGAAGCAATTTTTCTTTATGGGACAATAATAAAAAAATTATGGATTGAAGAGGCTAACGTAAGCAATGGAGAACTGGTTGCTAAAACGTTCAAGAATTTTAACTATACAAGCGAATTAAGTGGAAACTTCCACATGGACAAATTTGGAGACCGCGATAATGATTATGTCCTGAAAGATCTCGACGAAGTTACAGGTGCATTCAGAGTAAGTTCACGAGGTACTAGCAGTTATTAATTTGTGAAAGCGGAAGTAAATGATTGATTAGGCGCATGTACATAAATAGTTAGTCATAAATAATTTACATGTACGTCTTTCGCAGTCATTATGCGCTTATGTACAGACTACAGACGTAAGATATCTGCTTGTACTTCTATATGATATTCAACTGCATTAAAAGCCCCAGTTATATACAGCTGTTCATTTTGATCCACATAAAATTCATGCTTCCTCCTGTAAATACATACTCCTTCAATTATTTGTAGCCTTCCTTGAAATACAATGTGGATCTGGGTTTGCAAGTACTGGCGCCAATACAGTGGCCCAATCGCTCTACACCACCACCCGATGTCCCATGGTGTGGCTTTAAAGGGGAAGCTATTGTTTGTCAAGCCCTAAGTTCGTAAACATTTTATGGTTTCAGTTGTATTTTGAATTTGCAAACAAAATTACTTTGTAGTGTCTTCCTGGAATGGTGGCCTGACTGCCGTGGTTGCTATTGTTCCACTTTTGGCACTAGCCGGCATAATTGGCGGAATAGTCTACTCAGTGCACCGGTAATTGTTCAATTTGTACAGTACTATGTATACAGAGTACACTGCACATCGTAACAAAGACGAGGCGTGTCTTGTTTAGGCGAGCTCAAGCAGGACCTTACGATCCGTACTGGTGGAAGATATTGGTGGATGAACTGCAAGTTCATCCTACCGGTCCAGCTGCTTCCTTTCACTCCAGAAATTCTGAGGTATATAGGCCTAAATGGTCAAACTTGTTATGATTCTAGTTTAAGCTTAATTAATTTTGCACTGTTTTCAGCTGAAATCGGAAGCTGTCGGGTCAAAAAGCACACGAAGCCGGTCAAACAAATCTTTCGTTGGGAGTTTTTTTGATAACCGGGCATTTTACCAGGGAGTTATGGTATACAGCTTCGTTAATCTGCGCTACAAAAATTTGCTTAACTGCTTACATGTCTTTAAATCTTTTACTAAGACATTATGGATATGGATTATACAGGTAGCCGTTCGTGACATCTCTAAAATTGTGACTGTAACGGCCAGTGAAATGGTAGACGATATGAGACTGGTACGCCCATTTGCAGTAGTTTGTCTGATTTCCGGTATACATATCTACACTTATTAGCCTTTTAAGGAGCATTCGTTATTGCACAATGGTACATGTTGCAAAAAATTGCGTACGAAACCCAACAATTATTGTATAATTTGATACGGTAGATAAGAGAGTGCGTGCATGACAACATTCACAAGGTTATTGGTATCGCCGTGTCACCATCCAATGTGTGCATGCACGTTGTGGCCGAGTTAGCATCTCACGGGAGTATCCAGGATGTCTTGACATCGGACGCCATCCGTCTGGATTGGTCTTTCAAAAATTCCATCATATCGGATATCGTTATGGTAAGGTCAAGTCTTTGTGGTCAGTTAGGTATTTCGAACGACGAACGGTGAACTGAATCACCATTGTAAGCAATAGATGACCGACCCGCTTAGTGTGACATTTAAATTAGCGCGATCAGTTTCACGGCGAATGATTATCGTCCTACGTACGCCACGGTGTGCGATAATTATAAAATGTACAGTATATCATCCGCTGCATCTGTGACGGTGCTGTACGATCACAGGTGCAGTTGTAATATTTAAACAATTGACTTACCACTGCATCAATTTCACTGCAGGCGATTTAAATTCGACAAATTAACTCTAATTTAACTTACAATGTTAGGGAGTAATATCTATCAACCGTTCAATAATTATTGATTTGGTTATCAATAAATATAAATTTATGATTATAATTATTATAATTATTGATTATCGATAATTATTAATTATTTTATTATCAATTTGTTTTGATTATCATGCTTTTCGGCCTTTATACGAAGATAATCAATTTTTTGCGATGGTGTGTGCCACTATTAATTTTGTGGCTTCTGTTACTTCAGGGTATGGATTATCTTCACCTCTCAACCATCCAATCGCACGGGGCGTTATCCGCTCTGACATGTGTTGTCGACCGACGCTTTGCCATGAAAGTATCGGATGCTGGTTTGTGGCGGTTACGAGATCCGAAATTGCTGCTTCCCCCACAAGCTAGCGACAAAGAAAGAGACTATGAGCCGCTTTTGTACAGGGCTCCAGAGTTGCTTCGTGGGAAGATGCCTCCCAAGGGATCTCAAAAAGGTCACTACAGCCTTGACGCCACCGCTCTCTACCAGTCGTGTCGTTTATTATATTTTTTCTCTTGCAGGTGATGTGTACAGCTTTGCGATTATTCTCCAACAAATAATACTTCGTGGCGAGGCCTATGAAACACCAGGCGATAACTATGCACTGGATTTAACAAAACACGAGATCGCCATGGAGGTACAAAAGGGCACGGATCCGCCGTTTCGTCCCCGCGTGCCTCGTGTTGCCTGCCCCAATGAATTATACCGCCTAATGGAAAACTGCTGGTCCGAGTACCCAACCGAGCGGCCGTCCTTTGTCAAGATTAAGCAGAACCTACACATGGTTATTGGAAAAGTAGGCGATAATATCGTTGATCATTTGTTGAAGCGGATGGAAGAGTACGCCGAAGAACTGCAGCAACAAGTGGCAGAGAAGACCGACCAATTCATGGAAGAAAAGCGACGATCAGAGGAACTGCTCGGACAGTTGTTACCCAAGTACGGAAACTTCGGCTTGATGAAATCATTAGAATCCTGACAGATTTTTATAGGAGTGTAGCGCAAGCTTTGACAAAAGGCCAGTCCGTCAACCCTGAAGCATATGAATCCGTTTCCATTTACTTCAGTGATATTGTTGAATTTACCAAAATATCTGCTTCCGGAACCCCAATGGTAATTTTTACGGGTTCCAACTTCGCCTCGAATTCAAGTTTGGTTACAAATTCGAAATGATATATGTGAATGCGTGTTCTGTTTTTTCAGGAAGTCATTCAGTTGCTCAATAATTTGTATACTGTTTTCGATGCCGTAATAGAGCATTTCGATGTTTACAAGGTACAGTAACAGCTCATAAACTGGTAAAAGTGCGTAATTGTTTGTAACCTTGATTACGTAGCGTTTGCACAATGTTGAAAGAGTCCTGCTGCTACAAGTAAAATTATCTAAACGTGTATTCTGTTATTCTGCACATGCACAGGTGGAAACCATCGGCGATGCCTACATGGTAAAGTTCATTTTCAGAGACACCATATTTTCTAAACCAGTAATATTATGGTACTTGGTATTTTTAATTACAATTTCTAACAACAGCATCCCATATTTTTCGTTTAGGTGTGCAGTGGCCTACCGGTGCGAAATGGTAACCGTCACGTCGTTGAAATAGCCAAAATGTCCTTACAAGTTGTCCAAGCTATAAGCAATTTCGAAGTACCGCAAAAATCCCATGAACTTCTGCGAGTTCGCATTGGAGTGCATTCTGGTCCCTGTGTTGCTGGTAATAAATGTTAAATATTATAATTAACATTATTTGCTGCGACTGCAGCTACCGATGGTCATTCCCACACACCGAATTGTTTAATATGTTATATGCAGTAAGAATTTGGTCCCCCTATAAACTGTTTAAGGCATGGGTTTCCAAGTCCATGCTTTTTGATTTCATAAACTTAATTGAAGTCGATTTTTTAATTTACTTTAATATCTTAAATGGTTCCGCAACATCAACTAATTAGAAAGCGATAGCAGTTTTGTAAAATTTTCTTGCCGTTCAAATGCCACACAAACACAAACAAAAATTCACACTCAGCATTTGTAGGAGCTGTTAGATACTACAAGGTCATGACTAATATGTTAATATTTATTAATCATTTAATTAATGTGTAGCGCAGCGCAGCCTTTTTTGTTATGTGGATTGCCAGATAAACACGCATATATTTATAGGTATTGTGGGCCTCAAAATGCCGAGATACTGCTTGTAAGTGTCTACCTCTTAACTTAATTTAGTAAAGCTTGCATAATTTGTTTAGTCATATACTTGATACGCTTCATTGTGCAGGTTATTAAGTAAGCTCGTAATTTTCGTAGTTTAAGAATGTATCACCTGTATAATTATACTTCTTCGTATGTGTACATAGATTTGGAGACACAGTTAACACTGCCAGTCGCATGGAATCTTCGGGAGAGGGTAAGTTTGACTTCAAAAAATATTTTCTTTCAGATTTACAACATATGAATAGAATTTTAACGTATTCGTATTAAACGTAAACGAATTAGGCTTTCGTTTGCATTTTCGAAAGAACTAGTCGAATAAAGCAATCGCAAAGTGCGGCTGTGTTTTTTGTCTTCTGTCCACAGCGAACAAAATTCACATTTCCGAGCAAACTTATCTGTTATTGGAAGATAATGGAAGTTTTATTATGGAAAAGCGAGGTCCCGTGGAAATAAAAGTATGGACAGGCACTCGGTGCCTCTTATGATTTTATGTAATTTGAAAGCACAGAAGTTTAGCATACAATTACGTTTCAGGGAAAGGGCATCATGGTGACGTACTGGCTTATAAAAATGTTATAATACTTCTTCTGAATACATATTGTATTGGAATAATTATTGATTACTGGGCCCGTGTAGAAATTTGAGATGCTATGTGTAATGTAGTGGATTCGAAATTGTACCGTACGCTGTTTCTATTGTATATTGCGTTCTTTGTGCATGCCAATGGCTCAAATTCGTTGTAACTTGTTCAGAAATAAAAACATGCTGATTAATATTCCAAATTGTCGTTTTCTAAAATGGTACCTAAAAGTAATAAAGAAAGACTACGTATAATAAGAAAGTCGACCTTTTTAATGAAGATACCGTGTTCTTGCATACACGCTAGAAAACAGTCGTTGGCTATTTCTAGCCGGCAACTGTCAAAAGTACAAGTCAATATTTTATCATCTGGTCATGCGTTTTGCCTGGATGAAGCATGCAGTTGGACAAAGACATTCATCATCAGAATAACATATCGATTAAAAAAATAGTGAACTTGTTATAATGGAACATTGGTTGTTGTTCTGCAGCCGCCTTCCCGGCAAACTTCCCAATAGGCAACACTGCTGCATGATTGCATCCCCTGTACATGCAGCACACATTTAACTATTCGTGCTAACTTTCACCCATTTGGTCCTACTTAGGCATGACAAAATCTTCCCGTGTAGGAATCTGAATGGGCTGTAAGTCGATATGGGGTGCAGGCTAGTTGCCTGTCTATGGAGCGGCTGCACATGCTGCACAAGTCTCGATCCTTCCGAAATCGAAATCGATTTATGCACAATTTTGCAGCTTCATCCTCTTTTTCTTCCTATGCCCTCCTGCTGCCGCTGCAGTGATGTGCGCTTGTGAACTTTTTACAGCCAGCCCAGCAACCCGCGCTGCTACAGGACACGTAACATATTGCATACCGTGAGGGGAGGCATTCCCTATTTTTTATGCCATAGATTGCTGGGACCAGGCTCCGTGCTGCCAAGTTGTACTTATTGCTGCCGATCAGCGTATCATGATCGGTTCACACACGACGGGTTCGGGTACCTGCAAATAAGCCTTCTATATTTTCCCCCATATTCCCCATCTTTTGTACCGCTAATTTAATTTGTTTAATCCAGCTTGACATCCGCCGTTAGAGCAGGTAAGAAATGGCGCGATAACCTTTGTAATTAATTGCTTACCAGTTAGCATGCGTAGTAAACTGACAGTATATTGTACAAGTATCTACCATTTAAGCGTTGTTCAGTGCACGCATCGGAGAAAGCCGCTGCAGACAGATTGCTTAAGATGCGACAGTTTCAACTTTTACACACTACAGTTACTGCATGAGGTTACCCAAATTGTGTACAACCATAAATATTTGAAAACTTATAAGCAGTGCTAGAAAATTTGCAGCAGGCACAACCATTTTGCAGCTGACCTTTAATAGAAAAGAGGTTTAATTTGGTTGGACCACTTATAGACTCTTAATTAAGCTTTATTAATACAATGCTTTGCAGACATCGTTCTCATATGTAGCTATCATAGAAAAGCTTGGGCTCTAGAGACCTGCAAGTTTTGAAACGATTGGAAAGTATTTAACTTAATCTTATTTGTAGGAAAGCGAATTTTGATATGTATCCTAGAATAGTGCAAAATTCAAGAAACGCAATCTAATTCAATATCTTAATTATTTAAGAAAACAGGGCAAACAAACTCGACAGAAAGGCAGACAACGAATTTATAACCGGAAATTGAGCTGGTCAGCATCATACAAATCTCTATGTGACTGTTAATATTGAATTAGGAGCACTGGAGCAGAAAAATAATTGGCATTCGTGCCATATCATAGTTTGAAAACTTACAAAGTTCGCCAGGCGTCAGTATAATTTTAAATTTTTTTTCCTAAAACTTCTTATTGGGTAAGAGATATCCGCTGAAATTGTTGAGTACCATAATAATTATTTAAACAGTTGTACTTTAACATGAATTGATTAAACAGAATGTTTACTGTGAAAATTAATAATATGCTACCTGCTTTAATTTCGCCAGATACAGTACCTCAAAATAGTGAATTATTCAATTAGCAGTTAAAGCACATGCCTTGACGTTTTGTGATTAATTCTGCCACTTCATAAACAACAATTCAACAGCATGCCAGATGTAAAAAATGATATGGTTAAGTTACATATAATGCACAATTCTCTGCAATGGTCGAATGTCCTGTGCGTGTGCTCGTGTTATCGTAATGTATTTTACTTAAGTTTGCACATATAATTATTACAGTACATATTTAAGAGTGTGATATTGTAGAGGTGAACAGATCAAGTATGCTTAATATAACAATTAATCGACTATGCCCAGTTCCGAATTCCAGATGTACAGTACTTGAGGTGCAAATAGAACATGAACTACAAGTCCAGGCAGTACAAGTGGGTGTAAAAGTACGACGAAATCCATATGTTTCGCAGAAAATGAGCAACACGCGCCGTGACTGGGATCAGTTTGGCGGGTCGGGAAGTGGTGGCGGTGGATCATATCCGAGTGGCGCCCCGGACTTCACCAAATCCTCGGGTCCAGCTGACTTCTCGCGTTCGGCTGGCAGCAATGACAGTTACAACACATCCAACCAGTCGATGTCGATGGGAACCGCCCAACCATCGGATCCATCGCAGCCCTTCGATGCTAATTATGCCGGTGGCCAAGTCCCGCCTCCCACTGGCCTAATGGGTACCGTGCACAATGTGGCAGAGACGGCAAAAACCGCCACAATGAACGCCATGGAAGGTGGAAAGAATTTAGCACGACAGGCATCGGAAAGCGCTAAGAATCTGGCGACCGGCGCCTGGGAGAAGATTTCCAGTATGACAGGACCGAAACCATAAAGTTTACCTGGGACAAGATAGTTTTTCGTTCGATCGAATTACTGACGGGACACACATGCAATCGAATATTATTTTCTTTCGTGTTTCCTATAATTCCAAATCTCATAAGCGTAATTATTGTTAGTAAGACTGCATTGCTTGTATTTCCACCGTTTAGTGCGTAACGATCAGTCATTTGTTTGTTTTCTTTAATTAACAATAGATCGATTTCGTGTGTTTGAAGTGAGATGAGCTAATATCCCATATGATTAGTCAAGTCTGAAAACGTATTGTGAGATTTTTTGTCTGTTCATTAGTATGGCTGGATTCATGTGGTTAGTATATTAACACCATAAAAACTACAATCATCTACTATATAGAATCAATGTCAGTTCTATAAATACAGTGTCTATTTATTTTAGTACGGTTTAACACAGTGGGTCCAAAACAAAATTCCGCGGTAAATCACGTACTGGAAGTATTAAAGTATTAATATAATTATAAAGTAAGTAGTTTCAAACTTAGGGCTTTGTACCTGAAGTTACATTAACATTATTAGCAGTAATTCCAAAACGCATCCTGAAATACTTCTATCAATACTTGTACTTGAACCGAACGAAACGGAAATAACGAAAATTGTCTAATCACAGTTATTATAAATCCTGAAAGGTATGAGTAAATTTACCGGTATATTAAATGCCAAATCCGCGACTGATGTTTATAGTTTCAGGTCTGCTTATATTGGTTATTATAACAACCAAAATTATTATTAGCTCACATTATTGCGTATTATTACCACAAAAGGTTTACGGTTGAAATCAATGAAATCATTGAAATATAATTCAGGGTAACTTCAGGTACAAAGCCCTAAGTTTGAAACTACTTACTTTATAATTATATTAATACTTTAATACTTCCAGTACGTGATTTACCGCGGAATTTTGTTGCATTGCACCCCCTTACAACTTTATTAAAGACCATTCTTGCTGAATGCTGAATCGAATTCAAGATATGTATAAGGTGCACGCACTTTCGCTCATATATTGTAGGTATACGAGTACCGTATAGTCAAGATTATTTCGTTTAATAAACCAAATGCGAAGTACGAGTACACAAATAAAAATTTATGTCACGCGGCATCCCCACAGTCATACCTCTGTTCTTACAGAGGACGTCTATTCCGGTTGCATACACGTGTACAGATATTTGTGAATCCGCTTCCAGAAAACGGTATTTTGCGCCGTTCAAGCGCTGCTTCATCGGTTGCATCAGTCCTTTTTGTCGTTCTCACGGTACGCATTGCTGATCCTACAGCAAAAATTTCCAGTGACGCACTTGATTCATTAGATATGGAGAAAATCGATTGCCATTTACGTAAATCCCGGCACCTTCCCCTAAATCCAGATCAGTCGTGTTCAAGTACATATCCTCTGTACAGTGACAGCAGCTGCTGCAGGGAGAAGCCCGCTGTATGCAACACATCGCACCAACGCTATAGGGACCTCTTCGAGCCGTGTCAGCACACACATCCTGTTCATTTTGTATCAAATATAGTCAGGCTTGTGATTTATCGGAAGACTACGACGAAAATACCCACTGACTGATAGCCACCATATGGTCAGCGGTTTTTGCATACAAAATCGCCAGAAGAGTCATGGTTGTCTTGCGCTTTTTCCTGTCCATCATATTCTTGGGAAATGCTCTGTGTATCAAGGTCGATTTTAAGCACCATGATCAGACGGAACTAGAAGATACGCTTGTTAGTGTGGCCGAGCAGTGTCCTAATATTACCCGCGTCTACCAGTTGGAAAACCCTTCGGTGCTGGGAACACCTTTATGGGTGTTAGAGTTTTCTAGCACTCCTGGCGTCCATGAACTGCGTAGGTCTTTCGTTCAATCGTAGTTGCTTAAAAAAAGTCTCGGCAGGCGTTAAGTAACGTTAACAGACTAGTTTGATGGTAAATACTAACGGCAGTTAATTAACATGATTATGGCAGTACTAGGGTATGTGCTTGTGTTTGTCGTATACTTCTACTTTTTAAACTCAAAATAATGTTCTGTTTATGCAAATACGGGTAGCTTCCACGTGTAGCAGCAGTTCTTCATAATAATTGTACGCTCATGGCGGTTTACTCTACGATCCCCCAATCAAAGAATGATTTGTTTCTGTTTATTAATTGTTGTGTTAGACTTTTGGGGTGTCTTATGGAATTTGACTTCCTATGCTCTGCATGGTTGTAAATAAAAGAGCATACTTTAGTACTTGATCCGCTAAATAATACAACACAGATTAAGGTGTTCGAACATTTTTTGGGAGAACTGCACAACAGGTGTGGCAAAGGTCAACAGAGACGAAACTATAGCTGATGGCTAATGTACTGTAATTCAGAAGCTATAATTATCTGCTAGCTTGTTAGTATACAGCTGCCGTTTTTCTGTTATTTTAAATTAGCTGTGACAAATGACAAGATCTATATACTTATGTTTGTCTGTAATTCATAACTTTTTAAGCATTCCATCAGTTCTAATGAGTAGGTTTAGCAACTGAATGCGGTATTGTTTTTAGTGAAACCCGAGTTTAAGTACATTGGCAACATCCATGGAAATGAAATCGTGGGACGGGAAATGTTACTGCACTTAGCCGGATATCTCTGCAATGAATACACAGCCGGCAACAAGAACATTAAAAAACTGATAGAACGCACGCGCATCCACATCTTGCCAACAGCGAATCCTGATGGTTACGCCGTAGCTGCGCAAACCGGTTCGAAGGGAAACTGGCTGGAAGGACGCACCAACGCCAACGATGTTGATCTAAACCGCGACTTTCCTGACCTTAACCAGCTGGCATATGACGCGGAAGATCAGAAGATTGTTGACGGGAACTACCGCAAGATTTTACAGGTTGCCAATCAGTTTTCTCAGGTAAGGTACTTGGAACACCGCTTTTCAATTTTCAAAAAATATTATCAGGTTAATATATTTCGGTGATGTTCTTCACCAAAAAACCAAGTTAAATGAGAGAGAGAAGCAAATTATTTTTCCATAACCTCTCCCCCTGTAGACTGCCTTATACGGCATCATATTCTTATTGTTCGTTTTCTTCTCCTTGTTATTGTATTGTCTCAGCAATGTTAATTATGAGTCGGACCCTTTGTTCTAGCATTCAAGAACAAGATGCACATGTACAATTTTTAATATAAGCATTATTGGCAGATGCAACCGGAAACACTGTCTCTCGTCACATGGATTTTTGATAATCCCTTTGTACTATCAGCCAGTCTGCACGGCGGTGACCTTGTCGTGAATTACCCCTATGATGAGAGCCGCTCCGGGAAACCAAGTGAGGAATACACTGCATCACCGGATGATGCCACTTTTCGTCAACTAGCCCTCGCTTATGCGGGCAAACATAAGCAAATGATGAACATTGAGCGGCATGCTTGCGAGAGCAATGGAATTAATTTTGCCAAACAACAGGGCATCACTAATGGGGCTGACTGGTACAGCGTGAAAGGAGGTAATAAACCGAACCCATGGCGGTGGAGTGGCAGTTTATGTCATATGCTCGCCTCATCTGCATTCCTTGAAAAAGTCATTACTGCATATTATTATGCCAAATAACCGCCTTCTTTTTTATATACGTAGGCATGCAAGATTTCAACTATTTGGCATCGAATGCCTTTGAGTTGACGATGGAGCTGGGATGTCGGAAGTTCCCAGAAGAATCGGAGCTGAAACGATATTGGAACGACAATATGGACGCTTTAGTCAACTTTATGTGGCAGGTAATAAGTGGGAATATGTACAAGATTGTGTAAACAAGACATAACGCTACAACCTGCCAAATTTTTTGGCTGGAATATGCCGATTTCTAAAGGTCACCACGTCAATACGAGAAGGAATCTAACAGAGGCACCGCGAAAGGCGATAAATATTACGCTTAAAGCAGTATTTCAACCTTGGGAACTGGTAGCCATTCCACAAGTCATGCTGAAAAATTAACAGTCGTTTTCTACTCGCCATTTTAAACGCTCATAGCTTATAAACAGGCATACGGCATCCCAATTTTGATGGACCTTCTGTTAAATTCTGGCTATGCTTAAATACAAGCAACAGAATTTTTCTCACATGCTGATAAAACTGTTTATCTGTTCATGGAAAGTCATAATTAATTTACACAGCGCACCCACTATGCAACCCGTGACTGCCGCCATAATAACCTACTTTTAATTTTACCGAAATGGGTGTGGCGGATATACGTGTTACACAGATACACACTTCCTTTTAACAGTCCTTTTTGTTTTGCGACGCTATTTTCGTTAAAGCTTCTTTGTAACAACTGAAACATGAAAAAAGAGCTGAATTAATAGTGTCCCCATCGCAGCAGCTTGCCCTGCTCTTTGTTCAGAGGAAAAACAGTACAGTATTTTGACGAGCTAAACCCGATTCAATTCGAGCTAAATGACTAACTGTTTATGTGGCGCATTTCTCATTGTTAGCAACCAGCTTTCCCAGGTCCGGTGATCATGAAAAGCGTTCATACCAAAACATTTTTCATTGGTATTTCGAATAACTATTTTCTTATTAGTATCCAAACTGTTTTGTAATTTCAGAGCCACGTGGGGATTAAAGGGCTGGTGTACGATTTGATCACTGGTGACCCCATTACAAACGCGATTGTTGTTGTGCGCAATGAAACGAACGGAGAACGCATTGCTCATAACACCACATCAAGTAAGTACGGTATTACTACTGTAGCTAGAGCCGTAATTAGAAACGGGCGCTCTTCCTCTTTCCGCTCCCCTAAGACGGCTACGTACAGCAAGGTGCAACCGGATACTATGAATTATCTACGACGTAAACGCACACACATTAATAGGAGAATACTGCAGTTCATACCTGATTCATTCAGTAATCAACAAAATTAATTACGGAGCAGTGTCGTAGTACTACGAGTAGAATATAGATATACTGCAGATGAGAACAATTTTATCTCTTTTGAAGCAGTATAGTTTATCTCTATATAGCATATTTTATCTCTTTTGAAGCTTTTGAAGCATATAACATATACCGAGAGAAAATGAGGTGACTGCAAGCAATGTATAACTTAACATAAAAGGTCACAGGATCTAGCTAAAGCTGCTTTTCATTATTTTCCACAAAGGTGCTGCTATTATGAATGATGAATTCATTAATTTAATTGCAGCTAAATATGGAGACTACTTCCGGCTGCTGGTACCCGGCAAATACGAAATCTACGTCGAAGCGCCTGGTTATATTCCACAGATAGAAACGGTCACTATACCAGTTCTGTTGTCCAACGAAAGCGTTGCAGATAAGAATGAGCTGATCATCAATTTTGCCATGATTCCCCGTGATGTCGATGAGCAGACTTACATGGAAAACGTGAACAAAGATCGGCAAGTAATAGAGGATGAACGAGATTACGAACCAGCCCCCGAAATGGCTAATCCTGCGTATCCTTATCAAGACGAGGAAATTCAGGACGTCTTGAACCTCCTGAGAAGCCCGATGAAAACCCCGGTATCTGACCAGAATGCTCCAAAATATAAAGGTCAAAAATCTGCGGACAATGAGAACAAAAAGGTTGCTAGTCTATTTGACAAACTGAAGACAAAAGAACGAAACGGTCAAGTTCTGCCACTACCGGAGAAGTCATCCGATCAAGAGTAATATTACACCTGATCATCACACACTGCAGAGCGTTCGCGTACATCCGCGCAAAGTTTTTGTACGCTTGGACGATTCGCGTCCATTCCACTTTGAATGCAGTCCATTTTTTGCAGCTTGAGTAATTTGTTGAGAAACATCGTCAACCGGCTAATTTTGTTTTGCTGATATCGTTGCTTTAAAAATTTTACACAACAATGATCCTTTATTGTAACAATAATGATCGCGGCAGAAGCTTGAAGTATTTGCCTAGAGTTTATTTTATTAATTTTTTATGCGTAGAGTAATGCTTCTAAATTGTCGACTGTCATGAAAACAATAAGTGCTATATGTACATCGCTGGGCGAAAATAAGACATGCGTACTGTAAGAAATCATGTTGCCAGGTCGGGCGTACGCAAGTAACTTCGAAATTATGTCCATAACTGTCATTTTAGTTCTGGTTACATTGCCGGTAAATTAACCTAGTCTTCCTGTCTTGGCTATATGACTGAACGACTGAGAGACCTTGACACAGACAGTAACGCTGAGTTTTAACTCAACTGAAGGATTTTTACAGGCACCAAGTTTCCATCAAACCGGAAGTCCGGTACTGCCTTGCTGTCACGTTCGCAATACTAATACCTGCATGCTGCAGCAAAAATTCGGCAAGTCGTAGTGACACCACAAGAAAACTTATGCAGAAAATTGATTAATTAGGCCACTTTTCGGTGTCCACACGTGCAAATCATACTCTGATATATGCGACTTGCAAGTTGTAAAAACTCGTACGAAATTTTTTTCATTTAATCAGTTTTTAAAACAGAATGTTCTACCTCAGCACTTCAGACCGCCGACAAATGGTGGTACCGCTATCGGCAGAATCGCCTTGCGGGTGGTAGTTGTTTTAATTTTGCAGAATTCATACTGCGCATGCATTTGTGAAATGAGAAAACCCAAACAAGATGAGTTGTTATTTATACTTATTTTTCTGAATTCACCAGTTCTTTCTTCTTGATATTCGAATAAGTAAAGCGTTTGGTAAATATTAACCGCATTTATTAGTTTTCGAGTAAAATGGAGGCTTTGTCAAATGGTGACGATTTCCATAATAATCATGCAGTTGATCTGGAAGAAATGCGTACGGAACACCCTTTCTCGCTGCGAGTACGAAGGATCTGCGAAACACCTGTGAACCAAGTACGTAGCTCTGGATTGCTTTTGCCAGATTTTTGAAGATGTGTACTGTTTTTGGTTTGCAGCGATTTTTTGGGGTTGTTTTTGTATTGTAGGAGTTGTTCGCCGCTTTGAATAATTACGGTTCGTTGGCCACGAACGTAAGGGAAATGCACGGCAAAAATCTTCAAACCGAAATTGAAAAACAGGCTCTTGCCGGACACAAGAATTTTAAGATGGACATGGAGAAAGTGTTGTTGGCAAGTACCGCAACAGATTTCTTCCTGTATCTGTATAACAGCATAATCCTTAAAATTAGGTATGCAGAACGAATAAAGTATGCATGTACGGTTGCATTATGCAATGTGCAGTTGTTTGTGTAATCTGTCACCGACTTTTTGAGAAAAAAGGTTTGCGTTTGCAGAATTTGGAACAAGAATACGCTGAACTGGGAATCGTGCACAGTAGCATTGTGGAAAAAATTGAATATCTTCGGGCATTGAAGGAGAGCTCCAGGAAATTTATGGATCGCTCTCGTGCGATTGACACGGCACTGTGGGTTACGTTTTTTGTTGTTTTGCTGACATTATTTGTACGCTTTTGCATTTAAAATGTCGATTGACATTTGACAGGAAGGAAAACGATCTGAAGTTACGGTTGGCGAAAACGTTTTTCGCGCGTTTCATGTTCACTTCTCGAGAAATCGATCTGCTAACCAGAGCAGATTATCCAGTAAACCAGGTATGTTTGCCAACTGTTTTAAAAGAATTGGATTGCTACCTTTGTTTTTATTAGTGTTTTGAGGTTTTCAGTTCTGCGTAGTGTTGCAGGTGCTGATTAGTCGTATTTTTTATTAATGATGTAATTCGTGGACACACCTGGGCTAACACTTACTAAACTGTTTAATAATATTGCGACAACCGTTTTCTTTCTGAAGTTTGTTTGCACATTTTTATAGTACAAATATTTGTCTGTTTAATGACTGTCCGTTTAATTCTCGTGCTTTGATCGATTTGTATAATTCGGTTAGTTAAATTCTTACTTGGCATGAAAATTTCATTTGTTCATTTTTTAATTTCATTTCGGGCATGAAAATTTCATTGGTTATCCACAGGAGTTTTTCGATGCTCTTAATCGCACACATACCATTCGCGAAGATTGCAAAAATCTTCTCCGTTTGCCATCGGCGTCCGAAATGTTGGGTCTGCATCTTATTGAATCAGTGGGAAAGTATCAGGAGACCGCATACCAACGACTATATCGCTGGTGCATGGAGGAATCTCGCAAATTGACTGGGGAAACTCCAGTTGTGACGCCATTGTTCTGTCATGCCCTGGAAGTATTGTCATTTCGCCCAGCCATTTTGGGCGCTGTCCTAGAGGAATACGCACTGATAAGAAAGACATACCTATTGAACGCTTTTATTAGCGCCCTTACTCAAGGGTCGTCCAGTAAGTTCCGTCAGGATGGTATGGTCGTATTAATATTTCGTGTGAGTACTTGTTTAATTATCAGTTCGTAATGCGAATATCATTGTTAAAATTTTAGTTATGCTAATACTGTAGTAATTTGCTGAAAAAGTGGAGTTAGCAATGGACTGCATGAGATGGGATGTTACCTTTGTTCTTACAATTTTTCTTGTGTCTTTTAAACTACATGGTGAATATTTATTCTGATATGAGCACCTTTGTATTGTAGTGAGTGCACGGCCGCTGGAATTGCATTCATATGACACACTTCGTTATGCCACGGATATTTTGGGATGGATTCACCAGGCCGTAGCCACCGAAAAAGATTACTGGAGTTCGTTAACGCGAAACGTTCCCCAGGCAGTAGCGGACAGTCAGATGTGTCAGGTTATGAACATGATAACAGAGGGCTTGGTTGGGGCTTTAAAATCCAGGATTGACCGGATTCTGCAGTCCAGTCCGAGCCCAGTGGTGCTGTATAAAATTCGTCATTGGATTAATTTTTATATTGGCAAGATCAGGTGGGTAAATATGCGAAGTATTTTGGGAAAGTGAGTAAATAATCGAGGTATTTTATCAAAAGTATTTCGTACTTTGTATAAAAACTGCTTCCCATGTATGCTTGTCAGTTTGAAAGTGTCCATGCAATATTATGTATTATGTTTCCTTTAACATGGCAGACAATCTGTGAAAAATGATGAAAATGCGCTAGTAAAGCTCCTTGTGGAATCTGCCACGGCCGTGCATACGCATTACATTGCTGGATTAAAGAGCTTAGCCGCGCATATCGGGAAGAAGATCGAGGTCCCTTCTGAAAGTCTGGAGCCCGTGCAATCGCTTACTAGCGCTCTGACACTATTAAAAGAGATCATTGTATGTCAGCAAACCTTGCATGCCGATGACCGGGAAGCCGGACAGGACGCGGACATTTTGATTGGCATTGTCCTGGAGCCGCTCCTGCAGATGTGCAATGAATCAGCTAGCCATGTTACCCCTTACAGCCCCAGCGTGTCCGCTGTTTACCTGCTTAATTGCTTGTACTTGGTTCAGAGTACACTTTTCAGTGGGGATAGACTGTTGGGAGATCCACGCAGTAATCTGATTAAACAGCAGGTAAATAAGTTTTGCAACGTTCTTAAATTTTACTCATAATTTTGAGTTGTTATTTCCCATTATGCATCTTTGCTTTACATTTTCAGTGTGAAGCCCATATTGATACATTGGTGAATTCCATTGTGCACTCCGTATTGACTTCTGTACGGATGCGACCTTTGTTAGAAACTCTAAAATCGCCAGAAGAAACAGTAAGACCATCTAGGGAAGCTGCAGCCAAATCAAACCACTCTCGTTTACATTTCACTGGGTTTTCAGAGAGTCATTCCGGACGATTTGGAAATGGAGCAGTTTTTGGTAAGACATTTCAATTCTTGCGATGTTTATTGTCGATATTAAACGTATCCTTTTGCTTAATGCAGACGCTTTTTGATCGTTATTTGGCCAGTTCAGATGAGTATAATTCAAGCGAGCTTCGATTGCTTATGTCTGTTCCCACTCGGTAAGGAGTTAGTGCAAGACGCTTTTTCTTTATCCAATACAGGTTACTCGGAATTATCATACAGCAGGGGAGTGCGATACACAGTTACACATTTCCGGCTGGAAGGCGGGTTGTGGGACATCATAATCCCGTGCTCGATCCTCGCAATGTTAAACTGTGTATCTGTTGTACGCGTACGGATTTTCCAAGCTGTGTGCTCTTAATTCCGTTTAACTCCTTAATAATTTATCAGTAACAGCTAAAACCTGAAGTCTTAAAATGCTACAAACATCAAAATTATGTATGACTCAAGAGGTATAGCGTTGTAATAATTATCTTTTGCAGAAATTTGATATCACAACGATCGCAGCGCGTCATTTCTGAGCTTTACGAGCAGCTGTACCCAGCTTTGATGGGCAGTCGATTCGCCGGTGTAGTCAAAAATCCAGATCTGGTTAAACGGCTTTTATCGACTTGACCGCCTTGTTTTGTTTTGTGTTCTTTTGGTGTTTTATTTTTTGTTTAGCGGCAGTTTTATTGCAATCTGAGAAACTTCTATGGGAGTAAATTTGTGTCCTTGTAAACTGAGACATTCGACTGCTGTGCAATGGGCATAGGTGCTCGTAGTTCCGAAATTCTATCGAAGATGTAGGTCAGGGATTTTACACGAGTCAGAATTTTAAATTTTCATGTAACTTGACACCTTCATGCAGGAATTCTTCTGATCACTCACGGTTAGGGAAAAAAATTTCCAACATAAATTTGCGAAGATCCATATTCCATTGTGGGGCTAGGCGTAGTATTTATAAGTTATTTGGTAGACTATGTAAATTAACGTAATAACGTTTCTGAGTCATAATAAAGTTAATCTGTTTGATGTTTTGTCTGTTTCCGTATGAATGAATTTCAATTTCTTTCGAAATTTAACGAGTTTTTCTGCAGTTGGCAGACGCCAGAATTTATCTGCTTTACTCTTCTTAACATTTTTTTAAACATGCTCCACACTGGCACAAATTTGTCTGTGGGAGAACAAAATCTGATACAGAGTGAAAACACGAAGTGGCGTTTTCTTGTCTGCTTCGCAGTCAGCGAAAACATTCCGTCGCGGACTCGCTGTGCAAATTACGTATTATTCGTGTACTATAAATTTGTAATTAACGTTATAGTTAGAGACCATACACAAACTACGTACAGAACGAATTTTCGGGAACGTAGTTTATAGATAGTCCTTTACAGTATCTTCCTTTGTGTAACTTGATGCTTGTGCTGTGCTAAACCACCCCTCTAACATGTGCGAATCAGAATCGTGTAACATTTTGGTTACAGACTTTCCATAGACCTGATGAAAACAAGCCGTAAACTAAATAGTGTTCAAAGTGTGTAAATACTAAATAATTCAAAGACTAGTCTTTGTAATTATTCTAGTTTAACCGACTGCCAACTGGTGTCAGTCCGCTCCGGAAAATACTGTAGCTGATTTATCAAGCTTAAGCTGCCGGTGACACATATCGGTGGATTTGATGTTATTATTACATATGGAACTTCCAAGTTAGAACAATTATTAGTTATTAGTATTCGATCTTTCGCCGCATCAGAACGTCGCTGCGTGGTTGAAAATTGCTATCACTTAGCCCGTATGGCCAAAATTCTGGTGCTGCTTAAAAGTTGAACACATACCCTTCAAGTACCTTGAGGTTTCCATGAAAAATACGCTGACAGAAGTGAGGTAAAGCTGGTAGTTATTCGGATATCTGTCCCCAGCTTACAAAAATAACATTGCGTGACTGCAAGTCCACACGTTTTCCATTCTCCTGTCATGAACCAACCTATCGCAACTTGAGCTAAAAAAATTTATCCTAACCCCAAACAGCCACGACAGGAAAAATGTATTAGCATTAAAAATACTGGACGGTGGCATAATGCGTATATACCCACCTTGACGGTGGGATATCTATTTGTTGCAGGGCTCTTGTTAGGTATGTGTTGTTTCTTTAAAATTCTGATTGCGGTGGCAGTGACAGCCCTGACAGGTAACCCATGAAAAACCTGCTGCATTATGTAGAATACAAAAAACAATTTAAAAACCTTCATATGCCACTTATAGTGTCTGGCCGATGAACTTACATATCATCGCTTAAATATCGAGCGCTGCCTTTTCTTAAATCGTTATTTATCCCAATGGGATTTTTTGTATGGCTTCCTCTGAGCGAAATCGATCAAAGATTTTAAATCGGTGTTTAGCCATTAACCGTTTCGTTGTTTCCGTCTTGGGTGTTGTTATTTTTATTGCAGTAAAAGGATCGAAAGCAAATTAGCATTGTCCGATGATCCATAATGCAAATGCAGTGTAGTACCATATTCAGCTACACAATGTTTACAATACACTGTAATCATTGTATAAGTGTAGTTGTACAATACAATACAATAATTATTATTATACAGTGTACTTAATATTATTATATCTGTACAATGTACTTACAGAGTACTTGCATACTTATACTCCTACATACCACTAGGCACTCCGTATTCTATCTGAACAGTTTTTGAACTTTTTATAATTCTGTCTCGTTGGCTTTCTTTAATTTGACCCTGCACATGGTAAGGTGGAATATTAATGTTCTCTATTATCCAAGATGTTCTATAAAATGTGTTGGAATGAGTTTCGGAATTCCGGCACCCGGCATTTAACAGTGCGTACAAACGGTACTATGCATGATCATGAGTTTTTAAACGCAAAACGCTTGTTAATAAATTATATGGAAAACGTGGCCATTTGAAAATAGTAGGTGTGATTTTTGTTGTTAATTACTGCAGAAGCAAATGCAAAGATTAAATATATAGCGAAATTAAATAATTTTATATAGCGTCTAATCACTTTTCTGATTTATTTATCGCATCTGCATTCTACACCGCTACGAGAACATAACTGGAAGTGCGCTAGGTGTCTGCTTGCTACACGCTGTATCAGTGTTGCTGCCGCTGTATCAATGTTTCCAGAAAATAACCAGCAGGACGGCAATGTTTTGTGGTCCGCAGCGTGTGATGTTGCTGTCACCGCGAGAACCGGTTCCCGAGCTCGTAATTTCCTAACATTAAGAACTGGTAAGGCACCGCTCGTAATATTATTGAATTCTTTCAAACGTACGGATGGCGACGAATTAGTCTTATCATTCTTATTATGTGCGGTGCCATTTGGTAGACTGTGTAACTAGAAACTGAACGAGTCCAGTTCGGTGTCAGATGTGCTATCTGTACTGAACATCTGCACATCACTTATTGCACTGGAGCTGTATAAATATGCCTTAAGAAATCTTTCAAATCGTTTACGTACATAAATATTTTACCCAACTTCAAAAACCGCTTTGTCGGTTGGATTGATGCGAAGGCGAATAAACGTTTGTTGCAAACCCGCTGTATGCGGCATCTTATAATCAAATTGGCTTCTCGACGCTGTACGTATGCACAGGCAATAAGGTTGGCTTTTGTATTCATATGTACGGTTTCATTTCAAATCGTTCGCTCAGATGGTTTATATGTTCAGATGCCGCGCTTTTGGACTGATTTTTTAAGCTTCTGGTTTTTATTCCATAGTGTTTCCGTTAATTCTACCTCTCGTGCCGGTTTTGTCGCGTCGAGGACACCGCAACGTCGACCCCGAAGGATTAATACGTTGTGCCGTTCAGAACTGTCGTGAAAATCGCCCATACTCGTCCCACTGCAGTCTTTGCGTGTTTACATGATACGTCCAACACCATAACTTGCGTGAATTATTATTGACAGCCAAATACACCGATTGCGATCGTTGTTTAATGGGTATATGCTTCACTCAGCCGAAGGTGTTGTGTGATGGTTTTATTACCGTAATATATACAAGACTGCGCAGGTAAATGTGTTCTTGCTACGAAAGCAAAGAACCAACTTTTAATATTGACACCGTATTTTTCGGAAACCGCGCGTTGTAGCAGTGCGCACACACCAGTTCATCGCCGAGAAACCTGTGGTGCGGATTATGTCGGTGTTTTTCTCGTTATCATGAGATTGCTTTATCAGTGCACCATATCGGCCGATCACCACTCAATCCCATGGTCACATCCTAACCGAGAAATGCGACCACTGGGTTGCCAGAATGACCACTTGCTGAGTCAGTTCATACGCTCAATGCCGTACTCATTGAGATGTGGACGCTTGTAAAATTAATCATCCTGCTGTCTGCACAACAATACCGGAAATGGTTGCTGGTGTTTACTCTCATATTGATCTCTCTCCGCCCCGCTGCTGTGGCTGCTGTTCAGCAAAAAACCAAACCCTTCAACCTGACACTGGGCTATCTGACGGCCATACAGGGCAGTGATACGGCGGCGGCCTTCCGGCAAGGCGTCGTCATCAGCGGCGCGATCTCCTACGCCATTGATCAGATTAACAATCGCACGGACTTATTACCTTATCATCATCTGAATCTAATCTGGAATGATACCGAAACCGATCCGTCCATCGGGACCAAAGTGCTCACATCGCTGTGGAAGCAGGGCGCTGTGGCATTCTTCGGGCCGGAAGATACGTGCGAGAAGGAAGCGTTTATTGCCGCCGCATGGAATCTGCCCATGATTAGCTATGTAGGTATTATTTGCTATTGTTTATTGTATTAGCTGGGTCCTTCCTTTCTATACGTTCTTACCGTCATGTACATCAAGTCTCATGACTGGTTAACACCTATGTTCACGGTCGTTAAAAACGTCGTAACGCAGGCCACCGACATAGTGTTTGCACAGATAAAGCATGTCTAGAGCCTCGGGTACTGTGGTACAAACGCCAATGTGCTTCTTCCGAACAAAAATTTTTTCTTCATCACAGTGTGATCACTGAATGTTTCACTGAATGAAACATTCAGTTAAAAATAAATCAAATATTGCAGGACGAAGTAAAGAGATAGAGATTTTGAAACGTTTTCCGAGTATTTGCTACAGTGGCTGAAGCATTGTTGTCCAGTTGCAAAGCTTGGCTCGAAAGCGGCAAACAAGCAATCTATCGCGTTACTAATTTTAAATCAACTTACGTAAGATTCAATAACGGACGAACTAAAAATCCTGTACCTCTTGCTTTAATTTTGAAAATATTCAGGTTAATGATGTTATCAGTAATACTCGGTGTACTTGTACTAGACCAGAATTGTTCGAGATTGATATTTCAGTTTTATTTTATAAGACAAATGCGCAGCTAATGTACTACTAATTTAATATGCAACTGGGTATTTAAAAGTTTGCTGTGGTTCACAGAAATTAAACATTTCAAGCACTTAGATATTTCACTTTACAACTGCCAATATGAGCAAGAAAAATGCAAAACTTGGCATAATCTTTGCGAACAAATCGCTGTCGGATATTTCGGTACAATTAACATTGTTAATTTAACAGTGCAGCATTTCGGGGATGATTAGCAGTTAAAAAATGCATGTACGTTTAAAGGGCTACTTTATGTGACCGAGAACTTCTTCATTTCATTCTAAGGAATAAGTACTTAGCCATTTGTAACGGTATCCACATACTGTATATGTTCAATGAATTCCACTGTCTATCTACGGTGCGCATCAACCGGCGAATTAATTAGTCTCTTGATAAATGTATTTTATGTTTCCAGAAATGCTCAGACCAAGCAGTGTCGAACCGGAAAATTTACAAGACATTTGCGCGACTGCAGCCGCCTGATATCCAAGTGACAAAATCAATTATCGCATTGCTCAAGCATTTCGATTGGCAAAAATTTTCCATAGTTTATGGCAGCACTCATGCGTGGCAAGCCATTGCCAAAAACCTCAAAGAACAAGCTGCCCTTTATAATATGACTGTGAATTCAGAAAGTGAATTTAAGGAACCGTATCAACCAGATTTCGAAGAATCTCATTTTCCAGAAATCATCGACAGCACCCACAAGAAAACACGGAGTAAGCTTTAGAAACCGTAGAAGCCATACTAACTGACCACACTTATTAACAAATCAAAATCATCATATATAGCTTGCGTGTGTGGAAATTAAGAAAATAATTATTAATATATACCTTGCTTACGTTTTCTGCGAATCTTGCTCAGCTCCAGCAGAATCGACATTTTTGGTTTTGCCGGCACATTCACCGCCCTTATCACTGATAGCCATTATTATCTTTAATTAATTTTGTACTCGAACAGGATATTCATATGGTGTTATTTTTGCAGTTTACATCTTCTTGGGAGAACTGAAAAGTTTGATCGATATGATGCTGCAAATGAATCACAAAAAGCTACTGGAAGGTGGCGAATATATTGTCATCTACTTCGATCGCCAACAATACAAGCCGGAAGATCCAACGTTTTATTTTCGAAGTTCATTGATTCATATGGAAGACAATATACCGGATAATTTCGAGGTTATTGAAGCAATGCAGAGTTTATTAATTATCACCAGCACACATCCGACGAATCCAGAATATGAACATTTTAAAAAGCATGTGAATGAATACAACGAGAAGCCACCTTTTCTGTTTCCCAATCCCTTCAACTTTCAAAAGCCTGTTACAGAATTTGCCGCAAATTTGTATGATTCAGTGTTTTTATACGCTCGCGCCTTGGATGGAATTATCAGGACGCAACTTGAAAACGAGACAATTACAGCCACCCTGAGTGAGGATGAATTGGGAAATTACCTGAACAGATATGTAACGGATGGGGAATTAATAATTGACTATATTTGCGGAAAGAAATATAAAAGTAAGTTTGTCCACTGCTTTGTGTTACTCATACAACGGGAAAATGAACCGTAGATCATAAAAGCACAGTTGATGTGCACGTTACGTAAACTAACGATATCTCACAATTAAAATAAGCATGTAGATGCAAAAATGATATGATTGATTGTGTTAGGCATACAGGGAACGATGCTGTTTATTGACAACGACTGCGATGCTGAAGGAAACTATACTCTTCTTGGGCGACAAAGAGAGATATCCACCAAAGCAAACTTCTCTATGAACCCTATCGGGCAGTTTCAGCTAGGAAATTCTACTACGCAACTCCCAGTTAGTTTATGACTAAAATGTTCAGTTTGTTAAGGAAATAAGCATACAGTAACTAAAATTTCAAAGCACTTTAGGAGTAGTCAATCAATTTGGTGCTGATTCTTACGGCGTGCACCTCCGTTTTACACACCATAGTATTTAATGAATGTTGTTGTCTTCCAAATTTTTATCTGCTCAAGGAAACGAGAGCCCATTGGTTTGATTAATTGTATACCAAAATTTCAACAAAAAGACCATTACCATTAAGAAGCGCTTTTACTGCAACATGTAAATGCCTTTAAAATTGCTTTTATAGTCGTTGCGGCTGCTGGCAAACACGGAAATTGATTGGGTAAAAACGCAACCGCAAGATGAGCCGGATTGTGGGTATTCTCATGATAAATGCGATCAAGGACCGGGTAAGTTATGGCCGAGTAAAGCTGTCCCCGTATTCGTTAAATAAAATCCAGGTTAAATTACTATAATGCGGTGCGATATTGTTTCTCATTTTAACCAGATAACACTCCACATATTGTGGGTGGTGTGGTGGGAGGTATTGTTGGACTTATCATACTCTTTGGAATATTCGTTTATCGGGATTGGCGTTATGAGCAAGAAATTGCTGGACTTGTATGGAAAATTGATCTCGAGGATATCAGTTTTGATGAATACGAAAGCGCATCCGGTAGCATGTTTGAGATCAGCGCCGAAGACGGTGCTGATGAAAGGAAAGAAGAACTGTTTGCGCAGACCGGTACATACAAGGGTCGCATTGTCAGGATTAAAAGGCTATGTTTTCCCACAAAGAAAAATCTGGAAGTCTCCAGGGAAATGCGGAAGGAAATGAAAATTGTACGTACCTAGCTGTAGTTGGTTGACGGTAAATGCAATGCTGTATAAAGTCAAAATATTGTTCACAGAAAAGCGTTTACTGCGAGACGTTTCGTGCTACACTTACCGTTAATAAGTAAAATGTGCGTACTTCAAATAATACGAAACAACCAAACTTTAGAACTGAAAAAAACAATATTTTTATGGTTTTTGTTCATGAAGTTGATGTGGTTATGCAAAAATTATTGTGAACATGGCTTTCGCAACAAATTATTCTGACTAATTTTAGTGCAATAATTAAAAATTTGACTAAATATGTAATTCTTATTAAGAATTGGACTCCTGAAACAATTACTGCTTTTGCATATACGAGTACGTATAACGAATCGTATTGCAGATGCGAGAACTGCGGCATGACAACATTAACCCTTTCCTTGGGGCATGTGTTCAGCACAATGCGATCTACTTGGTGATGGAGTATTGTACAAAAGGCAGTTTGTGTGTAAGTGGTATCCATAACAAGTGCCTTACGGATATGTTACAAATATTAATTACCAAATTCTTTTTTGTGAATATCCGGTTTTTGCTATAGTTTTATTTGTACAAACTTAACTGCGGAAAACTTGGCACGTATCAGATTTCGGTTGTTATATCCTGGAGTGCAAGGCATGTGCAACAGTAAATATGTAGGCTTAACACCTTGCAATTTGGATTTTGGTAAAAGCGTTTCGGTAAACAGAGATACGCATAAAATAGGTTCTTCTTCTTTGATTACGAAAATCTCGTATAATTGTTATGGTAGATTTTTGAAACGGTTGAGCGCAGACCATTGCTGCATTCATTTTAATTAATCCGTACATTCATTAAGATATTAACTTATTGATGTCCATCAGTAGTGAAGTAAACAGTAGACAAGCATAAATGGAAAACATAAAACTTTGCTTTTCAATTTATTTGTTAAAAAGCAAGAAAGCGGAATATAACAACATTAATATTATTAAGCATTCAATCAAACTTTTCCAAATTAGCACCTATCACGTGTTAGGTCTCCTCGTACCGGCATGCCTGTGCAATATGTTATACGTGTAATGGTTTTGCTGTATACTATTTACATATTGATAATAGAATCTGCTAATTATCTGCAATGCCTCAAAAGAGCTGAAATTTAGCTTTTTGGATTTTGAAAAATGTTTAATGTCTGGAATTCCAAGTAAGACTATAACCTGCGCCGCATTTACGCAGCGTTTTGCAACACGGTGTTTTTCCTGTCCGTATTCTCCGCGAAACGCTATTAAGTTTGTTGATCGTGCCCTCCTGGAGCGTTTAGCATGCATAATTTTTCTTCGTGCTTGATTATTATGCTTACTACCACAGGTGTCTGCCTTTCGTAACCAGTGGCGCATTTCCTGACCAGCGTTCTGTTCATTTAGGATGTTCTCGAGGAGCCGACAATCAAACTGGATCATACTTTCGTGGCGTCCCTCGTTTTTGATTTAATCAAAGGCATGGCCTATCTGCACCAGTCCGAGCTGAAAATGCACGGCAACCTGAAAAGCCCCAATTGCGTTATCACTAGCCGGTGGGTGCTGCAGATCACGGACTTTGGTCTGCGGCCGCTGCGCTGTCTGGCGTCGAAAGAGTTTAGCAGTGACGATGACCTTTACCGTGACTACCTCTGGACCGCACCGGAGCTGCTGCGAGTGGAACCGGAAATTGGCGCCACACAAAAGGGCGACGTGTATGCTTTTAGCATTATTCTCCATGAGTTTCTGACAAGATTGGGCCCGTGGGGCAATTCGGAGATGCCGGCCAAGGAGATAGTTTTGCGCATCAAACAAGGCGAAGTTGTACGGCCGTCGTTCGAGGATTTGGAAGCGCAGGATTATGTTGTGGAATGTATGCAGCAGTGCTGGAGCGAAGATCCAGCGCAGCGGCCTACGTTTACGGATATTAAGGATAAATTGAAACGCATGCGAGAAGGGATGGTGAAGACGAATATTATGGATAATATGGTATTTCTTTTGGAACGATACGCTAATAATCTCGAGCAGCTGGTTACGGAGCGAACGGCAGAACTGCAAATGGAAAAGAAGAAAACGGAGAATTTGCTTCACCGTATGTTGCCAAAGTAAGTCAACCATATGATTTACATCAATTACGTACAGTCAAAGAGAAAACGTACAACTCACATGAACTGAAGTATACAATGCAATACAGTACTTTGCAACATTTATGCCAGGACCGTTTAAAATTCCTCATTTTATTGTATGATATCAATTTGACTTTTTGATTTTTCCGTTATCGATACCGTAAAAATCTCCTCGAAGAGAGCTGAATTTATCACATTTTGAAACTGTGTACTACGAAGTGACGAAGTGACTACGTGTTGAAGTGATTGTGTTGTAAGGAATCTTTTTCTCAACATGCTGTTCTTAAAATAACCAATAAAAACAATTTCTTTTTGAAAAACGCTTCGTTGAATCCTCATGCAAATGATTGTAGCTTAATTTTAAGTAGGCAGTAAAGTATTATGTTGCAGGAGTGTGGCGGAACAATTGATCCGTGGATGTGCCGTAGAACCGGAAACGTACGAGCAAGTGACCATATTCTTTAGCGATATTGTGGGCTTCACGTCATTGTGCGCGGAAAGTACTCCTTTGGAAGTTGTGACATTCCTAAATGATCTCTGTAAGCAATTATTTATTCTAAATATATCTATATGTCAAGTTACATTGATATTTGCAGACACCATGTTTGACCACATTATAAGCCATTACGATGTGTACAAAGTGGAAACTATCGGCGATGCCTGTATGTGCATTTCGGCTTTTCGTTGAATTTTTGATATTATTTCCGGACATGCTTTGTAACTGGAACTTGCAGATATGGTTGCGAGTGGGCTCCCGATTCGGAATGGTGATCTTCATGCTGAACAGATTGCCACGATGGCACTGCATCTTTTGAAGGAGTGCGCAAACTTTCGCATCCGACATAAGCCGGAAAAGGCCCTGCTAGTGAGGATCGGTATCCACAGTGGTCCGGTTGTTGCTGGTGTTGTCGGACAAGCCATGCCTCGATACTGCTTGTGAGACTTTACTTATTGATCGTTTGTTTATAGAAGTGTAAATTTACGCGATACTTGATTTTCTGTTGCATTGGTTTGATAACATTACAACAAAAATGGAATCGCCATAAGGACAGAAACCACTTGCAGTAGATTGAAAATTTATTTGATTTCTAGGTTTGGAGACACTGTGAATACCGCTTCTCGGATGGAATCTACCGGGGAAGCCAACAAAATCCACTGCAGTCCGCATTGTAAGGAAATACTGGACCGGTTAGGTTCCTACGAACTGGTCAAGCGGGGCACTGTGCACCTAAAAGGCAAAGGCGACGTCCTAACCTATTGGCTAGAGGACAAGGCCACCTTGATGGACGAAATCACACCTCTGCCGCCCCTTCCCGTGCGCTCCGAATCTCCTCGCCGGGCGCAACTCCCTGTGCCCTCCCCGCATACTTCCGTGCCGCGCTTGTCCCTTACGCCCAGTGCATCCATTAATCTGGTGCCGGAAGAGCGACCGCATGTGGCGTCGCGGCGTCCCAGTATTGTTAATTTCGTACGGCAAAAGCTGCGGCATCACGGCAGCCTGATGGGAAATAAAGCCCATGATTCCGAGCACGGTCACCCGCGACTATTCAGTCGCCGAGGAAGCGGTTCCATGTGGTCTTCACGGGAGAAGCCGTCGATTGTGCTGCCGAAAATCATTGATGAATGTGCCAAACCGTTGTTGCATGATTATACCGTTAACGGACTGCCGGGATCATACGTTAGTAAAGTGCGCAATGGTGCCGTCCGGTTGAGCCGGTCCACGCCGCCATCGCGGGAAAACCTTAATGGTAATTTCATGGAAATGAGCCCGGTCAACCGAACGGGTTCACCGGAACCGCGGTTGTTGTCAGCGCCACACAGCAAGCTGGCGGAGAGCCGGTCGGTACAGAATATTCCTCGGTGTACTTCCTTTAGAAGCCAATCTCCCAACACTCTGGTCGCGTATACGCCCGGACTTTCCCAGACCGTTACGTGATGTTGCCACTCAGATTAATGCAACAATTGATACGTGATAACAGAATCTTTAGCATACTGGCTGCCCTTTTTGGTGGCAGTAATTGTTGACGACAACCGGTGAATTGCCATGACATGTTAATACATTTCACTTTACACACATATGTTATTTTGATTTTTGGTTTGATCTATTTTTGAGTGCTCACTGAAAGATTATAATTATACTATAATGAGAAAATACTCCAAAAAATCTCTTGGTATATTTATTTTTGTTACAGAAATCTCTTCGTGAAGTAAACTACATCACAAAATTGCCGCGATGTTAAAAATATCACAGTTTATTACTTTGAACTGCTGCACGTGTGCCGACCACAAGGTCAAGTAAACACTCTGGTTACACTTCAGACTGCACCAGATACACGCGCTATCGCGATACATTTGTACATGGTAGCGGAATTACAGACTCCATTAAATATCCACTTGTATTTATGACGGTGTCAGATATATAAATATCTTTCAGGCAAGAGCGATTTCTCAACGTTGTCGTGTCAAATTGCTTATCATATCGCGTCTGGAGTATGGATAAATTCTATTTGAAGAAGCACAGTATGAATGAAAACGTCATAGTGCGACAATTCAATTTGAGAGAAAATGTTATCTTCACACTAGCCGAATGCCTGTTCGCAGCCATTTGGAATTTGGCGATTCCATCGACAGGCTGTTAAGTTCAGCAGAATAGCGCTACCACATACCAAACAGTCATGTTTTTCATTTTTGTCGGTCACATTTTGCGGGAATTTAGTGGCTGAGGATGCAATCGAGCCAACAGTTAATCTAGTGCCTGATTTTGCAGAATAACATCTGCATATGCGCCAGAGCGCCGGCGTGTACAGAGATCTGTGATTGTAACGCTAAGTTCCAACAAACCGCTCCACGTTCCAATTTATTTTGCATGTTTTCCGGTGGCGTCACCCCGCCATTACTGCGATAAATTTAAGGAATATAACAGAGAAATATGCAGGCTTCAACGAAAGCATTGTTTGCATTTTTCGCACTGTTGGCCGCAGCAACATTAATAGGAATCGGCATACTGGTAGGCTATTATGGAATACGACACCCTACAGACAGTATTCTACCTAAACTGCCGGACGAAGAAGTTCGGCAAAGATTGTTTGCCAATATTAATAGCGAAAAGATCCGGGAACATCTCCGGTAAGCTGTTATAAAATTTATGATACGTTCCTTCACTGCATATTATCGGACGCTTTTTAATGAAATAAGGCGATAAACGAGTGCTTTATTTCACCGCATAATTAAATACCTGCTGTGCGAAACTGTAAGCCTAGACAAACAAATTTATACGATATATAAATAATTATTAAATACTGTACATAGTACATAATTAAAATAAGTGCATTAAAAGATGTAGAATATCTACCTATTTTATAATATTTGCAGCAGTGTTGCATAAATGGCTTTGAAGTTGCGGCTAGCGCAACCGCACATGTGTTTTGCACGGTTAACCGTTTCTCTACTGGTACCGTTTTTATGCCAAGTTTCGTACTCGTACTATTGGAATATTGTACTTTAAATTTGTATTATTTTTCGCTTTGTAGATCGCTGACACGAAAATCCCATCCATCAGGAACAATTGCCAACGATGAGGTCGCAGAGTACATATACAATTCTTATAAGAATTCTGGACTGGAAGGTGTCCATTATGCGAACTATGAAGTATTACTATCGCGTCCCAACGAAACAACACCAAACTCCGTCCAGATTGTCAATGCAGACGGTTCACTACTGCTATCGCTAAAGTATTGTGAAAACACAAGCGGCACTTTCGATAATTCTTATTTTGCTTACTCTCCCGCCGCATCTGTCACAGTAAGTAATACCCAGTTGCTAGAATTTCCGGTACTTATACGTTTCCACCGCATTGCGAATATTCCAATGTAAACTGTTGTTATTTTTTCTCAGGCTGACACCCTCATCTATGCCAATCTGGCACGTGATGACGACTTTAAACGCCTGAAACAGGAAAACCTGAATGTAAACGGCAGTGTCATTATTGCCCGCTATGGAGGATTTCGTGGAGATCAGGTGAAAATAGCGGCAAAGTATGGTGCCAAAGCGGTGATGTTGTTTTTGGATCCATCGGCTGTTGCTCCTTATGGTATCAATGAATCGCAAGTTTATCCGAACACACAATGGATGCCTGGTATGTCCGGACTGTAACCACGAAACTCCCTGTAGTAATTGTCTTTTTGCGGCATGGTTTTGGCGTGATCGCTGTTGTCCTTTATTTTGGCATTTACTCGTTTGACAGGTTTTTTCATCTATAGTTTTATTTTATCGATTATCGTGGTCTGGAAAAAATGCTAACAATATATTTTTGTATTGCTTTTAGGGTCTGCCATGGAAAGAGGATCGGTGTTCTTGGGGAAGGGTGACCCTCAGTCCCAGGGATTTGTTTCAGAACCTTGTAAGGCGTGGCAAATACTATATACATTAAACAAGGAGAAATGATACCGAATAATAATTATATATGTACATATATTTTTGCTGAAAGTGATCACTTTTATCACAATCACATTACATAATCAAATCACTTTTAATCACAATTTTTGTCATTTTCATGTTAAACTACAAATTTGGGTAAAATAAGAAAATAACAGCACGATGAATTACTATTAATATTTATATTTATTTCATATTGTACGTTAGATGACAAGCTGACATACAGGGCACAATCCGACCCAAATGATATGCCTCAAATTCCTGCCACACCCGTAAGTATTGCAAACTTCCTATACAAGCAGAGTGCTCTGATTAAGTATCTTCCATCTTTTCGAACCCTGCTTACATTAAATCCATGCAGTATTGGAATTATAACAAAATCCTAGTACATATTTTCTTTTTTAGATTGGGTACGAGGACGCTCAACGATTATTCGAGTAAATGAATAAATTTGAAGTTATAATAAATGTTTAGGCTTTACGGTGCACATTTGCATTTCAGTCTGATGCGTGACAGTACAAACAGAAATCTACCATCTTCTTGGACGCCTTCGCGATTCATGAACTACGCCTATGGAGGCAAGTTGTCGAATAATCGGTATGGTTTACGATCTCCAACCGTTTTCGGTGCGCAAAACCGGCATTTCTATAAGTCTTTGCTTATCCATCTGTAGGAAAATAACCCTTACTACAACCAACTACGAAGTCTCGAAGCGAATACGAAACGTTATTGGGCGCATACAGGGATGCGAAGAGCCAGGTAAAGCGAGTCATAATAATGTAATGAGCGCTTTTTTTCCAAAATGTTGTATCTAATCAATTTTGAAGAAAGTGACTTGCAGTGGAAAGGTTCACACGAAAATTACTTAAGAAATTAGTCCGTTTTAGATCGCTACGTCCTTCTGGGAAATCATTACGACGCGGTATGTGCTCTCAATAAATAGAACTATTTTTAGCACCATCTTCCGTTTTTGGTGTACAAATTTTTATAAGAATGTAAACGTATAATATATGACAAATATTGAGGAATTTTGCATAACGCTTAACTGTTCTGATATAGTGGACAATGGGGGGAATCGATCCTAATAGTGGTAAGCTGCAGTTCCCGTTCGCTATGTTATACAAGTGTCATGTTTACATCGTAATTCTTAGCTATATGCAAGTACTTACTATAGTGTGAGAAGTAAGTAAGTAACGTCTACCTATAGTAAGTTCCTGCTATATGGCTAAATCAGTTTCAGTTTATTTAAGATTTTTTTTATACTACAGGAACAGCCGTACTTTTGGAGCTGGCACGAACTGCCGGTGAACTTCGAAAGTCGGGTAAAAATTGTGCTACGTGCAAATCAAAAGGCTCTGCCATGCTCGCACACGTGTCGTAATCCTTTGATCCAATCAATAGGTTTCTGGTGTCCCAGGCGCACAATCGTCTTCGGTTCGTGGGATGCGGAAGAATACGGTCTAATCGGTTCCACTGAATGGGTGGAGGTAAACGCGTTCTATGGATTACTAGTATAGGGCCAACCCGGTGAAACGGCGATAATGATCAACCTCGGACTTACACAATTAGTAAATTAGTAAATTTGTTGTGTTGCAGGAAAACTTACAAATTCTTCAAGAACGGGCTGTTGCTTACATTAACGTGGATGCAGCCGTACGAGGTGCGTACCGTACATAAAACTGAAAGCCTCAAGCATTAAGGAAAATTAAGTACTGTGTCAGTTAAAGTTAACAACAAATGCAGTATTTCAGGCCGGATATCTTTCTGGGCATTGTCCATGCCGTTATTGGATAAGCTGATTTACGAGTCGACAAAATTGGTAAATTCTTGCACTTTATTTTTGTATTAACTGTGCAAATCACTTTTGCAAGGTCAGATTGTTGAAATACTAAGCGATAGGTGCCAGATCCCCACAATCTACTAAGCGGTGTTGCCAACCCGTCCGTTTACGACATTTGGGCCAACACAAGCGGTCGCCCAGAATCCGGTGGAATACCAATAATGGGCAAAGTGGCGGCCGGGAGTGATTATGCTAATTTTGTTAATATGGTGGGAATCACGTCCGGTAAGCAACCTGAATTCACCTTATGCAAAACAAATCAATTTTAACACGTGCGTTCATATTGCAGCGGATATTAGATATGTGGTAAGATGGCCGTAAATTGTTACGGTTGAATTTAAAAATTTCCGTGTATGGCCGTTAATGAATGGCTGCAATGGAGAGGTGCCCAAAGGTCAACTCTGTGATCCGCTTTAGGGGGAAAAATCCAATCCTGCATACCATACCGGTTTTGAAACATTTGAATACGTTGAGAGACATATTGATCCTGATTTTAAGGTAACGAGAAAACAATTTTTCAACATTGTTAAATACAGCTGGCGACTTTTTATGCAGTACCATGTTGCGGTTGGCCAAGTTTGGATCGAAATTGTGCGCGCCCTGGCCGAATCGGACGTTTTGCCGTTTTCCATTGTTGATTTAGCGAGTGATATGTATGCCTCGTGGGAAGTATTAAAAAACAACATTGCCAGTCAGCAGCACCCGTTTTCGCATGAAATTAATTTAGGTAGTTACTGTTGCATACAAATGGGCAGTTGCATGTAATTGCAAAATTGCACATGTAATTTCCAGGTGCGCTGTCAGATGCAGTACTGACTTTTGGAAATTACTCCCAAAATCTTAACACTCTGTTGGTCAAACTCAAAGGCGACGGTGGAATGCTTTTGAAAAAGTATGCCGTTTGGATGCTGAATTAATTATCTAGTATTGTTGAGAATTCAACTGAACTTACTGTTTTCATTTTAGTCGTACTCTTGTTAATGAGGTCAACAACAGGCTTATGAAGGTCGAACGGATGTTCGTGGATCCTTCCGGGCTGCCTAATCGACCGCTCATACGTCACATTCTGCAGGCTCCAGCCAAAGCCAACGCCTATGGAAGCTCTAGTTTTGCCGGTATTGCTGACTGTGTTGCTTATGCCAACGAAGCCATGGAAAAAGGTGACGAAGGCGGCAGGAATTATTGGATCAATCAGCTGAAACTCCATTATACCAAAGTGGTGCAGATGGTCAATCGGGCTGCTCGATTTTTGGCCGTGCCAGTTAACAATAACCATGAATACACAGAAAGTTTATCGCGATAAAAATCGTGGTTGGTGTTGCATTGTTATAATAGATATTTAACAATATTAATTTGTTATCCGTACTCTGGTACGCGTGATCTCACGTTACCATCTTTTTGTTATATTTATCAAGTATTGGGTGCTTCTCTCGTCTAGCAATGTTGTGCTTGCGCTAGAAGTGTTGCTGCTTATGAATAAAAGAAAGACGAGCGATCCAGAGATTTTGTTCATGTTGCGGTTTAATACAAGCCGTTAGGTTAATTGAATACAGATATCATAACTACGAGAGATGCTAATAAACTGAGATTCTTTAGAATTCTGCGCTCTCTGTATTGCTTTACACGATATTATTCGGTGAACCAAAATTTGTTCGGTTGCTGTTAGCAAATAAAAGGGGCTGCTGTTCCAGCATTTGGTCCTGCGGTTGTTCGTCGCCCGTATCCTGCTCCTCATCGTCTAAAACATTATGATGCAGCTCGGACTGTGCGGGCTGGAAGTCCGGTTGCATAGGCGTGAAATCCCTTCGGGGATTCATTCTCTGCACATTGAGTGACCTGTATCCACCGGAAGCCGGCTGGAAGGCGGGCGACGGTGCGGGCTGAGTCAGACTGCCTGAAGAAGGTGCGTAGCTGTTATAGTTTCCACTTCCGCCGCCGCCGCCTCCACTGCCACCTCCACCGCTGCTGTACTGTCCACCGAATGATCCCGACCCGCTGCTTAATCCAGCACTTCCTCCTCCACTGCCTCCACCGGTGCTGCTGCCTCCGCTCGATCCATACTGACTGTACTGGTTGCTGGATGAACCGCCGGCTTGTGCACCACCGGACACGCCGAATCCGCCGCCTGACAAGCCGCCTATGAAAAAGGTCAAGTTATAAGAAATGCTAATACAAAGAATAATTGGTCTGATTCTCACTGGAACCGGTAAATGTCGTCGAACCCGGTGCATTGCCGCCTAAGGTCAGACTGCCGAACGCCGAACCGGTACCGCTGCCGGTCGATCCGAATCCACCGCCCGAGCTGTACTGCGAACCCGATCCAGAGCCACCGGAATTGTACTGCGAACTTCCCGAACCGCCACTACCACCGGAAGTGTACTGCCCTGAATTTCCCGATCCGGAGCCACCACCCATGTTGTATTGACCTGAGCTTCCCGAGCCACCGCCAGAATTGTACTGTGAGCCTCCTCCGGACGATGAGCCAAAGCCTCCTCCACCACCGGCATTCAGTTGACCACTGGCACCTAATTTTAACCAATTTATACACTAACTAAATAATGCAGAAGTGATATCAAGGAGATGCAAACCTCCGGAAGAGCCTCCGCCTCCAGAACTGCTACCGAACCCGAACGACGAGTCACCGGTGTACATACCGCCTCCCCCGCCGCCTCCTGAGCCAAACGAACCACTTCCGCCACCGCCTCCAAATGAACCGCTGCCGCCACCACTGCTGCCGCCGCCTCCGCTTCCGAATGAGCCGCCGCCGCCTCCCGAGGTGTCACCACCACCAAAGCTGCCACCGCCCCCGCCGGTTGTAGCACCAAAACCTCCTCCACCCGATGAACCGAATCCCGAGCTTCCACCAGACGACCCAGAACTACCAAAACCACCGCTACCTCCGAAGCCTCCACCGCCGCCACTGCTACCGCCTCCGCCACCAGCACCAAAACCGCCGCCGCTGCCGCCACCGCCACCGCTCGAATATTGTCCTCCTCCTTGGATTAAATTGCCACTGGCTCCTCCGGCACCACCGCCTCCTCCACTACCGCCATCGTCCAAAAATCGCACATTTGCCCCGGCGTACAATCGTGGATTGGAATAATAGTAGAATTGGGCCGAACTGCAAAATTTAATTAATTCTTTACGTTATTAGTTTTGGGATAAGACTGACCTTTAAGTAATAGTAAAAATATGTCACTAATTATTATTTTAAAGGAAGTTTATTTATGAGCGTAAGTTGCGTAACTAATTAATTCTAAAAAGATAACAAAGAATAGCAGGTTATACTCACTTGCCACAGCGAACATTGTACCAGTAATCGCTGCAAAAAGAATAATTCCGATTAGCCCAGGCAACACAAAGTCAGTCCGCTAAGTTCCCGTCGTACCATGTAAGCGTGATCTGGTTGAACAGCGTGGACACCGGACACAGGAAAGTGTATAGCGGTTGGTTTGGTTCACAGCGATGGTAAACCTGGCAACCGGTATCCACATTGACAAAGTATCCTGGCGATCGCATATTGGAGCAAGCAAATGATAAACCCCGTGGAATCTGCATTAAATTTGGATATGTGGAGCCGGGGCGTGCGTTCAGTACTAAATTCAGCACTTCAGCCGCGTTATACGGACCGCGCCCACGTAACTGATCCAGAGCGGAAAATGCGGGAGGATTTTGGGCATTTTGAGCGTTCACCTACAGAAGAGAGTATGCCTAAATTTTAGCGTCAGTATAGAAAAATAATTGCCGCAATATCTTTCAAAATTTACATTATAAAAAAGCCATGCATATATTGTAAATGTACATAGTTACTTTTACGGGTGTTTTTGCATTGCATGCTTCCTTGACATTAGTAACAATACTTACCGAAAGGATAAGGTAGCCGGAAACTACAGCCGCTATAATTCGCAATCTTGTCCCCATTGTTGGCGTTAACATCCACCTCACTGCTGATAAACCCAGCATCGCGAAATCCAACAACTGAAACAGTCCGCCCGTGGAGACAAAGCTTGTATACTGTCCGTCTGGATATACAGCGGAACCGTACCGAATGTCAATACCTGAGCGACTGTTTGTCCACTCAGACTATCGCTTTTTATCAACAATCCTCCTCTGCCCCGGATGAGTCTACTGTGCTGGTAACTAGTCACTAGTAACCAGGATATTGCGTTATCATAAACATTATGCCAATGAAAAACCTGTTGCAAACGGTGAGAGCGCCGTCGAAGTGCACAGAATCTTCAACAGTCGGAAGATGAGTTCATGCTGGCTGTTTTGATAATCCGCTCACTGTTTTTATGTGACCCAGCCCGAGTGTATGGAACGCGATATGCTTGTCATGTCATAGGTGTTTTTGCAACCGTCAACACATTTTTAAGCCAATATTTATTTAATCTAAGACAAGCAGCGACAATGGGAGATGTACGCAACAATAGACGCCTATACGTTCTGGCATCCAAAATATCATCTGGCTAGCATCGCAAAACGCGGCTTTGTTATACACACGGGGCCATATACATATCTCGCATATTAATCACATCTACCCTTTCGAGCATTGTATTTTGCCCAAACAACAGGATACCACGCGTGTGTGTGTGTGCTGAGCAATAATCAGCACCTGCTGCCGCGGCACAAAAATCACCAAAGAAGGATCTTTAGCTGCCATAGAGAATTGATATGTTGATAGACATTATTTTGGCGGATTACGGGTTGTAGCGATAGCCAAAGTGCTGAGATAAATCGTGCTGGTAGTATTCAGTGCCCAGGGAAGTTCGTTCCAAACTGGACGCCATTAGCGGCTACTTACTTATGCAAATATTACTGAAAAATTAATGAAACAGACTATTATCATTGAAATTTCTCAGCACATGAAATGGCTGTAGCGCACGAAATTTTACTGAAGCCCAGGTAACAGGTAATGGAGTTAGCGTAGTCGGTAAGGTCACCGTTGATGTTGTTAAAGATACAGTTGGCGAAGGTGCCACCGATGTTGTAGCGGCAGAGAAATTCGATACCGTGTTATGCATAATCCGGACGGTTTCATTGGTCACGGCGGCCTCGGTACCAATTCGGGTGCCGTTGCCGACGGTAAGCTCGGTTCGAGTAATGTTCAACAGATCTGAGTTTTCGACAGCGCTCCCGTTTTTTATGCCGTCAGGAACTGTCGATATATTGCTTGGACGCATCATGAACAGAGCCGAAGTTGCGTTCCAGAGCGAGAAAATTTCTACGGTGGCATTGCCGTCTACTGGAGCGGACGTATCAGTTACTGTGGTGTTTGCATCCGTATGGATCTGCAACAGGGAAGATATGTAATGATTGTCATTGTTCCTTGCAAGTGCGCTATCTTATTTTAGGCGCTCTATTTCTGTTCTGCATATTGGTCGATGAAAAATTCGTGGTTGCGCTCTTCTTGAAACCCTGCGAATTTGGTTTTAGAACAATTTTATGTTGAATGAAAAGTCAGACGTACAATCGTGTCTTCAGTCAACGGGGGATCGTGACGAAGTCGACAAATTTACGTCATGCGCATATATAGGCAACCATTTCAATAACAAAATTAGTTGAAAGTCCAGTGCACAACCAGGCAAAACCTCGTCATCTATTCTTAAAAATTGTCTGCAAGTTAAGTACAATACATGGTGCCGTCTTGGTATTTTCCTTATTCAAGGTTACACATCTTAACCACTTACTTTTCTAGAACTTTGCGTTAAAGCAAAGCACAGCAACAGTTCGTCTACGAGTAGTTGTACTGCGCTTGCATTTACATCATGCGACGAATTACCGATTGAGAAGTACTTAAAAGTAAGCCTTGCGTTTATACAAATACTGCTATTTTTATTTAATGACGCATTGTCACGTATAATTTTGCATTCATTTAAAACAAAAGCGCAACAACAGACTTCGACTTTTATTGCGTAAAATGAAAAATTTATGTGTATTGTAGAGGAGTATTGTATATGGTTTTATTACCATTGTGCTTTGGTTACCGGCAAAAGGAGGGGCAATTAACTTCATGCTGGCATCGGCAGGTATGGCTTGTTCTGGGCTTGTTATATTTGCATCCGAGAGATTGCTGTACTGTTGCAGCTCTCGCAAATCTGCGACAAAGTCTTCTTGGAAATCATTCCCAGTGATGCCCTGTTCGGTAGTATCATCGTATGTATCGCCTTCGAATCTGCTCGACGCTGTGGTCGGCTCATCATCCAGGAATTTTCCAGTATAATGCTGTAGTCGGGGGTTTGAATACGAATAGAACGTTTTGACTCTGTCAGAGGTGGATAAAAATATAACAAACTTTTGGGACGTATCTTTTGCATAATCATTTTTTATGATTGTATGACCTTATCATTATAACCGTACGGTCCGTGCCACGACCGAAAATACAAGCTTATTGTAATTTATGCAATTTAGGAAACCACGCAGAAGCCATAATTAAAGCGGAATTTATAAAAGTAAAATCGTTCCACCTTATGTGAAAATGCAAGTGCACCTATTGCAGCTAACAAATATGGAAATTAGCATATCCTTACGGAGCATAACTATTATTTAACGTGACATCTTTTGGTTTTTATAGCTCAGTCGATCTGTACGTACGTACTAAAAAGTAAGTCCTATCCAGAATTATTTCCCAAAGGTCAAACATCGAGCGCACTTACTTGGAGCAGTCGACATTGTACCACCAATCGCAAACAAGAAGAATTTGGTTGAAGAGCTAAAAAAGGTCGCAACTGCACCAAAAGAATACTGAAACCACGAGAGGTGTCAATAGCTACTCTAACTTTTTGCATAACTTACTGTTTGATTTGGACATAAATACGAGTACATGTATTCATTCCTCTGTTCACACCGATGGTACACTTGACAGTCAGTCTCAGTATCAGCATAAAACCCTGGCTGAGGAACATCGTCGCAGGAGAATGTAGTTTTGGGAATGCGACTGAACATTGGGTACGTAATTCCTGGAACAGCCGCGTTAATCGCCTTTCGAATTTCCGCGACGGAACCGTACTTTAAAGTCCTTAGTTGAGCCAAAGCTTGTAAAGCTGATACTGATCGTGCACCTTGCACCACGGTTGACATCTTCAAGATCCACAACGTCATTGGGAGATGACACATAAGTTTCGTTTTATCATTTTAGCAATATATATATTGTCTATGCAATAAATGCTTCACAGTGTACTGCTATTAGACCCAGTTACGCTATAAGCTCATAAATCAATGGTATTAAATTTTTATCTATGTGTTTACCTTACCAGGCATACAATAACACATATATGGAACAATTTCCGACCATTGCCGGCACCGTAAAGGGGTTTGGTCATTATCATCTCGGGAATATCTAACGTCGGAGAAGAAAACGATATCCAGAGTTTGTCTACTAGCGTGCCTCTGATAAGGTTTAATACCTACAGCATTTGACTTTTATAAGCTTCAGAGTGCTTGGATATCAACGGCAATAGCTGTTGGATTTCCCTTTCTTTATTCTTTATTAATCCTTGTAAGCTAATTGAAAGATGCAAACACATCAAATATATTTGCCAGTTGGAAAAGTTGGCAATATAATATTTATTGCGCCTTAATTACTTGGATACTCGGCTTACGATTTGTTTGCAGTAGAGATTACGAATAATGCGGTATAAATCTGTTTGTCTGCATTCGCAAATATGCATGCTCGTTGTATTTGCACTTAATTTTGCAGTAACTTTTGGTTGTGTTGCACTTATATGCTGTTAATCGTGGGTGTTTATCGCGAAAACGCAAGAAAGTGCTGCCGGAACTAGAAGACCTCTGGGAACAAGCCCGTCAGCTCGGTCTTAATTTTATGTTGCTGTAAGACACCGTGACCTGGAAGCTCTTTCGGCCAAAATGAACACTAACAGTCTGACACTATGTACGAAAGTGGGCCAAGTCCTACCCTCAAAACGAATCCCTGCGGTTTGCCCTGAGTGAGAAATGTTTTCATTTCTTTGCAACAAAATCGTTTTAATCGTCAGCATTTTTGATACTCCACAGACAAAATCAATTGTATTAAGCCATCCACTTTCAAAACTATAGTACGGGTACGTACTAGTTTAATTACAACAGTCTTTATCTTGTTGTGCTGTGCTGCTTGAACATAGGCAGTCAACTGTACAGTGGCGTAGGGAGGTATGGGGCCACGGGGCCGTGGCCCCCCCAAAAGGAAAATTTTTAACATAGAGCCTATGGACGTGGCCCCCCCCCAAAGCCAGTACTTAAGGCCCCCCCAAAACCGAAACCTCCCTACGCCGCTGAGTCAACATATTCAATATTATGGCGTATTGACTGCACAAAGTTAAGGTCTCTCAGTAGTCATTACGATGCTGTACCCACAAAACACCACTCAGAATGAAGACATTATCGCACAATAACACAATCGTACAAAACTTCCATATTGCCTTCACATCAAGCGCTGTTTCTACTTAAAAACTGTTTGTCGCTGCCGAAATTGTTGTATCTCCTTAGAACCTCACCCTGCTGGCAATTCCCGGAAGAATTGAAGAAATTTGATGAAGTCATCCGTGCGAAAACAGAACAGCTGACCAATGTGGCAATGATCAGCTCAGTCTGGACACAAGCCTCGCTACCTACAAAATTTGGAGGCCTGGGACTGGTCTGTGCAGCGGACGTCGCGTTAGCTGCCTATGCGGCATCGGTTCACGGAGCGGCCGACATGGTGTGCTGCATTACGGGCAACGCCTCTATGAAAGAAAGGACCAACAAGCTAACCGAAGAGTGGAGTGGACGTTATTCCCTGGAACCCCCGCGGATAGAAAGCCGACACCTTCAGTCGGCCTGGACAGCACTGCAACAGACCCAGACAGCATCCCGCATGATGGAGAATGCCGACGTATTTACCTCTGCTCGCTTGTTGGCTGCATCCTCACCGGAATCGCGTGCCTGGTTGTCTGCTTTGCCGGTAACAATATTTGGAAATTTACTGGAGGATGCCCACTTACGAATAGCCGTGGCGCGCCGGCTGGGAGCTCCAGTATGTCAGATGCACGTGTGTCGATGCGGCAGTACCGTGGACAGTCTCGGACACCATGGCCTGGTCTGCAAGCTGGCGAAAGGAAGGCTCGGTGTCCACGCCGTTCTGAATGAAGCAACCAAGCGGGCTTTGACTTCGGCAAAAGTGCCTTCCTCACTCGAGCCGGTGGGCTTAGACAGAGGCGATGGAAAGCGGCCCGACGGGGTGACAGCTTTCCCGTGGAAGAATGGAAAGCCGCTAGTGTGGGATGTTACCGTGGCAGACACTTTTGCCCAAACTTACATCGGCCAGACGTCCAGAGCGCCGGGGAGTGCAGCGGAAATCGGGAAAACCGAAAGTTAGGAAAGTACAGCGGGCTGGCAGATCGCTACGTTGTTCAACCGCTGGCGTTCGAAACTACGGGAACATTCGGACCGCTGACGAAGAAGTTCTTTAAGGATTTGTCGAGAAAGATCTGTGACTGTACAGGCAACCCTCGCTCAGGGGAGTTTTTGCGTCAGAAAATAGGTATCGAGATTCAGCGAGGAAATGCAGTATCTGTTCTCGGTACTTTTAGTGACATGGTGGAGAAGGAGGATGTGTATTTTGCCTTCAAATTAGCTAAACGGCAATGAATGTCAAGGATTGTTGTTTTTGTTACTTGTGTAATACGCTATGTAATTCAATAAAGCGCTGAAGGCATTGAAACTTCCATACAATCGAACAATCCTTATTACCGTATTACCAATACCGTATTCTTAGGCTAACTGGTGTGCAATACATTTGATTTAACATTTCCAGAATACTACTGATGAAAGCGAAGGACCAAGCGGATAAGCGTATTCCGTTTTTTCGACAGGAAATCCGCACTCTGTTAACATAGTTCCCAGCAGCTGAACCACATGGACGTAGATTGGTCTGGAAGCAAATGGGGCAAGAGCGGCGTGATCACTTGCGTTGTACGGCTTCCGGTTATACCAGCACACCAAAACACTGCATTCCAGTCGGTGCACTTCCCACCAACACCACATCGAGAACACGCAATGCGTCACTTCCGTCGCTATTGTCACCAGCAAAACCCTCAAAGCTACCTCTCGATAGGTAGACGATTCAGTGGAAGAACAGCCTCCCAAAATCATTGCTGCAATCATGACAAAGTGGAAAAACGAGAACCCTCTACCACAAATTATTCTGGATTTCAAACAGTAGCACACCCGCCGTACTGATGCCAACGGCAGTAAATCACTTTGTAGATCCGAAATCAGATGTTGCCGATAATACTCTCCCAAACCGAAAACAAGGCGCACAACATTCTTTATCAGGCCGACTAATACCGACAGATTGCATAGCGCTATTAAAGATATCAAGCCGACTGAACCAATTTGCGCCACGTGTAAGGCGATTGCAGCGGTCAAATTGGGGTTTGTTCCGGTGGGCCCCATCTACAATCAAGTACAACATGGAAATCAGTATGTTGTACGTTGGTGACGCTTACATTGAGCGTAGTATCCCTTTTACAAATTTGTGGCTTGCCGTTGCAATAACAGCAATGAAAACTACTTTGGCATCTAAAATGTTAGAATGTACATCATCAACGCCTGCCGAAATGCGTGAGCGGGCAGCACGAGTGTCTTCCCTGCCATCGCACAAAAAATAACAACCCGGAAAAGCGTAAGGACCAATAGAACCGTTACGAGAAGGCCGATCAGTACCACTCGTGCCCATTTTTCTCTCGATCTACTTTTCTGGAGCTTGGCTGATAACATTTTAGCTGGATTCGAAACAATTAAAGCTGTAATAGCAGCCATAATCTAGAAAGAGCAGAGAAGATGGAGATATACGTTGCAGTCAATTAAACATCAGTCATGTATTTCAGATCTCGGACTAGTCGAAATAACCACACGTAAATACGTTTTGGAGTGTGACCACTGCTACCCAAACGATCGATACCTTCTGGCTTTGTTTGCCCCTCCCAAACTACTGATGCTTCATGCTGGCATGGGTTGCATGGCTGCGCCTTCTGATTATTAAATTTTCGTACGATAGTTAACAGTACAACTCCTGTACCGGCAAAACCGCAAAATGTAGATGCAAGAGTACATAAGCGCAGTGGCCACTGTAAAAACTGCTGCCATGTTGGCTGGGCTGAATGCATCAATTTCATAATATGAGTTGTCTGTTCTGAGCACTGCTTATTGTTTACAGTAGCGCCGTTTTTGCTATCAAATACTCTGTGTTTTTAACTTTAATTAGTGGAAAATGAAAATTTTGGAGTAGTGCAAATAAATCTAAAATTCGTGGTCGTAAACCCTTATTCATCCGGTTCTATGTTCAGCTTGTATCTATCTACAAGCGCAACACTTATATGCATCCATAAAGTGTTTAAAAAAAAGTTTAAATGTTAAAAATATTGCACTAAATGATTTCTAATTACTGTAGTTATTTCTGCCACGATATCTAGCGATTCACGAATTTGTAAGGAAACTGCAACTTAAAATCAGCCATGCATAATCGAGGGTGACCTTTGAGTACATACATTTACAATGTTTCCAGGGTGATTTTTTGTTCATTCTATATACTTTCAAAATCGTTTTGCTCTTTCTGTAATGTACCTCGTACTCGTATTATACATGTTTTGCAATTGTCTACTCTGCCGGCATCGCTGCCCGCCACTTTTGTAATAATTCTCACTGCTAGTTGCTCCAATCCTTACAGAAAATATGTCGGCTGGTTATTACTGTTTCCAATGCCGCAGTTATTTTGGCTCATTTCCATCGGTGCGTTATAATTTTCAACGGCTAAGCCGGTATTTTTGTTATTGTTGCGGAATATGGCTATGCATTTTGGGCATCCACTGAGTAGCCTGCAATAACGGCGCAAAATTTTATCCATATATTTAGAAGTAATAACTACATCGTATAAATTCTACACTCGCAGGAAAACATTTTTTGCCCTCGGTGTGGCCAAGGGTTTATACAGGAAGTTGGCAACACCAACAGCAACTTTCCATTTGGACCAACGGTGGAGGCTTTGGATGACAATAGGCCTGACATGCCGTCCCCTGAACCCACACCGCTAGAAATGCTGTTAAACAGGGTAACGTTTGGTATATCCCCATGTGGATATAAATTATGTCAGTTTCATACTTTTGTGCGTGTTTATGCTGACGGCTACGAGCATATTGCTGAGAATTAATCATTTATGACTGGTATTCTTTATAGTAATTGTGGTGCTTCGTTCAGCAGTTTTATCTAAATGTACTTTAATTGTATTAGTTCACTCAAAGATTACAACAAGAACAGGGAAGTGCGAATGCTGGCGTATCTGGAAGGAGCAGCGATTCTCGCAGTCAGCGTACGTGGGTATTTCTTTACGGGAACGTTTTCGTTATTTTTTGTAAATGATCGCAACAGTAACATATTTACATCCCAAAACAAGGCCTTATTGATTTCGCAGACGCACCACCTATTGGCTTCAGCATTCAACTTGTTCCCATCATGGCAACACCCAATGAGCAGGAGGTAGTGGCTTCGCCGAATTCCGTACCACAGAGCAGTCCAGCTATCCCGACGCATTCCACACTCCGAGTCGGTTCCGATAATACAGGATCACGTCCAGTGGAACTCGTGTTCCGAATTGACCGCGATGGCAATAATCGCCCGCAGTAGGTAATAATAGATCTTCCCCATTGAACACTGTACATGTCATACTGCAATACAACATCTTTGACTTTCCTCTTTACATTTAATATTATAAATCAAAAATTTAACTTATCACTTTTGGAGTGTGGCTGCCTAAACAACTCAAATGCATTACCGAAGATAATCGCAGAATGATGACCTTCTGTACATGATTATGTTTTGCTAATTTTTAGTTTGAATGTTAACGTCAGCCCCTATCTTTTGCGAGCTGTCCTGGAAAATCAGGCAGGCACACAGCAAGCCCTTAACCGTAGCGTCAATGACCTGATCGCCTTGTTTGGCGGGCTAATGGCCGGAAGTGATGGAACACCACCGGTTACAACAGACGACCTGGAACGAATTCCTGTAGCCCCCGTTACCCAGCAAATGATAGGTATTAACTTGATCGTGGCGCTCTTTGCACGTACATATTTATCTCTGCAACGTGTTTTGCAGAGGATGGAAAAGCTTGCTCTATCTGCCTTGACCTTTTCATTTTGAACGATCCGTTCAAGGAGATGCCTTGCCATCATCAGTACCACGTCAACTGTATTGAGAGATGGCTTTTAATAGTATGGTTGCCTTCTAGAATCCTTGTTCTGTGTTATAATACATTCTGCACATACAAAATTAGTCAATGCTGATTTATTTCAGCATGGAAACTGTCCAATTTGTCGGACTTCGTTGAGTGAACTGATATCACCTTTACACGACATCACAGAGCCGGATTAATTAAAGAAGCAGCATTCTGCCTTTTTCAGTAGGCCAAAACGGCGTTGTCTTCCTTTCAGATTTCTCCAGTTTTCCGTCGTCATCAACATCTAAGGTGGAATTGCTTACAAGTTACAATTGCTCTAGAAATTGAAAATAGGCCAATATGCTCTATAAATTGGCCAATATGCTGTAAAACTACTGGTATTATGCTAGTTAACTTCGGAGCTCTTTCTTTTTCTCTTCTTAGTTTGTTTTTCTGCGAGTATACGAACGATATTATTGAGCCTTGTATAATGTGATTGTACGGATGTCCCTTATCCCTATGTAAAATTTTGGGGCAGTAAAAGGTTTTTTTTCGGGAACTCGCCTCTTTGCAATGGCGCACGTGTATTTGTTTTGCAATGTACGGATATTGCAAACTAGGCACAACACACACAGTATATATTAACGACAGAACTAATCGAAATGACAACTATTTTAACTGCACGGCGCACTGTTACTGTACATAGCAGTGCAATGTTATTTTTACCCGGAAAACACAATTAGGATACAAGAACTTCTACAAATTTGCTTTTTTTATCCGCCAGTATTACAGATGCAAATTAAGACTTGGGTTTGTGCTAACAAGTGATTTGTCTATTTAAAAAGTGTGCCTTGTCCAGGCTGTTCGCTATGAGTAAAGGTCAACTTTGTAAGAGAGTCCGATGAAGGCATCGCATTAGCTTCTTTCCCCGGAACTTTAGACGCATCATCATCAGCAAACAAGAAATCGGTATTCGAGTTCAAATCCGCCCCTTTTCCATCAAACACTTCTAATGTCGTATCTTTAAGCGGCACTGAATTGAAATCCAGGCTGTCAACCGGTGTTGGTGCGTCCAGATTTTGTGGCAGCCGGAATCGGGCTGGACTGGGATTTGGTGGTGGCATACTGGTCATTGCCGGTAACCGCGGCTGTGAATTGGCTTCCCTTCCAAATGAAGCGCTCTGGGCGACGTTGCTGCCATTGGCTGACCAAACGTTGTTGTTCATATTATTCCGTAATTTCGATTGCGATGCTCTGCGTGACGCCGAATCATTGGGCGTGGCCATCAACCCAAATGGACCGCCTCGATCTGGCGTTTGGCCGTTCACATTTAGCTGACCAGGTTGAAGGAGAAATGGGGGAGGAGGGGGCGTGGGCACATCGATATCTGTAGGCTGTTGCATCGGCCCGGAATCGATATCCAGCGGACCTTGCCATTTTTGCGAATTTAATTTCCCGAGTTTTAACGCTACACATTTAAGAAACATGTCTAGGTTATTTATGTTTCACACAATGAGAAATACAGGTTTAACCGCAAAAACCGTTGGCCGACCTTGGGGTGGATTATTCCAAACACCTGGCGGTATGAAGACGTTGTTTAGTCTGGGCAGCGCAGTTGTGGTCGGGAATGCAGGCCAAGCCGGAAAACGATCAGAATCGGTCGTTTGATTCTCAGGCGGCACATTTTCGACACCTTGTAAGAAGAACTTTGCAACGTATACGACAAATTTTTTACGAAGCTTGGCATGTGTGATATTTGAAAAATTTTGAAACAATGTTTTTTTCCAAAACTTTAGCATTACCTTGCTGATTACGAGAAAATTCTGAGATGATCATGGAAGGCATAGTGGTCGTTGCAAGCAGATCGGGCTGCCAAACATTTTCCTGTTTATTCATCCCTTTCCATTCGTCGGCATTTGCCATAGGCTGCTTTTCCTTGTTAAAACTTTTCGGCACAATTTCTTGCTGGTAGTTTTCAATATATCGTGGCATAAGGTCACGAGAGCTCTCGAATGACTCCGATTTCCTCTGCGACTCAGATGTGGTCCATGATGTCAAGGGGTTTGGCTGCTGTGGAATGGTGAATTCCGGTATTGCGTTATTGATCAAAGGAACCGTAGAGATAACTGGCTGTTGTTGATTCTGATTCAACGTATTTTTGTTAGGGTCGTAAGAGAATCCTGGGCTTTCTGTGGGTGGCAGTTGGGGGCGTTGTCGGTGGTGCGATCGGCGTCTAGCCACGGGAAAGCGGAAAACACTACGACTGGGCGGTAATGTGGACGCTGGGGTGGTTAATATCGTCGACGCTGCTGTAGATGCCACTGGAACTAAAGGAGGATTATTCCATGAATTAGTAACGGCATTAGTGGAATCAAGAAAGGGCAGAAATCCAGGTTGTAAAGGAGGCGCAGCTTGGGAAGTATTTCCACTGTCCAGAAAGGTCACGTTAGGTCCAAGATAAATCCTCGGGTTAGAATAATCGTAGAAGTCCAAAGATCTACGCTTAATATAAATAAGCAAAGCTTTATTGTAACATTCACATGCTACAATATTAACAGGCAACGTTATTATGCTAAAGCTACCTGTACAGAACTGACGGCGAGTTGTTTACGATTATATAATAATTAAACAAAATTTTCGCAGTACTAGTAGCATACTTTGCGCACTGGACATTGAACCACCAGTCACCTGCAAGAAAATTTTTTTTTATTTTTTTGTAAACAAGGTATAGGTAATTAAATCTATTTAGAATTTTTACAGTTCAAAGTAATCTGATTGAACAGTTTGCCTTCCGGGCAAATGTACGTGTAAAGCGGCAAATCCAGCTCGCATCGGTGGTACACCTGACAGCGTGACTGCGGTTCTATGTTGACATAGTATCCCGGTTGGTGGACTTGGGCGCAAGAGAAGCTGAGATTGGTGGGTAATGCTTTCAGATCCGGATAATCGATGCCCGGGCGGGCTGTTTTTGTGATGTTGACTATCTCAGCATCGGTTAATGGACTTCGTCCACGAAGAATGTCCATTGCTTTGAATGCCGGTATGGTCGTCGTAAATCCATATTGGGAACACACCTAATAAAACACAATATTTCCATGGAGGAGCTAAAATAAATCTCATTGTACCGATGACCTGCATTCGGGACTGTTTAAAGTAATCACTATTAGCTGCGATTGCCAGTGGCCCAGCAGCATACTTTATACTACGAGAATATACGGCACATACGATTAGACACATACCAGACACAAAAATGCAGAAATCCCAAAATTCCTCATAATTCGCGTGCAGATGTTTAATAAACCTTTATATTCTGTTCCCAAAAATGGCACAAAAGAATAGAGCTTACGGGCAGTCCATTTAGAGACAAATATCAGAAGACAGCTCTTCAAGGTTTTTTCTTGGCAGTCTGAATATTTCTAGTTCTAAATTGTAAGTGCGAATGCTCGATTTGTTATGCTCGACTACTGACTACCCTTTATGAATTGCGTAGTGTTATGTGTTTATTAAGCTCCATGTTATTGTTTCTTCAAAAAGTCCAAGAGAATCTGTTCCACCGCCAGCTCATACAACAGCCGGCGCCGCCATAATGATTATGTCATTGTGTTTCCATGCAAAACACAATTTCTCAAGAACAACAACGAACCAATGTCAGGAGAGTCTAACACACTTCAGAAAATATAAATGTTGTTTTCGTTGTAGGATGAAGTAACAGATGCTTTGTTCTGGTAGTTACTGGACGAAGGTTGCATTTTCGGCCTTTTTTGGTAGTGTGTAGGAACTTTCAATACGCCATAGTGAAGCTGATTGTCTTTTCTACAAATCTTTTACTTTTTAGTGCAGAAATGTTTGTTTCTCATGAAAGTCTCAGTTCTGACCAATAACAAAAACCTTTTATCTCTCTATACAGCACGAACAATATAGGCTTATCAAGTACTGTACAGCTTATTCGAGCTGCAGAAATCGACAATGAAACGTAACACTCATACAAAGAACAATGCTAAAATCGTTGTACGGCAACAAAAAATACGACCATAAAACGTGGTCCTGTACGAAAGCGAAGACATAAAAACTACGCAATACTGCTGAAAGAGCAACTGGTTGAAATCAGCTTGGACTAATCAAAAAAATCTATCCGAAACTTTGGTGAAAACGAGAACAAAAAAGCCCGCCAACCGCGTGGGCGCTTAGACAAAGGAAGAAAACCCCGGCAACGGGTTGCGACTCCCGGGTTTATTGGTGATGTTGAGCAGCAGATGCCCATTCAAACTTGCACTGGTCGAATCACTGTCGGCAATACTGGCAGATATACTGGTGGCCGTACTCCGTCGATACGGTGGACGTGGTGGCTCTTCCATCATCCTCGGAGGCAGCCTTCGCTCACTGGTTCCCGCTCCCTCCGCCAGCCACGGCCGTCGCAACGTGCTAGTCAAATTCGCATAATGATTAACAAAGGAACTGCTCTGCTCATCCGGATCGCCCTCCAACCGGTTCTCCCCTTCGGCGCTCCCATCGTCCACTTCATCCGTGCTGCTTTCATGCATTTCAGATGGCTTTTCCGTCAGCGAGGAACTAGCGCGCGACGCGGATGCTGATCCTTCGTTGACATAGCCCCGATTGATATGGGGAGGGTAAATGTCGCTAGTGTCACCGATGTCCGAGTAGGCGATGCTAGGAACGATACCGGTGGGAGGGGCGGCAATAATAAACGGCGGGGGACGCGCTGTGCTGGCGGATGTCGTCTTCCGCTTCAGGGAATTTGTGGTGGAGGTGGAGTAAATGTTGTTGTTTGGAGGAAGTTTTCTAGCGGATCGGCGCATCGACTGCCGCAGTTCGAAAGCGGTTGGAGCAGCGAATTCGTCATCCTCGGGAAACTGCAGCATGTCGGCAGTGGAGGTTACTTTTTCCACTTCCTCTGCAAATATTTTTCTACTTTCAAAAGAGGTTCGACTGCTACATCGTAATTCGGAAATACGTACGTCTGTACTTTGCCGTTTTACTTTTGATGCATAAACACGCGATTAAAAGTATCACAAAGACGCTTCCGACAGCTGCTACCAAAATAAGAAACCACACTTCCATATAAAACGGCCGATTCCGAGCAATTTCGACAACGTGATTCGGGGTTTGAATTACGACAGACGGTTCACTGGCGTAGCTGATTCCTAGATTATTGTAGGATGCCACGCGGAATCGATAGCGCGTTCCCGGTAATAACTTTAAATAACTCAATTGATGAAAATCAGCCAAACCATCGTTCAATGTTTCCAGAGTATCCCAGCTGCCGCTTTCTTTCCGTCCTTGAATCAGATAACCCAAAATCGGTGCCTGGCCTTTGTCGCTATTTACCTACAAAAATTCCACCATATAAAAACCAGTGGCCACAGAATCACTTAGCATAAGCTGTAACCATCGCATCCAAAACTTATAACATTTCATGCTGTGAAATCGATGTGTTGAAGAAACTGTACACCCATCGCTTACCCAACGCATATTTACTGAGCTTTCCGACATCTGCACTGCCAAATCTGTCGGTTTTGCCGGTGAACCGGTCTGCGGCCCCACTGTCACATTGGCACTGCTCCAGTTACCAAAACCTCGTCCGGTTTCCGCTCGGACACTAATAATGTAAGCTAAGCCCTCTTCGAGATCCGTGATCGTAAGAGATCTATCAGTGGCAGCCGTCGTGAAATTCCTTGCCGCCTTCTCCACGGCCAGAGGGCGGCAGAGTACTTCATATCCTCGAATAATGCCGTTCGTTCGTTGCGGCTGCTCCCACATCACCGTTAACTGTGTCAGCTGAATACCGGCCAACCAGACCTTCTGCGGCGGATCCGGCGTCGACTCCAGGGTGGTGGCGTTCACTCCACCAGCGCGTGGACCATCCCCGGCAGAATTAAAGATCGCAATGGAGATCGTGTACGTCCGGAAGGGACGGAGAGAACGGATTTGATGACGATTCGATGATGGGGGAACAAAATCGGTGTGCTCCTCGCTGGTGACAGTATCCATATAAAACACTTTGTATCCCGTAACAGATTGATCCAGTACACCAACTGGAGCATGCCATGAGACCGACACCGCTGATGGACTGGACACTCCAACTATGACATCCGTGGGTCGAATCAATGGTACTGCAATCGAGTAACGTTTTTGATTCCAAGTTTCATAATTTAGTCTGTTGTCAACTTGCCTGCTTCTCCGACAAATGCAGCCACAATGGGAGTGAACGGTCCTCGGCCGGGCCGCGTAGCTGCCGCTATCCGAACTTCGTAAGTAGAATCTCTGGCCAAATCGGTAAGGTTGTATGTTGTGGCATTTTGCTTAACAATAACTTCTTCGAAAGGTATAGATCCACCAAATACGCCCGGCTGAAGCCGGTGGAACTGCAGGACATAACCAAGAAGGTCACCGTTAAGCCCTGAGATCGGTGCTTTCCACGATATGGTAAGGGAAGACGTTGTATACGGCGTAGCGGTAACTCCCGTTGGTGCAGATTCAGGGACTATAAAAATACAATGAAATATTAGACATCCAAACCGAAGTTAACAAAATCCTTCCTACCGTCTTCAGCGGTCTTCGCAACGTCAGACTGATCGCTCCATTCGCTAACGCCTAGGTCGTTGATTGCCTGTACGCAGAATCTGTAGCCCGTGTTTGGCAGCAACCTGCGGCAATCAAAATATGTTACAACACTAAGCTTATCAGCTGCACAAAAACGTCTAAAGTATTGCTTCACATTATTGAACACTTGACAATTCCATATATGACACCGTAAATTCATGTTAAGTATATGACAGTTTTAATTCCTGTTAAGTAAATTAATAGCATTACCATACTCACCCACGAACGCTAAAAGAAGTTATTCTTCCCTCGACGCGCTCATTCACTGAATTCCACACATCACTTCCCGCCTGTGCAAATTGGATCCGATAATACCTAACCGGAGCGGCATCATCCTGCCGTCCCGGTAGCCAACTAATGGAAAGGGCTTTGGATTGGACCATGGACACACTGACCGTTGGTTTACCCGGTCTTTCAGGAAATTCTCGCTGTAGTTGGGTTTTCACCAGCAATTCAATGGCTGGCCCCCATCCCACCGATGTATTAGCCGCTAATGTGAACAAGTAAGAACTCCTTGGCAGCAGATTATGTACCGTGAAAGAATTTAATTCCGGAGACAAGAACAGAGGTGCACTGTCGACAGCTAATTCTTCTTGTCGGTATGAAACTCGATATCCCAGGATGCGTCCGTTGGAATGCAAAGGCGGCTCCCATGCCATGCGCACCTGGGTTTCGCTCACATCCGGGAAGGTCACTTTATAGGGTTGATCGGGATAATCTTCCAATGTCTTTTCGATAATTGGTACAGACCGGCTGCCGGCACCCATTCGCGTCACCCCGGCGACCTGGATGCTGTACTCGGTGTACTTGTCCAAGTCGTACAGCGTCGCATGGTGAATGTTTGGGTCACCGATATTGAGAACGCGCTGATCAGGACCAGAGGCGTAATAGATATTGTAGCCCAACAATATACCATTATGGTGAACAGCGGAAATATTTCCCCACTGGACTACGATTTTGCTAGATCCGATGGCGTGTACTAAGATGTTGCTGGGACTTTGACTTGGCACTATAAGTTGTTAACTGTTAGCGATCAGAATGAATTCCAGCGACTGCCATTCAATCAGCAAGTAATCCGTATTCACATAGCGAATGTGTCCTTACAAATTCGCAAATGCATACTTACTAAACTCTTTCAAGCATGAAATATACGGTTATACAAAATACTGGGGAAAACCGCGAAGTATATGCACGTAGAATAAAAGGTCAAAGTTACAAAAAAATACCCACGTTGGCAATCATTAATTAGAATTAATCAAAGTTCTTGCATCTAGAAAGAGCGTTGCTTCAAGAACTGTCATTCTCTATCGAGATACATTTCGAAGCTAAGGCTCACTTACTTACGAAGAAAAATAAAACAGAATTATTTCGTGATGCATTTAGAAATATTTTTAAATTTTGTAAACCGCTAACCCGATTCTCGAGTGCTTTCCAGAACGGGAGTGCTCTGATCACTTGATCCGATGGCATTAACAGCGGCAATCCTGACTTCATACTGCGTGAATTCCTCCAGATTGGCCAGCACCAAACTGCCCACACTGCTGTCATTCACCACGACATTCCGCATGGATTGTGTCACCGGCGTATCATTTAGCGATCGGAAGACAAGCAAATAACTTCCGGTTTTCCCATTCCATTGGTCCGTAACAAGCGGCTAAACGGGAGGAAATGGAAAAGGCACAAAATCAAACTGGGTCAGCCCAACATTTCCGCCGCATTGAATGCCGACACTTACCGTCCAACGAGCGCGGATGGCGGTGGCATTAATGGCTCTTAATGTCAAATTGCCGGGCGGGTTCGACGGACTGTCGGCTAACGTCTGAAACCAATCTGCGGCAGAGAGAAGAAAAAACTATTTAATTAGCCAAAGAGGCCATCAACTGCACATTTAAACAAATCACACATCCATTCATCATTTTCAAAAAGAGGAAGCACATGCCGCGTACCAGAAGGTCGGCTCGGTGCACTTTGTCCGACCACATTGTCCACACTCAATCTTATTCGGTATTCAACACTTGGCCCCAGTTTTTCCAACTAGAAAAGAGCATAATTGTTCCGCTAAATAAACATTATTCTGGCCAAGAATTTTAGCAAACACGACGCTGATCGCACAATTACTTGTAAATTCGTAAGGACAGCAGTCTCTAACCGCAAGTTACTGTTAAAATCTGAGAAAAATTTGCACCAGCTCAGTTTGTGACATCAAACTACATACCTGCACCATCGGATTCGACGTGTTCTCTGTCACCTCCAGCAACCGCTTCCATTCGTCAGCTTTCATATCTCTAGTCTGGATATCGACGTTAATCTGCAGAATGGAAGTATTTCCATCGCAACCGGGATCAAATTGTACCACCGCCTTTTTCGCTTCCACACTGGTGATCACTAGGTTGCTAGGCGGACAAGGAAGTGCTGCAAAAGCGCACGCGACATCAGCATCACGTTTTAAATGGTCACAGGCCACTGAGCATAACGTATCACATACTTGGCGGCATACTTGACCGGATTCTCACCACTCTCACTTCACCGGCCCCGACTTTCGTTTCGGCCAGAACCTTTAGCGCGTAATTCGTCTGAGGTTGGAGGCTTTCGATTGTGAAACTGCGCCTCCATCCCTCCAACCGAAACTTCTGAACGTTGATCGTGGCATTGGTTTCCATTTCAAATTGGCCGCACTCGATGACGAAGTCAGTAACAATCCCGTTGGGATGTTCCGGTATATTCCAGGACAGTTTAATGGAGCGATCCCGAATATCGAACACATGCAAATTATGCACAGGGCCGGGTGTATCTTCCATGGTGGTCACGGGAACAGCGATACTTTTCGGACCGGATCCGGCCCCCGTGAAGCACAAAACTGTTACACTGTATGCTGTATATTTATCCAAACTATCCACAACAGTGGACAGTCTTTCCGACGGATCATAGGGACTGGGTGCCACCTCAATTTTCTTAATAGCGCCACCAGATGTGTTGACAGGGCGCAGCCAAACTTCCACGCGGTAGCCTTGGTTGACGCCGTTGATATGCTGCGGATCAGGTGGTTTCCAGCTGACCGATAGTGATGTCGATGAAAGCGGTGTGGCCACTACATCAGTGGGAGCAGCCTCGGGCACTACATCAGACAAATACAGTTAATACACCATGCATCTGTCATAACAGCGTGTCAATAATTTACTCCATAAATACCAACCTCCTTCTTGCGTTTTGACACGCACACTGTCCGACCAAATACCGGTTCCTTTGTTGTTGCAGGCGGCCATTTGGATTTCATACATCTTCCAGGGAATCAGATCCTCAAGCATGTAGTTACGCCGTCCCTCTTCGTTAAGGGCCACTTCAGTCCACGAGAGCTCACTGTAGCCGGCCAGTTTGTAGCGGATGGTGTAGCCGAGGAGGGGGCCATTCCAGTCGGTCTCGGCGGGAGGCTACCCAATACACAAGGCTAATTAACAGTCTCTAAACTACCGGATACGCATCAGGGATTCCATTTTCTGTTTTACAAATAATTCACACTGTTTGCACTAATCACGGCGCAAAGCTCAATAGCCTTTTACAAAAATCTTCAGAGCAGTTATTCTTCTCCTTCTGGACAGAACGTTGCTCTTGAAGAAGAGCCAATGAAGACTGATTTTCAACAAATTTTCAAAACCACTATCTATAAAAAATATAAAATATTCCGGAAAACGACAAGAACTCTTAAATTAAACATAACCGGCCCCGATGTACTTTGCATTCGAAGGCGGTATTTTTTATTCCATTTATAATAAAAGTACTAACTATTAAGTAATTACAAAAACTCCCTTGTGTTTTATTTAAATTACCACCGAGATTGTTGCGCCAAAAAAACTGAACGGTTTGCAAGGGCTGGACTAAGCTCACACAGAAACTTAGTTCTAGCAGCACCCTCTAAAATTCTACTTTGACCCACCTGCCACTGAATCATGATGGCTGTTGCATTCCTGGGACTCGCAGCCACTTTTGGAGGTGATGATGGAGGTGTTTGTGGTAACTCGATCGGCTGCGAGGGCGCACTGGAAGCTCCTTCTCCCACATTATTCACAGCGCTAACGCGAAACTGATAAGAAGCCGACGGTCGCAAATCTTTGACAATATAAAATCGATCTGTTGCCGAAAAATTGCTGAGCAAAGTTTGCCAGTCCATGTCAGTTAATGCGGTGGCAGAATCACTTGAGCTGGTAAACTGTTTGTACTGGAGGATGAATCGCGTAATTGGCGAATTTCCATCAAAATCTGGCAGCCATGATATGTTAACTGATTTTGTACCGTTAATGAGTTCGGCACGGACGTGCGGAGCATAAGGTAGTTCTATAAAAATAAAATTTTTGTTATAGGTCTTTCCAAACTGATACAATCAGCAAATTACAAGAATGCCCAATTAATTCTATACGAAATTTTCGTACCAATGACATCCAGTCGAGCCGATTGGGAATCATTTCCTGCAGAACTATAGACACGACATGTGTACAGTCCGATGTCCGAATTTCGAGCGCTGTTGATGATTAAATTCCCGTTCTTCAAAATTTGGCGCCTTGAAGTTAGCGTAGCAGGATCCAGTAATTTGCCGTCTTGCAACCACTGAATGTCCAAGGTGGTGTTTGAATTCTTATTTATTCCACAATGGAAGACAACTTTGGAGCCGATAATCAACTTAGTATCTCTAGGAGGATCCGTAATTCTCGTCCGTTCTAAGGAAAAGTCACGAAAATCGATTACAATAATTAACAATTTCAAGCCAAAATTAAAATTAACTTTGCAAAATATAAACGCCGTAGTACACTTGCATTCCGCTACAAACACTGCAGCTATTTGATACATTTTTCAACCGGCTTATCGAATTGCATTACAACTACTGCAACATAACCTCTATTGAATTCGCGCGAATGTCAACAATAGGATCAGACCAACGCACAAAATTCAATCGAAAATGCCCGGAGTTGTGACCAGCACATTTCGAACAAATTTTGTAATACTGTTGTTTGACTCCATTTATCTCCCTTAAATGACTTTATAAAAACATGCAAAACTCCTGTCTTACCGATAACAACCAATGTAACCGAACGATTTGTCATGGAATCCGACCGTCCAGATATACAGAAATAATTCCCTTCCATAGATTTCGAAGCGAATGGGATTGATAAACTCCCGGTTTCATCTAGTCCGTAATTCGAGCCCGACGATACAACAGCTGCTCCTATAAATCCAAACAATATCATTAGGGAATTCGCACATATACATAGAATTAAAGCATAATAAATACGATTCAGTCATTTAAGTTACTTCAAATTTACCTTTGAAATACCAAGCTACCTCCGTTTTAGATGCAGGCATTATGCCAGGACAATTCAACTGAGCCGACTGATTTTCTACCACGGTTATAACCGGAATCGTTGTGTCCACAGTAATCGAGCCTAAAATTTGGGCACTATAATTCACATTGACCATTATTTTTTGTAATTTAACTGACGATATTAGCTAGTGACGTTGCTCCAATGAAAAATTATGCGAAATATTTTTACTCATATCGAACCGCTGATATGAGTGATATATCTGATCTGCCGCTGTCACTTTTTCATACTAAACGCATGATATACTTCAATCCGTTGAACTACGTATGAATTAAAGAACATAATAAAGTCGTAAAAAAGTGACGAAGCAGAGGGATTACAAAAATATAAAAGAGTGACTGGTCAAATTACTAGTTAATGCAGGTACTCATAAAGCATCCAATTTGTGTAACGACTATAAATCTTACGCTTAATCCTCAGCAATGTGCTGCTCGATTCTTCCCCCACAGCATTACGGACAAAGCACTGATAAATACCACCATCTCCATCCTCAATTTTAGCCATTTCCAGACTGCCATTATCCAGCAGATTGAATTTGCTGTTTAGCTGGAGAGGCGTCATCGAATCTGGCGTAATTTGCAGTGCATTCTTGTACCACGTCACCCTTGGCGCCGGTTTCCCATGAGCCCCGCCTGTTCGAATCGCAAAGCATAAATAATCCATAATTGTATCTACAGGTTTTCTAACGTCATACATCTGTCGCATTAGACAAGTTACTAAAATAAATACTCATATGCGGAACGTGTACAAGCCAGATTTGTTATGTCAACAAGGTCAAACTTTACGCTTACACGGAATGGTAAGCGAGCGGCCAAGATCTGCGTGAATTTCCACATCGGGAGCTTGCACAATCTTTGGGCTTGCTACAAATGAGAAAAAACAGTGACCGGTGTTATTATTTGACCAACGTTCAATCGTGTGGTCTACAGAGCGTTAATTTACCGCGCGTAAAAAATAACACGACTGCCGCAAAACCTGGTGGCAAGAGCCACGCGAACGTGCTTGGCGGAAAGAAACACTCATAACGCTTCAAATGAATTTGTACAGCGTTACGAATAACCAGAAGTTGACTTACAAAATGTATTTGTAATAAATTCGCCACCAGTTGGTAATTAAGTACTCAGTAGTATTTAGCCAAGGTTTATATCTGGATAGGTTTTTCTAATAATATCTATCTGGCATCTTATTATTCCATATTCACTGCAAATTACCGTAATGTAATAATTCACCGCACCTCGGCAATTTTTAAACAAATATCGGAACACATAAAGAAGCCGTCATTCAATTAAAAAAAAAACGTTTATCGGCTACCAATTTATCATCAATTAAGGCGTTTCATTTTAATTTTTACCAGCAATGGATAAATGCGCGGCTGCAGTTATATTTCCAAATCCTTCCATTTCCGCAACACACTCGTATTCGCCCTCAAACGCCGGTCCCGGGTTGAGAATTGTCATTCGGTATCCATTTGATGTAATTAAATAATTGATGCCTAATCACGTTTATTCCAGAAAGAAATATCGATTAGGCAATAGAAATCACTGATGTGGGATTTAAATCGAAGCCCTTCCGATGCGGCTACAGTTACGCTTATGGCGCTTACCATCCGCCTGCAGTGATTGCCCATCCTGCCTCCGCCACAGCACACGCAGCGCGGGCAATGGCCTGTAAAGACGGGCTAATTGATTAAACATCAAAATACACATATTTAAAATTAAACTGGACGTGACGGTAGCCCCACAAAAGAAGGAGAACTAGTTTACTTTGCCACTAAGTCAAGATAGCTCATTTATCTAACCTCGCATTGACTATGCATTCAAAAACCGCTTGAGCATCACCCAGTTTGCCGGTCACATCGCTCGGCCGGATAACAAAACGCGGGCCGCTATCCACAGACACCGGGACATCTGAACGACAACAAAGAATCAGCATAATAAAGCATACACCATCAATAATATTTTGTGTAACAAGATCTTCAAAACCAACATTTAATAATAAAATTGTGGCAACCAACTTCAACGAAATGTTTTAAGATTAACGGATAGGTAAATTTACTGACTTTTGTTCACTTTAAATTCGTAATTGGAAAAAAAGGAAAATGATCTCGGAAAACCATAATCCCGGAAAACCATAATGAAACCAGCTGTATCATGCATGTTTAAATTGTTTAGAACTTAGAAGCGCTACAATAATTTACAATTACAACCGGTTATTTAAAGGGAAAAATCAAACGTTTAGGAAAACGCCAAAAGTAGACCAGCGATAGAATACGTGCACGATAGCTGAATATCTTAATAAAAAAAATCTGTAAGCGTAAATCTGATTTCTTAAACTGGGAAAAACTTTTGAATTCCAGAGTACTTCAATGCACAGTCATTCACTGCTTATTGTTAGCTTACCATTTACAACAATTCCGATGGGATCACTCGTTTTCGTCTGATTCAGTTGCCTGTTTACCGCTTCCAGCCGGTAATGCTTGGAATCACCGACATCTGCATCCAATATCACCAATGCGTTGTTCAGCGTCACCACATATTTCCGATGATTTCCGCTTGGACTAATCGGCACCCCATCCCCCGTCCAGGAGAACATGGCCGGAGGTATGCTATTAATAGCCGGCGGTTGCAGAATGACCGCTTCGCCTCGATTGACAGTGCGAGTGGCTTCGATTACTGGATCAAATTGTGACATATCTGCGCAGATAATAACAAAGTTTAATTTAATACAGCCGTACTATCACTAACGACAATACACTCTGCATAATGATCATCTGCGTGGGAAGATCAACATACGTGGCAGCGCCAGATGAAAGGCCGAGCTGACCACCGAGCCACAGGGATTTTCTGCCGTGCAGCGATACAGTCCATTATCTTCGCTGGACACTGGATGCACAATCCAGTCTGGACTGTCGAGGACTTCATTAATATTGAGTGTAATGTTGTCCTTAAGCCAGCGATATTTTGGAGGTGGAGTGCCGGTGGCGCTGCATGTTAGAATCACCCTTGATCCCGCTGCAAGTGAGTCCCAAGCGGGCGCCGCGAGATGCGGCTGGACGGAGAAACGCGGAGCAGTGCATTGCTCATTACCTTGAAAATGCAACCGGTGATTAGCAATCACCGCTATTCAAAGAGGCGCGGCAACAGCAATGAAGCATAAACAAGGGTTTGCATCTAAATTGCACCGAAAAAGGCAAAAAAAACGAGTGCAGCATTCCAACTGTCGCTGGTCGTTTTTTTCGAAACTCACGGGTTATTACCATTTCCTAATTAGACACCTGATGGTGCTGTGTTTAGCTATACGCTCTACGCACGGCGGCACGATATTTCGGACATACCAGATTGGTGGAAACCGTGGAATAATATTATTCATACAACATTAATTTTATGTATTACTGTAATACAAGTTCCGTAATCTGGTGTATTGTATCTGTTTCACATTAGGTATATACAGACTTTACAAAAAGATATTCAGTAACTGACTTAATAATTAATCAGATCCATAGTAAGAAAAATGCAGTACCATATATATAATCTTCCAGTTTCTAGTAAAGTCGACGAAACTTACGCATTTACATTTTTCATTTGCATTTTAAAGCGCTAAACCTTAATGTTACGAGTAAGTTTACATAAATTAAAAATTCATCGATGTCGGTCTTTTCATAGCACAGTTATGAATATTTAAACAATATCCATCACACCGACCTTGACAGAGAAATAAATCAGATCAAATCTTCACTTATACGCTTGCACAATTTACATGCACATCTACAGTAATTCTACATGATCTTTCTACACCGGTAATCTCTTTGTAAAACACCACCAACTCACCATCCACCGCATCGCAGACCACGAGGTACACAATCACAAAGGTTTGGATAATCCCGAAAAACAGCCGCCTCTCGTTGTTGTGAATACGAACAATATGGTGCATAATGAATAATCAACTAAGAACAACCATCATTACAGCGTCCCAGTTATTCGTTCCAATTATCAATGAAAAAACGCTCAAATACAACAAAATAAAAATCAAAACCAGCGGATTAAAGAGCAAAAAAATCTCATAACGCACACGCCGTAGTAAGACAAAAAAACAGCCGCGTAACTCTGACTGATGTTAATAGGAGTGTCTGGTAAATAATCGGTGTGGAACAGTGATTCACTGATCACAAAAACAGGTACGAATAGGTTAGCAATAACTCGCAGCGAATTGCAAAACAAACGGCACGTTTTTACGCTGGTACTGTAATTCGGTCATAATTTCCATACGACAAGCAATCATGCCATCCGTTCAATTCCGCATTCTCTGCCGTTCAAAATCACAACCACCTTTAGTAATAAGAAACACTCGCTAGTTCGTGGACGTTCGCTGTAAGTGAGCAACGCTTGAAATTTGTATTAATCCGCTAAATATCCACTAATGCATATAACGACGCGATCAACAGCAAACATCGGGATTAACCAACAGTTTATTCCGCCGCCGCTAATAATGGGCTAGTTCGGCCAGAATCTCTCATGAATAAAATAATCGAATTCCAGATGACTTATCCCATCGTTAAAATCCAACCATCTTGATGCTAAGAAAGCATTCTCCAGCAGACCGACGAAAGATGGTCGACGGTCAGTCTGTGCCAATACACTTCAAACTCATCAATAACAGTAGAAGCGACTGACGGGACTCGATGGACTTGGAATCAGATCATATACTGACTCCGGGCGATATGATTACACAAAATGGTCGCAGACGTCTTAAACTTTTCCTTTCATCAAGCAATAATTTGAAAATTCAAATCCCCAGCCAGCTCTGCACATGAGCCATTCAGTACGGAAGAAAGGCTCGGGGAAAAGCATTTGCATTTTCATAGGACCGACAGGATTTGCAGTACTGGCGCATGGTCGAGTGTGTGTGTTCTCACTTTTCCTCTTTCACAGACAAGCGTAAACGGCCAGGTCAGTTTTGCAACTCGTACGCATCGTTCAACGCGCATGTATTAAGAATAAGCCGGCGCAGGTGAATATAAACACGAATACACGGTAGTCGACTTAGGCCAGCACTGAACAGAGAATAAAGCTTGTGGGCGGAATGGCACCGCCTACGTGATCACCTCTTGCGGTTGCTGTACTTAATACAGTACTCGACGGGCCTGATGGTGAGCTACGCAATGGTCAGCGGGCCCCTGCTCTTGCACGACGAAAGACAAAAAACTGATTGCATTTGCACCTAATGAAAAACTGTAAAAAATCTGCAAAACTTTCATATTAAAATTGTTTTCCATATTGCACAAATACTGTTGAGGAGCTTCGTGACCCAGCCTCCGTCTATGCAACCGCAGTTAGAGTTTAGACTACCCGCATTTTACACAGAACTGTGACAGAAGTTACGGTAGAATCTATCGCAACATTGGTGGAGGTCAATTACATTTGGGTAAGCGTTGCGCGTCGGGTAACGGGAAAACGCGTAAAAAATGTGACGTAACAGCGCGTAACCAAGCAAACATTCTGATTCGCAGTCACAAAATCTGGGGTGGGTTTTCAGCTTACTTGTCCGCGTAAGCGTTGCGCTCTAATTTTTTACGCGTCCCTCCATTACCCGACGCGCAAGAGTTACCGAAATGTAATTGACCTCCACCATTTTGTGTATAATGTACTGTCCACTGTTTAGATGCGCAATGTGCACGTTTGTTAAGTTGTTTGGGGGCTGACATCGCGAAACGCTGAAACAATCATATACCATTCCTTGAGTTGCAAAGCATATCTTCTCCAGAATTTTAATATTTACAGAGACATAAAGCAGAATTACAAAATTATTAAGTCATACTGATTTGCAGCATAGACCATTGTATTGCATGTTGATCGCACCGGTAACAAGTAACAACTTACAGATGTAGAGCACTTGTAAAGGAACTGTAGAACAAAAACATCAGAACAACACATCCAACAATAATCGATCTGCTATGAGCAAACTGTGTGCCATATGAAAACAAGTAATAATTATTACTATTTGCAAATTCAGCCAGCAAGCTATAGTTTCTCTTGGACATTTGCGAAGTCAGTACTCGATACTGTTTCCCGGTAGAGTTATAGAAAGCTCTTCTAAACGGGTCTGAATCTATCACAGGCAAAGGATGTGCCTCGGTATTAAATACCCAGGAACTGAGTGGCAAAGGATCATCATCCACGAAAATTAAGTATAAATATTTTAGAGTCTCGGCCATGAAGTAACTTTGCTGGACATCGTCCGACCCTGGTTTTTCGTTATCCACATCGGTGACACCACTATAGCCAAACTCCTTTTTGCAATGCCTTTCCATAGCCTAAAAATTTACTGTTATTAACAATTCTCGTTTGAATGTTCACTAAACTTAGTGTAGTGGTGTAGCTCAATATAGCTAACACAGTAGGTAAAGTATACATAACTCCACAAAGGAAAAATTGTTCTAATTAATACCTTACCGCTGTGGCTGCTGCACAATATTTGTGCAAAGAAAGCGAAAAGGAATCTGATGCAGTACTCCTTTTATTCTTACAACCATAAAAAATCCTACATTTCATTTGAGCAAAATTATTCGGTGAAGGTATTAAGTTCTTCGGTTGATTAATCTACGAGTAATTAATGACCGGAACTTCCGGTTAACGCAGAGTGACTTTCGAATACTTTTTGTATTTACCCATGCCAGTACCTCGGCAGAGCTTGAAATCTTACCAGAACTGCTTCCCAAGCCCACTCCCTGTATACTTCATTTCCGGTGACCTTCCACAGATAATAATAACTTTCGACCACTTCCGGACGGAGTGAATATTGCTGATTACCGGTGACCGTCGCTTTTGGATATCCTTGAATGCCATCCATTCTGAAAGACTCTGGACCAAGACCAGTTTCTGCAATGATGCCGAAAGATACACACCATGCAAATTTGCAAATGTTTTCAACTAATAACTAATAATGTTTTCAACTAATAATAATTAAGTAAACTTTAAAATAAAGTACGTACTCTACAAATACGTATTGTACATCTGCTTGTACAAGTTGAAAATAAAGTGACTTAAAACCATGCAACATAATATGACTATCACACTGCATGTACTGTTTATACTGAAACTAATATGATTTTTGAATGACCTTTAAAATTTTAAAACTTTTGCGTTATATGAAAATGCTTTTCGGAAACACTATTTCTTACGAGTTAGATTATACGACAAATGACATGTTTTGGTAATTTCTTTGGCGAGGCCGATCATTCGTTGAGGTTCCGGTGAACTTTCCGCTGCGAGAGCGTACAGTCCGCCAATAAAGCAAGCCAAATGCTCCATATTGTGGGTCAGTAGTTGGCTTTGTTCCAGCTTCGCGAAATATGCTAAACCGGCTCTTGATCGTTTCAACAGATTTTTCTCCAGCGCTGTGAGAGCGCCGAAAAACATTTCTTTGGCTTCGGTATCCTCTCCGCTCGACCACAACCATGCTTTTAGCAGATATTCGTAGAAACTGTCGCCAAATGCTCCGACCGATGCAGTAAGACCATTTTGGCATTTTGAACCATTTAGATGGCGGAAGTCTACCAAATTCGGATACAGGCCTTCCGTACTGCGCGCGTGCTTCAGTAATTGGCGAATCTTTTTCACTTTCTCCAAGTAAATTATATTTCCGGTAATTTCCGACAAATATGCGAATTCCAGGTGAAGAGTACCGACATCGGCAAGGAACACGCAATCAAAAGACAGCCAGTTGTAAAGGAAGCCGAATTTTCTGAAGGAAATGAAGAATTACGCCTTGCACAACAAACAAAATCAGAGTACTGGATAAACTGTATACACAGATCAACACATTTTAAATCACTATTCTGCGATTTCTTTCACAGGTCAGAAGTACTCGTGTCTATCAAATTGGTATCATTTGCACACATCAAATGATGCTGGGACTTATAATTTGTTATTTGTAGTTTTGTACGCCGCCCGCGTATTCTTGTTATCCATTCTTTTTAAATCTGTTGAGACATTTATTGAATTACTGTTTTCAGTAAAGTTTGCCCTGTGCCGCTAGTAACGAATTCATATCAATAGGTGAACCAACTGTGCATGAAATCGTGGTTGAGTTATTCTGTTACTCAGATTTGTGCAACCAAAAACTGACTTAAAACAAAGTACATAATTAATTTTAATGCTGATTTGTGCAATAACGTGTATGCTATCATGCTGGATGGATTGTAAATTTTAAGTTTTGGCAATTAAGGATAAGAACAGCGTTTACGAAAAATTCTGTACCTATTCCCAGTACTTGTACAATTTTTACTTTACTGATGATAGGATTAGCAGTACCACTTATTTTTGGTAGTCAAATATTCAATTAAGAACAGCATACATGTATGTATTTAACTGTTTTTACAACAAAATTTGATCACTTAATGTGACTGGGTTGTGCTCATAACACTTACATGCTAGCATCATACAGACTCCAAGGAAGTCCGCTAGTCGTGTTGAATGCCAGTAGCAAAGTATCTGCAGTTTCGATCGCTTTGTCCAAAAATACCTACAATTAATAGTTTACAATATCGTAGTAAGTTATACTCGTAGCCAGAAATAATTTAATTCACCCTTCTGCCACTCAGCGCATGCGCGGACAGGAACCCGCCCAGGAGTCGGATATTTGCTTCAAAAACCGAAAATGTTGATTTCTGAAAATGCAGAAGAGCATACATATATGTACATAGCTCAATACAGAGGTCATACGATGAATGGTGTGGGCAGAATGTGAAAAAGTTGACACAGACGTCAGTTTAATCTGCTAAATGGTATGCTTAATGATTATGATTTTCTGACGTACCGCGTTTCGGATTTTAAATTGTCTCGTTACCCACTCGGTGGCAGCATCAAACTCATTGGTCAGTCCCATGAGAAAGAGCGTATCTAGTGAATCTATAATAGTTAGTCCAAGTTTGCCGTCACCAAACGGCGCCGATCCTGCAAATCCTGTTCGCGATACCGGTCTTAGCTCGTTATCGCCCCACGCATACTTTACGTAATTGTCCCACGCAAACTTCATCATCTAAAAAAGACACGCCATAAAAATCTAAATACGAATTTCATAGACTTGTTTTACGATTTTGCTAAAAATTCAACTGCAAAACGCAGATAAATGAGATGCACTATATAATTATGTCATATCTATATGTAGTTGCATGAGTACGCCGCTAAAAGGGAAATATTTTATATCGCAAATTCCCAAAACAGAACAAGCAGCAATAACTTATAACAATAACACATAGAATCAAAATTTAATACTATAATTATTATTGCATTCAAACGCATAACAGTTGCTACCTCTACAGTTCACCTATTTCCATGTATCTTTTTGTAAAAACTAATATCTATCTATGGTCACTGGGCTGATTATTTTTGGGCCTATGCGCTTGCAAAAAGCCTTTACCTGCTTGACAACGTTCTGCCGGTATACATTGCGCGGATCGACAGCATCTAATGATTCTTGGCGGCGTTGACCACTTTCCGTCATGGTGGTTTCATCGGTAAAAGCAAGTATTTGTCGATCACTCTGTCGTAAATAAAATATCAGTTTATAGTAAGTCATATTTGTTTCGAATTTCTCAAATCCCTATCCGTTTTGATTTGTTTTGCTACTTATATCATTCCGCAAACGGAACAAACAAACAAGTACAAGTAAGTACTTAATTATTCATATCCGATTCGCTTATTTTTTATCGCTCTACCAGAGACTCCTACCAGATCGTAACACAAATATAACATAATAATATAAACCCTTATTTTACTTCAGTTGCTTTAGGTTTTCATACTAGTTTCCTAATACATAAAGAACATTTTATTATACGAAGCTCTCATAAAAAAAGTAAACGAGAACTTATAGCACAATATCTATATTTCTGACGTACGCACTTCAGGCACCTGCTATAAAAAATATGCATACGTATTATTCTAGACGGCAGAAAATTATTAAGAATAAAGGAGCATGTACTGTAACTAATACGGATCTGTAATATTTATCGGATATATATATACGGATCTGTATATTCATCTTAACTAATACGGATCTGTAATATTTTAAGGCTACTCAGTATTTAATGGTTAGTAAAATTAATGAAAATATAGGCACGTACGTAATGCAGCAAAAAACTTTGCCATGACGACAACAGCGTACGTACCATAACTTTAATCATCAGCAGGGCTCCGAATGACAAGAGTATCAATGCGATGGGGTATCTTAACTTTTTTCTAGGAGGAAAGTACCGGAAAACTTCCATGATTTCCGGCGGGTAGGGACAGGAAATTAGTCATCAAACTTGACTGTGTATCGCTACTGTATCATAAGCGTAATGCAATGAAGTTAGCTCAAGCAAAAAATGCAGTCGAAGTCCTCCAGCTTCACCTGTAGGTTGCTATGCTTAGTCACCGGATATTGATTGCATGATATCACGCGCTACATGCTCCAGATCCACGTTAACGTTACAGCACGGCTGTGTTTGGTCAGTTTACCAGTCTGGTCAATGAAGCACGGCCAGAACAGAACGCAAGATGCCGAAAAAATAAAACACTTACAAAGCAGCCTAAAATACGCACTGGTTTCGAGAAACCCACTAAAACGGCGGATTTTTGCTTTGCAAACTCCCAGATTCGGTTCAAACTGTGCATGCGGCACGCACCTTTTTGTTGTAACTGTACCTTAGCAGTTTTCGCTGCATGCAACGAAGGAATGGCATCGACAAATAACTGACAGTACGCAGCCACCTTATCTTGAACGGAAAATTTGATTTGGGTTATGTTCAGTTGACTTATCAGAAGGTAAGGCAACATACACGCTCAGCTGTTACGGACAGTTGCTTAAAAGGCATTGAACAAGTTTCCGGACAGTTTAAAAACGCTGGTGTCGTATGCTTAATGTCTTGCTGCCTGGCACTTAATGCACAAGTTTCAAGATCGCTTTCCACTCCAGCTTGCGCTAACGAAATTCAGTAAAACCGGTACACAGCGTATTATAAGTTATAAGTTGTTAAACGTATTCGTCATGGTTGATAAAAACATCGTTCTTTACCCGACCCACACTAATTTCTGGGGACTGGCTAATGAACATTAAGAGCATGTAAAAGACTGAAAAGACTGCGATGATGGAGGCATTCTACGTCGGCAATATTCCATCGAAACCACTCTGGAAAATAAAGCGAGATGCTGTCACGAAAAGCCGGTCATTTGTTCCCAGTGCCGGCTCATCAACAGATCGAAAAAAATGATGGGATGCCAGATTACGTAATCTGCCGGCATCCATGGCAGGGATCACGGCTTGACTGGTATGAACGGCATCGTTTCCGGAACAATTGTCTGAGCGTACTTAATCTCGTGTCTGCTGTAGATACATCTTGACACACGGCGATTGTATTGCGGTTCTTTTTATCCACCAATATGAATCTGTTCGCATTCATTATGCTTGCTTATGTTGAAAATGGTGGTCGTGATGCATGCCATGTCACTCTTGCAAAGAAACATCAATTTCGATTTTTCCCGTAGCCAGCGATTCCTTTAAATTTTCTCCCATGGGTATACATGCGTTGTGCCTGGTAATATCTTTAACACAAAAGTCGAGAATTCTTTGAGTTATTAACTTTATGGTTGAATTTTGATTTGAGTGAAGCTAAGGAAGAAAACGTAAAAACCGTTAAAACTACAGCGCAATACAGAATAGAAGAACAGCTTCGGCTAATATATGTATGCACAAAATTATTACGTACACGAAAACCAAGTTGTACAGTAATTAGCATGTCAGTTACATTACTAGTACTTACGCATCATAGTAATATATATGAAACTGACAAGCACATGTAATGATCGCTACTTAAAGTACTGTACGAGTATGATTTCTACGTGCTCTACAGTCAGCATGCATTCCATGGAAAAAATTAGCAACGGTATGTATGCGGTAATATTTTCCTATTACAATTTAAATTTTCGCTTCCATGTAAAAAACAAAGTGAAAATTACACCGGATCCGACGGATAAAACCTGCGCTGCTGCAGATCCAGTACGGTCAGCACCAGACCGGCACATCAAAGCCGTAATGGAAATGTTGTACATAAGTTCGTAATGCCGTTGCCCTTCCGGTGAGCACGCTTTTTCCGTCCATGGCATATAGCATTCATTATGCAAAATCTGGTTCCTAAATGCCCGGTATAATTACGACAGATAAACTGACAATGAGTTATACTGTACAGATACTGTATTAACACCTAATTAATTCATTAACCGGAGGTCACGTTTTTCGCGTACCTGCACTCATCCGTAAAGTCCGTAGGTCTAGCGTTAGGCAGTTGTTTCGTGCATTCACTGAAGGCGACTTCGTTGTGACAGCGAGAGTATTCGACCGCTAGAAGACTTCCGTTGGATGTAGAACAGATTTTGGTAATCAGTCCACGAACAAGATTCAGCGTCATAATATTTTTCCGAAAAAGCGCAACTTTGGGATATGTGGCCATGGTATAATTCAGGCAGTCAGATGCCTCTCTCATAATGCTTCGAATTCGGAAAAAAAAACGAAAAGAACAAATGCACTGAAATTTTTTCAATGCTAGTCTTTATTCCCAACCATCACTTGAACACGTATTAAACAGCATTTAACTAGAAAAACAGCAGTCCATAACAAATTTCAGCTGTCTCAGTATGTTCCAGATTGCAACTTCATCTGGTAATTACGGTAAAATTTAATTTGCTATTGGCTCATCTTAACAAAATGTTTGGTGTTTGCTTAATTTTCAGACATTCTACTTTATTAATCCTCATCCAAACCTTACTCGCAAAAGTTGTGAAAGTCCTCTTCGGTTTCCATTAGAGGTGAACTTTCGAATTTGGAGCTCAACTTTGATATACAATCCAATTTGATCTTTTCGTCAACAACTTTATTTGTACGACAAGGGCAGCAAAAAACTGCTGTAACAGGCAAGATAAGAGCAATAATGGTAACCGGCTTATCTGCTATATAAAACAACTGAATAAACATTTTGGGGGGTTTTCATTAGATTGCGATTTCTGGCGGTTTCTTGGTACGATTTATGACTCAGATATTTCATAAAACCATGTTATCCAATAATAACGCATATATTCGAATATTCCGCACCTGACGCTGCAAGATTAGGATACACGTGCAGAAAAATTCTGCAAAAAAAGTTGTGGCTTATCAAGAATGGCCGAATTAATGGAGAAAATATTTTTGAAGTTTTCCTCGGGTTGTTTCTTAAAGTGCAGTAAATAATAAAATTATCTGAATTCAAATAATAGGCTTCTTCTTTAAATCAAACAAACAGTCACCGATGTGATATTATTGTTTATGTCGTGCGCGACTTGTTCTGTACACAAATGGTCGTTCTAATAAATTAACCAATTCATGCATTGTATTATTTAAAACGATGATTGTAGAAGTGTTTACATACTTGCATAATACTGGAGCAATTGAATTATACATGCTTCCAAACTTTTGCGTTAAGGCATCGTACCAACGACTGACACCATCGCAAACATGAAAAGTTGAAAACCAGTGTTTCTGTTACCGACATGACTGTACTACGGCTACATGACTGTCTTGTTTATGTTGCCGACATGACAGTAAGAAAAATGACAAATTAAAATTATCAGTACTGGCCAGTCTTTTTTACTATTGTTGAATATTGGCCAGTATTGGTTAGTATAGGCAAGTATTGGCACTTGTTGGGCTGAATGCCTGTCATCAAAGTTTATGTACATCTGCAAAAACGTTACTGATTACGGTTGTTTTTATTTTGTTTTTTGTAAAAGAATATTTCTGTACAATACGAAGTCCTGCTCGTAAAGGCAGCTAGCAGAATAAGTGATTAATTCTCTAGCCAGGCGGCCCAGGCCTAAGGTCAGTGTGGCCTTTTCCTTAATGTTAGTTCGAGTACACAGTTTTCGCAAACCCACCGTTTGAAGCATTATTAATCAAAATACATCCAACTCATTATCATCACTCGTCGATACGCAGAACCAGGCATCATCTCCGCTAACAATTCCAAGGCAGTCTTTTGGAATGGATTCTCTGACTTCGTACAAAGCAGGGGCGTCCAGAATTATTTTTCCCGTTCCTATTACACATGAAATAGCAAAAATCCACAGAAACAGTCGGTCCAGAACCATTGCAACGTATTTCCAGTCCCGAACAGTCTAAAAATTGTAATTCATAAAACGTGATTTGTAGCGAGTTAAGTACTTATATATGTGGCTACCAAATTATTGTTCCAATCTTCTTATATTGGTAATGTTATGTTGCAGCCCAAAACGCATGCATCTGTCTTAAAACTGTCTTATAAACACGACCACATACGAAACATACTGTAGCAGTAGTTCATAAGTTATTATTATAAACGTACAAGCGCGGGTGACCTTAATATAGCTTTGTTACAGTACTCACGCTTCCGAATTTGTTCGCCGTACGAACATGTTCCACGACAAAATTTATCCCATCGACAGCGTGTTGAATATCTCGGTTCAGCCTTTTGTGCTTCTGAGTAGTTTGTGAGGTGTTGGAATTCTGACGCTGAAGGGTATCGGCATCGGATGCAACACGAAGTGCTCTGTTATTTTTAAGGCTTGCTTCGCAGTCGTTGTCTGGGATATGTTGTAATGTGGCTTCCGGTGGTCGATCCATTAGCAAAAGTTTTGGCAAGAGGTCGATGAAGATCCGACGTATCCATGGCCGCATAATGTGCGTCGAAGGATTGCGAAACTAATGAATGATTAATACGGTTAATCATAGTTAATTGTGGGTGAACTGTAGTAAGACACGTTTAATATTCTTGTAGGTTGTACAATACATGTGTGTGTAAATTACGCATTAAACTTACATGAACGTTAATAACCAAAATTGTAATTGCGATGCTGCAGGTGACCATAATCAGCGTAAACAGCAGATACCTGCCCATTAGCGGAACCTAAAAGTTACAATAAAAGTCACAACCAGAAGCAGAATTGCTTGATAAGCGGGTCGCTATTCAATACGTATATTTTGCAATTATATGGCAAATTAAATATGGGGTTGCGTTTACGTAGTTCTTTCTTAAATAATTTTAGAGTATTTTGTAGAGTATTGTGTAGAATGCACTGCAATGCATGTTCCTTTATACGTTGGACCCTGCATTTTATCGGTTTTAGCGATACTTACTGCTAAGGATGTCGGCGGGATAATCTGCAATAAAACTGATGTTTTAAGATCAACTTTCAAATCGTGGTTTCGAAAGGGACTCACCTCCGCGAGCAGAAGAATAAACACCGTTAAGGACAACAGTATCGAGATGCACAACGTGACCTTTTCTCCACTGTCGATTGGAAGATAAAATACGAAAACAGTAAGGAAGGAGATCAAAACGCAAGGAATCATCAGATTGACTAAAAAACATATTTTCTAAGGTAAAAGTTGTTAAAAAACCATGCAAATCATTAATCAGCAATCGCAACAAATTAAATCTCAGTTAGAGTACTTATACAAGTACTCTAACTGAGATTTAATTTGTTTTTTTTGTACTCTAACTGAGATTTTTTATTTCTTATACAAACCTGTGTAGAACAAAGCCTTTCTGCGGATCTCAATGGTGTATGTGATGTCCACAAACGTGCCATAAGAGAACACTTCCTTACGACGCATTGCAGATGCCTGAAATCATTAGTATGTATAATTTAAAATACAACAACGATCACCTCACGTGGATGGCCCTTTAGACAAAAATGTTGTAAAGGAAATCTTGCCTCCAAAATATCCCATTCGATGCTGGGCTTGTATCTGTAAATTGGGTACACCGTATCATGTATGAAACTTCGAAAAATTGCTGCCTAGCCGAGGCCATTGTTGTGAAAAAATTATCGATTATGAGCAAACAAACAATATTTTATATATATATATATATATGTATAAATAATATATCACAAAATTATTAAACATGTTATTAATGCAAACACGTCATTATTATGTGCGTGTACAAAGTTACGTAACATCTGATTGAAAAGGAGCAAAATTATGCAAGAAAGTAGGCTGCACGGCAGTGATATTATTATTCTTGCTGCCTGCATGGATCAGATATTTGATCCGCTTTACTTACTCTGACAGATCCATTCCAATTAGTATTTCTTTAAAATCATCAGTAAATCCTCGTTCTGGTGTTAAATTAACTATACAGCAACACAATACAAAACGTTACACACAAACCTATAATTCTAGATCTTGTATATGATTACGTTCCGCTTTTATAACAAACATAGCAAATGAACACAAGCGGACAAAGATGCATAAAATATGAGGCGCGACGGTAAATTTCTTATGCAGACTTATTGCACTAGTATGTTAGTTGTAGTTTGCAGCAAAACTAAAAATTATTGTGCGTAAGCAATTTACAGTTACTTGCAGTACAATAGGTGCAAAATGCCTTATAGCTAGAGTAGAGATTTCGGCATTCGTAATATGGTTTTAAAGCGCGATACGTTGTGTTGTAGGTTTTGCACGAATTTTCCTTTTTTCTGTATTTGTGGAGTTAGATATATACCTAGAGATGCATCGTAAGTCCAGGATCCAAACTATAAAAAAAAATCTAAGTACAAACGTCATATGCATTACGCAGAACTGTAACTATTATGACGCACAATTAATCAGAGAGACATATGTACAGAGTAGCTACGCGCATATCAAGATTGATAGTACCGCGTGTTCTGGCATTACGTAGAATTCCCTGTTCGCATCCTAAATAATTCTTCCGCTCGCCAATTATCTAATATTTTATTAAATTTATCGGGCCGCAACCCAGTCGATCTTGGGTGTTTCGGTATTTGGTAACTTTCTTTAGGTACGGATGTCGACGTCCTCGTGTACCACCATGCACCTACCGAAAGTATGGTTTTAAGTGCGTTACTCTCGAAATACAGAGCATATTCCCACTCCACCGAATGTGTACGACTGTCATCGAATGCGTTGTCGCGGTGCGACTTCCGCACAGCATGTTATTTTTTGCACTGTTGTGCGAAAGGTCAAAGTTAGCAGTCTACCAGCTACCGACACTACGACTGATAATGCAGCTGATGATGCAATGGGTAACACCGGAGCATGGATTACCGGCGGTGCCGGTCACAACCGGTCAGTCCATAGCTACGACAGCGCGCCCTTAACTTAAACCTAGAATTGCACTTATTAATTAATATTAATGCAGCATCAAATTTAAATGCACTTAACACAATGTAAAATACTCTGTCACATCTACTAGCGCAGATACACTATTTCTCCAGCGCTGGAATGTACATCCCATCGACATACTCTGAAGGTTTTCTCGGCTGGACACCGGTTGATCTTTGCAGCTTTGCGGTCACCTCCGCTGCGTTAGCCGGAATTAGCTTTGCTAAATCAACTAATAACTATTGATACGACAGAGTGATTAGGTATGTTTTTCAGTACGTTTACAGGCTTCTTCAGAAACGGCCAACGTCAAAATACCGGCAGAATTTCCGTTGGTCGAAACGCGGGCAGAAGTTTTTCAACATTTTTAACTTCAAGTAAAGTCCTAATCAAAAATATTAAAAAATGTTAGCTGGCACGCGGTGTGTTACACATGAGGAAAGATTTATATTTAATAGCGAAATAAATTGTAAAGGAGAATAAAAAGAAAAAACTAAAAGACTTGTTTTCAACCCTTTTTTACTTTCAGTGATGACAATGCGAGCCGCAGAGAAGCTGACGCGCTGTGAGCACTAAAAGCGATCGCAACATTACTGATTAACTTTGTCCGGAAGCTGACGTAATGTCATGTTCAGTTCCCTTCCGATTCCGTAGATTTCGACCAGCAAGCTACCACCAGCGATGGAAACCGGTAAACAGCTGATGTGGCAGATTATTGATAATGCTTTAAAGTGACCACCGAAATTTCGGCCGGTGTTTTGACCACCGCAAATTCTGCCGGCGTTTTGACAGTGGTCCTCAGAATCACCCATTTTACTCTTCTTCGCAACATGATTATGAGAGGCCGCAACTGTAAGTTGTGCCTGCTACAACGTAAGTTGTGCTGTAAGCTATGCAGTAAGTTGTAAGTTGTGCCTGTTATTTTCCTAGTTAGCTCAACGATACAATTTGGACAAAAAACCACGGCTTATCAGACTCAAAGGTCGCGGCAGCTCTCATTTCAGACTGCAACTATTCCACGGTAACCAGAAGTCAGGAACATGCAGAAACGAAGCCGATAATACTGGAAAGGAGCTGTCACTGCTGTTGTTGATACAAGGACAATGTATAATTAGCAAAATGTCATTGTCATTCAACATTTCACGGTACTTTACGGGAAAGTGTCGTGCACTATATTACAACCATATATATAATCTGCAAAAAGCAGTTAAAAAATAGGTATGGAACCTGTATCGCGCAATCAGCAACATGGGTGCCTGTAATTAATTAAGAGACTGCGAAATAGGAGGGGGAGGGGCATATGCAATAAACGTGACTGTGGAAGGTTGCATATATCAACGGTAACGTTGGTGCACAATCCTGACAAGTGAGAGTACCGATTTTCATGGCAAATGAATGCAATACGTATTACCTCCGGTTGTCTCCTCAACATTAATATAAGTTTTTTCAACTGTATGAAAACACGTTTTTCCAAATTGTCTCGCGTTCCTAACAGCTTATTAACTAAAATTATGAGAAAACATAAGTTACGATGTAATTAACAACCAATCAAAAGGTGCAGTTAATTGTACCTTCATTTTGCATGTTTGTTTATCCTGCAATAGAAAACACTTCAGCTAAAACTTTAAGTTGAGCATTCTGTAGTATATTTTTACACGATGTCAGTTATGTTCAAGCACTTACTGGATATGGAACAGCTAATCATAATATTATTATTATTGGTACCCGGCTTGTTATATTTGTCACTTGCATTACTAAATCAAAAACAATTTTTTTTAATTTCTAAGTTTTTTTGTATTTAATGGCAGAAGTAAATTCAACAAGGATGCATAATCGCGCGCGATTATATAACTCAAGCAAGCGTACGCACTTACATACGGAAAGTAGGTGACGTTTATCGGGCAGTAGCTTTTGTAAATCACTGGTGGCTCCCAGGTGATGTCCCCAGTGTAATTGACCATTAATTTTGTCATTGTCGTAATTTGGTAGGTCCCTTCCGCACTAATACAAAACAAAGTAAATGCATTACACAGCTATGATCAAAATTAGGTTTACTGAATTTTTTTGTTAACTGAATTCCTTGGTCGTGGCCACAGTACAGTAGGAAGTACTAGGAACTACAACACTGACTCACTGAATACCGCAAAGTTGTACTTTCACTGACGGATCTAATGTTTAAAATACGTAAGCAGCTGTATTATCAAAATGTACTTAATAGCAGTATTTCAAACTCTAATAACAGCTTCGGTTAATTAACGAAAGTTATTGTTTATTCATCTACGCGACATTGGGCTAGATATGCTGTTATGCTTTATCGTACTTGAAATATAACACCACATCCGGCAGCCAAATGTTTTCGCTTGGAATGTCAAGATAATTGATTCCACCAAAGTGATCGGGATTCCAGCTCAATTTGTAATCGTTCCATTTCTGCAACGGTGCATGCAATGATAAAAATTTTTGGTATACATGCTACCTGTTTTTAAACTGTGTTTATTGCGACATGTTCTGTCTTCTTGAGCGCCACACTATTGTTAACGCATCATATTATAAGGATTTGAATCAGTGCTTGCAAAAGCGACATATCAACAGGTCAATTAATAACTTACCTGTCGCACTATCATGTTGGTAGTCAAAACTTGATTGACTTCGTCCTATAAAACATTCACATATTAAATTTTTTTATAGTAACATTGCAGTTATAAGCGAATTAGCTCATATTATCTGTTAGTTTAGAATTTTGTATCGTATAAACAAATTTGATAATCCCTCTTCTAAAATGACCCATTTTAAAAGGGGGGAGTTATTTCAGTATAAAAAGGATCTGATTAAACATGCTGATGGTGAGTAACATAACAAAATGTTTTTCTCATGCATGTGAATTAAAAACAAATGTATTGAACCGACGGTCTACTAGTAACGAGTAATGCACGATCTAACATAAAGTACATTAACTAAATGCTGCGGGCTCTTGTTCTTGCCAAGTACTATAGACAATGTACTCGTAATTTTCACTCACCACACCAATTAGCTGCGTTAGTTTTAAGCTCATCTTCAGTTCCAAAACATCCCCATTTGCAACGACCGGTCTCACCAACTTATTATAATCTCGCATTAAGTACGAATACAACCTTTCAGCATCCAGACTTGCAGATGAAAAATTTACAGTAAGTAGGCAAAAACTCAGCAAAAATGTGCAATCCTTGTTTTGCCGCAGCATTGTAAATCCTGGCATATTTACTACAGAATAACGGATGCCCATAATCGTAAGTCATGGGATTCTATAAATAAAACTGATCGCCGATTTTGTTATATTTATATATAACCATCAAGAAGAAAACCAGTCGTTTATTATTACACTAATTGCTAACGATTCTATCAATTTCCGTCTCGTACATCTTCTGAATCAGTCCACAAAAGTGGCTGCTTAGTAATGTATTATGCCAACAGATTCCCTCATCACACAAATGAATGTTAGTCAGGAAAAGATTATTAGAAATTCGACCGGACTGTCTACAAGCTGAGTTTTCCAATCTCATGGTTTAGCCAATTGCCGGGAATATCCGTCAGACATCGTACAGCATTCGATCCGGTAAACATCCTGTCTGTTTCCCATGAACTGCTCTCGATCGGCCTAGCCGGCAATATTGCTACGTCAGTCATTTTTTTGGGCTGTTTGTTTTAGATAAAGTATTTCGGTTAGCGTATTGCTTCTAGTGCAAACACAATCTGATTTTTTCCATGCCTTTGGTGTGTTAATCGTATATAATTCTCTTTTTTCTGCCATAAGCGGGTCGCCGTATTAGAGTTACTGCATGTGGCAGTAGATATTTATTGTAGCTAAGTACGTTTTAGTACTGCACTCTGTAGCTGCTGCACCCTTCCTTGGGCTAACTTAGCTAAAACATATCGAAAAAGCCAAGAAAAAGCAGTACCCATGCAAGAATAATCGTTTCAGATAAAAAAATAACGCTTGTTGGCTTAACTGTAAAGGATGTCTCGTAAAAAGCCAAAAAAGTGGTGTTAGCAGTGTTCTAGTTTGTTAGGTTTGCAAATACATACAAATACAATAGATATTTTGCCGAGAGAAATTTAAGGTGCTGTGGCTGAAGTAAAAGTTAAGATGTAGAGTAGTCATATTAATATAACTTGTATTTGTATATACTCGTGCTATATCTTGCGTTCATTATAACTGCTTTGGTTTTCTTGTTTTGGTTTTAGAATTATCATTTTTGCATTCCCAGAACTGATAGTAGAGTGGCAAGTGCTTCGCTACTGTGGATTTTAACATCACATCAAAGATTGTGAAGGTCCGTGTAAACGCACATAAATCGGTATAAAAATATGTCCGTATTAATTTGTTTGAAACAATAACCGAAGAAGCAGACTTTTCTGTCGCCTTGTTATACTTTGTTAAAGCCATTATACCTTGGCTAATGCTTCAGACTGCGCTTTTTATCGCAGAAAACCGGTGATATTTTGAGTGTGTTGGTTGGCAAGTTTTATTACTGCCTTCAGTTTTAAAGAAGCGATGCAATTCTTAGGTTTTATGCGAGCAAACTAAATCTGTTCAACAGAATATATACTTCTACATATGTTGCTCAGCAGGTCAATAATTTGAAATAAAATAATCTGGTTGCAAATTCACAAGTTACACGCGCAAGATGCAAATTTCTGCATGCACAGCGTACCGATTTGCTTTGACAGCAGTTTCTCGTCTAATTATAAGGATTTGATCATCACATAAACGCTTTTCATTTCATTGCGCAACGATTCAGTTTTGAATTTAAATTCTATATTTTTTAATAGCAGTTGTTAATCAATATTTAAAATGGTGAGAAGGGTTTTTTCACAAATAATAGGACGTCAGTCTCTTCTCTTGCAACCGGAAGCGTAGCATTAGAAGGAAAAGGATTTGCCGATTGCATGAACAAGATTATCACGGTTAGTACAATACTAATTGACTTGTTTATAGCACTTCCAGTTCGTCACCTTATATGTAGGAAAAAGTTATCAAATGTACGTCGAAAGGCAATTTTTTAGCTTGATTATGCGCAAAGATCAACTGAATTTCCGATGAAATTGAAGAACGTTTATATTCGTGACTGTGGTTCTGATTCCGACCCCGTCAAACTGCAAGAATTTAAGATTAGTTCAGGTAGGTGGTGTTTAAAAAGTGCCGGTTACCAATTAGCAACGTTAAGTGGTCAACTATTGGTTATCATTCTTGTCCTTCACAAATTTTTATCAGAACTGTACGTAGCAGTTTGCTGAGAGGATGCAAAACTTAATCGCAAGTTATGTTTGCTTGGTAAAAAGTAAGCTAAGCTGTATTAAACCGTGTTCTGAACATCTTTCGGTTTTAATTTAACAATAAAATTAGAACGATTTAATTCTTGACGTTTGAGCGAGAAATTGCAATGCCCTGCGTCAATTATCAGACATGGAAGCCTCTGTGTCGGTTACGGTTCAACGAGATTATATTTACTCGTATATGCACTCCAGGCGACATCATTTCGGTAAGTTTTCAAAAACACGATGAAATAGCAATACTTCCATGCAGTAATTTTTTATTTAAAAGCAAGGTTGTGCTACTCTTAATTCAAACGTATTTTCAACAGCACATACAAATTACAAATGCGTCTGCCTTTCTACTGCATATCTGTTTTATGCACCTGTTTTAATCTCAAATCGATACACGATAAAGAATATATTTTAATGTGTTAAAAAGGTTGTCTTGTATTTAACAGATGCGTTATGCAGAAATAAAATTTAATAAATTGCTACAGCTTGCATTCCCAGCAGGGGTTTATAAATCACAATTGTATGTATAATGTACATTAGGATTTTATATAACCAGTATAAAACGCAACATAACTTTTCCGCACCACATTGTATTACCAAGTATAAAGCATATCAAAACGTTTAGCTTTCTCACCTATTGCATATGCAAACTTCCGTAACAATGAAAGTATCCTAAGGATTTTTCAGCTTTAACAAGAAGGTCCCGTGTGTCCATGGAAAATTTGGTATGTATAAAACAATATTTTTTATCGTCGACACACCTACCGAAACCGTTCTAGCACTAGCTATATATAGGGTAGTGTGCGTACTTTCAAAAGCGTTTACAATTAGCATAATTATGTTTGTTTGCCGGAAACATTAGGTAGCTGCAATATTGATAACATATGTGCGGCAAAAGAGAAATGCCCAAACGTACTTGTTGATCAAGGTCTAAACTGCTCGCTACTAGTTAAAAAAGTAAGTAAACGAGAGACCATACATGAGTATATATAAAAACTTGTTAACGTGTATAAATTCATAAAAGTTAAATTTTTGGAACAATTATTTTTTTATAGGGAGCATACTCCATTAAGGATTTTCCCATACCTATGCCACAACTTCCGGTAAAAATTCCAGCATGGTTGCCAAATGGTACAGTAAATACGACACATGTATTAGCAGTGCTCCGAGCGTACAGACTACCCTAGAGACTTTGAGTTTATAATAATTATCACTACTATAACTATGTACCCTTATTACTCTACCGAGTAGTCATTTACAGTTTACCGTACCACTCACTAGAGTAGATGCTAAAAAACGTAGAAGTTTGAAATATTAAAGGTACTTTTATTTATATAAATAATTGGTTAAGGTTTTCCCGTATTTAAACAGGTGAATTTAAAGCGGAATTATCCTTTTACCAAGCTGGAAGCAAAACTGGATGCTATCGAGTAGCATTGTCGCTAAATTAATTATTGTAACAATTTCAGAAACTGCGCAAACTTAAAAACTATAAAAAGTAACCTCACTGGTCAGCTTTGCTACCAGCTCTGAAAAAGTAGATTCCTGATAATACATTCCTGATGCTCCATCTACGAAGTATATTAAGCTTCACATGTAATGCAAACTGCATTGCTCCAACTTGTAACTACTGACTAAATAACAGTCAGCAGTTGACTAACAAAATGGAAATAATGATAGCTGACAAACCCCATGGCACTATCATCACTAATAAGTCTTGATAAATAATACCGTACGGTACCATGTATATACAATACACACGGTACGCGGTATTTGCTATAAAGTACTGGAAGAAATGAGTAAGTAGTCATTAGTGCAACAAGTTGTTCGCGGTTTTTAGTTCACTTCATACCAGCACAAGCAATGATCCGGCAGCATTCATTAACATATTCTATAATATTGTCATGGTCAAACTCAAAAATGTGAGATGAAAATGTGCATCGGTCAAGTAAATGCGCCGACAAAAAAGCTAAGGTTTTTTTGTGATTACAATTAAGCAGAAGCAGCAGATTTGATCAGTTTTATTGAATGTATATATACAGAGTATTAAAGCCCGTTACATTTCATCTCGCGCAAAAGTGATCGGTAAGGAGAAATTTACCCACTTATGATTATTGCTATTCGAATACAGGCAAAGTCATTATTGCTGATAAAAAATCCATACATGCATACCATGCTTTTGTTATACAATTTCAAAACCGTAGGATACAGCACGCAAGGAAACACTCGGGTCACAGCGATTAGAGTTATCCGTCGTGTCACGTCAGCGTTTATCGGGGATAGCAGGAACTGTTTTTTGAAAGAGACCGCACACACGTACGCATCCTGAGAGATGCTTACATGCATGTCGGCAGCGGAGATCCGTTGAAAAGGGAGAGCAATGTGAATCGAAGGATTGAGCTGCCCTGTCGACTCTAAATCAGCTCATCAGCGATGCAACGTTAACTGCCAGAAACAAATGAGACAGAAAATTTCATCTAAACACAGTTCAGGACTTGGAAATTGTCCATCGCAGACTAGAGTACTTGATACCGGTCGATGGGAACAAACAAGCACTAACAAGTACGCATTCGTCAACCATCACGGGGAATGCACTGCTGGAAGCGTATAAATACATTGTCGGTGACTGGCTTTTCACGGATAATTACGCGCCATTATCCGGGTATACCTTGGGAAACGTAGGAATAATATTTCAGGTAGAGCCACACATCTATACACAATTAAATCGGCGTGACCTTTATTCCGGTAAAGAGGATTTAGTGGTGATCGTGCTCTGGCGGTCATGATGAATACGACGCATCCACTGAGCTCGAACTGCTTTCTTCAGAATTCGAGGAAGACATGGGACTCCCAGTACGGTCACGATGCACACAGCTGGATTCGTAGTGCTTGTTCAGGTACGATTTCAGCGAAAAGGATTTCGAGCAGTATTTGCAGATATGCTGCCTGGATGATGAGTGCGTTTGCATGTGCGCCTGCAATTTTTAAACAAATTATAAAATCTGCCGGCAACAAGGTCAAATGTAAGATGACTACAACAAAACAGATTTCTTACCCGCAAGTTGCTCCGATCAGCAAAAGATTTTCCACACCCGCAACGGAAAGGTTTTTCGCCAGTATGGCTGCGCAGATGACCCTATCATGTACAAACCACTTTTTAAAAACTGTAGACAATGACAATTTTTCGTCTTATTGTGTAACGTAGTTACGCAGCTGTGTCTAACAATTATGTGCTCCAACATTGTGCTCATCAAGCACCTCCGATTCCTGTTAATACCTATACTAGAATGAATACTTAGTAAGCGCTTGCAAGTCTGAGTAACGAGCTAGCAAATAACCGTAGTTCCAGAAATGCACTGCACGAGTGATAAACATAAAACCAAAATATTACTAACTAACATTCTTTCTTAGCATTAGTTATGCTATGAGGTTAATAGGATGAGAAAAATTAAAATACATACCTGCAATAACCATGGGCGACTGAACTGCTTGTTGCAGAACTGGCATTTGTAATTGAGTTTATGCGTCAGAAGGTGCATTGAAAGAGCGGGCATGCTGACATAGACCTTTCCACATGTCTGGCATTTTTTCGCCCCACCACTATCCAGACTCCGGTGCGTCTGCTTATGCCGCGATAGATTGCTACTTGTTGCATAGCTTTTACCGCATTCCGTGCAGGTGTACCTGGCCCCTGTGTTGTCGCTGTGCAGGGCCGGTGATCTATCTTCATGATCAGCGCTGCGTCGTTTCTTCCGTGACCGTCCATCCACAATCTTCAGGGAATCAACGTCAAAATCAGAGTGCTTGCCACGGGCCACCGCTGGCTCTCCGTTGTGCTTGCTTTCGCGGATGCGTTTGATAGATTTCGCTTCGGCATTTCCGCTCTTGGCCGCACCGTGAGACGAACGTGATTGATCGCGCTTTTTAGACTTCGAAGTGCTTTTCAGATTTTCGTCAGGTGAGTATGGTGGACTCGGCAATGCTACAAAGAACACGCTTATGTTAGAGTTAGACTAGATAAATGTTGTTACCCATTCATAAATAACTGCTTTCATAATATCGCAATAATGTACGAGTATGTCAGTAGTTCGATAAAGTAAAACCGTTATTCTGTTTTCCAGAGAACGTTCCTGATCAAACTTAATCAAACTTTTGTTAAAGTATTAGAAGTATTTCACATAGCAATACAATAATTAAAATTCAAGGGAGTACCAGTCCAGTCACATAGTCAAAACTCGAAAGGTAAAACGAAATTTTTCCATCATTCATCACCGAAATGTAACGATCGCGATATTATTACAAACTAAAGCCGAGTATGTATATAACACAGGGCCACTAATACTATTCGGCGCATATATAACTTGGAGAAAAAATAACACAAATAAGTATAGTAGATATGACAGTTATGAAATCTTTCCATCAGTATTCTTGTTTTAATTACGACGCTAACGGACGAATCACACCAACAGATTTTGGAGTAATGGTGACATACAATTTCAAACAATTTAAAGACAAAGTAGCCAAATAATAATTATTGACACATGCTTCTGTTCTACAGTTTTAAAACCGTAGGATGCATTGGTGACATTTAGCGTTGTACATAGATGAATGTTGCGGCAGGCTACATTGATATGTGATTGGACAAGATATCGCTTGTTGCCGCTGTTGGATCAATTAAATTTTAAAATGTTATGTTTTTGTGCGTGTAGAGCACAAATAGTAGTATGAAATAAGTTTCGGCGTACTCAGAATTATTGCTTCGATATGTACAAGTCGAATTACAGAGTACTTTCGTTCGACTTGCGGCAATCGAATCACCTTTATTCTATGCACTAAATGAGCTTCTAGCGATCTAGCTCCAACGATGAATATTCAAACTAATGAGCTTCCGAATTTATCGGATTACAAAAATTAATTAAAATGAAAAAGAGTAAAGGTGAAAATGGACTGTACACCTGAGCGCTATTAGTACTTACTCATAAGCAAATCTATCTACAGACTGTATATATTACAATTCGCACGAATGAACTTTAGAAAAGCACCATTAATCCACTGCCATACTCTGTGCATACACTTGCAAATGGATGTTGCTACGTTTTTACCTGTTGCCGTGCTAATGATAGTTCTGAGCGTAGTATTATCAGCGGAATTATGCCGATTGCTGCCCGTGGAGGCTACGGCATGTGGAAGGCACTTATTGTCATGGATCAGTGTTGACCTAGCCGCATTGCTAACTATCGTATCGGGACTGACGATGCTGCTGCTGGTTGATGCCGCCGCGGCTGCACCATCCGGATGATTTCGGGTTACAGGAGGAACACATTGATTTTGCCGACTAGATGGGCTGGTTGATGAAAGCGATTTTGTGGAATTGACAAATAATTCAAATGCTGACGATGAGGCGTGCTGCTGGAGAGCTGCTGCGGATTGCAGCGGTAATAGCTGCGATGTAGAACAGCCATCTGTTGATTTCTCAACACTATCGCACCCAGAAGACAATGCTGATCCACAATTTGTCTGGCTTCTCGCCTTCTCGGCGGCTCGCCTGACGATCCAGTAGCTTTTTTTCACCAGGAACGCTTTAGGCATGGTAAAAATACTTTAACAGTGCGAAGGTCACGGAAAGAAGAAACCGGGTATATATATTGTCACACCAGTAACGTGTTGCACATTTTGGTATTGCGGCACAGAAAAGAGATTCTTAATCGAACAACTGACGATAAGTCGTAGTAAATCCGCCAAACACTACCAGCATCCGAATTGATTTAATCCTGTTTTCCATATCGAACGGCAGCGCCATGTAATGTGGGTATGTTTCTCCTTTGCCGCAGAATGATATTTAGGATGCACTTTTCGAACACACATACACATGCGCACAGTAACACACAAGCTGCAGTTTCGAGATTGAACTCAGCGCGGCGACGATCGGCGCTGATGCCGAAGCATTCATCTGATGAATGTTGATATATATTCAGTCCAGACGATCACACCACAATCTTCCCCGTTTCCTAGTGTGCCGAAATGGGGAAGAGTGTTGTTGCGTTGTGGGGGAAAGCGGAGTGTGCTGCCTGCTGCATGGAGATTGTATCATTCATTGTGCGCTGTAAATGACAATCCGCGTATATGCTATGCACGGCTATACACGCCCGCACCAACAGGCGCAATCCCGTTTCGAAACAGGCGGAGCTTTATCGATCCTGCTGCATGTAGTGCGTATTGCTTAGTAGTAAGTAGTATTCTCTGGTTGTTATGTTCGAAATGCAAAGCGTGCACTCTCAGTCCCGTATTGAGGATGCAGCAAGCATCAGCTTGCCGATCGACGGCGCAACAGCTGTCAAAACCTGGATATTGCGGCAACAATCACGCAAGTGAAATCCATTTTGCTATGCTGTTAAGTCAAAAATACGTACACACGACAAATCTGCACGGCATCAATATTAATGTATATCGCTGCAAGAAATATCGACATGATCAAGAACAAAAAGACACCATTCCTTTAAGGTCATCGCGGTCGGCTTGTGATTAAATTACCAAGGAAGTCTCTTGATATCGTACCGTAAGCGGCAACATTCAAAATAACAATACTTAACTGCAAGTTGGCTGTTTTTTTGCGTTTAAATATATTAAAAATTTGATAATAGTAACAGTGAATTATTCAGTTAATTAGGTAATGCTAGTAGGTAATGGTATCAATTAGGTAATGCTAGTAGTCTCACAAGTCGCAAAAGATAATAATTATAAGGTTATTATTATTATTTTTGAATATGCTCGTTAGCGTTATTACGAATGTATGTACTACAAAAATATGAGTATGGAACGGCAAACACGAAAGGGACATGTTGCACTGTGCAAAATGTTTATGGTTGCAGTTCACTTGACTGCTGTACGGTACCAATTTTTTAGCGGAACGATTTGATTTCACTTCGGTTTGATAAGGTCGATATATCTATCTACCGCTGTTGCATTGGCCGCTGTATAGAATAACGACATCTTCCTATGAAACAGGGAATGAAATTCAATAAGAGCACTCAGAAAATCCTTTTGACGCTGTAGATCCAAATAAACCATGAGATATTCACAATGACCGTAATCACTTCAATTTCCTGTTCATTTGTCATATTCCTGGCTAACAAAAGATAAAAAAGCCAGTTGTTCAGTCGGACTTCGAAAGCAAAAGGGGTTTGTTTTTCTCATCTCGTGTGTCAACTGCACAGCAATTTTTTCCATATACTGTTTCCTCAAAATTGACTGGAGATTTATTTGTGTATGGAATACATGCACGAGATATACGATGACGATGATATAACATTTGATGTCCGTGGTAAAAATGATTTCTCATTCTGCATATTTCAAAAAAGCCTTTGCCGTGCTAGCACAGCAGAGCACAGCAGTAAGAAATTTAAATTTCTGTAAAATCATTAAAAACATATCCTTAACTGAAAACATAATTTTAGATTATGGGACCAAACTAACAGTTGAATACCTAGAAAAATACCGCAAATTGAAGTCGTGCACCCAATAACGGAAGTTTTTCAGCGTGGCGGTTCTTTTCTTGAAAGCAGATGATTCTTTCCTTGATAGTACGGAAGGGAAAGCACGGTCTAATACAGTGATATTCAGATTTAATACGAGTACGGTACCAGATCGCTACAGCTAATTAATATTAATTTTATAATGAAGTAAAGCTTTATTCAGCCTGCGCACTGTTGACAGCGTCACTTAAATACATGTTTATAATAGTGATTAGTGGACAACTTACAGTTGCACCTTTTCTCATAGCCGGTGGCCAAATCCTCAGCAAACTAAATTTTTATTGGACTAACTCATGCCCGCTGTGCAACAGTTAATACTCGTACTATAATTTTTGGATGCATTGTTTCGCAGCTTTGGGTTTCACCCAAATCGAGAGTTCTTAATTATTTTAAAAAAATCATGTACAGTTTTTCGTATGCCGGTTAGTTGGTTAGCTGTGTCGTGTCATACCATTTTTGTACAGTATTTATTGTTTTATTCACAGTAATAAGTAAAACAATTTTTAATTAGTACTACTAGTACTCGTAGTACTCGAGTACTACTTTTAAGACTGTACCGTAGTAAGCTTTGAAGTAAGGCTACCTAATACTATTGTAAAACCATCGACCTGTGAGTAGCGAAGGAACGTTTTTTAGCGAAAATTGAAAACTGTGCTGTATTTAACGGGATTTGCATTAATTTTATTGATGCTGAACATTTAACCGTTGCGTAGCAACGGGACTTTACTAAATGCGATCTTTTTGTTATAATTATAGCCATTGTCACAGATTGCGAAATCGGCACTGAACACTTAATATTATTATTTAAAAATTAATGTTAACATTTAAAATTATTTTAAAATGTTAACATGTTAAAAAATGTTGAAAAGCAGTACGCGTACTTACACTTGAACTTCCTTTTTCCAAAACCTTTGTCGAAAAAAAGTGCTTATGTAGAATTTAGCAGTAGTAAACTAGTAATCAGAATTCGTAGACCTTTTTTACCTTATGGAACTTTTTTTATTATACAGGTAAAACAGTAAAGATTACACAGATCTTTCCAGTTTTTGCATATGCTTGCCGTTATTCTAATGATAACCGACAGCGATTTCCGCAGTGCAAAGGTAGTCGGGCATCCGCTACGAGTAGGTTATTAATTCAGTTAGGATGCTACTTGTGATTAATTATTAGTTTAGTGATTAATTTTTATAGCACAGTTTTGAGTCTTTTAGTTAGTGTAACTGATACTTTGTACTTTTGAAGTGCTAACGTGCTCCTAATTAGAGCAAGTATTATCATATCCGTTTTTTGAGTACTCGGAAAGGGTTGCCGCTGTGAGTGCTTGTGTTATGTGTACAACAAATTTTGGTACACGCATATACTTGTTTCGGCTGTCCCTTCATAATTATCATAAAAAATGCTTTTAAGGAAATTTTTAGACAGTAAATCACTGCTGAAGTTGCTGGTATGCGTTTGACAGGCAATATCGGCGACTGCGAGTGAAAAAATTGTAGCGAATAAACACGAGACATTCGTATCGACCATGCAAACCGATGCGCGTATGGCCTTTTTATAATTGTTATTGCTCAAATAAAGATCAACAAATTTAATTAGGCACTTTGTTTTGATTTCCTTTTAACTACTACAACGGACAGTATGTGTACTATAATAAGCGGCATTTTAACTGAATCTATTTTTTGCATTCTCAGAATCAGTTTAACACTTTAAATGCAGGCGTAGCCAGGATGCGGTAAAACAAAGCTTAATTAATACTTACTCGTATATGCCGTACGAATGTTTTACAAAGCTCTCCACTAAGAATGCACAATACTCATGTTCTTGTCCCTTTGTTCCTTTTTCAGCATCAGGCCGATTTATGACCTCGCTTACCCGGCATAGACTGTAGAATAATTAGTGCTACCATCTGATTCGCTTTAAAATGAAGGTGGCTCATAAAAGCCTATTACTGAGTTTTGAACTTCAACATCTGTCGTGAGCTTTTGTCTACTTCAAACTCACAATCCGATAAATTAATGTTAGGCTTTTCTGGTACAATTAAAAATGCAAGTTTTGCCTACGTTTATTAATTTGCGAATCATAAGTGCAGTCCATTTAATATAGACATATATAATTTTTACTATTTCTTATTTTTTATACAGCCACAAAGATGGTGTACAACCATTTAAATATCTGCGGAAGGAGTATGTTTAACGGAAATGACAAAATGGTGATAAAATACAATTATACCGGTCATATGGCCGCAAATCTCGCTGCATATCGGTATACAGTATGCGCTAGTTAAACTATCCAGTAATTCCCGTTTATACCTAGCTGTTGTAATTCAGCATTTAAATTTTAATGATTAGCGCAACAATAATGGCACGTGCCGGTCAGGTGTACTGCTTGCTCCAGATTTGACGCTCGCTGTCGTATGCATAGTTTTATCTGGGCTCTATAGCTGCTGCGCATGCCGATTGATAATAACACCTTTCAATGGATGACCTTAGCAATGACCGGATAATAAGGATTGCGCTATTGACGACAATCAACAGAAGATCAAGGCAGCAGTAATAATGGCTAATTATTATGTCATCTGCCGTTAGAAAGGATGAGATTCATGCTTTACGTAATCAGACATTGACCTGTGCAACATGTCGATTGTTGCGCCAGACCGTAAAAACTTCGTGAGGTGTGCTACCAAAACATCTGTTGGTATATTACCGTTATTTAATTCTACGGTGTCCAGGACACCGTGTCCTTATTGTTAGCCAGTGTGAATTATCTACTCGCACTCGTACGAGTATATATAAAAATTAAAAATTGGATAATTGCAGATACAGTCATAGTATTATTTATTGTACAACAGCTAGATATATGTTTTTCACTTGGCTTTAAAAGTGTCAAATGCATTACAGTGGTCTATGTGGCAGCACTGCTGTTAAAATAAGCACATGTACGTCCAATTGTCCATTCGTAATTCGAGCACAAAAGTTTAAGTGAATAAGCGATACACTTGCAGAAAATGCAAAAAAATGGAATTTAAAATAAGGTGTATAGCCCCTAACAGCCCCCTTTGTTATAGCCCTTTTTATAACCCCTAGAAAGCAGCCCTCTTGTTTATAGCCACGCTTTGCTGCACCCCCTTAATTACGGTGCTTTTTATAGATATCTAAATCGTTTTAAAGCGCCATTTTTGCAATTATGTAAGTGCATTTTTAGCAATGCGATAGTATTATGATGATACAGTGGAGCTTGTAAATTAACAATACGTTGAAACTTTGAATATCTGTACAGATACTCTTGTGCGTGTTAGATAGGATTACCGTGATCGTTGAGGTTCAGAATGCACTTCCTCGTATTAACCAAAAATGAAAAAAAGAACCAGTATCTAGCGACCATTATAATTCTACAGTAAGTGCGCTCACTAAAATCCTAAGGAGCAACGACAAAGATACGAGTATCTGCCCCAACATTTCACTGGAGGGTTCCACTGGAGGATGCGGTATCGCCAACCGAGCTACTACAGAAAATTCTGTTTAAAGTGCTAAGCGAAATTCGCGTTGAAGACCCGAACTTTTATTTGCATCATAACTCGCCCGACTAAAAAGGTCACGAAAATCACCATAATTACCGCGAAATGTAAAAAAGTTCATTATAGAAATCGTATTACAGAAAAAGTTTTTAGAAGATAAAAATTTAAGTGGGTGTCTATAAAAACCAGAATTTTTATATTGTGGTGCCTATAAAAAACGGTGTGACTATAAAAAACCGGGTTGGAAACGGGTGACTACGAGCACAGTGATTTCTTTAAAAATATGTAATACTGAAAAATAAATTAAAGAAAAATCACTTTATATGAATGCTTGTACAATACCATTAATATGCCCGATAATTAAGCCGCCAGTTATACTTGTACAAAGTTAAGCGCTACCACTTGTGATCCTGATCATGAAACATATTACGGAAAGCGCAGCTATCTAATTATATTGCGCCACATGATGCAACTTCTGGTGTCTTTTTAAGAACCATCTGTTGCTTGACAATGCATCGTAATCCTGTCGGTCATTCGAGGTCAACTTATTGTCAGCTGCATTCAGTCCCCAGAATTTGTCATCAACTTAATTATGCGCAATCAATGCAGCTTGCGTAATTGTGATTTTGCAGGTCATGGACACCAAGACCACGTAGGTCGTAACTTATTTCTGCCCTGTTGCACTTGTAGGCTCAAAAATAACTGTTACATTTACATTTGAAACAGTTATTAATAGTACTCGTATACTGGAGCTTAAAATTTTTTACTGCTAAAATTAATGTCGTATCGATTTTTCGAGACTGGAATGTAAATTTCGTATCGAGACTGGAATGTAAATTTCCATTGTTTGTTAACTGCTAGCTCCACTACTGAGAGAAATTGCAGCATTTGATTTTTTACAAAGGTTAAAGTACTTTTATGTTACCAGCCAACGATTGTTGCTAAGTTTTACGCTGAAAAGCCAGATCTAAGGATTTTGCCTTTGTTCTGTGCTCGGCACAGGGAAGCAGCAGCAGTAATTTCACAGAAAATCAGTGTGCAATATTATACAATGCACCTCAGCAGTTGCTTACTTTAATACACATGTACAGTATTCGTGCAGATATTTATTTGGTAACTGAAAACTGACGTTGTATTCTTTAACTTACAGTACTAAATTCTGCGAGGTATGCAGATGCTCACCGCTGCAATTTGAGCGAAAAGCGAAATTAACGAAACGAAATAAACAGAAAAGACAACCTTAGCTGTATTATTTAGTCCACGCTGTTAGAAAATTTTTAACGCATCCGACGATCATAAAAATGTACAAAGAAACAACACCAAACTACGATCCCACCAAGTTGCAGCATTTGACAATACTTGGACCTACTAAGCACCGGCACAATGGTATACCCATCTGCGCTCTGCACTGATGAAATGGAATCCACTCAACCTACAAGAAACACAGCGTAAAATAATTAGGATTACGTATACAAGTACGTACATCTCTTCAATTCTGTAAACTAAAATATCGTATTAAGCTATTAGCGATAGAGTCACAAAAAAAGCTTTTTGGAAGGGATCAAGAGTACACGTTTCAAGTAAATATGGTAATTATATATATTTGTAGTAGTATACACACATATTTTGTAGTCCACACATAACCAACCGACACACGGCACTAGGCTGATGATCATAGCACGTCCGGTTTAATTTTAAAAGTTAGGAGTATGATTGATTTCTCTTACATCCCGACTGCATTCCATAGAACCACAAAACATTCTAGCCCATTTTGGACAATGGGCAGGTTCTACCGTGGTTGCACCAGCACCCGCACCTGCTCCGGTGACAACAGGTTCAGCGCCTGGAGGCGGCATCGCTGCAGCCGCTGCTAAGGCGTTCAGTCCAAGCGGCATACCCGGCATGCCGCTTCCGGCGGCTCCTATCATAGAGCGCATCATCATGCTTGGAGGAATCCCCATGCCCATCATAGATCCCATACCGAAAGCTATAATATATAGGCGAATGCGATATTTATCATATCAGTTTTCATTTGTTTTCTTTTTGCTAGTCAGCTGCATGTGATCAGGCCTTGTTACTGTTACAGAATATTTACTTAAAATTACGGCAATAATAAATTAGTTTCTGCAACAGCAGATCTTGCTTTCGCTGCTCGACACAGAATCAATACAATAAGTACGCATCCACCGTAAAAAGATAGTGTCTTTTGCCTTAGTTGATATTCTTCTCATGGTTATTTTTAATTGAAGATTATTCCGTATATTTATTCAATATTACGTAGTACATACGGTTCATATTGGGACTGCCGAAGCCGGCATGGAAGGCGGCTGATCGTGGTGACCCCGAGCCTTCACCTGTTGTAGCGCCGTTTGTCTGGCGACCTTCCATCAGATTCATGAAAGGCAGCATTCCAGCCATAGCTCCCAATCCTCCAAAGCCCATTCCGCTCATGCCCATACCTCCTCCTCCACCCATACCGCCCATACCTCCCATTGATCCCATTCCGGCGCCGCCTCCCATACCCCCCATGCCTGGAAAAACGCTGAAGGTTAATCTATACTGAAGTATGCAATAACAGTACACAACAGTTTGTGGAGTTTAGTAGAAACCTATGTTACTGCATCGCCTTTCTACCAGTTTTCTTTACGCTCCGCACAACCATCTTACGACTTACCACGTAGCTGGTTCATCAAAAACATATTTTCGAAATTCCTTTCCATTGTTTCCCGCATTGCTTCCATGCTAAACCCAGCGGAAGACGGTCCTGGCGGTAATTTGTAAAGTTAATGTAAACGATTCAGCTTTTGATCGTCTCACGATCTAGTAGAAATTAATAAATAAAGAACATAAAAAAATGCCTAACTGCACAAGTAAATTCAGATTACAAAAGCATTCTGATGGGTCAGCAAAAAATTTAAGAGGCCAAGTCATGCAATAACTGAATATCCTTGTAATGTGATAAATAACGAAATCTTCTGTGTGATTGCGCATTTTTAAGTGAATGCAAGCCATACCTCCAGCATTAAAAATAATGTCCACTTGTGATGCGGGATTTGAATGTAGTCCAGTGATATTTGTAGTCAAATTTGTTTTGGATGGATCTCCATTTTGTGTATTCGGTACCGATAAGTCTACTATCATTGGTATCCGAGTAGTAGATCCCGAGGGAAACACCTCTGCCGACAGTTGTTCTGCAGCAGGTGCCACCGTTGCGACGCAAATATAAGGCATCACAACAATCAGTAAACAACATGCCATATACGATTTATCTCCCATCGCAGCGCTAGCGGTGACCTTTCGGAAAATAAGGCCAGCCTACGTTTGGCAGGATTAGGCAGCACGATACAGTTGAGTCTTCAATTTTGCTAAATTAATTGAAAACTAATGAAATCTTGAGATGTATATGTGCAACTCCATAAAATTGTAAGTAATTGATTCTAAATCAAACTCAACGCTAAGTTTTACCCAGAACAACCGAGGAATGGCACAAACAGTAAGCATACGTTGTATCCGCTGCAACGCGCCTAAAGTGACTGACCACTGGATTTGCCGCTGGTACCACTGTATTGTTGCTTTCAGAATCCGTTGCGTACACGCACCGGAAATTGGATACGATTCTACCTGATCCTAAATACGGTACTTCTGGACGGCAGAGAACCTGTTCGGTCAATAGGAGTGGATCATTTTGAAATGCACTGTCCGATGTGCGTACGATTCCCTGTTTCACAATACAATATAATGGATCAAATCGGTGTTGGATAAGTAATTAATACCCGTTATATAGTAACCGTACTTCAGGTTGAATGGACATGTAGATGTGGGCAAGCTCGACATTCAACTTTGGCATGGATGCTGTGGACAATTTCCGAGCTACGTACGTACAGTGGTGAGAGAGTAAAAGAGCTCCGTAAGGTTTGCGCTTTCAAGTTTTATGGGGATCAGATATCCCATCACACATTTTATTATATACGATTGCTAATGCCGCCTGTGATTTTGTTAAGCGCGGTGCGAACACCGACAGGCTATCCAATGTCACTACTGCTTTGATGATACTTCAAGAAAAAAAGACAGTGACCTTTCCAGCACAATGCTGTGATGTAAGACTCTTGAATGAACTTTGCAAATCCAGAGAAATCAATTTTTGCGAGCTGTTTACATGTTAGTGCGTTGCTGGCGTACACGACGTAATGGCAAACGAAAAATATGCAGATAGCCGTTTAAAATTAAAACATTCCAGATGTATTTTATCTGAAGCTGCTCGATTTTTGCTGGGAAAAACGGTCTTCAGTGATAGTTATCACTCAGATTTTGGAAAACTCTGTGAACTTTTACTTAACCACACCAATGTACTTTGCAGAGCTATAATGTTTGCGCGCCAAACTGATACAAATAGGTAGAAATTGGTACGGAAATAAGACGTCCTATACTGAAGCTAGTATGTGTTGATAAGCGAAATAATGAAATACGAAATACCAACAGAGAATGAAATGAGAAAATATTAGGTATACTCGTACTGCACTACAATATTAATTGTGGCAGGCTATATTAATTATAGCTTTCTGTGAAGGACAATAGTTGCCAACTTGCAGGCATTGCGCATGCCACTTATATTGTAAAAGTAATAAAGATATACCGCGTCTATAGTCGTATACCGCGCATTATGCGAATAAAGATACGATCCCAATTGCAATAGAATTTGAGCAGTTTATATGTTACAATAACAAATAGCAAAAAACGTTTTCCTGCATACTTGTACATTTGCTCTATTAACAGAGCAACAACAAATCCGCTTAAAGTTGGCAAAGCAGTTTGATACGTAGTTAGTGCACCCGGCGGTACAGGTCTGTATGGTGCTATTATGATTTAAACTTGACTGGGCGTTAAAGCCGTTTTAATTGCATACTCATAACGCTAAAAGCAACAATAAAAAGCACCAAAACAATGTTATCGTTATAGGCAGCGGATCCAAATCAAGCGAAAAGGAAAAACGGTCTACGATCAAATCCTTGCGACTGGTATAGGCAAGCAAGCCTGCGTAGATACCACGCATATACTCATATATCCAGAAATAATCTTTACACACGTAAAGCATTCCAGTTTTAATTTCGAGAAAAATCTCTTATTGTAAACCCTGCACGCGTGCGTGCAATCCGATCTCGAAAATATAGATAGCATGCATGGATTCTCGGTCTCAGCTTTTTTTTTATTATGCTTTTTAGACAGCTTTAATAGCTAATGGAGCTGCGTTATTCCAAAATTTTAAAGCTGTTTGCAGTTACGGGAAGAAATGTTCTGGTTTAAGAGCGAAATCAGATTTTTCGATGCATGCCCGTTTGAATTAATAACCGGTTCACTAGTCATATAATATTCGGAGCGTACGAAGTTGTAAAGATGCGCGGTTCATCGACGGGCTGGCAAGTCGATAGCCTGCTAGGGTGTTTCCGGCAACATTTACATTGACTCGTCCTGTTTGAATGAGCTGAGGGATGACCAGTCTTTGGTGACCGGTATTCCGGACACCTGGATGATTGAGCGTTCTGGGAGAGGAAATCATAGATGCTGGCTTGGAAGCTAATACAGGTTTGTGCATTAGAGCGGCGGGTCGGCGGTTTGTCCGCTGTCTACTCGGTGCGACCATCAAAGGTGCCATTTTGGAGCGAAGTAACGATTTCGTCAGCTTCTTGAACTTATCATCTAAAAACGTTACACAATAAGCATTACGCATGTGACTGTTTAATAAGTATTTTACAAACCCAGGTCGTCCAATATTATTATCATTGAGATCACCACAATTTTATGTATGGTATAACTAAATATTAGTTATCACGCACGTCGGTAAACCGAGTAGTGTCGCAATAACAGATAACAATATTAAAAACAAGTGCCAACCCGTATTACCGTACCATTAACACTTACAGCAATGAAAAAAATTCTTAAGAACAAAAGAAAAATGAGACTTTAGAATGCCACACAATTGCTGGTTATTGATTAGGATACAGACGAAAACAACAAGAGGACTCGCCACGACCGAATGCCGACAAACGATGATAAACCAGAACCATTAATAAAGGATGCGCGCCCATAATGAACTAAAAAACACTCATCCACAAAGTATCGATCAACTAAGCCCGTTGTCGCAGCACTTTACCGTGCCGGTGCGGATACCGAATATGATAGCCATATTTCTATATGACGCTACGCACAACATCTCTATACGGTGATACGGTATAAAAAAAGACCAACCATTAAGAATGGTAATGGTATCTCTTTTAATTTTGTATTACCGTCTTTGTCGTCATCGTCATCATCATCGTCGATGTCTTGTTTACGTTTATCATCCCCATCGTCTTCGTCAAATTCGTCGTTCCAGTCATCGTCGTCCAAATAAGGATTGCGATTGCCAAAAAAAGTTTGAAATATTGGTGTACCTGCAGTTTTGTGGTACTGTAGTTAGCAACGTACTGTAAATCCAACATTTTCACGTTATTATAGCGCTAACAAGTAAGCGCTATCCTTACTATGTACCTTTTATTATGCTTTCCCATCTTGATCGTAAAAAGTGTCTTATGAGAATGGTTTAATTTTTTACCGATTGTATCCAACAAAACATCGCTGACTCCAGTGGCTACACCGTTTACATCCCTGTGCATGTGCATCTGCGGTGCATGCAAATTTGATCCGACATTAATTGGTGTTCCGACCATAACGTCGTGGTCTGGTAGTCTAGGGATTGCTTCCCATGGATCTAATTTAGTCCAAGCAAGTAGTAAGTGGTTTTCAATGTTTGGTACTAGTGTCATTGTCCAATGCGCCCATGCAGTCAAAAACAGTACGATGCAAAAAAAAACTAATGACTCAATGCACTGCACCAAAAATACGTAGCATTTGAGACAATTGAAAGTGCATTCATTTACGGTTCCGCCTGTATGTAAAAATATTTGGCTACTTATTCCTTGCCGTCAGTAATTAACTGCAATACATACGTAACTCGCTGACTTTCAATTTTCTGATAACTTAAGTGGACCTTCGAAAAATTTTTTACCGGAAATCCATTAAATTTAGCCACTGCTGCGAAAAAAAAGAGTTCAGAATTTAAAAAGGAAAAATATTATTAGTTACAAAGGAAAAACAGCACTAACATGCAACTGGATTAACATGTATGTACCCGTATATGCACACGTATTTCATAACTTAATTGACAAACATAAAATTGTGGAGAGTTGTTTCGAATGGTCCCAAGAACTTAAGAAGTAGTTAACGATAAGGATATGTACCTGTAACCGTGCAAATAAGCACTTTTCTTTTTACCTTACCGAGATGCGGGGCAACAAAATTTTCCAGTATTTTCTGGTCGGCACTGTTGATTAGATCTTGTACGACCGGAATGACGGAGTGCTCATTAGTTAGCTGAATGGCAGAAGTGGACAAGTGGTCGGATAGATAAGACGGTGGTTCGACATAAATTACGGGCACATCGATGCTCATCTGCTTTGACTTTTTTGCATCCGTTGCTTCTTTATTTGCAGCGCAGACACATCGTAAAATTAGTGCTAAATACGAAAACAAGCATTTTCTTCTGAATCAAGCGTTTTACACAAAAGCTTGTTTATTGGAATTGATATCGACGTAATCTACTGTACATAGATTACGTCCAGCAGATGGTAGAATTATTAAACTTACCTGTTATAATTACAGAGTGTCCCACATATATCTTATGCGAATTCATTATCTGCAGCTCTGTAACCCATTGGCAAGATGCTGATCAACATGTGCAAAGTAATTGATAATACCGGTGCATGGCTGACTGTAGAAATATCGTTCGATAATATCCACATTATAATAGTTCTTTATACGCGCTCAGGTAAACCATCGGGAGATACATGTTGCATAATTATATAGATAACCACGCCGCACCATTAACAAAATTACTTAGTTAATCTTGTATTCGATTCGTTTATAAGCAGCAAAACATTTGCGGCTCAACGATCCAGTCAGGAAACGCCGCCACGTAGTCTTATATACAATATTATTATGAAAAAATTCTCAGTTGTAGTCGTTATGCGGCTAATGTTGCACAGTAACAAGGTAAACAAGAAAATCAATATTGTGGTGACCGTCGGCTAAAACAATTGCGGATTACCTGTGCACCTGACCACCCACTCTTCCAAGGTCGAGCTCGAGACTGCTCGTCTGACTTGTGAGTGTCAGCCGTAATATATCGCCACATTAGTGCATCGCGGGTATTGGACTCACGTATCTCCTTCGAGAACGAACTTACTGGGTTCCTAAGGCCCACGTCATTCTCAAGGGTAAGATGTGACCTTTTGTACTGGATTCCATTTCAGCCTTATTCCACTTCCACCGCTCCGCAGCATCAGGGTCCGCCCGTCAGTCAACGGCGAGTAAGTATTAATGCAATTGTCGAAAGTTGTGCGGACTGTTATAATGCTGGATACTACTGACCACGGGTCCATCACGTGTGTCGCTCGATCGCGATGTACATGTTGTACAACACACCAGCTATCATTATGTGTCATCAGCTCCAAGAAAGCCCGCATTAGTTCTAAAGAAAACATTAAAATTAAAACAGCCTGTTAACATAGCAATTAGATTACATGTTTTTTGTACCGTAACTGGCCACAAATTAACGTAACGATAACGAAAATATATATCTGAATTTTGAGGTAGCTTTAAAACAAAAACATGTTTCACAGTGAGTGTTGTATTACATCGTAAATATTTACGAATAATTTACAAAAAAAAGCGAATATTTAAATTTTTCTTTGAAAATAGACAAAAACGGCTTCGCGAAAATGTACGTGGGTAGAAATATTGCACGTACATGCGTAAAAAAATCGTCTACGCGCAAGCGGATGTTATAAAAACAAGTTTATCGTACTTAAGAAAATTTGAAAAAACGTTGTCGGTGATCCATAGACCATATTATACAATATGTATACAATGTGACCTCAAAGACGGTATCCCGGTTCTACGGCCAGCAATTTTTTGACGTGCTTTAGACATCGTCGGAGCACAACACGCCGTCTTTAGAACGGCATGTTTCAGTATACTTATGGAGCCCCTTTTTATGTACATTTTCACGTCTAAAATACATGGTCTACGTAACTATATTATGGCTTTTTGAAACTCAAAAAAAAACCATCCAAAGGACATCTTTTGGATGAAGTAGACATGGGCGCTTTTTTCTCGAATAGAACCGGGTATAAATCATTAGTGTACGAATTAGTTACATTGTTATTAACTTATTTTGTTATAACGTATATGCAGTAAAATAACGGATTTACAGTTTTCAAAAGTAAACGGAAGATGATGAAAGTATCCCAAGAGTCCTACGGTATAGCTATCAATTTATGAAAACCCTACGAAAATACCTCATACATACCTGTACGGCCGTACCACGGTATGTCAGCTGTACGGCCGTACCACGGTATGTCAGGGTATGTCAGTATCTATAGAAGTACTTCTACAATATTCTACAAGTACAGGTAAATATTGTGCAGATATACCTACAGATACTACGAGTATAAAGTCAATTTTAATTGTCGGCTTTCCTGTAGATTAATGGTCGTCAGATTAAAAGCTCGATAATTTTTACCGCCCTCATTATCCTGGCATCTGTATATCCAGTAGCGTCGCACTTGCTCGTATTTTGCGACCTGAGGCAGATATGAGACCAAGAAGTCCATTTTGTGATCAGATATTAGCAGTAGATACCTTAGAAAGACAATTCCGGGAACACTGTTTTGAAACTAAGCTTTTCTTTGGAGTCACACAACTGACACAATACACAAATTCGCACACCTTCCAGTATCCATACCGTTTCATTTCGGTTCCGTAAAACAGTATAATATAAATGCAACACCTTTGACTTCCACTGCAGCTGTCAAAATAATTAAGAAACCTACTAAAAACACAGACACAAACAAGTGACACTAGGAGCCGAATACCGAAATAAAGCGCTGATCAATAACCGCGGGGCCACATGATGACAACAACTGACTATTTTCAACAATCACAACAGCAACATTCAAAACGCATAGCGAAATTCGGGGTATCAATCTGTCGGCAATTTAAAAGCTTAATACTAGAAGAACAAACAGGAAGCCCAGAGTGATGGAGAAGGACCAAGCAACATTGGCGCCAGTATTGCATTCGTCCGTTAAGCAGTTGTAGACATCGCTTTTGCTGGCTGCGACACCGCGATAATCATTAGGCCTGGTAGAATTCAATCCTTCAAATCCACAAGTTCGGACAACTGACAAAACAGCGTAGCCGTTGTTTTCCTTTTTGGTGGTCACTAGAAGAACAAAAAGTTTGAATCAAGTAAAGTCACAAAATATTCAACGAAATTAATTACAGCGTACATCAAATAGAACTAAATTTTTGAAATTTTAAGCTCGAAAACATTTCCGAAAGATCCAGCACGTCATACGTGACAACAACTAAATTTCGCTTTTCCGTGACCAACATTCATTCAATCAAATTCTGGCCATATTTCACAACACAACAATTATGTACCAATGCACTCTTGTAAAGCCAAATGGCACTTACCGCTTTGCTTTAATTTGCGACAAACGTGAAATTTTTGAGGGGGCACTGGACACGGTTCGGCAGGATAATTCCGCTGTATATCGGAAGAACTGGCAGGAGCACTGTTATTGTACACAATATAACCACCCCGGCCATTACACCACTGATCACAGTCCACCGAAGGAAGCGCAGCAGGATCAAACTTGGGATCGTCTCCACACTTAGGATTAGTCACGCTATCGCAAACAAAACATTTCAGACCGTCCACCCCGTTGCCTACAACAAAGGGAATAAATCTTACAATTCCAATATGTTTATCAGTTTATGCGAAAGAAACTTAAAAACCTAATGAAGCCATAATGTTAATGATCGAAATCTTAGCTTGTCTCTCCTGTCAAACCATCAACCAATAATTCGGATTCAGCAAAAATATTCCGAATTGTGGAACAGAAGTCAGACACTTATCAATTATCATAACTCATCATTTAAAACTTCTTACACACCTCAAAAGTGCCTTTCTCATTAAACAAGTATAAGCTGTACTCGTATAACTAAAAGCAACAACGTTCCAATGATAATGCTACAACAATATTTTCAAGCTTCAATAATGTCAACAATGAAACAGTAAACAGTAACAAACTTAACAATTTGTGCCTCCCAGTGTAGCACCTTACTACAAGTTTTGTATATTTTTTCCTAACTACGGACATAACTTTAAATCTAGTTATTTCAGAAGGAAAAAACTGAAAATTAAAATATTATACAGTAGAAAAAAAAATGCTGCAAGCTGAACATTAATTGCCCACAGGATAGAAGATGTGAAGTAAAAATTAGAAGATGCGAAGTAGACAGTAATTAACGTATTCACGAAATTATTAAAATAGGCTTCGTGAAAAAAAAACAATAAAACAAATTAAATAAACAAGAAACAAATTAATACATTGCACTATTGTGACATTGTCCGTAAACAAATTAATTATTTTAATACGGTGCATTACTGTCCGTTAACAGATTATACACATTCTCTTGTCACACAATTTCATACCTGTAATGCAAAAAAGTAGTGCAAAGGATGAAAGGATAAAAACGTAGGAGATCTCCATCTCAGATGCACGAAACTGTAAGGATAAATACAAAGGGAGGACTCCTAAAAAAGTGGTGGTCCAAATACAAGAAGAACCCAAAGCATGCGCCTCTCTGTTCAAAGCAAATCTGTCGGCTAGGGCTTGAGACTTTACTTAGAACAGTCGTCAGAAGGCAGCATGGAACCTACGCGAAATGTACAGCACGGTACGCTGGAACTTGGAAGTGTGTGGTAATAAGTACTATGATACCGCTCCAAGCGGATTTATCAAATGAAGCAATAAAAGGGGAAATAAGATAAAACTGCAAACGGTAGGGATTCGCAATAAAAGTAGTCTTCACGATTTCGTAATCAACTCACCACTTTTATTAAACCTGATCTAAACGTAATAAAACCCTTGCATGTACTGTACCTTTAGTTTTGTACTGTATATCTATATCGTATAGATTAACCAGTATTAAAGTACTTCAGTATTTATTTTGCCACAGTACTCGTACAGTCGTACTGCTTGCACCACTATCGGTGGATTTTCCACAAGCTCTACTAGGCGCCATCCATAAATTACGTCACGCGAAAATTGAACATTTTTGATACCCCCCTCCCCCTGTGTCACTTATGCTAACAAATCGAGATCCCCTCCCCTGAGCGTTACGTAACAAAATTAGAACCCCTCCATGATGGCTCCATCGATATAGCATGTTGACGTCATAATCGTAACAAATTTTTAAAGCCCCCCTCCCCCTTGTAACAACCAGTAACGCTTTCAGGATCTCCCCCTCCCCCTGCTTGCGTGACGTAATTTATGGATGGCGCCCTACGCCTACAAAATAAGTACGAGTACTTGATAGCACTACTAGTACTACATGGTATTAAAGGCCCAGTTCTGGACCCCATTACGTACCGCTGTGCGATTGTACGAGAAAATAACTTTAAAAGAATAGTCAATTTTAGTGTTTTAGTGTTTTCTCGATAATAAGAGTACCATCAGCTTTTCAAACGGAATAATATGTATAACAATTGCACAGATTCATAGTCTGTTACAGAGTCAGCCCTAAGTCGGCTGTCCGTGGGGATCTCAGCGAAGAGGGCGGTTCCGTGAGGCATTCGCAAAAATGGCGATGGAGCGGAATCGAACCGCTGGCTACCGAGTGAGATCCACGTAGCACAGCCACTGTGCCATCGCCGCTGTTGGCGAAGATCAAGATATTTGTGCTTGAGCTTGAGTCAACCAGGTAGGCGGCGGTATGGGCGGCTGTCGTGGGCACAGAGTAGTCTACTCTAATAAGTCTCTTTTAATAACAATCATTTGTTAATTTTGTGTACTATTAAGCAATAACAGCATTAATATAGATATTTATATGTATCACCGGTACTTCTGATAAATTCTATACATCACAAAATTGATTCTTACTTATAATTAACAGTTCAAAATTAATGACAATACAGTAATAATAAGTGTTCAAGTACTATGCTTAAATTAGCACTATTATTTATGGTACGAGTACAGACTACAGATAAAGCGCTGTTAATCCACGTTGTACTGTGTTCTAATTATAAGTCGATCTGGGACTTTTTACGTACAATAACTTTGGTTTTTGATGCGGGTACGCGACTCTTTACAATTTACAGTTATGATAAACTGCTGAAACTGGCATACTGCTGGCTCTGAAGAAGTCATGTTTGAGAATACTAGGATAATACATCTGTATAATTATTTTACTTAAAACACAACTCAAGGTAGGCAATGCAGGTCGCTCGCACTAAGTGCGAGCGACCTGCGAGTCTTATTTGTTATCTTTGCTGTGGTACATATCAGCGCCGAACAATCCAAAATTTCAATTTTACAAATTCGTTTTCTAATAACTGGCATAAGTTAATTGTAAGCAACGAAAGATGCAGAGGTAACTGTCGCTATATTGCGAGCGTATCACAAAGCAACATGGGTATTGTTAACGATCATACAAACAATAAAGGTTGTGTGTACGGTACGAAGCCGGAAATGACCGATCCAGGTGCCAGCTGAGCAGACGGCGGTGGACTGGAAGCACCGAAGGTGGCCATCCAGTCCGGTGTAACACATTTGGCTTCCTTTTCCCACCACAGTTGCAAATCAGCATAGGATTTCTGAATTCGAGGTTCAGCATGGAGCAAGGCGCAAAGTTTGCACAACGATACTGTCTCAGGGCTGAGGAAAGGGGCTAATTTCATTTGTTCCGGTTGGAAGCGCCATTTAAAATGACGCAAATATGCATTCTTATTTTGCGCAAGGTGCATCAAATACTCAGCCAGAATTTTCGGTGATCCAAAATTTAAGGCATCGATGACGGAATTGGGAGGAAAAATTGTCGAATAATTGGCACCGCCCATTACCACTGGAACTGCACCGGCATCGAAGGCTCGAATGATTTTTTCGCTTATGTAGTCTTTGCAGATACTGGAAAAGCGAGATTCTTGCAGTTATTTTATTTGGGCATTAACTGGCTTGTGCGGTAAATGTACAGATGCATTGTGTAAAGTGTATGACATAACACAAACTTTTCTTAAGTGTGTAAAGTGGAAGGATTATTGATCAGCTAAAAGTTAATTTTAAGATTGGAAAGTTTAATCGAAATTTATGATAGTACTTGTTACCTATAACAATGACAGAAAAATTACTGCGGATACACTATGTGTGCAAATGTAAATCATTAAATGTATGTATAGATATGTAAATGTTAATGGTAGCATGTAAATGTAAATGCACAATCAAAGTTTCGGATTAATTTCGACGTCAACTAAAAAACGCTCTCTGATCCAATCAAATCGTCAGAATACAACAAAAGATCTAATTGTAAACGATTCAGTTATGCACTAATGGTAAGCACCACTGTAAACTAGTACTTACTATTTTACACTACCTTAGACACAGCACTGTGAACTATGTAGTACTATTTTACGATACCTTTTACACTACCCAGACTTGGCCCATCTTTTGGGTGAGGTGAAAATTTTTCCCATTTTTCCCAGCCCATCTCACCTTTTAGGTGAAAATGAGGATGAGGTGGGAAAGAGCCGCAGATGAGGTGAGATGGGCTGGGATTGTTGAAAGATGGGATTGGATCCAGAAAACAAATAAAAATAAAAAATGTTGATATTTTCATCTGTTTTTCAGGCTAGGAGCATGTAAAAATGCACCATTCGAGCTCCAAAAACCAAAAATTTCCGCGCTCCGCGCGGATTTTATCAATAAGTAAAAATATTTTCTTGGGAACCAAAATTTGTTTTCGCCCGGCAACTCTATGGTATGCGGAAAAACTTGCGAAATTAACGGCGCTGAGCCTGTAAAAAATGGGGATGAAAATGAGGTTCAAAAGGTGAGATGGGCTGAAAATTTGAGTAGCCGGAGGTGGGCTGGGCTGGGAATTAAACTGTAATTTTTATGGGAACACTGGCGTAATGCGTGACGAATGTGCGCCAGAACCGGATAGGGAAGCTGATTGCATCGCTGTCATCCGCTTTTTCTTCTGGTTGGGTGCACCGGCGCGCACCCAACCAGAAGAAAAAGCACCCTGCTGTTCACCCTACAAGGTGGGGGTGGGGTGAAAGTGGGAAAAGCGAAAATGGGCCAAGTCTGCTACCTACCTATTTTACACACCTATTTTACACTAGTAGTATCAACAATTATCCACAAGAAAAACTCCCTTACCTGTTCTCAAACGCAAAATAGAATTTGTACTGCTTTATCAAGGCATCACAGTCTTTCTGTGTGCTTCTTGGACACTGTATGTCGCCGCAAGCCCCGTACACATCCACAGGCATATGCTCCTTCAGCATCGCAATATATTTCTCCCTTTGACTAGGCGCACCGCAGTTCGACATAAAGATAGCCGACACTTTTCTTTTAATTGCCCATAAATCATCAAATTCACCGGGACGGGTCCAAAGTACTGGACGAAAGTACTGGAGGTAATTATCCGCAATGATATCGGAGTCGAAGCGATAGGTAAACGTCAAATTAAAAAAACCCGGTGGACCGACGGCGCTGGCATGATGAGGTGATTCCAATACTGCAACACATATTGCGGACACCGGAACTCAGAAATGGGAACTATCTCTGTTCGCTTCTCTCTACCTCGGCACTTATGAACGTAAACCTGAGATCTTCTATAGATATTCGTTTAAAGCTTTTTGCTGTGTTCAGGCGTACAAACAATACACTCAGCCACACAGACAAGGACTAAAAAGCAGTTAACGAGATGCAGCAACAATGGCAAACATGGTTAAGATTAAACAATCTATCTGTACTGAAGTGATTAAACAAATAAAAAACGCAACACACAAATATGATTAAACAGTTCAGTTATATAATTAGCTAGTTAGTTGAAACGTAAAAGTTTAGACTTACCAAAATATATGTAATACTGATGCGGCTGTCGTGACACTGGGAGATCAAGATTATCAAAATCGATGGGATGAAATATCAGAGCATCGCTAATGTTCACATCTTCGCGGTCGTCCGACAGAACACAGTTGTTTATAGGACAATCCTTCAGTTTCAGCCCTTCTTCTCCCATGAAAGAGTTTGGTCCACCAAAAAATTTTGTCCAGAATAAAATTATTTTTGGATATTCTTCGGTCATCAAATCGACTTCCGTGTTAACTGCTGGTGTCCCCGCCGTTGACGGGTGACCGATGTCGTCCAAAGTACCGGCATTACCGTTGGCAGACGATCCAGGAGTGGTCAGTTTATTTTCGACCGGAAGTTCATTGCTTTTCCCACTTCCATTCCCTGCATGGCGATCGGATCGGAAAGTCAGCACAGCAAATATCATATATGCTGCAAGACATCCTCCAAAAATTGCCGGAGAAATACGGGATATTTTGGCTAATAACATTTCCGCCATCCATGGTTACTTGAAATCAAACTACGTGAGAAAGTTACTGTATTGTGAAAAAACGGTGTCCGATGCACTCTTATAAGTGAACCGAATTCCGCTCGTTCCATTACAATCAAAAACGCGCAAATATTTCGACTAGAACAAAGTTGGACAGGCGTCTGTGTCGACGTTCACACATAAAATGTAAACTTCGGAACGCTCCAGAATTACATCAATTACTCGTACCTACATCAGTAGCGTACAAAATTACCAGGAATTTATTAGATTAACAAATGAACGTCTTGTAAATATACCGTTTAAACTTTGAGCAAAGCATTAACTTCTACTGTACCATTTCGGCGACGGCAGAACGAAGAATGTGCTTCAATGGTTGTTGATGCCTTTTCTAAAGATTCTGCCGCTTAAGCAGTTTTTTGCTACAATATGCCAAGGTAGACGACGGCAGTTATACAACACACAATCCGTGGCAATTTTTGAGTGTAGTCGAGTCGAACTTGTACCGTTACACCCGCGGCGCTGGCATATAATAACATTGATAATAAGGCCACCGACCTTTTCATACAAAACAAAAAGAATCCGAATTTCAATAGCGACAACTCACAGTATTGTTTGCCGCTAACCTGTTAGAATCTCGATGGACAATGAAAATATTATTAAACTACAATACAGTGTCCAGTCGTACTGTCGTAGTTCAAATAAGTAATCTGTACAGGCAGTCTGATGACACCGACAAGTGTAGAATGGTCATGATGATTTAGAGTGCGACAAAAATTTCGATGCCAACTTACTAATTACAAATATTACAAATTGCACTACGAGTATAAACGACAGCCATCCAAATGCGATTTCTGAACAATGTTTTAGAAACCACAGCACACAGACGTTCTTTTGCGTAACTACTGTAGGTACGAACAGATCACGGACATAAGCTGCGACATTACCGGGCACAGCCGTAAAAGTGCGAGTACAGATACAGTTTTAGTTTACGGGGCTAACAACTTAGCAAACTTTATGATTTCCCAACAATAATGCACCATAACAATGACTAAAATACGCTTTTTCCAGGACTATTTGCACTGCAACAGAGCTTCTACACAATATCACAAGAAAAATTCCGTTTATTACACATAAAAAATGATAAAACTGAGAACTACACAAAATGTTGATCGCTGTATGGTTTAAGCGAAAGCACAAACAAATCAGAGCCGATATGGCAGACGCAGAACACCTTACAGCACGACAAAACACTCGTGAGTCAAAACATACATCGGATTATTCGGACGGCAATTTCAACTTCGACTGCGACGTTTTGCAAAACCCAAACTCAGATTGCAAAACCCATCACCACATACACAAAATGCAGACAAACCAATAAAATCTTTTATCCGAAAGCCCAAATTCAGCACCATTTATTTCACAAACTTTTTCAAAAGCATATGCTACCGCATATACTGCAATGGTAGACAGCGGGTACATCGTTGTTCCTAACCCTTTAGCTGGCCCCTTCTGTAGTGTTTCTTTTTTCCTCTGCTTTGACTTTTTTGGTCACCGGTCCGGAGCTGTCAACAACATCGCTGGCAGCAGCGGTTCTACCGCCGAACATAAGGCTTCCGACGGCCGCTCCCAATAATCCCGCAACTGCGACCATCCCGATACTTATCAATTGCACCACACGCCTCACCTATCCAAAAGTAAAAACAGTCAACACTGAACTTGAATAAAAAATTTTGAAAAGATCAGTATAAAATAGGTTTGAAAACAAACTAGTCTGAAACAAAATGTGCTTGTATTACGAAAAGCACGCAAGCAAGATCCCTAATACCACAAATACCTTACTTAATAATTAACTGCTATCAGAAAATTCTGAAAGCTTCGCACGGACAAAAGCAACACAAGCAATAAGAAATTATTTTTAAGCTTTCAAAATGAAATTAAGCAGATATAACACAAATGCGCTGCAGAGACCAGTTTGCGCACTCCGTACCTGGGAACTGGTCCCGCCTGCATGCACCACAACTGGGACAACTTCGGGTTCTTCGTTGGTTTTTCCGTCCTGCTTGTATTTTAAACTAGTGGCAAAATGCTCACAGTTGGAGGAAACTAGGGAATAGTCAACCTCTTGATCCTTAAAATGTCGCACAAGGGTAAAGATTTCTTGTGGTGTTCGAGCTAGCCGGTTTGGTTTCCGCGTCGCCACGTTGTTCACCCGAAATTTATCTCGACCTGCAAGTAGCCATGCTCAAAACAAACTTTCTGCGGTCAGAAATTTCACATATCGACGATGTCGGACCTCATAATCACTACTATAATATAATCAAATCATGTACGAAGCTAAACACCGACCAATGCTGTGCCAGGTGGCAGCAGATTTGAGATTATATATCACTGACTGCAGAATTGAATGTATCGTTATGGGCAATAATCCGGTATTATTAAAAACAGAAAACAAAAATTTCGCTATGCTTCATTATAGCAATAAACAATATTTAAAACTGCGTGCAAAGCCACCGTTTTCGAGGCACACAAGAAAGCGACCAGTTTGCTTTGATTGTTTCATCTGCATAGTTTCATTTCCATACCTGCTATCCGACAGATGTCTTCCACTTTAATGAACCACTTGGTCCGGTCTTCCATACCGAAACCCAAATCCAACGGCGAATGCTCGATAGTAATTTCTCCACACTGGACGCACGGCACCGGATGGGCGTTCTCCTGCACCGGAGCATTGTTGGCCGGGTTGGAAGCGTCCGGTCCTCCCACGGGCAACTGCACCAATTCCACCATTTCATCGGCCTTGGCACCAGGCAGAGTGCTAATTCCTGTCATCGCGTCCACTGTCGCACGACTGGATGCCTGCGATATGCCGCTCAGCCGTTCCGTTAAGGCTGCAGACGGATTCCACAAATCGAAAGAGGACACGTGCACCACTAGACCTTCTCCCAAATATAGTCCCCAATGCTGGAACAGTTTCCCTTCGCGATAAAACTCCACCAAATCACCGATCCGGAATTGTTCCTGGCTTTTGGTCCACAGTTCCGGAGATACCCAGTCGGAAATAGTTTTCTCACGATCTGTAACTAACATAGTGGAGAACTGGCAAGGTATATATGGAATGTACAAGAGAACAGAGATAATACTTCCACGTTATTAAGTAGAAGTATCATCAAGTATGCATTCTGAAAGCATCGATAGTCACGGACCTTCTTGTACGCTCAGTGCCTTTTGGCTATCGGACGAGGATCCCATTCTGGGATATAAAGAGTTTAAAAGCCTTAAAAGCACGCGATAAAGCAAAGCTGCTAAACGACTTTTGGAAAACTGCAGAAACACGGACTAGATCGAACAAAGACTCACTTAAAACACGTACTTTCTATAAATTTTATAAACTCCTGCTGGCGTTCTGATATAATATTTCCCTGAAAATATTTTGCTTTTACCACCAGAACCACATCGTCTTACTGCAGCTCCAACGTAGCCGTCTCTTTACCACGTAGCCGCCAGCCGTAGAGCAGGCTACAACGCAATTTTCCACACGTCAGCCGCGCGTGGGCAATGGGCATACCGAGTCGGCGGATTTATCGCTGATTTCGTCGTAAGGACTTCCGGTTGTTGCTGGCATTCTTTTTTCGAGATTTTTTGGATGCTATCTTTTAAACCGTTAAACGTTAGGCATACTTTTATATTACATAAAACACAAAATTTTAGGTTGATGCAATTTATTCGGTTTAATTTGCGGCTGATTCCATAAGCGCTATCCTTCAAAAGAAATTTCTGGAACGACAAACCTCTATGCAATCAGTTGCAGTTTTTCCCTCAGTCCCTCAATCATCATATTCTTCGTCAGTATTCAGTAATAATATCGTAATAGTTTATTCTTTCAACACGACACTCTCGTACTTGCTGTAGTACTTACGTACATCTGTAACAACAACAGTGAACAATCATTCAATAGCACTAACAAAATAACAATATAGAAAAGGTAAAAAAATGTAAAAATACAAAACGAATTGTAGAAAACCGTATGGATAAACAATTTTTCAATTTATATCACCGAAAAAGCAATCAATACCACAAAAACCAGTATGGATGCCATGTGAATTCGCTTCACATCCATTTTCTTTTCAATCCCCAAGGTTTAGGCGAAGATTTCACTTTTTTCGGTTGGACTGGGACGGTTCCGTTGAGAACTGCTGTATCAACAAATTCTATGTGGCACTGGAAATCCAAAACACATGGCGCATGTTCCAGTTCGAATATTTCCACGACATTAACCCCTTGTTTCAGAATCGCTCCGGGAACATACAGAGTTATCTGCAAAACTGATATTTCAGCCCTGTGTCGGTGTCTTAATTTTCCCAGACACCACAAAACACCTGACCAAGATCGCGATACATGAAGTAACAATATTCATAAACGATTACAAAAGTTCGAAGCAGTTCCTTGTACTGCAAATTGCCATGACACGCAAAATATTTCCGAGCGCAAACATTCATCTTTCTGATCACTAAAGAAATGAAAATAACCGCTTAGCGATACCTGAGGTCCTTGTACCGGCCAATATCGGCCCAGATTGAAACCATTGACGAATGCGTAGCCCTAGAAAGTTAGAAACACAACAATTTTAAACATCGATCAGCAAGCAAAAGAAGTTCCATTACATTGGTCCACCCGTCCATATTCAGAAATGTATCGAGTATCTGGTCAACCAAGAAAGATCCAGAGTAAAATCCGGAAATGCGAGTGTGCGACTTCGAATACAATTCCTTTTGCTCAAAACCAAGCGGAACAAGTTCTGACGATGGATAATTGGGCAAATCCAACGGAAACATTTCCCAATCAGTCAAGACAGTTTTGTCAATCGTAACGTTGCCCAAAATTCCTTTCATATCGTTGATTCCAGTTCCGTAACATATTCGCCCTAATCATAGATCATAATCCAGTTACATCAAAGCATTCAACAAACAAATAAAACACGTACTGTATTACAGTATTTTACGAAGATACCGACATTTTCACAATATATAAGCAGCAACCACAGAGAGAGTGGGTCAGTCAGCTTTTTAAAATTTCCACAGAAAAGTTTTCAGTTCTTATTTCATCTCTGAACTTACCAAACATTTTGTGATGTACTTTCGTTGTTTATTAAAGTTTGTTAAAGCAGATACTGTTTGATCCCGTTATTAGCCAGACATGTACAACAAGTACGGCACGATTAGGAAGAGTGTACCCAGCCAGCGAAAAAAGCGTAACGAAAACTTGGATCAAAATTTGAAATGAAACTTTATTCTAAGATTACAAAAAATGTGGCAAAACAATTATCCCACGCGTGTCAATATCGCGCTTGATAACTAAACCAAATAGCTAACGCTGCTAACCTTCGTTATGTACTAGAATATCTAAAGTTTGGCCAGGTTGAACGTAAATCGCGATCGTAAAAATATTTGCTGAGCGGCTCAGAATTCCAACAGGTTTCTAAAATGCAAAGCATTCGTCAGTTCAAACTGATTTAAACATGATGTCACATGACACAGGCCACTGCACAGCAAAATTACATGTATGCATTATTTATTTAAAGCTGGCGGCGATAAGAACCTAAGTCTCACCTGATCCACAAAAACAATAGCGCGGTCCGCCAGATTGGGAACATTTAAAATAGCTGGATCTCTGTGTCGCTCTTTCACAACTGTCCGATATAACACAAAACCGTATCCATGCTCCAACAGTTCAAACGACAAAGGAGTGGGCGAAACAACTGGTCCATCGGGGCACAACTGCTTCAGATTGTCGAAAACTGTGCCCGCAAAACTCATCTGAACTTTGCCATAAGCTGCTTTTGGAGATGGTTGCGGGACTGGACCGGGTGGTAACGGCGAATACTGCAAAACATTAAAAATTATTAACAGTAAGAATTTGTCAGACAACAACTCATGGGATGGTGCATTAAAACGTGTTTTCGGAAGTATCGGCTCTTATGGAAAGTATACTGTACTTTTCACATCGATGTAGCCGTATCTCTACTATTTTATGGTAAAAAATACTTAAGACTTTCTTTCTTTGAAATTGTTATAAAACTTCTTATGTCTTTCACGCACTTTGCCAACAAGCTGACGGAATTGGTAATATTTATCCCGGGGGTCACCGGCTTCGCTCAGGGGCGCATCGAAATCATAGCTTGTGGTCACCGGTTGGAATTCGCTTCCCATATTAGATCCAACCGAAAAACCGAAATTCGAGCCGCCTCGAATGGGATAAACATTAAAGGATGCGTTCATTTGTAACATCTGCTCAGCGGTCGCAAGCACTGGAAATGTTTCAAAAATTGATAGTTGAACACTCAAAAAAGAAAACTAAAGGACCGTTATACCATCGGCTGTGCTGACTGTGTTCCATGCTTCGCCCCAATGGTCAATCCAGCCAGGATAAAACTCACTATTAACAAGCGGTCCATCTATATTGAACTTTCTCAATTCCGCAAACTCGTTAGTGGCATTATCGCCAGCTCCAAAATCGCATGTCGTCAAAGTGCCGTCTACCCGTCCACATGATAACATGTAATCCAGTGGTCCGTCCGTGGTATACAGCACGATATTTGGGCCCATTATCTCCAAAACCAACTTTTTCAAAAAGTTCTGATATACCTTGTCGCACGCAGGGTAGCTTCCATACTCATTCTCGATCTAAAAACAGTCACAGAACCTAGCCAGGCATGCGTACAATACGTATGAACACGATAATATGTTCCATAACTGGTTGTTACTGATCTGTAGCATTCAAGCACAAAAAGCCAGCCGGCATGCAAAAAGATTTTACTACAAAAAGAGAGCAACCAAATACAACAATTTCCAGTAAAAATAGTTAAGTAACAGCAAACTCTAGATGAGAAACGCAATGCTGCAAAAACTGAAAAACAAATAAAATAGTGATAGCACTAATTAAAAGAAATTTGTCGGCTCACTTGTAAGCCTTACGTATTCCGCTCAGCTGCTTTTACCTGAACGGTAATGATTGGGCCTCCATTGGCATAAGTGAGATCTTTCAACATCGGGAGCACTTTCCGATACCAACGCTCCACATACTGCAAGTATGATGGATCACTGGTTCGTAACTTCATGGTGGAATTAAATCTCAACAGCCAGTAAGGGAGGCCACCCTGTAGAGCAAAAGAAATGCGATACATAAATCATAATTAACATCATACAAGAAATTACAAGTAAAATACACGTATAATTTTTGCATACCATATCAACTTCAGCGTCTATGAAGGGCCCGGGTCGGAGCACAACTAAAAGTCCGTACTTTTGTGCTAACTGGAAATATTTACGAATGTCCAGTCCACCGTCAAAAGTGTATTGCAGCGGTTCTGGTTCGTGAAGATTCCAATTTATATATCTAAAACACCGGTTAGCCACATTCTGTGAAACGCATAATTGTGGCAACGCGAATTTCATACACAATCAACATGCGAAAAATGCCGAAAGATACCTAGACAAAAAATTCTAAGTATCCAAATTCAAAATACAACTTCTGTCTTTGAAACTACATGCAAATGCATTTGACAAAAAAACCTTAAATGTCGATTTGTAGCATAGTCACAGTCTCAAGTTCATTTCATAAATTAAATGTGGACAGCGTGCACTCTTATTATTAGTTACAAGAGTAAACTTGAATTCTAGACTTCGAAATACTTTAAAATTTGATGCTTACGTTGATAAAGTGTTAAGTCCAGCCGCTCGCATTTTATTAAACGTGTCTTCCCAGTATTGCGGCAGCTGTCTCCAGTAATGTATGGTCCCTGCAACATCAGGCAATATTTATAGCAGTATACTCCGACTCGTACTGTAAAGAGATCCGAAGTGTGTACTAGAAATGCGTTAAACATTGCCATACCCGAAATGTAACGAAATGGCTGTCCGTCTTTGAGAAAAACTCCTTTGCCCACAGTAAACGATCTGTCCGCGTCGACCTAAGCAAATGGACAATCAACGAACATCGAATGCAGCAAACAGAAGACGGTTGCAGCATTCCTGTAATCCTGTTTACCATCATGCAGGCCATCAGGAGAATTCCACAACCAAGAAACCACCGCATTTTTGAGCCGCGATGAATCCAAGAACTGCCAGCGACAGATTCGCAGCTACCAAATTACAAGCTAATCACTAGAGCGAATTGCGAAGGAGTAAATCAAAATGTAAAAACGACAACAAATGCATCCGTTGGTAGCACGAAACAAAGTTTAACAAACACATCGCTTTTGCTTACTCCGAGTCAAAGTTTTGCAGCACAGACTATCTGCTCTTTAGCTGCAATATTTGCAATAATAACATAAGTGCGATACTTTGTAAGTTATTGACCATACTTCTATACTAAATATACAAACATCTAATCTCCAAAAGGATTTTGTAAAGAGATAGAGTGACATAAATAGTTCTATAACACTGGATAAAATAATACTGATAGACGAATGATTTCGAGCAAACTGCAAATCAGCAAACTTCCAATCAAAGTGTCAATGAACTATGATAAAGCCACCTACCAGCATATGCTTACAAATGCATTACTTATTTAATTTCCGCTGGTTCAAAGATAAAAAAGCCACGTAAACAAGTTATGCTTTGAAGATAGGTGTATTAGTACTAATTGAAATTGTTATAGTAGTATTAATAATTTCTGCACTGTTTGATTTTACAATGGACACAATACTGCTTATTGTGGTTTTTAAATCTAGATCTGTCACTATTGCTAGTACGAGTATACCGGGGCAATGGTATGCCGGTACTCGTACCGGAAATTGCAAAAACTCGATTTATACCAGGGCGTTAAAATAAAAAATGCATATCACGCTAAATTACTTGTCGCAGTAAATGAATTAAACTCGATTTAGCAGCGGAATTCTTTATACGAAAGCGTACTTTTCAAACTTAAGCAAAACTTAAGCAAAATATTGGATATCTGGAAATATTCATGCATTAGCTCTTTTAGCGGAAGCGTATTCCAATAGTATTCCAATAGACCTAATCATAATTTGTGCCTTGCATTGCTTCTTTTCAAGTGCCACAACTCGTGGCAAGTAGTGGTGGTAGCTTTTAGAATGTGCGACCATATTCAAACTGAATATTTAAGTAAAACTTTGTACTAGAGCAGAGTACCCAACAATCGTGTGTACGTGACAACAGGCCCGTCGAAGGAATGTTGTGACCGCGTCGAAGGAAATTACGAGAGCAACGTTAAAGGAAGTGTATTAATTATCCTCGTATACTTATTCAAAACAGTAGGGACCGTAGTACCCTACGAATTTAACTCGATGAGTAACGCATATTACAGAAGACCAAATGTCTGACTTTCTGTGGCTACTTCAATAATTCTTCTACAACTGCCATGAGGAGCAATAATTAGTGAAGCATAAAAAAACGAACTTTCATGTTTATTACATAAAATACGCTACAGTTAATTTGAGAATATTGCTCAAATATACCATACTCCCGAACCCAATGCAGGTCTTTACTGATACTACGTCTCTACGTGAATTAAGAGCTGATCTTGTCAAACACACAATAATCTAACATAAAGAACCGTCAGCGATAAGTTGCAAAAATGTCGTCGATCACAATCTGGCTTAATCTTTTCTTCTTAAAACCAATTTCCTTCTACGAAAATTCGGCACTGTTCCGTTTAAAATTGGGGCAGTGACAAAATTGACGGCACAGGTGCCACTTCCTTCGCTGCAAGGTGCTCCGTCCAACTCGAAAATATCCAGAGTATTTTTTGCATTCGCATTGAGGTATACCCCAGGCACATATAACGTTATCTAAGAAAGAAGTTCAGAAGGCCGCTGCACAAATGTTGTGTATACCGGTTTGCATGAGAACTTCAAGCGTACATTTTTGACGCGAAATGATATGTCAAATTATGTTTTTGTACCTGAGGACCCTGGACTGGCCAGTACCGGCCAAGATTTCGTCCGTTTATAAATGCGTAACCCTGAAGTACAACACGATGAAACATGACTGTTTCGCCGCATGCGCTGTGTAACGTAACCAAAGCTCGGAATGCCCAAATTACTTCAAAGGTGACTTACACTACGCCAACCGGTCATGTCCAGAAATGTGTCTTTGGCTTCGTCGATCACAAAATGTGTACTGAAAAAACTCGGCAGTGTAAAACCCCCGTCATGCCTCGGCAAGCGGACTTCACTGTCGTCTTTCAGCTTTAAAGACTTTGGAGATGTGACTGGAAATGAAGGTAATTGCAAAGGAAACATTTTCCAGGGGGTCAGGATGTGACCATCCAGAGTAGCATTGCCAATGATGCCCTTTCGCTCGTAATTCATGGATGGTCCAACGCATACCCGCCCTTCGTTGTGCACTAAAATATCCAACACGGAGCCCGGGCGTAAGGTGATCGGTAGGAAATTAATATTAATACTGCGACTCATTACACCGACTGGATTCTACGATTGAAAAAAAACAAGTATCCTACTGCTAATCAAAATGATATATGTAGACGGTAAACTGATTGTCGAAGTCATAAAGCATACTTTGTCTATAAATATTATGGCGCGATCGTGTAATTCATTAATTAAAAGCAGCGCTGGATCACGGAAGGCTGAAGTTATGGTTGTTCTGTAGAGAACAAAGCCGTATGGCTGCCGGAGATCTTCGAATGCCAGTGGCAAAGCGGCGCTAACCGGTCCATTCGGCACCAAATATTCCAGATTATGGTAAAGTGACCCTTTGTATTCCATTTGAAGTTTGCCGTACGCTGCCTTTTCTCGCGGCGGCGGAATTGGTCCAGGTGGGTCTGGCATATACTGCGATCGTCAAAATAACAACGTGGAATTTTGTGTGCACAAAATTTAAGAATCAAAACATCTGACTGACCTTTGCCAGCAGCTGGCGTATAGCCTGAAAAGATCAATATTTATATTAACATGGCTATGCAAGGAACGAGAATAATCTATACAAAACTTATTACTTAGTCATTACTGACCATAAATTTTTCGCTGCCCGCATCACCGGCTTCGGAAATCGGGGCATCGTAGTCATAGGATGTTGTTATGGGCTGAAAATTGAAATCTTGTGCGTTCGCTCCAGCCGAGAAACCAAAGTTGGTTCCACCATAGAACATGTATACGTTGAATGAAGCGTTCATCAACAGCATTTCTTCCATTGTCTTGACAACTTTTTTGTAATCCACGTATGCAAATGGTTCCGCCCAGTGGTCTAACCAACCGGGATAATATTCACTATTAACTAGAGGGCCGTCAATATTGTATAACCGTTCGATACGGAACGCATCGTTGACGTCCGATCCGGCTCCAAAATCCACCGTTGCCAGAGCACCGTCGATTTGCCCATTCTTGACTGTCCAGTCAAGATTGTTGTCTGTGGTGAATAAAACAATGTCCGGGCCTAAGAAAGTTTGTGTCCAATTTTTTAGAGCCTGCTTGTACTTGGCGTCATTAATCCCAGTGGCCCCGTATTCGTTTTCAATCTGTATGACAATACACTGCAGGATATTTGAAATGTTATCTATATCTGAATTAAATAATAATTTGAAAAATCTAATGATGGTAATCGCGTTTGAACTTACTTGAGCGGAAATGATAGGACCTCCATTTGCATAAGTCATGCTACGTAACATTGGAAGAACTACGCTATACCAACGCTGGACAAATTTCATATACGTCGGGTCACTGGATCGTAACTGCATGCCAGGGTTTTCCCGCAACAGCCAGTACGGAAATCCGCCCTAGACATTAATAGACTTTAATTTATTTCATTTGAGTGGGTGACCGTAAGCTTTAAAATCAATGAAGCAAGGACGGCTAATTACCATATCAACCTCGGCATCGATGAACGGTCCAGGGCGTAAAATTACCAAAAGATTCTGCTTTTGTGCCAACTTGACAAATCTCAGTATATCCAGCTGACCACTAAAGCGGTATTCGCCGGGTTCCGGCTCGTGCAGTGCCCAGTTCAGATAGCTACAAAACTTTCCGTAATTTCGTATTAGCCATGCACTGACAACAAGGATATTGAATATGAACAGTAATTTTTTTCCGAATCCATCGATTTTCAGTTACCTACGTCTGAATAGCGTTTAATCCAGCAGCTCTCATAGTGAGAAAAGTTTGCTCCCAATATTCCTGTGGCTGTCGCCTGGGAAAATGTCAATTATTAATGTTGTTTATTCTTATTGTCTTCAGATGCTCATTTTTTATTCGAAATTGTCCCCCACAAAATTCCAAAGCATGCTGCAATATGCTTTAGCATACTGCAATATACTTACCAATAATGGAAGCTTCCTAAAATGTAATAAAAAAGTCGTAATTATACGATATTTTTATTTTCAAGAGTGTAGCGATATATGTTTTGCTTGCTTTACGATCAGCTGCAATTATTATTAGATTTACCTGAAGCGTAACGAAATGGTTGCCCATCTTTTAAAAAGCAGTACTTGCCAACCACGAAAGACCGATTGCTTTTCGGCGTGTTCTGCAAATGAGGGAAAACCTGCCTTTTTCGTAATTTGGAATTACTGTAATACAATACTTACTACCATTAATATTTTTTTAGAAGTTCTTTGAATATTTTGCATTTGTATACAGAATGAAAATGTACTGTACAATGTCTATATGTATGTATTGTATACCTCCGCAGGATCCTCGCCATCAAATCCGGAAACTAGATCTAGAAGGTTTTGTTCGGCGGTCCGGGATGGTATTACAATCGCTTGCGAACAAGCAACAAGCGTCATTGTTGCAACGCATTTACACAAGAAAACAGTAAAAGCACCAGATTTCATTTTTGCTCAGTACTAATTCTGACAGCGTTCTATGGAGCCTGTCACCATGAGAAATATAGGATCATGCGATGGCCACAGAATAACGCATCCGTAGCAAAAGTTAAAGGAAAATATTATAAAGTACAGTAATAAAGAAAGTCAGCTAACAGCATCGGACATTAATACGTATTCATGTTCGACATAATTACAATTTGTTTACTGCATCGTACTTATAATTAGCAAAACAGTATGAAAACCATCACCTATAAAGAAGTCGATCATGCGGATAATATTATTATGTGGCATGTAAACATTGATACAACGCACTTCTGCTCGTAATTTTGTTAGATCGGCTACAATGCCAAAACAGCCAGATGTTATGCCAACAGCTGTCTGCTCCAAATCATACAACGTTGCGTAGATAAGATTTCCAGACAGTTCAATGCCCAAACAGTACTTTAACCACACATATGTATCAGAGTCGCATGAAAACCGTATTTTGATCGATGAGATCTGTGTAACAGTAGCATTCTCCTTACCCTCTTGAAAAAGGTCACGGGCAGCAGCTTGGTATTTCAACTGAGAGTAGCATTTGAGAGAGTTTGACATTGTATGACACTGACAATACGTACGTAATATGTAATCAGTAATATCACTAATATGTATTAAATGACTAATGATTAATATGTACGTTTACACCATTCGACCTAGTCGATGCAAGTGTTTTTAACTTGGTGCAAAAAAATTTTAGTAATGTGCAGAGTGCAACGTTGCAAACTGAGTCGGTGCAAACCGTTTAGCTGTTTTATGAACTTCTGGATCCCTCGCATGAAATCGTAAATAACTGCATCAGCCAGAATGAATTTTTGCAGCATTGATGTTTTAACTGCTGGAAAAGTTAACCAGATGATTTCTCAAAACAAGATTAGGCCATCACCTGTCACCACATTATTACACGACTGTGGGAAAACGCAAGCGAAAAAATGAATTATTTACAACAACAACAAAAAACAAATGTTAATCAGCAGCATTCACTGCAATGACAGCATTAGCATTTCGGCGGTTATCGTTCGTTTCCTTTGCGCTCAAAAGAACCCGTACATAATACGATTGATCCACGGAATGAACTGGGCGATGTCGGTGAAGACGTCCAGAACCAAGGACTGTGTGTCCATACCGCGGTTGGGCTGCAGCATCTTGGAGACCATGGTTCCCGTCTTGCCCGTGTCACACCGCTGCGTATTGAAACTGGACAGCAGACCCGTGAGATAGAACCGACCGCCATACCAGCAGGCCAACGGCCCACCTAATTCAATTCCCAACGTCACATTAGTTTTAAATTTTAATAGATTCTGGCCTTCTGAGCGTCGCATTAAAATTTACCTGCATCTCCCTGGCATGTAGAGAACATCTTGCCACGGGTAGTCGGTTGCGGAGCTGCACAGAAGGAGTTGTTGGGCAGAGTGTAGGTAGTCGGCACACCCTTCATGTTGCGAATGTTAGTCTCGCACATGGTGTCGTTATTGTAGATTGGAATGTACGGCATCTCCTTGATGTAGGCTTGTGGACCAGCTAGAGTGTACAGCAAACCAGCATTTAAAATTTGTAAAACAAATAAATAATTCTGCTTATCCCAACGGCAAATTTAAAGCTGGTTTTTCATGGTAGTATTTATTCATGTTCAGTAAAGGTCAAGGATACAGCTCGATGAAAGTGCGCAATACGTACTCGAGGTTCGTCGGCCCCATCCAGTTGCTACACACTGTCGCACGTCATCGCGAATCCATTGTTCGTGGTTGTCGCCCATGGAGAAGTTGCTGAAGTACATGATAAACGGCGATGGCAGGCAGATGGTGCAGATGTATTTGCCGTTGCAGGTGACCGGGGTCTGGAGTTCCATGATGGCAATGTTGTTATCCAGAGTGTCTGTGTCGTAATCCGGATGCATGTAGACATTGGCGATGTCGTAATCAACCGCGTTGGTCTCCTGAGCCTTCCGGATATCTGTCGCTCCAAATCGAATTTTGTAATCGGCAAACGTTCCCCTGTAAATGATAATTACTAATTTATTTTCACTAGAAAAATGGTCATTATGATACCGTAATGTAATGAACTTTGTAATAAGATTACACAAGTATAATTACGTGGTCTTACGTAGTGAAGTTAGCACAAGCGGCAGTGGTCAAGACATAACGTTCTCCGATGAGGGCACCACCACATCGCACGTTTCCGGTCCCCATTTTGTTCATAATCGCGGCCTGCCAGCACCATCCACGGTAATCATCTTCGTCGTCGTCATCATCATCATCGCCTTTTTTCGTTTCTGTTTCTGTACACAAAATGGTGCCGGCGATATATAAAAATTATTTGTACATACAAAGGAGCAGAAATTGCTCTGACTTAAGGGAGATATTTAAAGCACCTTTGTTCTTGTACAGGAAGTTTAAGCCGTTATTCCACATTTGCGGCGACAGCAATGTTTCGTAGTTGGGGGGAGTTTGGCTATATTGGTCACCATACGGAGAAAATGCTGGTTGCATGCCTGCAATCCAAATTTAGATTTTCTGAATAGGTATGTTATTTTGATACGTATTTGTTATTACTGGAAGCATTTGTCTGTCTACCTGTTCAACTATGCTACTCATACGCTTTTTAAATGCTAACAAAAACAGTATGGAAAGTCTCACCTAAATTCCAGCCAGTACCGGCCATTTGGTGCACAGCGGTTTTCCATGCCAATGTTTCATCGTCTCCACCTGATCGTCCAGTCGCGGTACCACTACAAGAGGAACATGATAATACATTTTTGGGTAAACAACTGATACGCGCAAATCATGGGCAGTCAAACTCTACTCTCACGGATTTGTGTAACGAACACATAATTATTAATTACCTATGGAATATTAAGATACACACTTGCCTACATATATTATAGAATATCATATTATAGAATCAGATGTTATTAATTGCATGTATATAAATGGTAGCTTACTATGAACTATTTAATGTCGAGTGTCGAACTTATAATCACTGTTATTATGTGCTTGTAGAAAAAGAATGGTAAGGCAGAACGGAATTCAAAATCACCAGAATACTTCACAGTAACTATTCGCTTACTTAAAGTTAAACATTCGACCATATTTCTGTCCACAGGTTTCGCAGCGACTGGGTTGTGGGAACAAACAGCAACGTCCACTCATCGGGCACTGAGAATCCCACCTATAAAACATTGTCAAGGTTAGGATTAGCTATCATGTTGCTGGATGTTTTCTCTCAAATAAATTGTACTGGATCCATTTACAGTCTTCGAAAAATATCATGAAATGCTGTTTTTTTAACCTACACACTAACCAGATGCTCCAGTTTGAGCTGGTGACTTGGGCAATCTGTCCACCGAATCCCAAGCACATTTGGTCTTCCGTGTCAAATCCTGGATCAGTAAACTGTCCCGTGCTGAAGGTACCGAAGGTGTTGGTGAACGTTGTCGCTGGCGTGGTCATAAACGCACCATCGGTATCGTTAAAGGGCATCAGCTCCGGCAGCATGCAGAAGCCATATTGGACGTTGCCGTTGATGGGATACGATCCGCACGTTCGTCGAGCGCAGCACACTTCACAACCTGGACCCCGGAATTCATCAGTTACTGGATGGGGAGTGGTGCCCAGGTGGACGCAGGCCTCGACCGTTGGGGCACAAATGCCATAGTAGGTATTGGTGACCTTTCCAGTTGTGCCAAACGTTGGTTGCTGTCCATTGAAAAAGGGATCGCGTGTAAATTCTTCCGTCGTGTACGTACACTGGGTGATGTTAGTCAATAATGTGCGAAAGAGTTCTGCAAACCAGTACAGAAGGTCAAATTCTGATCTGGGGAATCACGTATGTACTGCAACGTCAACATGTATTATATAATTTTAGCAGCTTGTACCAGTCAGTGTTCATAATTTTACCATTTATTTACCTTGACTGTTCGGAAGGGTCCAGTGGTAGGCCGAAGCCGAGCAAAAGAAAACAAATAAAACTGGAAAAAACATTTTGCTAACCAGAAAGTAAACTCTTAAAAAAATACCGAAGTGACTTCTTTATTTCGCTACTACTACTGAAATCGTGATTTCGCCCAACGGTTACGCAAATGGTGAAGTTTGGCCAAAAGCAAAGCGTGCACTGCTGGACTTCTCTCATCTCTGGCTGCCAACAAAAGATAAAGAGACAAGACAACCTTTCGCTAATCCATTGTTCGTGTTCTCTCTCTCAAGAATGGTCCAGTTGTCTCTACAAGTTAGGGCAAAAGAGAATCGAAAGATCTAATTTGTGTTACATAAAATGCGTAATGCTTGCGCATCGCTCTGCTGCCTGCTAGCCTTCATAATCGGTCAGTGTCCATTTTTGTCGAGCCTTTCTCTTTTCTCGTCGCGTCCAGATGTGATCCCGCACACTGATGAACAAAGAAAGCTAGGGCAACACCGGTAAATTCCATCAACGAGCAAAGTCGTGCACTCGGTACCATACGTTATTAGTGCTCACTGGATCGAAAGCAGGCAAATAAAGCCATTCCGAAGAAGGGAAGGACAAAAAAATAAAATGTGGAAGCTGCAATAAAATAGCAAGTGCCACAAAAAAATGTGACAAAATAAAAAGCATACATAGTCTATGCGTAGTAACTATGCTAAAAAGTAAACTGCTTGTAATTTTTTAATAAAAATGAAAGTTTATCAAAATTCAAAAATTCACAACGCGATCCCAAACAACAACATCACAATTAAATAAGTTTTATTACCTATTTGGTTAACATGAGCAGAAAACACCACAATTTGCCATACAGCACAGTTCTACCACCCAGTGATAATTTTACAAAGTAAATTCCAGTTCGGTGTGGCAACACAATGCTTTCCATCCAAACCCGACAGCCACATAGCCGAAATGCCATAAATAACGAAAAATTTGTACAAACATTCGGCACAGACTAGAACGCTGTCGCGGATTATTGTGACGTCCATTTCAATTCCCGGTTTTAAAATTTACTCCGCAGAAAGTGCTCGCTGTAATTCTTTGGATATATTAGGAATTTCCGTATCACTGAGGTGAATTTCGTCTTTCATCAGCCTTTTTACCGCATTCACTTTCCGCTTCAGTGAAGCCAGCTGGCTCGTCAACTGCGCCAAAGCTTCGTCCAGTTCTCTTCTCACATTCTGTCGGGCTGAAGAGTCTGATCGAAAGCGTTTCCGAGTTTCAGTATGCTTATTGCGCATCTTGTTCATGACCTTGATCGCTTTGGTGACCTTTGGGGTATTACCGGCGCTGGTCTTTTCAGCCAGTCCAACTGCGCTGAGTATCGCCATCTCTTCGTCGATGTTCTGAGGACCAATGTCCAAGGTAAAGGTCTGTGTTAGAGTTTTTGCAAACTGGCGTAGTTCCTCGGTATCGACAGTCGCAGATTCGATGATTGTCTCAAAAGCGTCTACTTTAGGCTGATCTTTGTTTTTTATACTGACCGATTGTAAAACATGTTTTGGGACACTGCTCGGAATAGGAAAGTTGATTTCATTTCGTTGCTCAGCGGACAAACTCGAAATGACTGATCTCGTTTCCACGTACAAAGTGTCCATTTTCCTCTGATTTTCCTTAAAACGTTGTAAAAAGTCCCAACAATCCGGTTCCTTGTGGTTGGAATCTGCAGACCATTCTTTTGCTGCCCGCTGCATTTCGGTCTCAGTGTTTTTCGAAACTTGTAATATAGAAACTATGGGACTAGCATTATGTGTTCCCGTCGACTGCCCACTGCTGCGCATCCTTCTCGATTCCCTATGACGTTTAGCGCCGGCTTTGTTGGGTATCGCAGGTCTTTTTGGTGTGCGTAATTGCAGTCGCGCATCGCTGCTGGTGTTCGCTGGATTATTTGATGCTTCCTCTGGCGAATACACCGGTGCGTCCGTATCAGTGTCGAAAATGTGTACCGGCAAAACTTTTCCTTCTGAAGCTATTTCTTCTGTGGCGTCGAAATGTGTCGCTCGCGCGTGGGAGGACTCCGCAGTCATCGAACTATATCAATGAAAAGAAAATTTAACTGGTAATTGCGGCAAAGGAAAACATTCAGGAACAGAAACTAAATAGACCAGTGCTTTAAGACGTACCTGTATCTACACAGTCGTACGGACTAAACTTTTTTGGGAAATACTAATAATAAATTAGTAATTTCCCTAATGATTGATCAGATATTAATATTTATTGCTTTCTCATCATATTTATTTCTTGTTATCTTTCTTGTTGTTTAATAATAATGGGATCTGCAGAGTGTATTCGTGGTCTGGACGATTAGGAGAAATATTTGCGATGTTTTAAAGTTTTTTTTTATGTAAGTGTAGTACTGTAGCCGCTAAGCTGCAGAAACGTTTGTTGCTTCCACAATATTCAGCATACTACTTACTGGCTACATTTTTTATAATTTCCCGAAGCTTTCCATGACAGTTAATAAAAATAAGTGTCGCCCAAAAAGCGCTGAATTTTTCCGTACCTGCTACTAACACCGTGCTCAATATTCTCTGCGCTCAAAATGACCGTGGATTTTTCTTTTGCACGCACGCGAAATGCCGGTACCATGTTATGTGTCGTACCGAGACTGCCAAATCCACCAACAGCCCCGGTCAGATGGTGCAGAGGATACTGAAAGCCACTTTCGGCCCCGGAGATTCCCATTGCATCCGAATGCATGGGCGCTGCATGAGCGAAGTAAGGTGCGAAGATGGACGCAGTCTCAAAGGCTGAAATATGAGCAGGCCGAATACCGCTGACGCTGGAAATGCCAGGAAAGACCGGCAAGGCCTGTGCAGCAATACCTGTCGGAAGAAAGGGCGCACATGGCTGCGGAATCACGGTGTAGCCCAGCGGTATGTGTCCGAACTGGTGAGGTGCTAACAGAATGCGAGGTCCAGAAAGAGTATCCTAAAACCATTCACGTACGTAAGGAATGACTATTCTGTGAATACCTGTGCAATAAAAATTTGGATACATTGACAGGTGACCCGTCCCAGTGTTTACTCGTAGATTTTTGCATTTTACGATTAAGTAGAAAGTATAACAATAATAACACTAGTAAAAGTTACAGAATTTAACACGGCCTCCGCATAATGATGTAGGATCGTCAGAAGTATGGAACGAAATTAAGTATTTTATGATAAACTTTCTTACGTGGAAGCGAAGAGGGTATGTTTGGTTTTGTTCCTGGTTAACAAGACGGGAAGCAATGCCAACAGTGGCAGACTGAGTTTGTTGGTCACTTCGATCTGCTCCACTGGTCCGGTCGCGAGTACTGCTCGTAAGAGCAAACTGATCGGACAACTGGACCGATGATGACTGAGTTCCAGATACGGATGTAGACACCATACTTCAAGAGTTCAAGTTTTGATAATCTAAGAAAAAGAAAACATACGGACATAGATAACCCTTCAAAGATTTTATCTAGACCGACGTTGTTTCGCTCATGAAAGATACCATTAAATCCATAATTAAATTTTTACAGTCAAGGAAATCCATAATTTTATTTTCTTCATAAAATTAATATAAAACTCATCCACGTATGATAGGTTTCTGATACTAGTAATATTTACAAATAGTCAAATAACAGATTCAAACTCTTATAAGTTCCCAGTCATGCTCCATCAGCCTCCATGTGTACTCGTATGTGTCTAGAATGAGGCTGGTGTTCAGTATTGGCTCTGCAGACTGCAGAGCAGATGGTGCGGATCTGAATGATCTTGTCGTTACGGATTAGCTCCAACAAGCTCCCACAGCCACGGAAATCTGCAACATTTGCTGCTTGCACAGCGGTAGACATGTGCTATGGCCTGAAATCACTACTGAATCGATTTCCTGTGGAATGTAATAGAGGTTGGGACTTGGGCGTGTCTAGGAGGAAGCGCTGGCCATGCCGGTCACGAGCATGATCTATAACTCATAAGGATGTACGAATGCCTGACTGATCTTCGACATTCGAACATCTGTACTGGAGTATGCAATAGGTTGATTTGCTACTCGGAAAATTCCCCTAATTGTAAAAAAATTAATTATGGAATTTTGATATTCATAAGACGGCATAATACTGTTTAAAGTTTAATCTTGATTCTTGGGAATCCATGGCGCAAAACAGGAACAGCAGTTAAATTCTCTGGGCGGTTGTTGAAATCTGGCCATGGTAATTCTCCCGCCCGCGCGTAAGAGCTGCTTGCACTATACTGTACTTAATAATATTATGTCGTAGACCATGGGCATGACACTGTCACTGGTGATAGGTACCGTACGGCGTACCGTACATAAGTTTCGGTTTTTGCTGCTAGTTGGCTAGTATATTTTCGATATTAATAAATTAATTTTATTTCCGTTTAAAGTGCACTATGGGGTTATAATTTTGAGAAATCTTTATGAATACTCATTTCATTCGCCAGAATGACTGATAATAATTCAAACCTTTATATTTTCCGGAATCTGGAAGACGTTCCAGTTTTGCCTGAACCGAAGAATGATTTCTTCTCTCAGGTGTTCAGACAAGGGCGTTCAGGCAGTTTTTGGCCCATAGCGTCAGCTTTGGGGGCTGCGTGGGGGGTTTTTGCTTGGAATGGCTGGCAGGGGTTACCTCCCTTTGCGAGAATTTGGCGACTTATTGGGTGTTGTACGGGTGCTTACTGGATTGCAGGAATGACGGATCATATATCCACTAAAGGATATTCTGAACGGGATGCTATGATGCACCACTATATCAACCTGCACCCTGAGGATTTCGTCGAGGAGGCTGCACCAAAATTGAAGTAGGGAGCCCCATTATTAAAACGGTTGTTTTTTATTTGCAGCAGTTCGTTTCTTACTTAGGTACGTGTTGTATCCTTGGGCACCAAAACGTGAGAGCTGGACTCCGTTTGACAAGGACTACCACATCAAGTGAGGATCCCTAAAGGTGTCTTGGATTTCTGCTGGGCTGCTCACCCGAAAGAACTGACATAAAGAACTGCTTAAATTCAGTGCGATGCCTAATGCATCGATACGGGAGCCTTTGTCATTGTATATACAATACTGTCTGCAACCGGCCATTTGATGCAAAAGTTTGAAGAAAGGCGCAGGTTTTTCGCAACCGGCAGGTGTGTTTGACTGTTTGCAGTTTAGTTTGAGTTTGTTACTGTATGTTCTAGTGTGGTGCTAAAATTTCTTGTGGTTTCTCGTTTGCCGCAGTATATTTAACTAGGACTCGAGACTCCGAGAGCGTGAAACAATTAAGTAAGGTAAAATAAAATTCCACTTTTGGATTTTTGGGAGTTTTTGCCACTTGCAGTACACAAATTGAAAAAATTTCAATGTGTAATCTTCAAATTATTAATAGAAAAATTAAAGCCGCAACTCGATTCATCAAAGTCATTTTTATCAATCGAATTATTTCCTTCATACATCGGAATCGGGACATGTTGGTGGTTAACAATTTTACAAGTAACAAATTTAACTTCTGTCGACGATGACTTCGAAAACACAGCAGACCATAGACATCGCTTTGGCAGACACAGTGCACTTTGTGCCTAATGCAGACAATGCACCACGGATAATTCCACATGGATATGCAATAAATCGCGCACTTGCAGGATAATACTGATCAATCCCTTCAACGCCAAAAAAGCTCAAAGGTCGGAAGCTGTTATCCGTTAACACGAAGGTGCCCTGGTTGTTGGTTCGCAGCGTATCCACTTGTTTCTCGTAGATATATTTCCACAGATCTGTACAGATGAATTTCATCACGTCCAGTTCATCTTTGAAGCGTGGATGATCCTTGGTCAATCGCTCCACTAGACGGAGGCCCACTTGGAAGCCTATAGCTTCTAATTTGGAAAATACAGCATCGCGATCGACATGGACAGTGGGAACAGGAACAGTGGGAGGGTCAGGAATTTTTTTTCGCTTACTGGGAACAGGCAGAGGAGCCATGTTCTCCACAGCCTGATCCAGTTCCCCCATTAATAGAACGGATAATTCATTCGCCAGAAGATGGTAAAGGAAGGAAGGCCCAGAAGACATATCCATGGTCAGAACAGTTTAACTAATGTTTACTTGTTTACTGCTACTCGTACTTCGTAGTAACCGAAAAATTTCGGAAACGAAATTCTTTTATTATTTTGGATTCCTATTATTTTCACAAAACAAAAAATATGACAAAAATCATGATAAATGAGAAAAATTAATCCACTGATAGCTCATGTGACTGCCCTATGCATGAGGTTACCGTATAACGCTCCTACCTACCTCTCTAAGGCTGCAGACTGCAGTCAAAATATTACAGCTCTACCGCACTGCTCTACCGCAAAACCAAAATGTATTCTTTTTATTTACATTTTATTTTTACCGTTTATTTTTTTCAGGGTTTTTGCACATACATACTTATTAGTATATGTCAGTATGTGCAAATAAAACGTTTTTTGACTTTCAAAGTAAACGTCATAGACTCATAGCTAAACCGATAGAAATTGGGAATTGACGTTTTTTGAAACTTCTTTGACAAAAAAATATGGCCTTGAATTTAAGGGAAACGATGTTCTGCCAGTTTCACAATCCTTTACCCAAAACCAAAGGGAAAAGTGGGGATGACGAGCGAGTCGGTTTCTGTCTGAATGCGGAGTTCCGGACGCTTGGGACGGGAAAAGAAGATGCTTTATTTCTGGCTGTCACAAACGGGGTTTGCGCATGGATTGCTTTGGGTACGTTCTGGTGACATGATTCATTAGGGACTACGACTACGTAGTACAGTATAAATATTTAATTTGCCCCTGTAGAGTTCCGCTACGTTTATTGGGGAATTTGAAGTGAACAGTCACTGACTTTGTCTGTTTCCTTTCACACAGTTAATCATAAGTGTTTCTTTTTATATTAAACTTCACCAAGAGCGAAAATTCTCTGACAGGCATGTTGTGTTTCTTCAGTGCGTGATGCTGACTTCGAGAATCTTGTGAATGGATGTCGTTTGGGTTCTTTTGAAACGTTCCGTTCTCACACAGTTAATGCGTTCAACCAGACCAAAGATCCCGCTGCGCAGTTCGAATACCTCATCGAAGCCAAAGTTATAAAAAACGGAGAAGAGTTAGAGGTTAAGTGGAGATTACGGCAAGGTGGCGTATCCCAGCTGATTGGACAAGCTTTGTTGTTTAAATCATCCAATTCGTCGGAAATCAATTTTCGTTTTATACAGTCTGCGTTATCAAGTGCAAGTATATGGGAATATCAGACTACTCAGTTGGAAAAAGAATTACACGAGTTGATCGAAGCAGAGAATAGATGGAGCGAGCTGCGGACAATGCCGGATATTTCACAGCAGATTACTGAACGGGTATGGACTTTCCGTTCATTTTAGCTTGGTTCTAATCACCTCAGTTCTACCTCCATTTGTGGCTTTCTTCATGTCGTTTCGTTGCAGACTGTTGAGATTTTGAACGAAGCAAAGCGCCGCAATCGGGAGCTTGGAGGTTGTGATAATAAAAACATGGTTGATGAATTTGATAGCCAGTAGCCGGTTTAAACCGTGTTGTTAATTTTAATGAGAAATTGACTGATTGTTGCCCAGAAATCAGACGATTGTGAATGTGTACTACTCTCTTATCCTTTGCAGGTTCCACGGAAGGATTTGCAAAAGCTTGGCAGCAGGCCACGCAGCATACTGAAGTGGAGTGACACGAAATGCCGTACTGCAGAAACAGCGGATACTTAATTTTTTCGTCGTAACGTTGTGATCTCATGTTTATCGAATATTCCTGAATTCCATGCGCTTTGGCTTTTTTATGTACAGTATGATTCTGTTCGGCGTGGTACTATCAGATTTTTTAGCTAGGTCAGAACTTGTAACAAACCTATGTTCGGCGTAAGATTATTGAAGTTTAAGATTAAGAGCAGCAATACATTGTGATTCTGTGAATGCGATTGGTTCTTAGCGTAGGCTGTTCAGCCTGTTCTGTAGGATACATGAGCTGTGGCCCGAAACCACGAAGAAACGATTATAATTTTTTAATCTTTTCTTTTCTATAGCAAACAATCAAGTAAAATGTTACAAATAAAAAAGATCATTTCTGATCTGAAAATCCCGTTGTGTTTACATAGGTACGACTTACAAAAAATTCGTCGCGAACAGGACTCGAACCTGTGCGGGCAGAGCCCAATTGATTTCTAGTCAATCTCCTTAACCACTCGGACATCGCGACTTGTTCGATACATTGCTTCGTTTTAACGCTTGAAGTTTCAAACTAGAATATTCAAATAAATATTAACTGGCAGTTTTACTCACTGTTTTAGTACTGTACTTATGTTAGTTATGTATTGTACTCTGTTCAGTTGTACTGTCTAAAGTGGTTGTATAACTTCCAAATAATAATGCGAAATAATACGTTTTGAATTTAAAAATTAAAAACAATATGCTGTACCAATACCACTTTGTATTTGTCATGATAATTTTTGACAAGTTTCCCCACACTCAATATCGTGAACCGGCATTTAACATACATTACACTGATAACAGTACCTCACTACCTCTTCTAATTTCGTCCTCTCAAATTCTTCTAAATATTCAAACTCACTTGTCAAAGACAAAGACAAATACAGTACAATTTACGAAATAATAATCACATCTCACCGAAATTATGCAAAGAGACTAGTTTTCCGATATCACGTTTTCAAAGGGCTCTCAGGTGGTGCCTACCTGGCCACCAAGAAAACCGGCCAAGAAAATTAAGAAGCAAAACAATTATTGTGTTCAGTTTAATGGTAGGTTTGGTAGGCCTTGCCAAGTTGCTCGTAAACAAAACCCAAATTAAGTAGATCTCGCAAAATGTGAATTTTAAAGTGTGCGAAATACTCAACGGAGAACAATTGGACTGGTACAAAAAGGAACAAGAGAACACTTCATGAACATTTCCGATTTTTCTGTTTCTATAAAATCAAAATTCCACAAATTGGAATTGCAAAACAGTCACTCATGGATATGAGGAAATGGCTCATGTGATCCATTAGGTTGTGTGAACCACAGTAAAACCTGAAATACATAGGTATGAACCGTATGATCAATAAGAACCGAAAATATCTTCGCAAACTATGTGCTCGTATGTGAATACCAGCCAATTACTTAGCACAGTAATCATGATAGTTTCATTTACAGCAGTCTAACCTTAAAATTTGGAGGAAAGTTGCGAAAATGCTTGTCTTTTGTCAGCATATCCATGTGATCTCTAGATATCGACAAAGCCACTTGATCAGGATTATCGCTCGTCCTGGTCTCTTCGGCTTCGTCTCCCACAAAAAACGTGTTAAACCAGAACTGGAAGATTTTTTCCTAAACGCAACACTGCGGTTAGACAGTACCAAAACCGTAAAAGGAACACAAGGTAAATAAGTTTCCAAAACAAAAATCCTACTCTTATACTTTTAAGTGGTTAGAAAAAACTTTAAATTCCATCTCACACAGTATGACATATTCTGTCGAGCGTTCCGAACAAAGTAATCTTAACGGCAGATAACTTGTACAGAAGCAAGAAAATTATACCCTTCTGGGAAATAAAGGTCCAAACGCCAGCATGAACGGTGCGTAAACACCGTGGCATTCCACCAAAATATCACCGGCAATGGTCAAGGATGGCCTGAGTTCGACCGTACAGTTGTCCGCCCGACTGTACCGACTGGACGGCCTTAGAGGAAGTACTTCGGAAGACCATATCTCGCGTTTCAGTTGAATCACCGAAAATATTAGACCACTACACGGGTGATCATCCGTGGAAGGTGTGTTCAGGATATCCGAACGGTCTAACTGGAGTGCAAGATCACGATAATTGAGACCCGACTGGAGCAGTCGATAATAGTAGCGTATGTACCGCCGTTGACTAGGAATCGTAACGCCGTGCGAATCGACAGTTCGAGTTTCACCGTAAAACGCCAACGCCTCCTCGGGTGTACGCACGAACTGCGAATGGAGCAAATAGCAGCAGATAATCAATCCAGTGCGGCCTTTTCCAGCCTTACAATGTACAGCGGCAATGTTATCCGGATCGAGAAGCAGCCAATTATGGATGTCCTCACAACAAGACTTAATCAAATCAATACAGGGTATCTGGTGATCTTCAAACGGATAAACAACAACATTGTGACGAAATCGCGATGGATCGTAACTGCGCTCGGAACACCTGCAAGTGCACAACGGAAGCTAACCAAATTATCAATTTTCCGTTTCTGACATTTCTGCGTTAGCGGCCAAACAGAACCATAAAAATGCAAAATAATACAAAATATTTTATAAAATTGCAAAGAAAACACAGTGGACTCTTTAAAAAATTGTTGCCTATATTTTCCAAAAAATTGCATCCCACCGGCTACGGCAGTGAAAGTGCTAATCTGGATGTCGACTAGTCGCATTTTCCTGACTGTGAGAAAAGCATAGCTAAAATCGTATTTAGAAAAAAAATAAATTCCCGAAATAAGTAAATTCGTCAATAATATTACGGCGTAGTCAGTGAGTCAAGTAGCGCTTTCCAATAGATTGCAAGTTTCCAAAGGATTTCACAGCAGCTTCTACCTTCTACTCTGATACATAACATTTTATACTCCGTCTGCAGTCCGATTCTGCGCGAACGGAAAGTATTTTATCAAATACTTATGCAAATCAGTGAAATCACAACTTACAGATTGTAAATGCGGTAGTGGCCTGGGTGTTTCATCTCGAAAAATCTGCAAATAAGAGAAAAACGGAACAAGTCGACCAGGGACGAAACACGTTGGGCGCATAGCCTAGTCCGGTGCAACTGTACACAACTGTACGGTGTATAATTGTATTATTTGATTTAATTCTGAATCAAAACAAAAAAGGAAAAAAGTTGCAGGTACCTCACTACATCGTTGATGTTGTTTCTGTAAATTCGTTCGTAATTCTCCGCTGGAAATCCCATCGCAATAAGGTTTGGCAGAATATCTGTCGGGATTCAGCTATGTCACCATGTGTAAGATGCTTTAGTGTAATATTAACGAAAGCAAAAAAACCACAACACCAGGCACAAAACCTCCTTAATGCCAGCTTTTGTATATGCATAATGGACAACTTACATGTCAAATCCAAATCGAAACCATCGCAAACGAGCCGCCGTCTATTCTGCGAAACAATTCTCCGTAATACTTGCGTCATATCAGGCTGACCATCGCGAAGGAAACTTGAAAGAGCAATTGCAAGCAGTCCGTTTTAGTGAACGGAGGTTTCCAATTGAAAAAGGGGAGAATCTTTATTCAGGGGTATAGGAGCAATCGCTCGAGCCTCGGAACATATTAAATTTTTTTTAATACTTTGTCACAATACGAGAATACTGCATAAAGATCTTGGAGGCAATCACGACATCCAAACCGAATTTTAAACAAGCTCGCTGCCCACAAAAATCCATCAAGTCTAAAATTTGACCACACGATGGAAAGAAAGCAAAGGAAAACGCGAGGATTTATCCGAAATTCGAAATCGCATCAAATATCTGCAAAATAAATTAAAATCAGCAGTTTTAACTTTTAACAAAATGTATTGCATGCACGATTCTTTTCAATTAATTGGCACTGTACTGTACGCGTTACCGTTTCACCATAAGTACGGTACTTGTTACCTTGTACTACGTTTCAAAGACTCAAGTCATCCAGTTTTGATAGGGTGCAGTGCACAATCACACAGCCGTGTCAGCTGTCGCCGGTCCCATTAAACTTGCACGTCTACGATACAGTACTTCCGGCTTCATAGTCGGAGCGGGCATAGTAGGATAACTCTGATGCACAAACACATCCCGGGAAAATAATGGTCATGAACACGTTTATACTTCATCGAAATCGTATGCATCAGTTTTCGGATTTTTTTTTTGTAAAACTCTCTGATTTACATCATGTCGATTCATGTGTATGTGTATGTTTCTGTTTTACTTAACTTTTTTAGTGAATATTGGCACAGTTTTCGTTCGAGTTCGTACTGTAGAAATCTTTCTTTTAAAAGTAAAAACGATCAATTTGGTTACAAACTACTTGCTTATAGTATCAACTACCAATTGGCATATTATTGTTTCCGTGTTTTTCACGCGAGCGTAGTTCCCTAGAACCGGAAATCCAACAAATGCATACAGTGTACAATACTAATTAACACGAATTGTGACAAAAAATAAAAAAAGGACAGAACTGCTCGCAGAATTGGCGCTTTGAAGCGAAAGTACAGATTAGAAACATTGAGTGAACGTCTGGTATAAATTAATAAAAAGTTGACACTCAAAAGCACAGCTGGTCTAAAATTGTCGTTCGAGAGTATCGTAGTGCATAAAATGGCATAAAAAAATAAAGTCGTATTACTGGGAAAAGATAAGACAATAATTATCCAGTCTTCGACAACTGAAGACGTGTAATATTATTATAGCATCCTAAACAGAGAAAACTGGATCTACTACTACGGTAAAATTAAGGTAAAAGAATGCTGTTCCTGTCCACATGTACCAAACGAATCTACCATTAAAAGGATATCCCGGAGTGCAAAAGCATCCTTTACTTGATTTTCTTTAAAGCGTCCACCAAAGTATTCATTTCGGCTGCAATTCAAAAGCACAATTAATGTTATGCGAATGTTACGTACCAGTGCAGTATAATCATGTTTATCATGAAAAGTAAAAATTATGGTGAAAAATCGCCAGTACATTACGGTAAAGTAATTCTACCTGTACGATTATTACGTTGCACCGTGATATTGCGTTTTACAGATACCAAAAGTATTTGCTAAAGTTACCTCGAATATCTCGAGCCAGCCCCAACACATGGCTTCGACGCTGCAAAACCTCCACGCTCTGGGTGTATGAGTTATAGCGCACGGAGAAAGGTCGAGGGATCGCTGCAGCCCATTGTCTGCAACAGAACATACAAAGTTCATGACTTTCAACTACGCGCCTTCATGATGGTACCGCACCCCGAGAGAACTGTACAACTTACGATACTTTATCCTTAGCGTCCGAAAAGCTTTCGGCAACGAAGTAGACAGGTTGATATTCGGTAATCGGGTACTTCTGAACAGCCATCTTTTCTGGATCAAATGGACGTCTGTCTGGCTTATCCGTAAGGCAATACTGTCAACAGATAAAATTAAAATGACACTTCATGTTTTATTCAAAATAAAGCTCACCGAAATTAGCATAGAGAAATTCGAACGTACCTCTAATTCACCAAACGAAGACAAGAGACCGGCTCCGTATGCTTTGTACTTGTGATCTTGCTTGCACATTCCGTACTCCACAGTGAACCAGTAAAGCTACAAAATTCCGAATTCAATGCAACAATTAGGGTGCAGCTTATACACGATTTTATCGATACAAACTAAATTTCAACGTTGATGGTTTTTCTGCAAAGACGTTATTTTACCTACCGTAGCCAACTTCTCGATCCATTCGTCGGGTGCACCCAACGAAGCCAGCCCGATCTCTTGCGAAAACTGAGCAAATGTTGGATCAGCCAGGAGTGGGACATGGCCAAGCAGCTCATGACAGATATCTAGCAAAGGTCACGATATTAGGCAACAACAACAAAACCGCGATATAAGCAACTCCTGTGCAGCTGTACCATACGCGAATTAGTATCGAACAGAATTTAAGTTGGGGTTTCCTATGAGTTGGAGTAAAAACTTTCTGACAGTCTGTCAAAAATGTATCCATTACCTGGTTCAGGAGTGTACATAGGATGACTTCCGTGGCGAATGTACTGTGTGGAATGAAACACTCGGAAGGCCAAACCCGCCAGGAAATCTCGAGAACTGAGCAGTCCAGCAACGGGTCGAATAGTAAATCCGGTGCAGTCTAAAAGTAATTAAGTTTTATGGCAAAGTGGCAATCCCTACACCAACAACAGAAGTACGAGTACACTCAGTACAGTAATGTTTTTCCGGTCTACCTTTGAGGAAGTTTGATACATCTTCTAACTGCGGAATATTGTCTTCCCGGTATCCGCAGTTCTAAAAATACAAGTGTTTTAACATGTTTTTTTGACTTCAGTAAAAGATTTCATCGAGAACATACCTCAACAAGGAGAGGAAAAACATAATTGTGTTCTCTGCATGCATGGGTAGGGTAAAGTTTCCGCAATTCCCGAAAAACAGTTCCCCTAATATGGAAAACCAGGTTAAAGTTTTTAAAGGTAGCAATTCTATGGTCTACTTTAGGAATTTACCGTACCATGTCTTTGTCTCCTCCTCAGTGTACTCTACGCGTTGAATTGACTGCCCGCTAAAAGTCAAACATGTAAGAAACGATTTTAAAAAACAAAAATCGGGTATTCAAATTTCAATATTCATTTTGTGCTTACTGTTTATGGTAAAATGCGATATCCGCAAATTCCGCCCGACGTTCACGGTACCTTGCGTCTGTGAAACCCTAAAAAATACGATCATGTTCAGACCTTTAATCACGATTTCAAACGCAAAATTTCTAATACCGGATGGTCTGCCGACAACTCTGAACCGTAGCTCAAGATATGATTTGCAAAGCGATCTAGGTCGCGGATTTTGCGTGGAAACCAGGGCACGTTGCTGAGTGTTCTGCCTTCCACTAAAAATTAAATTTATTCAAATTTTTTTGAGAGAAGATCATTACAAACCAGGAGCCACAAGGAATGCTAACTGCGCAATACCAAAACCCATAAAATTGTAAGAGCGGAAACAAAACTGACCTGTTGAAGCTTTCTGATCACGAGAGTGCACATACACGTAGATGGACTGCTCCTTTAACGCCTCGATGGCATCCTTGTATCCCGGCGCCGAGCGGTCCTCCACTTCTACCAGAAATTCGTAGCATCCTGGCTGGGTTTTCGATGGTCTGGATTCGATGTGAACCAGGTTGACCTGATGGAACTGCAGAAAAAATTTGCCATCTCGAATGAGATTTACAAGTGTATCAAGGCACCGTTAGCTGGATACGCTTAACATCAAAACTATGTAATACCTCAAACATTTTCAGAGCGCGGGACAATGCTCCAACGCTTTCTTTCAGGGAAAACACGATCGACGCATCACTTCGCAAATTTCTTTCAGGTGACTACAACAAAGTATAACTATGTAATTTACGTTATATTAGTCAGTCGTGCGGCAGTTCGTCAAGTCTGCATTCCAGTACGACATCAATGTTGGCAATTTTGCATTACTGTGCCTAATAACGTGAACTCTAGAGTACGTTATCGTCTTTTATTTGGCAAACGCCGGCTTACATAGCTATTAAATCATTACGAATTTACGCCTGCGCTGATGGATACCAATTAAAATGATTTGTTTGTCATATCGAACAATTACCAAATTTAGTGTACAAAGTATTAAAGAAAAATAGTGCGAACCATTTGTGAATATTTTAATACCGGAATGAGAAAAAGTGACCCATATGTCTATAATACAGACTAACTATTAGCTGTTATAATATAGACTCTATATTATAATAGCTAATAGTTAGTCGTAGCGTAGCAAGTTTAATAAGTACCATGACATTGTATGTAATCTACTCTGTATACGCGTTACTTTCAATGGCTTTCGTTTGCAAGATCCGAGCCACACCACATGCGCATAAGTTCTAACGTCCTGTATTATGTAGTATACTCATAATACAAATATAATAATTATGTGAAATTAATACCATCCTGCTTAAGGACAACTGTTGAACACTACCTCATTCCGTTTTTTAGCTAACCGCTTTTGGTAACGTGACGCATCCGAAGCAATCAACGCTCACCGATGCAATCAGCCAAGCACGAGCATAAATGGTAACCTCATGACATTCTGATGGCTCGAACCGATTATTATGGTGGCCCAACAGCAGACAAAGGTCATGTTTGCAACATCATATGCATAGCTGATGCAATTTTGTGATCAAGTTTCTTCTGATTGTTTACATTACAGTGAGATCATGCGCTATGAGAATTTTACGTTTTCTGAGAAAAGGACTAATTTGCGGAGTACCGAGCTTAATCTAGTGCGGCTCCGGAATTTTATCGTTAATGGTCATAAACCACCTACTCCTGAGCAGCAAACGTCACCACCGATGTCTGCAACATGGAGAAAGCTCTTACCATCGAAAACCATACGAATATATATTCATTTAAGAGCAAAATTTTAAAAATATTGTTTTTAAAACTTGAACTTTGAACTGAGCTGAGTGTGCATAACGCATTAAAGAACTAGTTGTGCGAAAACTTAGACTTCCTGCATTCTCTGATTGAATTGTACTAGGACAGGTATTAATCAATGGAATTTTGATTTTGACTTTGAACATTAACAAAAAGCAAGCATCGAAAACATAGTCGGAATAATAAAATGTACCGTCCAAGTGGCGTGAAATATTAAAATAATGTTTGCACACCTGCATGCGACTACCACCCCGACTGCCTCCGCGGCTCGAATAGCCTCCTCGGGACAGATGCGAATCCATGCGCCGGTACACTGGTGGTCTCCCTCCGGATATCAAGTGATCATCCTGAAGGCTCAACTGTTTGCCCACCGCCAAACCATTAAACACCCCATCAAGCTGGTCGCCGTTGACAGCAGCCATTGCAAAATGTAGAAAATAAAAAGCGCTTCAGTGTTATCAGTTAGTGAACTAGAACAAAAATGAATGAAGAAAACCTGAAACTTCGTATTTATATGCGTAGCAAATTGCTTTCAAATTGTTAATAAGCGATGCAGTGTCATTCTTTCCGATTGGTAGAAATACCGGGTGTGGAGTAGTGCTGTGGAAGTAAGTACAGGTTTATCAGACGAATCTATTACCCACAATCAACCATGGAACATCGAAAATGACCACCGCAGCGCGTATTCTGCGTTCAATTAATTGCACCAGCAAATTCTACCCTACCCTTTCTAGGCTTCTAAAAATGTAATCGACACCAACAATCAGATCATATCAGTTTCTGCCACAACCGCGAGAATAGCGATAACCAATTACTTACGAAAAACCAAATTACAATTTACACGGACAGGCGCTGTGGGGTGTACAGCGGATAGAAGCAATTCACTCACATGGTTTTCATTCAAAACTGTTTAAATTTACCGCCAGGGTATTAAAAAGAAATTTTTATAGCGGATAATATCGAAATGGACTGCAGTAATTTACCAAACAGTAATATTGGCAATATTGTTTGTAACTCTGCATCACTTTACGTTTGCGTAAAGCCAGCACGAGAAATTATAATAAGACTTATTAGTTACAGCTTCCTTTTAAAGACTCAATAATTATAGTATCCTCAGCTATTCAAAACTAAAGTACAATACCTGAATGAAATCCACTGGAGCCATGATCAGGTCACTGCTTTCTAAAATTTCGCGCTTCGTTCCCCAGAGGATCCGTTTTGAATACAACAAGCTGTAGTAGCACCCGCTGTGGTACACTTTCTCCAGGAAATCAACTACTGCATTATTGTAAACAGAAAAACTTGAAATAAATATCAGGCGGAGTCGCGGAGAATGCAAACTGCATTGGAGGTACCTAATTTGCTGACTTTACAGTTCACAACACTACAGTACGATACCTGTTTAGGTTGCAGACCCTGAACTCTTGATGATCTCGTGGCAAGACTGCATACTGCTTTCGCGTTACGATTCAAATTAACTCAGACAAAAAATTACAGGCACATGGCCCACAGATGAAAAATTTTTACTCGTTAGGATAATAAGTCGGCCATTCTGCGATTTTGCAGCATTTTCAGATTTGCTCGGGGCATCTTCGGGTACCCACTACCCAGTGCCCAAAGACTGTTTTAATTTAGACCGGAAGTCGAAGATAAAGGTTAAACGCTGCACGTAACTTCCTGAAGAGGGAGGAGAGCATTACGCGACACCCGGACTGGTCAGGCAGTCACCCAGCAAACCGAATTATGCAATTTTCTCGCTGTTGAGAAGGGAATCATTTTTGTGATTACTCATTACCTATTTTCGTCCCGTTTTGAAAATAGATTTGAAAGTGCTTGCACATTTTGGAGTCTTTGTGTTTGTTTACTGATTCAGAAAATTTCACTAACGTCGCACGATAGCGGTTTTGTTTCCTAAACAGGAAAATGGGGAAACCTAAGGGTAGGAAAGTGGCGCGGCACGGCGGAAACCCTAATGCATGGCGGGAACCCAAAGCTAGTTCACCCAGCCTGTCCAGTGTGACGACTGCCGAAGGATTGCTGGAGAAGGTTGTATTACTACTTCCAGGCTTTATTATCTAGATAAAATGCGTTACAGTTGCATTCTTTATTACTGCAGCTGCAATCCTACATGGAGTCTTGTGAGTTTGTCGTCGCAGAGAAATTTGCAAATCGTGCTCTGGAAAGATTCCCAGCAAATTCTCGTGTTCTGGAAGCAGCTGCTGAATGTTTTACTGAAACCGGAAATATCACCAAAGCGCGAACTATATCCTTTTTCTCAGGGTTTTTTGCAGCATGTTTTCTATGTTTAAGCGGATTCCTTAACTTCTGTGCACTGTTATTTGAAGGCAATTTCAGTTAGTCCACTAAAAGGATGGAGGAAGTATTTGGGCCTGGCGCAGTTGCTGGAGGGACAGAATGCCGTTTTGCAGTACACTCGGGGCATCGAAGTGATGGAGAGGGAGCTGGCGGAAGTAGCCGGACCGGCCCAGGTAGAAACTCCAAATGTTCCCTCTGCGTCTTCCAGTACAGAGAAAGACACAGCCGAAATCCCTACAGCGCGAGATATATCAAACGCTTATTTATCCATATCAGAACTGTACACAACGGATTTATGGTAAGCACAAATCGCCGGTTTGGTCGCATCCGCCGGATTTTTTGACGATTGTTCGTGGTTTTGTTGGGCAGTGATGATGACAATGCAGAGGAAATGTGTAAGTACGCGTTGGACAAAGCTATGATGGCCGATCCAAAAAATCCAGAAGCCTTCCAACAAATGGCCAATTTCTTTCTTATAAAGGGCGATAAAGAGGTATGTTATACCTGAACGTATGTGTCAGCTTGCCGTAAAAAGATTGCATTTTTTTATTTACGTTATTGTAGGTACTGGTATCTGTAGATGAGAATTTTTCAGTTATTGTTCATGGTTCGTATAGGCGGCTGCGCAGTATGTAAAAGGAGGCCTGACTCTGTGGTACACCGATCACCTGCCACCCGAGCAAAGAATCTCACCTGAAAACCAGCAGAAAGTCGGTGTTGATTACGAAGAGGTGTGTAAGCTACTCGTATGCGCCGGTGAAATTTTGATAATTGACAGTTTATTCACTGCATTATTCGTAGGGATCTGGCATGCCTGGTTTGGCACTACAAATTGATACAGCCAAAGCATTAATAGAATGTGCGGAGTACGATCTGGCTAACCGCTTATTTACTGAGTTCATAACGCATTCTCCCACTGATCCTGAGGTGAGTTAGTGCAACATTTCAACGCAGTTTGGACGGTGTTCGTGGCCCCCATTAACGTGTGTGAATGTTGCAGTTATGGTATTTAAATGGATTTTCATATTTTTTGCACGGAAACGATTACTACCCACAAGCTCGTTCAGCTTTGACGAAAGCGAAAAAGGTCAGTTGCGTATAACTAATAATATTGCTTAAGGGAGCCTCAACATTCCTTCTTATCTTTGAGATTTTGTTAAAATGAATGCGCGGCCGAATACGAACTTTTCCGGCTATCTCTAGTTTGCTACAACGCCTCATGGAATCTGTTATGATATAATTGCACAATGCGACGAACATCTCGAGTCGATTGCAAAAGTGCTTCCACCGACGGAAGATTCGGATAACGAGGAGGAAGTTGTCCAAACAGAGGATAGTGTCAATCGTCCAGAGCAGTCTAACTGTGAAGATTCGGACTGGGAAACCGATGAAGAAGGTTGCGAAGACGTGGAAATGTAGTAGTGGTAAATTCGACAGTGTGATTGTTGATTTTAAGCGAAATGATGTCTAACAAAACTTGATATCTATAGTTTGGTAATATAACTTTTACGGGTAAGTTGTGAAAAACACTCGCGTGGCGCGGCTCGTAGCCGCATTGCGAAGAAAATGGACGGTTTGATTACATAATTAAAATCGAAAAAAAATTTTGTTGTGGAATTTGTTTACTGGGAAGTTTCCTTGAGTGCATCGCTGTCGGCCCGTTTTAGCGAGCTTGTCTGCGGCAGCCACCTCGCGTACGCGCTTACATGTATTAGTCTGGCTAGCAGATCCAAGTCGCGACTGCCACTTGATCTCTAAAACTTGCAGCCTCCGTTTTTCTATGTCTCCCTAATGAAACATTCCAGTCAATGTTTCAGAACAGAGAATAAAATTTCAGAATTTTTTTGATATCTTGAGAGTAGGTTTTTATAGGGAACCAAGGAAGTTATGTTCGCTTCGGTTTCTCATAGACACAGCATGGGTCCGTGCGATGGGGGCGTTGCTTGCACCCTATGCATTGTCTACGAGAAACCAAAACAAGCATAACTTTCTTGGTTCGCCATAAATAATTACTAATCAGAGATCAAAAAGCTTATAAATTTTTTCTCTTTCTTCTGAGATGTAGGTTAACAAGTTTTATGGAAGGGTAAACGCAAAAATAGCGCTTGAAACTCTGGATCAACTGGCCATGGAATTCAGTGCATTCTTTCACCGTTCACATAACCTGCTCCTCCCATGCATCTGCACCCTGTCTGTCCTCAGTTACAGCAATTCTATCTCTCCTAAGTTACAAAAGTTAACATTTCTGTCTCTCCTGAGTTTACAAAAGTTAGTTTCTCTCTACTCTCAGTTAATTTCTGTCTTTCTTAAGTTACAAAATTACAAGTTACAATATCACGCGAGGTGGATCCATAGCTTAAAGCAATATTACATATAATTATGTAATATTGCTTTAGAAAATAAGCAGCGCTATTTTCTTCGCAAAATCATGTATCAAGTGGGAAGTGGGAACTGCAGTGCAGCGGTAGTATCCTACCCTAATGGGTGGTCGCCATTGCAGTACGCGAAAACGTTTGTTGTTTGGCAGATACTTGATGATATCAAACGAACTAAAATGGTGCAAATTCACCATCAGCACTTAATTACTACTTTCACTCGACTTGGTATGGTTTACAAATTCCACCAAGCTAAACAGCAGTCAGATTATGGAAAAAAAGAGACGTAAGCAAGTTTAATATCTCCAAAGTTAGAAAGCATGCGAAGATGCAGTTCCGAAAAGCACATGCTCCACGGTAATGCACACTGTATTAAACGCCAAATCGCCATTAAAGTTACACACATGCAACATAAATAAATGTAAGTACAAAATTTCTAGATCCATCGTATATATTCGGCTAAGTTTGCACTTAACAGTGCTATTTCATCCGTTTCACTGCGGCTTCCGATTCTTTTTGGATTTGTGAGATGCATCTTGCTTCGAATGCAGGTCCATCTTGGATAACTCGTGTCTAACGGCCTTATATTTCTTTTCCCTTTTCATCGCTTCCACACAGTCTGGGCAATACCAATTTTTGCCTTCTACCTCCTCTGCCGTAACATTGACGCAGCTCCCATGAAACCATTCAATTGGACACGAGGGGTTATCGCAGGCGACCATAAAACCAAAACTGGGATTTTTGCAGAAACAGTACGTCAGCTTGTCGTCGTCTTGGGTGTCTGTGCCGGTATCTTCGGTTTCGGTGTCCACCTCGGCTTTCCGCGATGCACGACTCCCTCGTTTTCGCCCACCTCTGGCTGGATTTTCTTCGCCTTCCGTGGACACCGCTCGACTGGTTCCTGTTGGTGTACTTCTGACAGCAGCTTCGTAGCTAGCTTTTAGAGAGGCCGTTCGGCGGCCATGAGACATCTGCTGGGTGGCGGCTATAGCCTGAGTAGCAGCGCGAGCCAAAACTCCCGCTCCTCCTGTGTGCAATGCAAATAAATTCGCTGGATATAAAAATGAGTATACGAGTACTGTAACACCAAAATGTACCATTCAAGACGTATACATCAATATCCAAGCCCGTTGCACTCATATTTTGTCGATATTTTAAATATGGGTACTGGATACATATCTGTACATGCGGGCATACGATATATAAATCACATCTAAGGACTTAGTGCTGGATATGATAACATCCACATCCCTAGAGTAGTTTATGTTACACAAGCTAAACTATAAAAAAGCGGCAACTGGGACGCAATTAATATACATTACTAGTGAATACGTACCTCCTTGTCCTTGAAGCAGTCCCTGTTTCCGCATTGCAGCTATTGTTCCCATATCTAAAAATTCGATACAGATTGAGCACACTCCACGTAATTCCACCATATCAAGCTGACATTTCGTTTTTCGCTTAGCCATTTCATCTTATTTTTCCACAACTTTGAAACATCACAAAGCTACCTTTAAACTCGAGAACTCACAAGCTGGAATCACTTAGCCATCCCTAACCCTATGTTTATGTTATGCAGTATTCTGGTTTTCGCATGGCAAGACCCACCTGCAATACGGCGAGAGCTTAAGTTGCGTGGAACTTCAGTGGAGAGAACCTTCGATCCGCCTTCGTATAAATTCTTCATTTCAGCTTCAGCTTTGGCCTCTAAACTTTCCGTAATCCCAGGATTGTCAGCTTCGAGTTCCAATTTGAACTTTTCCGTGTCGGTCGTCAACCTCTTATTGTACCTGTTCATCAGAACCGCGATGGTTATCCGTTATCCAATTCTAAATTCTGATGGTTACATGTCAACAAATGTGATACTGTAGAAGAAAACGTTAAACCAAACTGGAGTTTCCGTTCACCACCGTTCAATCCATTTTTAAAAAGCCTTTGCTTACGAACCTGATCATCATTTCCTCCAAACCTGCCACCAGCTTAGCTTTCTCCACTCCAAGCTGAACAATTTTGTCATACTCCATCTCAATTTCAGCTACAATGTTAGCTCTGTCATTAGGCGTCAAAGAGTCCGAAGAATGTTCCGGAACGTTCTGATCAGCCTTGGAAGTTCGTCCTGCTTTCTGCAGCTGCTTCTTAAGTTTCTCGATATTGTCACGCCGATTACTGGATTCCAGATCAAGTTCCCGAACTTTTGTCAAACGTTCACGAAATTCCTGAGGAAGGAAGGATACCAATTCAAGATAATCTTCCAAATACATTAGCGACATGGTTATTGACTGCGGGTCCGCGAAGCGACAGTAATAAAAAACACGATAGTTCAAATCCGGTTGGTTCCGCAGCAAAAATTCCAATGGAGTGTTGAAAGAAAACGCAGATCGATTAGGAGAGCAAATCTAGATATCGTAAAACCCACTACAAAACAACACTATTTAGCAGTGGAAACCGATGGACTGGAATGATCACGATAGGTTCCTGTGCGGGTTTGCACAGAAACTTGTGGAGAATGAGGAGGGTCCAATGTCTGTTACAAATTTGTACGTCTGGCAGAAGAAAGACCGAGATTTACACGTGTAACGGTAATATGATATGTTAACAACGAAATTATGGTCAACTACCAAGTTCTGAAATTTCTGTTGTTTTTATTGGGTTCGCAAGAATTTCTATTAATCTTCTAAATTTAGTCGAAAAATAACCCACCCCTGACGGCTGACGCCCCTACCGACATGGCGGCAGCCTGTGGTTTTTGGATGCCTACACTCGCTACGCACACATAACCGGAAACTCGCGTAAGACAGCTGATCTTGACGTCATCGCGCGTTTCGACACTTACAGAATTTTGCTGCTTCTTGTGGCAAAGTAATTACTTATCTAAAAATTAAAGAACTTGACTCGCCTGGCCTTCGGAGTCGTGATTTGTCTAGTAGAACTTTAGATAGCCTCTTCCCTTACATTAATTCCACTATCCGCTATCGCCTGTTGAAAATGTTCCTAATCAGGTCCTCTTCGCAAGCTGTGAAGGTAGGTCGACGCTGTACAGACAGTGTAATACTTACAGAAATTGCACCGTGTCTGCATTTACTAAGGAGAGCAAACCGTCGAGCCTTACGCATTTTTAGCCGTACGGGTCCGTGCATTGAATGCTGTTACCTTTTTACAGTTGTCGCCAATGTGTGCAAGAGCCTTTTCGGTGCGAACGGAAAAAAATGTAGGTACAAGGAATCGTCAGTGGCGAATTTAGGCACACGGACAGCAGGACGCCTGGTCCTGTATTGGGTGTTTGGAGTCGTGTGCCGCATTACGCGTACTCCGCCGTCTTGCAACCCCATCCTCTGCCAGCCGAATTCGCCACTGATTTATTGTGCAAGTAACCCGCGACACTATACAGGTTTTCGAATAATGCAGGACGTTTTCATCGTAAGCGCCGCAAGGACTCCCATTGGCTCCTTCCGCAGCAGTTTGGCTTCTCTTCCAGGTACACTCAAATAATACGATACATGTGTTGTTGCACTTTTTTAAATTTGTGTTGAACATTTTCCTGTTATTTGTACCTCATAACTATAAGAAATCTATTGTAGCACCACGTTTGGGAGCAATTGCTATCGAAGAAGCACTGAAAAGAGCACGTAAGGAGCACGTTTCTGTCTTCTCCGTTATCGATGATTTAAAAGAACAGATTTATGTTATTCAGAAATTGGGAAAAATGATATCGACGAAGTTTATATGGGGAATGTGTGTCAAGCTGGAGAAGGCCAGGCTCCTACAACACAAGCAGCATTGTTCGCCGGTTCGTTAAGCGGTGTTCTGCGGATTTTTGAAATAGAAGAATCAGAATGATGATGTACTGTGAATTTCTTCAAAATCAGGATTGCCATCAAAAACACCTTGCACTACCATAAACAAAGTGTGCGCTTCGGGCATGAAGGCCATTATGATGGCTGCGCAGAATATTGCCACCGGAAATGCCGTAAGTCTGCTCCGGCGAAACATTTTTCCCTTTTACTTTAGCGACTTTTACTTTTTTCCCTTTACTTGAACTGAATGATAAGAAAAAATATTGAGGCTATGATTGTGAATAAAAGATGGCAAGAGTTTTTTGCATTTTGCAGCGGATTTTGTGATTTCTTATTTTTATACGAGTATGTTTAGAGACTTGAAAGCTCAATTAGTAATGTTCTATAAAATAAACAGGAGCACGTTTCTGTGCTGTTGATGGCCTTCAATGATTTGAACTGATTGTTGAAGCGTTTTTGTTGCGCCAGGATGTGATGGTCGCGGGAGGAATGGAATCTATGTCAAATGTACCGTTTTACATCACAAGAGGAGATCTGCCTTATGGTGGAGGGCAGATTATTGTAAGTAGATTTTGACGGCTATCAGTTCTTCGTTCGTTTATGCAATTGTTAGTATTACCTTGTTTGTTTGATTTTGACAGGACGGCATTGTTTTTGATGGCCTTACGGATGCTTTTGACAAAATTCACATGGTAGGCGTTGGAGCGCTGCTACGCTTTATAACTTCGTAACCGGTTTTCACCTGCGAAATTATGTTGAATATTTTTTAGGGAGTATGCGCGGAAAAAACGGCGAAAAAAATGAATATCACCAGAGCGGATCAGGATAATTATGCTGTTCAAGCTTATAAGCGATCCGCCAATGCAGCCAAAGTATGATTGAAAACTTGGGTGTGTACACAAAATATAGTCTAAGTGAAGAGCTGCGCTCTTGTATTTTTAGAATGGATCCTTTAAAGATGAAATTTGTCCTGTTAAAGTTCAGCTAAAAGGTTAGGTTAAAAGGTGGATTACGGTCATACAGAAACCGTAAATTTCTATTTATCAAATTTAGGAAAAGAAACTGTAGTGACCTTGGATGAAGAAGTGACAAAAGTGAATTTTGAGAAGATTCCTACACTCAGGCCAGCTTTCCAGAAAGAAGCCGGTAATGTTATTGATTATAGGTAGCATCGTGTGGTTACTTGTCTCTAACTTATGTTTTAGTTTCGCTCATCTTTTGTGCAGGAGGAAATCTTTTGTTAATTAATTTGCAAACACATAAAAACGTTGATCGTGTGCTTACCTAATTGCTTAAAGCCTAAGGGGTAGTATGTGGTGACCACTATGGCTGCTTATATTGTACAGGCACAGTTACGGCCGGAAATGCAAGCAAATTAAATGACGGAGCTGCTGCGTCCATATTAATGTCCGAAGCTAGAATCAAAAAGCATGGCGCAAAGCCAATGGGACGAATTGTTGGTAAGTATGTGATTTCTTATCAGTTTTTTATCGAATTTGGCATTCGTTTTTTCATAGCTTTTGCGGATGCTGCCAGAGATCCTGTAGAATTCACTATTGCTCCCGCTGATGCTGTTCCCATTGTAAGTCCTACTCATGATGATTACGCTGGGCTTTCAGTACACTTTGTCAGACGGCAGACCGACGAAAGCATTCTTAGTAGTCCTGACTGATTATTTCTCAGTTTAGCAGATCACTGCAGTGTCTCGATTTGTTTTGTTAATAATACTTGAAGTACTCCCTTTACAGGCGCTGAAAAGAGCAGGATTGAATAAAAATGATATAGCCTTGTGGGAAATCAACGAAGCCTTCAGCGTGGTTGCCTTGGCCAACCAAAAATTATTGGATATCAATCCGGAAATTTTGAATATTAACGGAGGCGGTGTTAGCCTCGGGCATCCGATTGGGTAGGTTGTTGTTGGTTTTTCGGTTCTGGACTTTTTGTAATGAATACTTTTATGTCATGTGAATTCCCAACAGAATGTCCGGTGCACGGATAACAAACTCACTGCTTTATAACCTGAAGCCCGGTCAGTTCGGTTGTGCATCCATATGCAATGGAGGAGGAGGAGCATCGGCTATCATTGTTGAACGGCTTTAATTTTGAAAAGTAAGTGCAGTTTGTGGAGAAAAATGGCGTGATTGAATTTGCTGCATCTGGTACCTGGATTGCAGTGTAATCGGATGTGGACTTTGCATATTTGCCGTATCACGAAGTTGTATTGGACGAAGTTGCCGATTAATATGGACAGCTTGTCGTCTGGTAAACCGATTGCTTCTGTCTTTATCAATTTTGGCAGCCAGACAATGTTTGTCGCATTATCAACTCCAGAACGGTAACGATTGGTTTTGATTGTTTTAGTATCTGAATATAGTGAACTGTTCATAAGATGCTTTATTCAATTGTGTGCCGGAAATCTCAGATGTGAAATTACCATAATAAAGCCTTATTCCATTAAGCAAGACAAGTGTTGTAATGCTGGCCGAATTCCAAATCAAATATGTAAATCATACGAAGCTGAATAACTATCACCAAGACTACCCCTAAAAACGGCAACTTTAAGTTCAACATCTTCCATGGGTTCCGGAGGCCCAACAACAGTGATGACCTTTGTACATGCACAGGTTGCCATCATCCTGGACTTTCAGTTCAGCACCTGAAGGAAAAAAGTTGGACTTTGGTCGAATGTTGCTTTTGATAGTTAAACACAATTGTGAACATCGAGAGAATTTACTTCTGTTTTTAATTGTCAACAACCGTTTTCTTACCGTTTTGTCCGTAAGTGTTGCTGGCCCAAATGGGAGTTCCGTTGTGCTCGTACAGTACCAGATTGCCGTCGTGCTGCATGACGCACTTCTGGACAGGCTTATGGCAAGTGTTGCTGGCCCAAATTGGTGAGCCGTCGCTAGTGCGATACAGCACTAAGTTGCCATCGGTCTGCATAATCAAATCCAGTTTACCGTTCTTGGAGTGGATAGAACGGCCAGGAAGAAGCTCTTCGCCCGGGTGCAAAATGTCTGTTAACGAAATAAATTAATTTCCAAATCGTGTGTAAAAGAAGTGACGAAAGGGTAAACTTGACCAGTTTACTGGGAAGAGCAGTAGATTTCAAAAGCTTCAAATCGGCATTCACGTAACACCGTTGAACTTTCTAATCACTGACCTTGCTCGTGTTCCGGACACTGTCCATGGGTGTTCGATGCCCAGACTGGGTGGTTGTGGCAGTCATAGATTACCTATTTAAAAATGACGCTACACGTCAACCAACCGGAAACGGGCCAAATCAGCATGACAGATCGTGACGTACCAAGTTGGCGTCATTCTGCAAGACCAGTTTGCAGTCATGCTTTCCGTGGGTGTTGGAAGCCCAGATCGGATGTCCGCCCGGAGCGTAGACAACAAAGTTGCCATCACTTTGCATAACGGCTTCCACACCGTTTCGGCCTAAAAGTAAGGCACAGTTCTACTTTGGACACTGCACTGTCCAAATTAAAAAGCCGCAACGTTAACGCAAATCCATGACCATATTTTACTACGAGCCGTTCAACGTACTGTTATTATTTTTCAGCAACCAATATAAACTACTCGTACAAATAAAACCTCGGTATAATTAACAATAAATTAATGAGCACCAATACAATTTCCATCCTTCTATACAAACTCTAAGCGGCCTGGTTGTTACTGTTGCGGGATGCGACGCACATGTGTTTATTTCTTACCGTGCGTGTTGGAAGCCCAGAGTGGTCTCAGGTCTTTCCGACTATACAGCACCAGATTTCCGTCATCCTGCATAACCAATTCCAAGGCCTTATTCTGCGAATAGATCCGCTGTCCGCGATGGATCTTCTGGCTGTGTTTCCCATGTAAGCAATCTGACAACCAAAGAACCACCGGCTTTAGTGCTTTACACTCGGAACCTGGCTGCGTTACGCATGCCATACATGAACACTTCAAAAACAATATGTGCCACACGTCTTTACAACAAAACAACTTACACGGACTGTTTAATCAGTAAAGCATTAACAATAAGGTTTGTTGGTAAACAGGAGTTAGGTTGCAAGCGTAATATTAATGCCGGTATCCAAGAAAAAATTTAAGAGGCATAACAATAACAACATAAGTGGAATACAGTGAAACTGAATTAGTTAAGTATTGTTTCCCACTACGCACCGCGACTTTTCAGATCTATCCGACTCAGATTTGTGCACCTGCATAATTTTTTTATAACACTTACCGCCAGCGTACGCCATTTCGGTCTTGGTCTTTGGTTAAGAAACTTGCAAGATAGACTAGAAAGAAAACTGGACTGTGGTGGTGCGAGAACCGACAGCAAAAGACGAACAACTTCGCTGAAAATTCGTACTACTCGTAGACGGCCGGCGGTTTATATTTGACGCCTCAAACCACATTACGCTGATTATCTCTCCGTCATATCGGCTGCGGGTTCCGTGCCTGAGGGAAATCTTATCAAGTCCCAAATATATAAAAGACTTCAAACACTTAAGCTATGACTCTTCGATTGTCAGCTGGCTGTATGAATTCAGGAATCCATGCAAAGTTCACTTTATCTGCGTTATCGTCAGTTCCGCTCCAATAGGATGACTGCCACGCATTTCATCGGTCAGTCTTACATTAAAAGCTAAGACGATGAATCAACACATCGCAATCTGGCGCGACTTTTGTATCCATTTCAGATTTGGAAAGAACTGACTAATTTCCCTACAAAATTGCAGACTGAAGTTAATACCGTATTGTAATAACATTAACCATGGGGATGCTTCAGAATAGAAATAATTTTATTTATACCGGTATAGTGAAGATGGGTGTTTAGACTTTAATTTGACAGTGCCAGAATCCGCGCAAAGACAGAGTAAGAATTCGCAGAAGCTACACATTTATTACTCGTGTAATAGCAGTAAAATGTACACTGCACACAGGATTGCGTATCGAGTTTTTACTTTGATACTCACAATTCCCGTGACATTTTGGTTCCTTTCCATCGTCTTATTTTCCATAGACTTGCAGTAGAAGTACTGATCCACTGTATAGTAACTAGTAAGCGCGCCGGTCAGTTAATGCGTCACTAATTGTCAATACGTAATGCCAGCACAAAATTTAAAAGAATATATTTTGAGCTCTCTTTCAGAAACCAGTGCTGGTACATTCCCTCTTTTGCTTCAAAATTAAATAAAGTGTAGTATTCAAGCTTTAAAAGGCTCTTGGGATCCATCTTGGCTCCACCTTGGCTCTGGCTAACTATATACATTAGTTTTTTACAAGCTGAATTTTTTACTGTACTTATATATACTTAAGTGCGTATGTATGGTTATGTATAGTTAAATAAGGTGGTTACGATAATTATTTGGTTATGAGCATTTTAGTCTATGCAGTAATTACCATTACTGTTACCATGGGGTGATTGCAATCTGGTAAACTGTTTATATTGATTTCAATGCGCGCGGTGGTTTGGCATAGGTTACAGTACTTCTGTTTACATACCGTAAGTGTTGACTTGAGTGTATAAAGATATCTTATGCTAAAGGGAAAGCAACAATATCACCGTCTAAAATGAAAAGTTACCCTAGGTAAAAATCTAAAGCTTGAAATAAACAATGTTTTTGTCAACATCAATGTAAAACATTTGCGGAAAGCTGCCTGTGCAACAATTGGTCAATTTATAAACGCGCACATTCGTCAACGTTTTCGGCATATCGGCTCTACAAATATTTTGAAACGTCGAAGCTGACTCAGCTGAGTACTCTATTTAATTACCGTTATCCATTTTCCTGTTATTCTTGGATAAAGGGATTAATTATATGCGCGTACAAATTGAAATTTTTGCACTTATAATAATTATTAAATTCTTGGAAATGTACAAATCTCACGGGCGTTATCCATCAGCACTTCAGCACTGGTATGCATATTAACTGGGATTAGAAAATTGCATGACCTCTAAATCTAACTATGCACCTGACGGTGTCCTTAGCTTACTTAATTACTGTCGGCCTCAGCGCAATGCTTCGTGAAAAAATTCTTGATTTTGATCTTCTTTGGATGGCTAGAGAGAATGAACTAATATAATCTTTTTATGCTTATATTTCATCAGTTTAATCGATTTTTGTGCAATCGACAGTTTTGGTTTTTGGGCAACTGTTGGCAGTCGCATCACTGAATTATACGAGCGTATTTAGAGCAAGTGTGTACGCACGATGCAAACGGTGTTGTTGCCATATTCCAACGTGACCTATCCATCTTACCATTCTGATGCTGTCTATCGTTGCTCTGTTCCTGTTGAGAACCCGAATCACTCCACCGTTTATGAGCCAGATCCTTGGATTGCTCTGGAAATTGATTTCATGGCTACAGTGCAACCACAAAAGCCTGATCCAAGTAAGCCCTCAAAGGCACCTTTTACGGACTGATTCTCCGCTTTCGTAATTGTTGAAAATCGTGTTCTGATTTATTAGTTTTAAACTGTGCATATCTCATAAAAAATTTTTAAATGTTTAGTTGTATGTTTTCTAAATTCTCATGACAGGCGATCACTTTGTTGTTTAATTTCAAAAGGATCCAAACACGCAATTCTTGTAAGTCAAGAGACTTACAAACTTACCGTTATGTATCTACTGCTTTCCAGGAATCACCATACTTTAGGTGTTCTTACGTTTGAATGTAACTAATTTAGTGCTTACATTATGATCGCCTTAAAAAACTGTCATAATTGCAAATTTGTAATACACACTCATAATTATAGGATTCATAGCATCTCTGCAGAATACAAGTGCTGAAATCATCGATAATTTGCCACATTCTATTTTGGATCTGCTAAAAAGTCCGGTGAGTATTCGGTTTTCCGTATCTTCCTGTTCGCTTTTGGCACAATAAATTTCGAGCCATCCAGAAGTAAATAAGTAAATAATACAATTTAACGTAAGTACATTGCAAAATTGTTTTATTTTTTATTTAGAATGATGTTAAACTGTAAGTTTTACAGCTGTTTGTATGCAGCGTTAATTACATACGTATTTCCTTGTAGGAACTTGGTGGAATTCTGGCATTAACTGTTGTCGGACTTGCGTACACCGTTGCAATGCTACTGCTGGGTATGGTCAGATGTACAAATTTATAGTACAAAGTATAGTACGTTTTCTTAGTTTGTACAAGGACTCGTAGATTCATCATTAATCTTCTTCGCAGTAATTAAGTATTAATACACCATATAAATATTCGCCCTTTGTCACATTCTGCTGTAAAGTAAATTGTTTTTCTTTACTGTATTGATTAGTTAAATGCATAATATTACTAAATACTGTAATAATAAAATAAATAAATACTGTAATTTAGTTTAGTAATATTATGTTAAATGCTTTGCAATATTATCAGTACAAAACGGACGTGGTAAATGCTCGGAAATACGCAGTTCACTAATTAATATTCCGATTTCTGAATGTCTTTCCAAGAATACAACTTTTTGACAAAGAAACGATAAATGTTTTAGGATTACTTTGGTGCTGTTACCGATGTCTCTGCTATAAAAGTAAGTCTCACCTTTGGTTCAACCAAATCAAGACACAAATTAGACAATACATGGTGCATTAGAGATTCAACCAATCGGCCCAAAAGGTCATACTACGGGGCGACTCTGGACGAGCATACTTTTAATGTTCGCGGTGACGACTTTACTGTAAGTACCGGCATTAAATAAAAATAACGTTAAATAAATCATCCTGAAGAAGTCGTTTAATTAAAAAAATTTGTGAGGGCTTAAACCAGCGTATATTATCGTTTGCGCCAACATGTGCTGTTAAGTAAATAGCAGACTTTTGTTGAATATCTGCAAATAACTCAAACACGTGTCTCACAACTTTCTGTTCTGTTAACCTATTAAAGGGCAGCATCGGCGCTGGTTTTTATCAATGGATCCAGTTTTGTGAATTCTTCGGAACAGCTGCTGCCGGTGGTGGAAGACGCATTTTCCGATTTGGCAACCTTAGTCAACGACACCGAGCTACACATTGTTTTTGCCACGCGCCAAGGATTTACAGCAATGCAATACGCGGTAGAGACAAATTTAAATCGTAAATACAATTAGCCTGTCAAAGAACGTAAAAACAGATTGATTATATTAGTAACGAATACTTTTTTAACAGAATCTGGAGCGGTCATAGGAGATCTCGTTCTAGCAAGACTGCGCGAATTAGGCATTGTTGATGACATCTACTCTATGGTGCTCCTTTCTCAAAGTATGATTCTTAGCCTGGTTCAAAGTTTTGTTCCTTTCTGTATACAGCTGCAAATCTTTAGATGCCACAGTGGTAGTTTCGCCGTTAATTTTGGACATCAATACCAAAATTCAGAATCTCAGTTCAGAGGCGGTGAAATTAGAAGGTCAACTGGAAGATTTAACTGAGTCGTTGACGGAAAGCGACTGTCCAGATACCTGCGCCATAGTCAGTAATAACTTTATAAAACGAAATAAGAGTTTTTAAAAACGTAACATATTATGCTGATTTTAAGACAAATTACTGTACCCCGCCGAATTGTTTCGCAGATTGGGCCGTTGGCACGTCAGTTGAAGATCAATGTGGATTTGACCACTGTAAGTTCAAGCATCACTGCACAATGTGGCCCGACAAACACATACTTATCTTATTTTACTGAATCGCTGCGCTAATACTAATCCAATTTCTCTTGCTTGTTAAACGATAGTTCAACATGGACGTCCAAATGAGTAGACTGAACTCCATGCTTTCTGGTGGATTTCAGAACTCAACGGAGGAAGGTTACGCTGAACTTCTCGATTTGCCATCCATAATCCAAAACAAAAGTTCTCCGACGCGAACAGGTTTTTACCTCATAAGAATGATTATCAGTAAAAAAATTGTTCTAGTGTTATTGGATGCTGCATCCAAATATTACACATTCCCATTCAGCCCTCGTGCTGTGTTTAAAAAATACTCGTATAACCCGCAAGGTTCTTGATTTTATTTTTTTTATAACAATAATAAACTGAATAAACGGATTTCCTTAATTTTTAGAGACTTTGGAAAAGGTGCATCATTTTGGGCAAGATCTGGACCATTACCTCGCTGCAGTCGATAACTTTACGAATCCGTTATTGACAGTCATCGATAATCAATCGGACAATATAGATGGCTACGCAACCATTGTCCACAGTTATGGATCCTCCGCGCATACCGCAGTCATTGTTGTCGGGATACTCTTATTGGTGATCTCTTCCGTGACTCTAGCCGGTTGTCTGTGGGGAGGCATCTTTTTCGATCCCGTAATCTTGCCAACACGGAGATCGGGAAAGGTCACTTATGGAGGGTGTTCCCTGATGTGGTAAGCTACAATATATGCAATTAACTGAAACAACAAAATTTTCGGTTACTCTCGTTACGGTGCAGGTTCGCACAGGAATTTTAGATCTAGCATCATTGTATGTATTTGCAGCGCCGTATATACGATATTGATAATCGCATGGATTTTGATGATTATCACCACGATAATGTTTGTCATTGGGACACAAATGGATGCATTTCTGTGCCCGCTTCTTCAAGGGACCAGTAATAATTTCACTTTTCTTGATCAAGTAAGAAGACTAGCTTATTTCATAAAATGCAGTGACTAACGATTACGTCAGTTATGCAAATACATATAATATGTCATCTAAATATGCCAGTTTTAGTAGACGCTACGTTTAGTTTTCTTAGGTTTAACTTTATTTAGTTTAATTAAGAACGCATCAATTTTAGGTTGTAGAAATTATCGAAAATACGACCAGGGATGGAAAACCGATCACAATTATTGCTAATGAAACCCTTCGACCAGGAAATCTGCTAATGCGATGCATGAAGAATTCGCCTCTATATGGCTTGTTAAATCTGGGCCTGGTGTTCGACGTATACGATGTTGAGCGCCGTTTGGAGAAATTCAACATTAGCGGCGTTTTGGAAGGACTCAAAGTGACCATCCATGATGTGATTATATTCAGCCCGCAATCGGATTCGCTTGCTAATGATTTTTTGACGGCCCTGTCTGCGAACTTTTCCTCATATCTTCAAGAACTCAACGTAAGAAGTTAAGAACTTATTCATTATGAAAAAGCAATATCAAGGTCAAGCGTAACCTTTGCACAGACCAACAAATCGCTTGTCGCCGGGAATCTCACTGCTGTTCGCAAAGCGTTAAGCGAAAGTACCGGAACAAACGACTATATAAGCCGAAATATTATACTGATTGACAGAATCGACACTCATGTGCATGCTATGGATGTGTTGCGCGTACGTGAAATTTAAAATCACCGTTCACCATCGCGTGATCATTTCGAAATAATTGTTTTACTGTAGGCATCTTTAGCTACCGAGATAATTTTATTTCAAAGCACTGCTCAGTATTTTCAAGAGGAAACAAGACATATTTTGGAAAAATCAAGGATAGCTCAGCGTTTTATGGAAAACGATGCAACAAACTTTGTTTTCGAGGTACGACGAATGTTGCGGTTATAATTAAAACGACCGTGGTTTACCCTGCCGTAAATGTATGTCGTCGTACTTGTTAACCTCTTCGAATTCAGATCGCTCAGGAATTTGGGGATGAGATTTATGAAATTGCAAAAGAATTTGTGGCGTATGTCGTTGTTACGGTAATCGTGCTTTAAAGTGCTCCAATCTGCTTACATAATTATAACGAAAACCATTTGTTGTTGATAACTGAAAGGTAGTGGACAAGATCGGTCCGTGCCGGCCCTTATACGATGCAGTGACGGCCGTAGCCAACTTGTTGTGCAGTAATTTGATAAAATCGTTGGTAAGCAGCTTTATTTTGACCCAGTTGTACAGTAACCCAAAACCCTTGTGGTATTCGGAAATCCCATATTACTTGCTTAATTAATCTGTTGGATTCCAGCTCAGGTTTCAGCGTGAAAAACATAGCTTTTAAGTTACATAATGGCTTCGTTAACTTATGCACTTTCATTTTCGCCGTATGTGATATTGTGGGACATTTGTACAGAACGGATTATGGCTGGCATTGGGACTGGGACTATTCATCTGTGTCCCAATAATGTTTTGCAACTGTCACCTGGCAAAGTACTATTCTCGCGCTCAAAATACAAACTCCGACGTCGATATCAAAAACCAGATTGAGTAAGTATACGATAAATGTTTTATTTGCGTTGCAGTACTAAAAGCATAAAATCCGTTTTAATTTGGCTCTTTTTGCTCTCAAAAAGGAACAACCGGCCTGTCTTGCATAATCCGTTCAGGTAAACTGCACATATTTTGCGTAAAGTGCAAATTTATATTCAACTCAGCGTGTTCGCGCTTTTTTAGCAACGTTCGTAAAGTTCGACCGGCACCGGCTGTTATCACTGTTCAAGTTGCTGCTGAGCCGCAACCGTCATTCGGTAAGTGACGAAATATCAAATTGTTCTTCTACGAAAAGCTAATAAGTAATACGTTGCAGGCCGCACTTAATTGTCCGAGAAACAGTAACTAAAGTTTACGAGATCTGGAAGTCGGGAAGTAATGCCTGTGGCTGTGAGTAATGGCCTTGCAGAACGAAATTTCTTGCTGACAAACTCGACTACTCCATTAACTTTTAAAATACTGGGAAATTATAATTTTCGAATTTGCGAAGTGCTACAAACTAATTATTTTATCTACTACCTGGCTGGAAAGTTAAGTGTTATCTTCCAACAAGATTGCCAAACGGCTTCTTTATTATTTATCAAATCTAATGCTCAATTTACACACAGAGAATAAATAGTGTCAGTTTAAAATTGCACAAACTGCGCCCTCAATACATTACAAATCCTATTCTTTTTGCACTCTGTTTGCCATGCCATGCGCGTGAACAATTGGCCGCAAGGTTATACACTGCTCGGCTGCACTGTATTACCGCTGATTACACATTTCAAACCGGCTTTCTGGCGATTGGGCTTCCTGGTTCTTGTAAATTTCCGTTCGCATCGTGCGATTTTCACCGAACAAACTCGGATCATTTTTCTCTTCATAAGTGAACACATCTACTACAAGTTGAACGTAGATAGAGTGCGGCAAAAAATGAAACGACGCAGCATTCTCGATGGATCATGCTTTGTATTACCGCGTAATATCATGCGAGTGTTGTAAACATCCATAAACACAGCCATGCGTGCTGATTGCATCATAATCACAACATTGCTCTCTGTTTTCCCGGTGCTGCAGCATGTGGTCACTGGTCAAGGGCATCATGAGTGTCCATTGGGTTGTCGATGTGATTTCGAATCGCAGTACAAACGTGTTCGCTGTGAAGTTACGGACAGTGGAATTGTTATAAATTTTCATGATATCGATTCTGATATACATTTTTTAGAAATTTTACCCCGACAACGCGGTAGAATTGACACATTCGGCCCTTCATTACCCGATGTATTCTTGGATTTTCCATTTTTAGAAAGATTAATTATACGGAATAATGGAATTACTAACATTCCTTCTAATACAGCACGGCAGTTATCAAAACTGAGGGCCTTGGATGTATCTCGTAAGTTCATCGATCTCATCGAATTTATCCGCGTCTTTTAAAATTTCTATTTTATGTAGTAAATTATTTGTATACAAATTATTGCCCTTTTTGAAGCCATAAGTGAATGAATACATACTTGCTTTGCTAACTGACTTAAATAATTTGTGAATGTATCATCGCCGCATATACTACAGCAACTCCAAGTGAATAGTACATAACCAATATACGAAACGGGATTTGAGCAAGTTTTTGTGTCCAATAACGTGCATAAACTGGACATAAATTTGTATCCTAACTGCGACTTCGATTCTGATAATGCTTTTACATGTAAATTTAAATTTTGGCTTCTAATTACTGACGGAATTTTCATGCATTAAATTACCAATAATATATAAATTATAACACAGCCAGGTGCATCACGGCTAATTAAAACAAACAGTACTATATATCATTATTTTTCCAAGTTAAATTTGAATGATTATTTATTCAACTAAGGTTATGTACTGTATAACTGAACAGGGCCTGTGGGAGTTAAAAGGGGATTACAATGTGGCTGGAAATACCTCATGAAATTATTGTCGCTACGGGAAGTAGTGTTCCCAGTAAATAGTTAAACTGTAATGTGTTGTTGCAGATTGCAACTCACCAGTAAACTAATTTTACTATGACTATTAATCGTTGTCACCATTCACAGAACTTATCGAACGAGTACTCTTATTTCTGGCTTTCCGTGTAGTTCTGTTAGAGTTTTCCAAGTTCTGACATATTACTCCAAGTAATTACTTCCTTTAAGTTTAAGTATGCAACTGAAAAACCCTACGTAGAAACGGTCGTAGGATTGCATTCAGTTGAAAATGAAACTATTTTATGTAAGACGAAATTGATTTTAAGAAAATGATGATTTGATTGATAATAATATTAAAATTAAATGAAAAGATGCAAGCATCCGCATGATATTTCCAGAAAACGAGATCTCTTCACTGCGAGGCTTATCTTTGGATATTCTTTCTGGATTGGAATCGCTTGAGCTTTCTTCCAACTTTCTTCGGTCCATCGAGTCCGGAGAGTTCCAACGATTGGTCCGTTTGAGATTCCTTGGATTAAGTTCCAACAAGATTCAGTCATTATCCCCCACTGCCTTTGACAACCTGCACAATTTAGAAACACTAGATCTAGCCGGTAACCTTCTTCGGGATTTGCCAGTTGGTATATTGTCTCGGTCCGGTCGGCTACAGTACTTGGATTTAAGCGGCAACCAGTTTAGCTCGGTACCACAGGGTAAACCGGATACAATGACGATTTTTCATCTCCTTTCAAAACTCATAACTTGATTAGAGAATTATTGTGTCCTTATTGTGCTGTTTAAGGTGGTTAAATTGTACTAGTATCAGTAACGTGCCTAAAAACCGCAATATTAACAACACCAGCTGTACTACGAGTAGTTCCAGTAGGTGTTAGCGACTGTGCGTATTTTTAATAATTACATGCACCATTTTTTTAGAAACTCTTAGCATTAGAGGACTAACCAATTTGCTTTTGGACGATAATCAAATTACCACTGTCTCGTCTTCTGTGGTTACCTTTTGGAGATCACCATCTCTGCAAGCAGTTACGCTCTCAAACAATCCAATACTATGCGACCGTTCTGTTACCGACTTCGTCAGTTGGGTGCAGACGGCTGAAGGCGCGCGCAAGGTCTGCAATGCTGACCAGCGAGATGGTCGCCGGCGGCCGTGTCCGTCTTGTAGTCAGCCGCGGGTGTTAGCCGGTTTACCGGTTAACGAGCTTAATCTGCGCGATCTTGGGCAGTCGGATCAGCCAGGTGGCACAGGCAGTTCTCACCCGAACAGTGGCGGTGGCTTCGTGACCTTTCAAGTCGGCGATCCCAGCGAAAGATTAACAGCCGGATCGAATTCAACACGAGATACCGGAGTTCAACGGCAAATCTATGATCTGACGGATAGAGTGCGGAGAAGCCTGCCCGATGCTGGGGTGGAATGTTCAGCAACGAAATGCTACATTTTCTCTGCAGGGTAAAAGTTTTCAGAACATTTTTCAAGAAAGGGCACATGGCCGTTGACAAAATTTATGCCGCTTTGTCCGTGGCAGTAACGTCGCTGCAAATGATACCAGCTAGTACTTTTAAGACCAGCTAGATCCAGATCAATGTTTTCAACGAACACATTTGTTGTAGCGGCACAAGGAGTTGGTCAACTGCACAGTCAACGTGCCGTGATCTGGGGCTGGACCTGGCCGAAATCGGAAATCCTGCAGAACAAAAGGAACTTATGTCCTTGTGTAAGCAGTTTGCTGCAAAAGTATCGTTACTTCGTAACCTTCCGCTGTATGATAATCAGCAGCATTTCTGTAATGAGGTTTCATTAATTTCCGTGGATTAAATTTGACGAACGCTGCACACCAGGGTGAATGTTGTAGTGATTAAATCGGTTCAGGAAAATGCGCACCGCTCATCGCCTAGTCGGGGATGGTGGATTGGGTTGCGGTACAGTCCACGACGGCGCGAGACATCATATGCCACCACGGGACGAATAGCGTCTTATACAAATTGGGGTTCGTACGCTGCTGAATTTTTTAGAATGACATGACGTAAAATACGCTGTCTTCTATCGTGTTTCCAAATTATACCGTTTAGCTAATTTCCTTAATATTAATTTCAGCGGCTGGCCGGCCAAATTTAATTGGATTTAGTGATGAATGCGTGGAGCTCCTGGACATTGGCCAGTGGAATGATGGACCTTGTACCCTGCACATCGACAACCAGTTCGTCTGTCAGACCATGCTGTCTTCTAATCAGCAAACTGATACGCGCAGTGCGAGAAGCCCTTTTACTCCTCAAAGACAATCAGCGGATAGTGCATTTTTTACCATTGTGGAATAAGGACATGACGTTTTATCGAATAATGTTAATTGTCTTGTTGTCTCAGGAGAGCGCTTACGTCAGACGGTCACGACTCCCACAAAATTTAATAAAAACCGATAATTTTATCTCTATGAGTTACTAATTATGAACAAGTCGAATACTAAGAACAAATAGATATTTATTAATACCCTTCTGTGAAATTTGTGAGTTATGGATAAGATTGACATGCGTGTACTTATTACGCGGTTGTTTTCTTTTTGCGATGGCCCGAAGGCTACTGTAGTAACGAATACACCGGTTGAAAGAAGCTTTCGGCTAATTTCATAAAATCACATGGATGTGAGCGATGGACGCAGACATTTATGATTGTACCGAATTTCGCGATTATTATGATCGGGTCCCACCAGTGCATGTTCCAATAAACTGTGTGTACAAGTATGCAAGATTACGGCTTTCTGGTTCCATCTTAAACTGCAGGAAGTGGAAATAATATAGGTGTTTGTTTTGGATCAATTAATATACACTTAAACCATGGACCAACTTCGTCCACCTGTGGAACGACTGAGTTTTGATATGTTCACAGCCGCTTCGGATTTATTGCACGAAAGAGGGCAAGATGACAAGAATTTTGTTGTGGGAGCGTTTTCAGCAGCAGCAGCCGCTGCACTGATTTATGTTGGATCGGAGGGGACCACAGCCGACCGACTGAAAAGGATCATGCGTTTTGAACGGCTCTTCGAAAACCGCTGCACACCACAGCTAATTATGATTGCTTTCCGGCAAGCAGTCGCCCACATTACCAAGCGTCCGGATCAACACTTTCCGCTGGATGATCAGTCAAAGCAGAGTGCCTTCCAAGTTGTACTGGCCAGTAAAGTATTTTTCCGTGTCGGTAACGCGATCCGCAGTGAACTCTACAATAACGCCAAACACGTTTTCAACAATGATATAGCCGAAATGGAAGACATCAAAGACGGCACCACGCTGGACGAGCTGAGAAAAAACATCAATCAATGGGTGAAGAAAAACACTGATGGGGAATTTGCTGAATTATTAGCCCCCATTGATTTGCAGGATGTGGATGACGACTTGACAAGAATGTTTCTTCTGAACGTGACCTTTATGCGGGCGCGGTGGAATGAGTCGTTCATGTTTAGTGACGTAACCGAAGGTATCTTCACCAATGTCCACGGGAAACAGCTCGCGGTGCCAATGATGCAGGGAATTAAACATCTGGTATATTCGGAGGATACGGTACACCGGGTTAAATATATTGAACTCCCATATGCGAACAACGAAGCATCACTGTGTCTGATGTGTCCAACACCGTACCGTGGACGCCGCCGGACCATCAAAGAAATGCTCAGGAACTTTGAGTCGGATACCTTCGCAAGAATAGCTGTTAAGAAGAAATTACGAAAAGTTAACTTCAAAATGCCCAGATTTAAGGTTGATAATACATTGGATCTGAAGGATATTTTTCAGCGAATTGGTATGATGGCTGCGCTGGAAGGCGTATCATCGGCAGCCACCGGTTCCAGCGTAATGGACAATTCCGGGTTTTCTCTGATCGGAGCATTTCACAAATGTTCAATGGGTATAAATTCACCTTTATCGCAATGTTTACCAAAGCATACAAGTTTTGTATTTCGTATAATGTATGTATTAGATTTGCCGCTATTCATTATTTAGAACACTCGCATCCGAAAGTTATTACTTCATTACTTTTTGGTATGTATAAAAGTGCACGTAATTTTTGCAGAGGTCAACGAGTTTGGATCATCCGCCGATTCTTTTTCACGTAAGCCTTCGGAAAAAAGTGAAGTCCCTGAATCAAGCAACGATATTCGACATAATCGAGTGTCATCTATTAGCGAGATTGTGCAGTTTCACGCTGACCACCCATTTATATTCAGTGTGCGGCACAATTTGTCTGGATTGATTTTATTTGTTGGACGGGTGGCCGATTTTCCGAGTGCGCCAAGCGTCAGTAGCAGTGCAACGCGCAGTAGTTCCGCGTCGAAAACGTCGGAAACTATTCGGAATTTCTTCAGTCGGCAGCTGAGTGGCGGAAAATTCCCTTCGCTGGCCCCAACAAAAAGCGCTCCTAAATAACCTTTCACCACAAATTTTTTGCTATTTGTTGGCATGAAGTTAGTAATTAGAGTGTACGATGGGTGCATATGCAGATTATACGATACAAGAAATCATAGTGTACAATGCTACCATGAGTCCTCTTTGTAGAATCCTTAAATTTGCTCATTACTTGTAACGTAGCCACAATACCGCTTAAAACAACAGTACAAAAAAGTTCGTGAGCTGTGTAGTATAATTAATGCGACTGCTGTATAGAGGAAAGACACTATAAAAAAATGTTCATGCAATTCATTCATCAAGTAATTAATCAGTTCATTAATAATGTCAAATTTCGGTTTCTCACAGATAGCCTTACGGCTTTTTTTCAAACCGGATAGGTATTAAGAAAGTTTGTCTCAATACATATGAAATATGGAAATAACAATCAATATTGAACTGATGTGAGAAAATGTTCGTTTAAGTTATTTCATCCTCTGCAAGGTAGTACGTCTCTTGTGCCTTAAGTTAAATTAATAGGATCACTTGATACAAAGAGTGCTGTAGTAGTACACGTGCAAAAGCGCCATAGCGCAGCCAAAGATACGTACCTATGTACGTACGAACATCTGTTCTCTGGCTAGCACGGCGGTCCATAGAAACAGTGAAAACGTCTATACTTACCTCACATCGAATTCGAAACGTTACTTATTCCGGGGTCTTCAGTGTGAAACCGTTCTCAGAATTTTGAATTTTATTTTAATACTCATTCGAACATATCGCGTACTCGTACTTTAATTTGAACTTATTAAGTTAATTCGCATTTGCGCACTAATACTGTGCGAGTCCATGCCGCTCTCTGAAAATTCTGACCTTTCCACTGTTTGTACGTCCTCCGGTCCTCGACGTCTGCCTCGAAGATTCAATTTCCAACCAACAAAATATTCCCGCGAAGGACTGACCTCGCCTGGTCCCAGCGAATTCAGCAGTTTTACCGAAAACGACTCATCCTGCAGTCTGTCGTCCCGCAGCAGGTGTACAAAACGAAAATACCGCTCCAGCTCGTCGCGAAATAAGGAAAATTACATCAAACGCAGGAAACCTATCCGGGCACTTCCGATTCGCCGCACACGGACATGCTCACGAAGTCTGCACATTAAAAGTAGAAGCGCCCCGCGACATCATAGTGTTTTGTACACCGGCAAAAGCACTCGCCAGGTAAAACAATTGGGCGAAAAATTATAATAAGAACCAAGACTTTGTTAATAGGCTGACTGATTGGATAGTAAAAAAACTTGATCGCTTTGTAAAAGTAAATTGGAGACTGTACTTTAAAGCATTTTGTGCATATTTTCAACAGAGGTTTAATTTTTAAATAAAATTAATACGGTGTAACGTACAGAGAATGCAACTGTCCACTGAAAATTTCAGTCATAAAAACTATTTAGAATTTACATGGTAGATACATATAGATATGCATATCTATATTAGTCAGCAGTATACAATAATTATAGGTGACCACTCCGTACACACCCTTTCACACCCTTTTACTCCGTACACAACCTTTTGCACTCCCTTTCATTCCGTGCACAACCTTTTTGCGCTTCCTTTCATTCCGTACACAACTTTTAATTTTTTTTAATTTTTTCACAGCAGAGTTATTTCTGGAATAAAAAAAGTGCAATCTCGACCGTTTTTTGGATTTTGAACAGCAACGTTTTTCACCCTAATCTCCGCAAGATCTGCTCCGTAACACTTGTATGTTCAATCTTCGCTTGCCACGTGAGTTATTTGTCGACGCTGCCATACACCAGGACGTCTTCGTCGGAACGGTCCCATGATGTTGCAAAAACTTGCAAAAACGTAGTAATATTTTTTTTGTAGTTTTGCTTTTCTGTACTAATATAGATTACAAGTATTCAAGTACAATACCCATTCCGTGCACAACCTTATAGGTTGTGCACGGAATGAAAGGGAGTGCAAAAGGTTGTGTACGGAGTGAAAGGGTGTGAAAGGGTATGTACGGAGTGGTCACCATAATTATAACCTAAAAAAATTTCGCAGCAGCTGCTTGCCGCTTTACAGGCGTATAAACAAAAAAGTAGTAATCTTGCGACTACAGTAGTGCCGTCCGTCGAAATCCATTAATACCGTTAAACGGCTGTACTAAATTACTACTACATCGGAAACCGGAAGAAATCAAACTGGACTATCAGTTGTAAAAATTCCACTGTAAATACAAAGTGGTGCAAGTCCTAAAAACCTTTAAAACCTTTAAAACTCTTAAAACTGTAAAATTACTAAAACTTCTAAGACTCTTAAAATAAAAAAATTAAAAAAATTCTTAATTTGCAGTTGAATATAAAGAAGCGAAAAGCTTTTCTCGACCGCATTCGTGCTCAGGAACCGGATGTGGAAATTGGTTGCGTTGTTAGGAGTTCGGAGAGCGATGATGTTCTGATCGCAGAACATAAAACCGCCATTTCCGCCAAAACCTTGGCTCATGGTCAACACGAGATTACCAGTGTGGCGAGGCTCACCAACAGTTTTATCGGTAGAGGCGGTTTTGGTGAAGTAAGCTTCGCCAGTTATAGGACTTATATAGCTTATGTTTTACTTAATTAAACGTGTTTTCACGTGTTTTGGCTCTAAAGTAAGAGAAAATTAATATTTTGTCAGGTCTCGGCATGGCAGATAACGACAAAGGACGGAAAAGTCCATCGCGTTGCTGTGAAATGTTTCGATGCTCAAGACGAAGGTGTGAAATTAAAATATTCTTTTCATTATTTCGAAATCTAGAATCAAAATTTCTAAAACATTTATGAACCTATAACTTTGATTGTTTATTCCGCAAGTGCATTCTACAGCATGCTTTATATGGAATACAAGCACATAATTATAACGAAGTTCTGTTCAACTTCAAAGCATAAGTAGGAATTTATTCGTTCATTCAAATTTTAAAACCGAGCCATATTTCGCCTTGTACTGGCGTACAAGGCGCCCGCTCATACCTTTAATACATAATTGTATGCCAATGCCATAATATTCCGAAAAACTAGGATTGTATCTACCAGATTGCTTAATTGCATGTTTTCAAAACTTTGGAAAAGGTAATTACTTACACATTGTTATACTTCATAACGAAATGGCTAATACAAAAGTGACTGCAATAATTTTGCCTAGTTGTCAGGTTTGAAACTGGCCGAAGCCGAAGCCGCCGTAATGATGGAGTTTGAACAATTGTTGAACTCAAAATTGTTGTTGTGGTTTGTACCACGACGTCTCCGATGTTTTCCGAAAGATTTCCCTTATCCTGCAATAATAATGCCTCTGTATGAAAGTAAGTGGCAAGCAATCGCATGGCAAACCCGTGATGACTGAAAAGGTCAGTTTTGTGCAGCGCGCCGCAGTGGTCTTCATTCTAAATTTACATTCATGCTCCTTTACTCCTTGCACGGTAGTCATACTACATTGGATAAATTCACAAAAGTGCAGCACACTGCTTACAATATGGCCATTTTTCCAACTGTTACGGTTAGTGTTTTTCAGACCGTAAATGTATTTCACCGTCCCTGTACAATTTGGTTTTTGATAAGCGATTAATACGGCCCACAATAGCGTGGATCCTGAGAACAGCCATTCTGCTTTTGCGAGTCCTCGTCAAATTACATTCTGCCGGATGGGCGCATGGCGACTTACATGCCGGCAATGTCATGCTGACAAACCGTGAAATAGTCCTGATCGACTTTAGCAAAGCAAACCGCAAAAATCGTCCGTACATATACAGTTTGGTAATAACAAAATAATAATGTCCAATGGTCGACGTTTTCTGTTTATCCTTTAAGTACTAAAGCGACAGCAAATGCGAAGTATGAGAAAAACTGCGTACTCGTAGAACAACTTGCGTATCCGCGGCTCAGTAATATTCAGGTATTGATTTTTGACTATTTATAATGCGAAGACATACAGGGAAGACAGCCAACAATGCCAGTCTGGCATATAAGAACTGTTTAACTGGGAGTATTATAATTTTTTTAGTTCTAGCTTTTGTTTACTAAATGGGTGTGGCTAGGTACTTCATGTTGTATGCGCTTATCGGTAGAATAACGATGCGGACTGGATAAAACAACTGGACTGGATCGAACCCAAAGCTGTGATTGGACAAGACTGTTGTTCACGCGCCAGCGATATTTGGAGTTTCGGCAAACTTATCCAGATTTTGCTAGAAGCTTCCGGGGTTTCGCCATCATGCCTTTCGAAAAAGGATCTTGAATACCATCGACGATTAAATGCTGTGGTGCACTTAGCTTATCATAAACGCCAATATCGACCGGATGTACAGTTTCTACTAGATGTTCTTAATTGTAGAGAATTCGCTTCCCTGAGCATTTGTACCTGTCAGTCCGACTGTGAAATGTTGCAAAAATAGCGTCATGCTTTACAAACCACACGTTCATCTCGTTTCATTAATAATCTTTTCACATCACCTAATGGGAAACTCACATTCGCTTTTACACAACTACCCACAAAGGTTCTTTTCATTTATCAAAACTCGACCTTCTACCGGTATAAAAATCAGAAGATTATAGAGGTCACCAGTCGGACACAATGCTATGAAATGTCTAAAACGCAAAATTTCAGCTGCATAAAAATTTTAAATCTTAAATAAAAATAAAATTTAATCTGCATTACAAAGGGAATTATTCACGATCATTACAAATCGATACATGGATAGATCATCCATGTATCGTCAATGATTATTACAAAGGGAATCAGTCAATGATACATGGACTTTCGAATGTTTTGCCGCGCACGCGTTCTTCCAGGCCTTCTCCACCGTATGAAACCAAAGGAGAAATCTCACAAACCACTTGTTCGCCTTCATTGCGAATGAATTCTCCACCTGCCCTGGAAATGAATCGTGCATGCAGATCAAACACTGCGTTACGTGCAGTGGTAGGAGTATCGTCCGAAGCTCCATCAGCATTCTTCAGTGGGGCAAATTCATCACTACGAATTGGTTCCCATACAGCGAACCTGTTGGCAAACTGGAACACGTCAAAGATAAACTTTTCCATTTTGATTCCATTGGGTTTAGCAGGTTTAATGGTTGCGCCATGGCAGTCAACGTAAGGAATTTTTTTCTTCGCGATATGGTAAGGCAAATCATCATCATGCTGCCGACAGATATCGTTCAGAAAGTCGGTTGTGAAGAAATGGTTGGCAATGTTGCCGGCATTAAACATCAGAGAACCATCGGAAAGGCGACGTTGTGCGGTTTCCGGAAGAATTTCACTATACTCTACCACCTAAACGCCAAATAAAAAAGATGTTATGAAATCACTGCGTGAAACTTCATAATAAAGAAGCTCAAGTAATTTCATTAAGAGGTGCGAATTATCATCCCCGCAGCATGAGCAAATTACCATACTATCAGCTCCAAGTATAGTGTTACTGTAAACTAATTCTGTCAACGAAATGATTTATGAAAAAATGACGAACCAGGTCATGAGAGCCTAAAGCGAAACACCTACATCGGCGGCGCCTTACTCTACAAACCATCAGACGAAATATTCAAGTCAGAATCCATGCCAACTCTTTCTCACCTGCCATATGCCTTTTGTGCCATTTTTCCTCACTAAGCATACCACACCGACGGCTTCATTAGGATCAGTTTTGGCGACCACCTTGTTACCACATTCCAAATTTTTTGCTATGCAGTAGCCAATGAAATGAGGATCGGCCATCCGTACCAGAATGTTGTCCACACCACAAGCATGCACATATTTGATCCCATTTTGCGACATATCGTCCAACACTTTTTCCTTTAACAATGCTCGATACAGCCCACCATTGCCGCCGGGTGCAGAGGCGATCTTCGAGGGCGATTCCAGAATAATCTTTCCGTCGAAATCAAAACAAGGCAGCATTTCTTGTTCAAAAATCACTACAGATTTCTTGTCAAGGCCAAAGTAATCATGCTGGGAAAAGAATGTTTCTGTGGCATGCTTTGTGTGCTCACTGGTCATAATGTACCAACGAATTTTGCCAGATTTCCCATAGGATTCTTTGGCCAAGTCCTGGAGCCTTAAAATACGCTCGGCTTGGATTTGATAGAGTGTTTTGTTAGACGGAAGTCCGACACTATACATTCCTTTAGGATAATCAACTCCAAGTCGGGTGCCTTGACCACCTGTAAAATCGCACATCTCAGTTTCGATTCTGCAAAGCACAAGTACAATACGAGTATGAAACAGAATAAGTTTCTCAATTTAAATAACAATCGCTAAAAACTATGTTCTTCCATAAATTTATCGTAAGAATGAACGTACACTTAGTCATTTTTCGAAAGACTACCGGCATGAAACTGGATACAAAACTAAACTGCGGCATATTGCGCAATCGCCAACTATCAACATAAGGGAAAAAAAGAAACCATGCCATCAAGATGAAACTTTTAACTCACTCGGCAAACAGTGCAGGAGATTGCATGTCTATTCACAAATTCCAAAAATTATTTTAATGCGCAATTTAGTACTCCAAGTTGCCAACTATGCATATGAATGATATGATTATTAAGAAAAGCCCGTATTCCTGGTCAACACGTAAATACGCAAACGTTAAGCTAATGCGACGTCCAATTTTCAACTACACAAAACCTGTGCAAAACCTAATCTTAACCCAAATTTAAATGCAAGTAAATACCACCTGACGCTCCGAAATCTAGATGGAAAATGCAATTTCGTGCAACTAAAAATTTTATTACGAGTACGGAAGATAAGTTAGTGGACGAACGAATGCCACGTGGCACTGTTTACCGAAATAAGATCGTTATCTGCTTCATATCTTTTGCGTCCAGCTGCACTCTTCGTGATGAAAAATTTCAGAATTAAGAAAAAATTCAATTCATGAATATCTGTAAAACGGCGCCAATAATGAATAACAAAATTAAACATCGCCTGCTTACCAGCCAGCAGAATAACAGCTACTTCCCCATTGGACACTGCATGGAGTCCTTTGGAGAGGAAGTCTTTCAGCTCCTCCGCAGTGTTCCGCTTCACTCCACCGTATAACTCCGAAGGCACCGGTTCCATGAATTTGTCGATAGATTGAGCAATAATTCCAGCTGAGTCTTTGGTTTGCTGGTACATCTTGTCCACGTGCTGGAAATCGACATGTTCCAGCTGGTGGAGAAGGGACTGTCGTTCTTCTTCCCGCAGGGTGTCCCAAAACTGCAGCAGATGCTGCTGCCCATGTTTGTCCAAAGTGTGGGATATTCCGGCCATATCAAGATGCATTGCCAGGTAATGAGAAGGGTCGCAGTGAACTGATTCGGGTCAGTGAATTTGATCTGTCACCGAAAGATTTCAAGAAAGTCTGTGCATGACGGTCGACTGAAGAGAACCGGTTGCCGTCACTACGGCATGAACGATCTGGGCCACGAGGTAAGGTACAGTAGCTAATTCGTCGATTCCGCAATATTAAAAATCAGATCAAGCACACGTGAGCTGATGCCGTCTTTTGCACTACTTATTAATAAACCAGAAGGCAGTGATGATGACTTACGCATTCAAAAGATCAACAGTCTATCCTAAAATGTGCAGACAGACACCATACAGTACTGTACATTAAAGTGATTAAACTGATTGATTGATTAATATCGTGTGAAATTCTTTTTAAAAGATTTTTTTGAAGTCTTTCTACCTAATCCTGATTCCTGCGTTGCGGTTCATGTAACGTAGTCGCCGTCCTACGAAGGAGTGTTTTGTGAAAATTTCGATGTCTTGAGATTTTTATAAATTTATTTTGACATGATCAAGACATTAGTACTATATTATGTCTTGATACTTTATGAGAGAGCGAAACATCAAACCCTAAGTGATGATATTATTTTTTGTGTTTTTCTGTCACTTTGGCGCGCCCTTATAATTAAGGGATTTGGCCCGGTACATAGCGCTATAATCGTGTACATTGACGGGAATATTCGCTTTCGCGCACTTTCAAACACTTTTTTGGGTTGCTTTTTGACATTGTGTAGCCAAATGATTGGTGTACATAGGCGTGAAATCCGTTTTCGCGCGCAACATCCGGTTGCGGAGTTATGAGGGTAACAAAATTCCAAAAAGTTTAAATGCATTCAGGTGTACCAAAAGTCTCATTATGGACCGATCCCTTTCAAACTTTGCACGGAAATGCACATAACCATGAAGATCGTTTTGACACGGATCCACTGTTCTAACATGTTTTTCAAATTTTAAAATGAATTTCAAAAATTTTAAAATTCATTTTAAAATTTGAAAAAAAATCGTAGAAGTCTGGATCCGTGTCAAAACGATCTTCATGGTTATGCATTTACGCAAAATTCTGAAAGGATCGGTCCATAATGAGACTGTTACACCTGAATGCATTTAAACTTTTTGGAATTTTGATACCCTCATAACTTCGCAACCGGATGTTGCGCGCGCAAACGGTTTTCTCACCTAGGTAAACAATTCTTCTGGCTACAAAATACCATAAAGCAATGCAAAAAAGGTTTTGGGAGCGCGCAGCAGCGAAACTTCCCCTGGATGTTCACGATCTTGGTGCTATGTACCGGGCCAAATCCCTTAAAAGCAAAACATATGCCTTATGGAAAGCAACAGAAAAAGGGTAGCAATTCGTCAAGCAAGTTAAAAGTATAATCATAAAAAGAAAACACTGACAGTATCGGTTTCAGGATCAATAAAAAAATTTACACCACAGATTTGAGGTAGTCTTTAATTTCTGCTGTTGATAGCAAGCGGAATCCATCCTTGGCGGTTGCGATTCCCACTTCAATGTTGCTTTCCGTCATCTGGCCATCGAAGCTTTCTTTCAGGGTGAGTAAAGCGGTGTGAACTGCATCCTCGATGACCATGTCGTCAGAAAACCTATAATAATCACAAAAAGCTAGAATAATCACAATTTTCGTAAAGCCGAATAGGTACAGTAATTACAAAAAGTCAGATTCCTTAACAAACCTTTTTTCAAGAAACGTTTTAGCGTTGATATAGTTTTTTCCCATCGCCGTCGCTTTCCACGCAAAATATGACCCGGACGGATCAACTTGGAACAAATAAGGGCGATTATTGTCCCAGGAAGCAATTAACAACGAGACCCCGAACGGTCTCACTCCACTGCGACAGAAACAAAATTCAAGCTCACTCACTGCGACAGAAACAATTCCCTCACTGAGGAGTTATTGCTATATATCTATATCACACATGAATGATACAAGAACATGCGACTTATGCATTTTAGCCTACAACTTACAGGACTTACTCTTTTCGAAGACAAATAAAATATATATTCCAGAAAACACAGCCCACAAATTTATCACTTACTACTTAAGAAAAGTTATGGTATACGAGTTAAAATTTTAAATCTACAGGAATACTTCCGAATTTTGATACCGTGTAACGATCAGCACATATTTAGAACGTTCTCAACAATAAAACTTTTCGCACTCAAATCTTCAGAAACTCCGAAATTGCCCGAAAAGAAAGGAATTAAAATCACCCGTCCTGACCTTACCCCGATTGTGTATACTCCTGCATAACCGCAGCGACTCGCTGTACTAGTTGAACAGTGGGTGCGTTCTCTTGATACATCATCTTGTATTCCTGTGCGATCTTTCGGGCTTTTTTTACCAAGAGCCTAGAGCGAAATTCCGTTTCATATGGACGTTACAGGCAACATAAAAATCGAATACATACCGGAAATCTGGACCCATACCAGAATAAACCATTCCGATGTTTTTGGTTATCGCCTCGACTTTCACAACAGTTTCTTCTTCGAACAACTGATTCTTCTGCTTTTTCTCCGTGGCCACAACAACGCCATCAGCAGCTGTAGAACAAAATAATTAATTATTCACTGTTCACCGTTCAAATGATGCAAATACAAAGAGTCCACGTTCATAAATACACCATGCTCGAACCTCGGATGCCAACGGTGGGTGCTCCAGCGGCGACAGCTGCCAAGGCATACTCTATCTGGACCAGCTTTCCCGATGGACTGAATGTGGTCAGGGAGAAACTGTACTGCCCTCCTTCAGCCATATAAACGAGATCTAAGATCACCTGCTAAATAACGGCTTCTAAAAAAGGGTTTGCTAAAAAAGTTACACGAAATTTTGAAATGTTTTGAAAAGTCCGACAAGGATTCACGTCTGGTTTTGCTAAGTACTTTTAAATGATGAATTGATGCATATTTATATTCCAGTGCGCTGATTGTATGACTTCGCAGTTTCCAGTACCGTAGTCGCAGTCTGTTGTAGGTAGTACTAGTAGACCAGAGTATGGTTCAGTTGTCATTTCCACTTCCATTCCCACGGCTTACGTCTGTTTTTTAACTTTGCTAAGCAAAGACTGCAAACTGCAAAGTTAAAACGTTTTAAGAGCAAAGTTTGCTCTTAATTTTCGAAGGTGATGATGAATCTTCTCGTTTTGTTTCGGTTCTTGCAGTCTTTCTGTTACGCTAAACAAATTATCGCAAACAAATCAGCAAATACTGTAGTCTGTAATCCTTAATCAGCGCATGCATCTCGTTTTGTTGGGGATTTGGAGGAGGTCCATTTTTCAAGTATTATTGTTAGGCTTGCCGCTTGCGGATTGCCTTGTGGGTCGTAATCGGGGCCCGTGGTTTGTGACTGTGGTAAAGTCAGGTAGATCCTAAATCTTTGTGACTTTCCTTGGCGCGAGCGCTCAGTTATATCAGAATTAACGGGGAACCTGGGACGTTCCGACGTTGTCAAGATGTCGATGATTTTGCAACCAATCACCGCACGGCTCTTAGGAGCCGCAGTTCCTTTTCGTTCCACTGTTCGCGAATTTAAAGGAAACAAGCACTGGCTTATTAAATGGCGAGAACTTCGCAGGAAAAAATTCGTCAAGGTTAGTTTATTCCCCCTCGGTGAGCATGTGTAAAAAGTATTAGTAAGTACGCGGGTATTATAATCCCATTTTGTAGTTTTATCATTTTTTTAGTAATTACTAATTAGCTAATGTTAATGTCACTACAGTGCGTATTTATGTTTAAATAGGTATCGTGCCTTTACTTTAAATTCACTAATGAATATTTTCCATGGTTTGTTTGTTTGTAATATATTTGAATTTGCGTGGATATATTCCGTTTACTCCGCTGTTGGATGTTTAGTCCAATTTTGACTTAGTTATGCTTTTTTGTGATTTCGCCAGATTGAGCTACCGGACTACGATTTGATGCGAAAAGAAATGCACGGCCACCTAACTCCCAGTGAAGTGCGTGCCAAATTCAAAAAAGAAGGCATGGCTCCCACCCGCCCGTACAATGAAAGACCAATTCTTATTCAGACGACAGGTACTTTATTATGGTCTTAAATTAATATGGGTTGGGGTTGTGGTTCAGTCGCCGTCCATCTGTGACGAATGTTTTGGTTTATCCAGCTTTTTTGTTTTTTGTTGACTAATTAGGGTCACGGTTTTTAATTACAATTTACATAATTTTTGGGCTGACATACGATTTAAGCTTTCACATAAAGTAGCAAACGAATATCGAACAGTCAGCGGCTTACTTTGTACTCAGTTTTACTATCTTGCAGAAACCATTTTTGAACCCTTTCTCCCTCCCGAAGGCGATGGACGCCTGTCAACTTTGTCTAAAGAAGGAGCAAAACAGCGGTTCGAAGAAGCTGGAAAGAAAACCCGGAGTATGTGGCACCTTCGTAAGCTTAGGCGCTACGATGAGGAATTTGATAGTGGAGACTTTGCTGGGAAAGCTCAGGATTTGTACATCGACGCGCATCATAAATTGGCTGAGTGAGCGACTGATTGCGTTCGACATTCTCATAAACTGTGATGATGCATAGCCTGCCGAGTGCTGCGTTGCAGTGAATACATACCTGTTTCAGGGGTAAATTGGACGAACTGCATGACCTGGTGACAGAATCTGGATTTTCGGTAAGTTCGTGAATTTGCGGCCAATGTCCCTTCGAGTTATTGTCTATAGTATACTTCTGTCCGCATTTACCACGTTTTGTGTTAGTACCTATTACCTACCTTGTAAGGATACATGAAACTTTCAACTACATTGGGCTTTGACGGAATTGGTGTTCGTCGTGCATTTCGCATGGGTATGGAACTTGCGGCGCGATTTAATGTTATAAGCCGCTTTTTTCGTCTACAAAACTGTACAGTTTCGACCTTTGGCCGGTAAGTTAGGGTTTCTTAATGCTTCGCTTTATGTTAGGATATGGTTGATGGAATGGAGAATAAGACAGTTCGCTGGAAATGGCATGAAACTTTAGAGCTTCCTCGGATTATGCATATTCGGGTTGCTCCGGTGATCGATAAAACAAATTTGTTTGCCCAAATAACAGTTCGGATTCATGGAAGACAGGTAGGTGAATTTTTGGAATCGTGCGGTCCTTTAAATGTTCTTTGTGCTTGTAATCTTCCGAAATTTAAATTAATTGTATGACTGGAACCTGACGATGTCGTTACCTATACAGTCTTTGGGAATCTACGACCGGTTTGGGCGTTTGATGTATGGCAGCCAAAATTTAGTGAAGAACGTTCTTGAATATGTTGTCTTTGAGAAGCACGTATCTGATCCCTATGGTACATGGAGGATACATTCGAAAATCGTGCCTTCCTGGGCACCACCTCGTGATCCGATTTTGCGTACTTTCCGAAAACCGGAATTGATTGCGCCTTCTGAGTCTTACTTGGAAAAAGAGAAAAAGAAGCAAGAAATTGAAGATATTAAAGATGACGACGATCCTAAGCATGCCTCAGAATCCACCGCTGCCTCTGAAGGGAAATTGGCTACGGCATGAAAAGGCTGTGTGCGTTTTTTAACACTGTTTCGTCACCAGTTTTTTTATGGGGCGGATATGATGCCAGTGTCAGCCCGTTTCGACCGTCAATAACGCTTCCTTTCTTTGTGTCAATTAAATTCAGTAGTGTTTCGTCATGCTGTATTGGAAGTCCACACAATCTAACGACTTTTCGCAGGCAGCCATACAGAAAGCGAATTTTCAATTCATGTATCCTTAAAAAACAAAACCTACAAAAGCTGCGCGCTCTATCCCGTCGCAGTACTTGTTTACTGTGAGTCTGTGACCTCACCATCAGCAGGGAAAGTTTCGACAAATCAGTCCGCATAGTACTGTACTCAATAGAGCTTTGAAGAAGTTCTGCACTTTTTCTGCACTTACCGTCCTTGCTGTATGCCGTATGAGAAACGTGCTCTTCGCATGTTTTTAGTTTTTACTGGATTCGGTTTTTACTTGTGCAGTAACGTTAGTACCCCCTGCATCTGTACGGTCTGTACTCTCTACCTTGTGTTAAAAAAAGTGCAGCATTACATGTACTTATTAATAATAATATTAAAAATAAGTACAACATAATTATTATATTTCTGCAAGTTGTAACTGGGTGCGATACGACGGAAGGCTGAATGTGGTCACAACAGAGCATTTATTTGCGTCATGAGAACCAAAATTTTACACAAATTCCAAAGTGATTAATATTACTGTAATCACTTTGCAAATCCTCTATAAATCACGAAAAAAGGGCCAGAAAAACTGAATGTGGTTGGTGTCGCGGACTCCCTTTATTTCACCTGAGGTACAATCTAAATTTGTATTAAGTAATAGAAAGCATCAACATTTTTTACAACATCAAAATTTCATTAAACTTTTCTGCTCCTTCCATCGTTCCCATAACCGACGCCGCGTTGCCGCGCTGAATCTCCAGTGACAATCTTTGGCGTAAAAATTCATGAGAACGGGCTTCCCCCGTGTGTTGCTCGAGCCGTTTGCCCAGTGCTTTGATGATGGCGATAGCGGATGGCCCCAAGGGCCCCTTGTTTCGAAAGCTATCGGTGCAAAGATGTATCTGCCACTTAGATACAAATAAAGCCGGGATTTCTTTTCTTCCGCTTCCAACGCCGCTGCACCTGCGTTAGCTGCCATAGACTTGACGTGGGAAGGCGCAACCGTGTCGACACAAGTGACGTCCCATGCCAAGCACATCCCTCTCTGCCAGGCGAAGGTTGTGCAGCCATCAGGACCTCGTTCGGGTCCGACCGGACCGTATCGACGCATCTGTTGTTTTGCATACAGCCACCTCGTGCGGTTGAGCAACCACGCGTTCGCCAAAAATCTGGCTGGCTTCAGGATCACGAACTGAAACCAAAATGCCTTTGCAGGCTTTGCTTTTCACTTTTCAGATTTTAACGTAAACCAGAAAGGATCGAGAAATTAAATTAATACGGCACTACTACGGCCTTAACTTGCAGATCTGAAGTTAGCAAGCAACCTGGCATATTTGTAATTTGCGGACAAAGCTGATCGTGGATGTGTACAAAATCTCAGAATATTCATTTGCGAGTGCGATCTAACGACGACCAGATGAGATAATAATGTTGCTAGCATTACGATGATCACTAACGCACGTTACGCACCTGTGGCTCCTGTCCCGATTGACTGTGTCAAAACATTGTTTTGAGTTCACAGTGGAATGGCGAATTTTTCCGCGAATCGATTGTTCCACTTGCTTCGTTCTGTTAGCAGTAATTTGCTCATCTCAGGAGCAGGACAGCGGACGGTATTAGAGCCGCGCTCCCATGGATGCAGATATGTCTCTGCAAAGATGGGCAGACCCAGGGAGACTGATCCACATTTCGACGAAGTAAATATTAACCAGTACAGCAAGAATGATCCTGTCCTTTCCTTGCGAACATACATGTGGGGTAATGCGCAGACCGGTGCTGTTGGTGTAGCGGAGTATCCGCGGCCAAAAATCAATGCAAGGAAGCCACCCGTTTTACGCAAGCATCATCCAATACGGCTGCCGTTCTGTGAACTGACGAGAATTCGCTTCAAGCAAGTCAGTTGTGGATATGGATTTACTCTGTTTCTTACGAGCATACCCGATATGCAGAATAATTCAGTGTATGTTACGGGACTCAATACGGATTCCCAGCTGGGATTCCATCCAAAAATGAACAAGGACCGGTCGATGAAAACTGTTCTGGCGCCTATTCCGCTGGATCTCCCACTGAGAAACCGTAAAGCGAAAGTTTTACAGGTAGCCGCTGGACGTGCGCATTCTGTGATCCTGACGGAAGAGGGATGTTTTGCGTTAGGGAATAACGCTTATGGTAAGATTGCTGATTGCAGCACACCGTCGTGTGTTGCTGACGAGTCTCGTCAAGTGATTGCTATGATTATTTTTACAAATCATGTGGAATGACCGGTGCTAAATGGATATTGTCCAATTACAGAAGTACAACTATTGCTTCACTTATTGTTCTACGTTTCTGCCGTGGTGCCTGAACTAAAAGGGAATCCCTTTCTATACTGACGATCACTTACAGAATACATGTAACATATCTATTCGCATTTCGTACTTACCGTGCTGTACTTCGTAGGTCAGTGTGGCCGAAAAATTGTCGAAAAAGAAAATTACGCCAATAACTCCCGAATACACCGTGTCCAAGACCTTCCCGGCGACGTGATAAAAATTCATTGCAGCCAGGATACGAGTTACTTCCTAACCGCCAGCGGGCAGGTGTATAGTTGTGGCTGGGGTGCAGATGGACAGACCGGAAATGGGACCTATGACACCACAAGCGTGCCAGTGCGAGCCGTGGGTGATATCGCCGGAGAGAGAATTGTGCATCTCTCATCCGCTGCGGACTGCGTTCTGGCTTTGAACGACAAAGGCCAAGTTTTCGGTTGGGGTAATTCAGAGTACCAGCAACTGTCAACAGTGACGCGAGAGCCGCAAACGCCGTATCCGCAGTATTTACCATTTGATAAAGAACTTGGCCAAATCAAAAACGTTTCCGCTGGTGGAACTGTTTGTGGACTCATAAACGCACAGGGTCAAGCTTTTGTATGGGGCTTTGGTCTGCTGGGAAAAGGACCAGAAATTCAGAATGCTGACTTTCCGTCTCCGATGCCAATGGGGCTTTTTGAAGCAGCAGAATTCGATGAAAAAAATCCATTAAAAAGCATACATTGTGGAATGATGCATCACGCGATTATTTCGGAACGAGGAGATCTCTACACATGGGGCGCTAATGATTTTGGACAGCTTGGATTAGATCACTGTGGTAGAGATATTCAGTATCATCCTTTAAGGGTAAACATCTCCGCAAGAGTCCAACAGATTAGTTTAGGCGTCGATCATTCTGGCGCTATTTGTCGGGCTAATATCTGATATGTTTAAGGTTGTTTAATCTTTTGGATTCTTTTAATGATGAGACGGTATATAGTCAACCGGTAAAACCCAATAACAGACCGTGTTTCACACATTTTCAACAGCCATCGAATTCTCTGGTCACCTTCTCACGAAGAGATTTGTTAATAAATAATTCTACTGCCGTTAACGCCATTATTTTAGCCATTCGAAGACAGTACGGCTGAGTTTTAGAAGATCCGGCTAGTTTTTGAAATTCTCTAGTATGTATCAAATGAGATTCTCCCACGAAAAACCTGGGATGAATGGTTGGCACCACCATGGAGACATTGCCGATGTCAGATGATCCGTGCAATCCGGGATCGGGTCCATAAACGAGATCTAAACAAGAATCTGACATCAGTTTGTACACAACCATAACAAGTTAGCATACCGGAAAACAATTAAGTGGTATTTTTGGAGATAAACTGCGTCAACCTTAGCGACATTAATTATTATGATCTAATATCGTATGAAACAGGTTGCAGAACAATTTATTAGAGGATGTAAAAATAATCAAAGAATGTGGATTACTTTCTGCTTGAGCGAAATCACCGAAAGTGGATGCCATCGTCCTGTTTGATCGTAGGGGCAGATACGGTTTGGGATCCCAGGATAAGACCATGCGGCATCCTAAAACTTCGAGTCTTGCAACTGTTCAGTTCGAAATTTGTCGATGGCAACTTTAGGCAAGATTTCACATTTTAAAAATTAATGGTATTGTATTGACAACTTGACAGTCTGATACCAATGCCGCACGTACAGTATCACACCCGGGACGGTGCACCGTAGTCCGTACTGAATGGTCAAGATATACAGTACATACGAATTACGAAGACTACGTAGTACACTTTTATATAATTTTCCCACCACAACGTCCAAATTCGAACTGCGTGTACGTGCTTATAATAACGTGACGATCAAGGATACCTGCAAATTAAGTAGACTACGGACGCACCTGTTGCTTCGGCGGCGCATTCAAAACACTGGATCAATTTCGATTTGAGAATAGCCATATCCTCCATGTTCTGGCAGCGCATATAATACTGTGATTCAGAATGATCAGGTATCACGTTTGGGACAGTACCACCCTTCGCGATAATGGCATGCGCCTTAAATTATCGGGAAACAGATAAACTTAGGTAAAACCCGCTTTCACAGTGATAAAAACTGTTTACTCTCCAGTCCGGCTTCATTTGTTGTCGTGATAAACTGACAGCATTGTACGCCGATATTGCGGCATCTAATGCGTTAACTCCTTCCCAAGGCTGGCACGATGCATGCGTAGCCCTGCCGAAAAATTCGACTGTGCACTATAAAGTTAAAACAACTGTTACAAATCATTTTTCATTCAGTCCTGCCAACGGTAGTGATGACTGGGAAACTTACACGCTCAATTCCCAGAGTGATACAGTGCAAGACATCATGCGGAAATGGATGGGCCATCATGACGAAATCAATATCGCGAAAACACCCGAAATTGATCAAGTCAATCTTTCCACCTCCCCCTTCTTCCGCAGGACATCCCAGAACTACAACCTAACCAGTAAGACGAACTCTTAATGAAGATATTTCGAAAACCGAAGAAAAAAGCAATCCGACTGTTTACGTCAGCAGGCAGTAAGACATGCAAAAATGAGTACTTGCTACATATGAAAATAAATGTAAGTACCTTTCCCGGAAATTTCGTCTGGCTATTCGAGAGCAAAACGTCCCGTACAGCACAACCAGCAGCGATGCCGACTTCTGTATAATATAAAGTGATTATCGTTATGAGATATGAAAAAAAAGATGCAACAACAAGAAACTAACTTGTCGGCACCCATAAATGGCTCCAATCACGACAATTAACTGCCGAGTGATCAGATCAAGAAATCAGCAAAGAATATGGACAAGTGTAAGCATAAAAAGAGAAGAACATTAAGCTGTAAGAACAATTTAGACTACTTAAAATGTTAAACTATTGTCTACCGGCAATGAGATTATGTCCGCATGCATGGCCGATTTCCGGCAGAGCATCGTATTCGCAGAGAATTGCAATAACCGGATGGGACCCTACGACGTAATCCGAAGTAGCAATTTCTGCACGGAAAGCGGTAGGTACTCCAGCGTATGCTTTTTCAACAACGAAGCCCTCTTTCGAGAGGAAATCTGTCAGCAGTGCGTGAGCGAAGTGTTCGTCATATTGAGTTTCCGGGTGCGCCCAAATCAGCTGGCTCAGATTATTAAATTCTTCCTTATTCTTCGCCAAGGATTCGGATATCATTTGAGCAAACAAAGAAGCTTCCATGGTTTGTCACAGTTTTGAGAGCGATCGAAGGCCGAATACTTTCCATTCCATTCAATCAACTTCCTGCCAGCAGAGATACGGTACCGACCGTGCTCACACGTACCTATAACTAATCGAAAAAAGAAATTAACTTTCAATTTCAACAGCAAAATATATTGATTCCAGAATCCCAACTCAAAAACAAGCTCGAATACATCTACTCGTCACACCTCGAGCGTCGTCGAGTGCCACTGTACTGTTACTGTGTACAATAATAACAATATTTATACTGGTATAAATCGTTAGAAAATCCTGATGCTGATGTTGATCTGCTGACCTGTCGAAAATTGATAACAATATTTATACTGGTATAAATCGTTAGAAAATCCTGATGCGGATAAAAATTGCGATCGGATAATGTATTGTGTACTGTAAGTAATTAACCATAAGTAATGTTAAGTACTGGTAATCTGCGAGCTACGACTACGGTAATTTAGAATCTATCGCTATTCTGCTAATTGTATTTATTTCCGGCTGATTGTTAATTGTTAAATTACTAAAATATTTTCACTTCAGCGGTCAGTGTCAATATCACACTTATTAATATGCAACATCAGTTGCTTACTGTATTGCTGACCGAAAAGACATACGTATACAACATAAAAAGCATAAAACGGTGATTTTATCCGGAAACGAAAAACAGCAACGTTGGTTAGCGTACCTGTGTGCAAAGAAGCATCACTGCTTTGTCAAATATTTTTACTTTTTGAATGTTATAGGGTGAATGAATGAATATCAGTGAGAGAATAATAACTAAGATTAAATTTATAATAATTACGAAGCCCCGGCTTTGCACCTCAAAATTAAATTGAGCAGCTTCTTTACTGGCTTTTTTTCATCTAGACGACAAGACGATCGAGAACGCAAAACGGATCGTTTGTTTACTAAAATACAGTACAGTACAGTACATTTTTACATTGGAAGTGATTTGTTGTCGAACCACATGCACGTATTACTGAATCACTTCAAGGCTTTTCACGTCAATAATTAAGAAGAAAGCATTAACTTGTAAGAAGAACGATTATTACTCGTAACTCTGCCACCTTTCGCACTTCCGGAATAAGCCATGCTGTCCGGTGCCAGCGCTCGCAGTACAGTTAGCACCGGCAATTACAATTAGCACCTTTCTCTTATCCGGACATAAGTGTTGAAATTCGAATAATCGAGATTAAAATAATTAAAAATAATTTTAAAATTACCTATATATATAAATGCACAGGTGTCGGGTAATGTGGTACTTAGAATTAATACCAATTGTAAAATAATTCGTACTTGAGTCACTTGCGTGATGTGTGCCACGGATGAGACAAAAATTACTTATTAAATCATATCATTCAGATTCATTCTATACGATAGAAGTACTATACGTACGACGCTGAAATTATTTTAACGATAAAGTACGTACTGTACTAGTACTGTAAACAAAACAACTCAACTGTTACAAGGTTCCATCTGACTAAATCTCGAACTAGGGAATGCGTACTAAAACTCTTTGAAACTTCAAAAATTTCTTGTTCAAACGTGCTTGCCCTTGCAGTTTATGATTCTGATGCAAGGAGCTAACTTGGCCTTCTCCTGTTGCTGATAGACTAAAGCCTGAAAATGATGCAGCATTTCTTCGTTGTTCATCAAATCTGCGTCTAATCATCTGATGCGTAAAAATGTTTGCGAAGTCTATGCATCGATGGAATGCTGTTAATGTCGTTGGAACCGATCAAGTTATTCGGCGCGGTCTCGTAGTGGATAAGGAAGAGCTTGGATTGGTTGTCGATTTCGGGATCCGTGGAAAGTCTCCTGAAGTGATCCCGTTCAGAAGCGTGTACAGGAGCAACGAGCCTACCTCGGACGATTCTGACCAGCCGACGGACATTGGCGGAACTGTTTGGGTTTTGCTCAAATTGTCCCCTAAGCATCCATGGACGTGGTACCAAAGCAAACATTTGGCGGGTATTAATAAGGGCTTCATACTAGCGGAAATAACTATTGGTCCTGATGTTGTTGTGGATACCGTTCTGTGCAGCCGAACATGCACGAACCCAATCGCAGGCAACAGCGTGCGGAGCAATGTTTTCCTCAAGGAAAGGGTGCCAGTTCCTCATGGCTGTGCGTTCAGTCCGGCATTGGAAAATTCCTGGAATAAGCGATTTAGGCGCACCTATCCTATCGGTATTGCGGATGAATATTTCCAGTTTCTTATATTACGTTCGGACAAAGAGCCAGATGACATCGCAATTGTAAGTTTTCTGATTAAAGTTAAACACACTAGTTAGTTTTGCATCTAACTGGAAGTCACAAGCGAGCATGGAACCATACTGGGCCTTTTTCCAGCGATTCATTTTTAGTAATCGCTTATGGAAAATATCGTTTTTCACGTAACGCGAGTTGCTGCGATAAATGTTTGCTTTCAGCTCTCTGATTACCGTATGTTTATTTTGGGCATCACAATTCTTTCTTCCCGTTCTGGCGCATGCCTTCAGCTGTGATCATTTGAATTTTCGAAGATCGCAGATCTGATGATACTCTTCTTTTTTTGGAAATAATTGTCGTAATTTTATATGCAGAACAGTACGTGCGTAATTGCATAATTTATAAGTTCATAATGTGCTGCCTTCTTAGTTGATCCTAGCTTGACTTGATGATAAAAAGCGTTTTGTGAAAACGTTCTGTGAAAACAAGATGCAACCACTGATTGCGGGATTGACGTGCAAGTCAGTCTGGCTAGGGTAGTCATGGAGTTTCGTTTTAAGCTGACCCTAGTCACAGTGAAAATACGTCTTGAACCTGACTTGGTATCTTTAAAAGTTTAAATCAGAACTTGCCGTTACATATAATGCAAGCTGGCTTTGCTATACATACAGGAGGCGATCCTGCGAGAAGGCATACCGACCGGAATTCAAGCGCCGGTGGAAACCGTTCAGCCACGCGGCATCAAGAGACCACATGATGGAATTAGCGATGATGAAACACCCTCGGTGGTTGAGGAATGTTCCCTGAAGGACATTCCGGTGGATGTTCTTGGGATTGTGTTCTCATTTATGAGCGCAAAACAGCAGACTAGAGTTGGTCGCGTATGCCGCGCTTGGAATTCTGCGCTTCTGTCAGCAGAATGTGCGCGACTTCTCAAGATCAACCTGAATTACTACGAAGGAACGCACTATGACAACTACCTGCTTGCATCGTCGTTCTATCACTGCATGAAACCGTCGACGCACTACCTGGTTCTCGTTGGTAAAAAGTGCTACGAACTCCGTGGTGCTATGCGCTTGCTGAAAGAATTGTATGCATTCGTCTCCTCGACGTTGATCACTATCATCTTTGGCAGGATGGAGATGCGGGAAAATGATTCGGTTTTCGATACGCAGCTGAAACTTTTCTCGGAAGTTCCAGCACTATGCAAACGAGTCATCTTCAAGAACATCATATTGAGGTTTATTTTCGGTGCAGATCGAGAATCTTTATGGGATGCACAAATGCCGTACCGAGATTTGCGCGTTGCGTTCGGCGCTTTCAGTGCAGTTTCCCCGGCAGAAGCTATGGATGTCCTGGAACGAGCCGCTGAAAGCTTTGCTGATCCAAAGCACCAGAATGCTTTGGACCGTGTATCGAAGTGGATTCGGTACTGCGATACGGGCAATCCGTATGCTGCTCAAGATATACAACGATCTCACCAAAATGATATAGTTTCTGTAAGTTTAAAAATTCATTTATAACGTTGTTTGACGAGCGGTTGCCATGAATATAGGTTAGATGACCTTATTTTTACCATCCATATTTTTTTAGGTGTTAAAGGTCTGGCAAAGGGGAGACGCCAGGTTTGGTCCTACTGCTTCCTGGAAAGATGTTCAAGCCGCAAGACTCGATGCGAATCTGCTGACCTTGCGCAACTGCACAATTACCGCTCTGGTCTGCCTTGAGAGAAGTATGTTCGATTATCCCGTCGATGAACTGGTGGATGCCAACACAAGTAGCGATGATAGCACAGATGAGACGGAAAGCAGTTATGGAAATGATGACGAGAGTAGCAGTGAAGAGTGATATACTGGAGTTTAATAAAATTTTGTTCCTGTGTTTATGTTAAGATTACTCCAACTTGTTAATGCCATTGTTATCAGAATGTGATTCGAATCTTGCATAAATCTGATGCGGAGAACCAGAGATAAAAACGTTTTTTTTGCTTTCTGTTCGTCTTTGCTGGAATACGTTTTTACTGGAGTTGATAGTATAGAAAGTTCGTGTCTGTGTTATACTATAATTTGTTCGGATCAAAGTTAAAGGTTTTCTGTAAAATTAAAGTTTTCGATATCTTTGCCCAAAAATGCACTGCGAGTGGCCAAAAATTCTGCTTTAGCACGTAACATATCATTCGAATTCCGAAATAAGTGCAACGTGGTCATGGCCAGCGATGCTGCAGCGCTCAAAGTTTTGTCGAAAGCTTCTTCCGTGCGCGCCATTTCCCGAAACTCTTCGGTGTGGATCATGATTGCTTTTCCGATAGCATAACACGGATGGATCGAAGGTATGGCAGCGGAGACGCAACCCATATCCGTAGACCCGTAAAAATCACTTGGTTTACTACTGAATAATATTCCTTCGCCCGCGGCATAGTGCTGGAACAGGTCGCACAGAACCTCGTTGTGCAGTATGCCACAAACCGGCGGAAGCGTATTTTTTACATCCACGCTGCATCCAGCGGCTTCCGCTCCCGCTTCGCAGCAGCGGGTCACCTTTTCGGTCAAGACGTGCAGATCAGCCTGCTTCTGGGCTCGAACAAGAAAACTCAGTTTAGCAAATTCCGGAATAGCATTGGGAGTTGTGCCGCCGTGGGCTATGGTGCAACCAATGCGATGGTCGTGCGGAATTTGTTGCCGCAGCAAAGAGAAATGGTTATATGCGGCTATAGCACCGTCCAACGCATTTTTGCCATCCCATGGGCCACATGAAGCATGAGCGGATTTTCCATAAAACTCTACTTGCAGCTGTCAAAGATATAATTTTACTTTAATAATATTCAGTAATGTACCATAATTATATATTAATATTCAATATACTGCCCTCGTGCTATAGCTATGCTCACTTCCACATAAATGCGGTCATGCACAATTATAATTAACGCTCAGCTAATGTATAGAGTGTAGTGCGCTGTTAAACTTTCAAAGTCAATAGGACACTTTGGTTTAAACGACTAAACGTTAATAAACTGTATTCAAAAATTTTCTGTTTCCCAAAGTTTACTTACATCATTAATGCCCAGGGCCAACGGTTTCAAGTCGTTTGAGGGGAAAGGATGCACCATCATCGCACACTCCACACCAGCAAATGCACTTTTTTTCAACATTCGCAATTTCCCCACTCCTCCTTCTTCCGCAGGAGTACCGAGGATTACTACCTGAAAGCATGCAAATCACAAGTACGTATAACGCTTAATTTCGTACAAATACCAAACTGTTGGTGTAGATTGCTTTTGTATTATGGGCTATATCTTTCATCATTTTTGTTCAGAGTTTCCGAATACACGTGCACGTGTAGTGAAAAAATACGTTTCTCACACAATATTTTAAGTACACATTGTGCTATACCTTGCCATTAACTTCCGGATGGTCATTGGTATTATCTGATTTCAGCAAGCGTTTTAACACTAACGCTGCAGCGATGCCGGCCGTCGCGATGAGATTGTGTCCGCAGGCATGTCCAATAACCGGAAGTGCGTCATATTCACAGATTATTCCCACGGTATGATGGATTCGAGGATTGAAATTTTTGCTGGAACATTCCGCACGAAATGCTGTACTTATACCCCCAAATTTCGCCTCCACCTGGAAATTGTGAGTTTCCAGCACAGAAGTTAATAAATCATGAGCAAAAAACTCTTCGTACAAAGTTTCTGGATGATCCCAGATTTGGGTGCTGATATGGCGGAGTAGGTTACGGTGGGCCGCTAATTCTTCACGAACTAAGGCTTGGAACATTCTACTTTGTACTTCAACAATTTTCATATAATTCGAAAGTAGCTCCAAAATCCATGCACTGTACGAAATTAATTTTTTAAGGAATTGATGAAAATTTCCAGTGGTTTCACCCAAAAACTATAAAAACAAACGACAAAAATGTGTACATACTCGGCTGCAGTACATCTAAGCTAGGCTAAGTGCACCTAATGTTTGGCATAAATTATCTCCAAATACGCCTTTTATTTCTCAATATGTTGACACCTTTACAGTCACAGTTTAAAGGCTCATCGCTCACCATCAGTAAATATGGTAAGTCTGTAAGTACGCCAGCTGCTGTATTAAAGCCCGCATTCTACTAGGACCAGCCACCAAGTTGTTCGATTGCGCACTAAACTTTTTTGCTTCGTTGATACCGGTAATCAATTAGTAGTTGATTTCGCCAAACGTTGTGCACTTTGAACCTGCAGGCGTTTCAATGATAACGAAAATGTTCGCTTATGGTTTCAAGGCGCTTCGAACAGTACTCGTAGTCTAAATTTTTGCTGCATCCAATTTTTTGCGCAGTGAACCAATTAAAAAATTTTTTGTCATAACACAATAATCAAAACTTTTCATCTGTAATCGAATATAAAATAAATCTCAAATAAAACAATCACAATTACCAAAATCATTTCAAACCAAGAGTCATAAATAGCAAGCATCACTAACACGTGTGGCAAAACATTATCCAGTAAAGCTTTTCTTCTTTTGTTCGAACTCCAATTTCGCCTTGTCGCGTAGCTCTTTGCTTTGGTACAGCTCAATGGCAGTGAAAGCCATAGCCTTGGCCGCGTTTAAAATGTACGGCTGGGCTTGTGGACTTCCGGCCTGCTTTGCCATGTCTTTGGTGTGAATAAGATACTGCTGTCCAATGAAGACACACGGGTGAATGCTGGGCACCGTAATGGACACGTTACCCATGTCGGTCGAACCGTAAAATCCCGGAACATTTTCCGGGAATTCCATCCCTAAACAATTAACACTCACACAATTTTCCATTACTGAAAGCAGGTACTTTCCTACCTTCTGCAGCAGCATATTTCTTATAAAGAGCAGACATTGTGGAATTATGCAGCATTCCTGTGTATGGTCGTCCTTCCCATTCGATTTCCATGGTACATCCTAAAACGAATAACAAAAAGGCAATACATATTACATAGTATCACGATCACTGCTGCCCGAAACCGAATCAGATAAGCTTCAAGGTCAACAACTTATGTAGCCATAAAAACGATAAAACTGGAGCTTTACAGTTTACGCCCAGTCAGCTTCAGTAATCTCGCGATAGTGAACGCTGCGCTGTGAAATCTGAGCAATAAAATGTTCTTACCCGTAGCTTTAGCAGCAGCATTAAATATATCCATCAACCGGGTTTTGAGCACTTGCATATCAGCCGCATTTTGCGTTCGCATATAATAGTGTGATACTGTCAAATCCGGAATGATATTCGGCTTCGCACCACCGTTCAGAATGACGGCATGCACGCGCCAATTGGGTTTCATCTGCTGTCGAAACAACGATACGTCCTGATACGCGGCAACTGCAGCATCCAGAGCGTTAATGCCTTCCCAAGGTCCGCAGGAAGCATGCGCCGCTTTCCCGTGATACTTCACGTAACACTTTAAAACAAAAACCGGCGCACAAATTATTATTCTGCCGAATTCTAAGCAAACAGCATCGGTATAGTGCCTTTTAATCATTACATACACACAAATAAAACTAAAGTATCGATGTATTTCGCAAGATGAGCAAAAAGGGCCCGTCCGAATAACCAAATCAAGCGATAGAAGCCGACAATGCTTCTACCGTTCGTGGCATTCAGTTGCTCAAACACTTACGCGTTCTATTCCGAGGATAATCGGTTCCAAATCGTTCCAGGGGAATGGATGCACCATCATGGCAAAATCAATGTCATCGAATGCAGAAGCTCGGATAAGATCCACTTTACCGCCACCGCCCTCTTCAGCTGGACACCCCAACACCACCAGCTACAATACAAACTGCATGAACCGGGAATAAGATTGTGCGGGGAGAACCACGATTTGCTGTTCGTTCAGTTCGCGTTCACCAAATCTTACGAAAAATAAATTCGAAGCAAAGCACAATTAACGTCAGGCAGCAACGATAAATCAAATAAGACCACTAATATTAACTACGGGAGCAACAGTGTCACATTTCAATGGTCACATTATATCTAATAATAAATAATTATAATTATATGCCTTTGTAATCAAATTTTATAATACTGTAACTTGTAATTGCTCGTAGTAGTACTGTATCTACTACTTAGCTACTACGATATTAGTAATACTTACGCGTCCTTCCACAGAACCAGCGTCCGACTGATTTCTTAAAATATCTTGCAAGGCGAGACCAGCGGCAATACCTGATTCTGTTAATACCAATAAAAATATCCGTCGTACATTTCTTCTGGAGAAAGCTCACTGCACAAGAAGACAAACCTGCAATAAGGTTGTGCCCGCATGCATGTCCAATTTCCGGTAGTGCATCATACTCGCACAGTACCGCGATAGTTGCATGCAGCGACGGATCATACTTCGCACTCTGGAATTCAGCTCGAAATGCTGTATCCAGTTCCTTGTACTTTCTAGTAACGGTGAACTTCTCCTTCTCCAGAAAATCCGTGAGAAGCTGGTGCGCTTTGTACTCTTTGTAAAGGAGTTCGGGATTGTTCCATAGTTCCTGACTAATGTCGTTCAAAGCGTTTTCGTAGCGTTTCACGACAGCATCAATTTGTTTCTGAAATACAGCCATGCTGGCGATCTTCTCTGCAACAGTAAAACAGAATTTAAGACATGGATCGAGATTTTACCCATAACAAAACGAGATCGAGATTTTTTCTGCATAACAAAACGACCGTCACGAATAGAAATTAAGCTGATTTCTCATTAACCAGGACTGCAGAGACACGAATACACGTACCAAAGTTCGGAATATCTATAAGAGTGAAATGGTATAAGTTTATAACCGTAAAAGTGTAAGCACGTTCTGGGAAGTGCATCCAATTCCACGCTGATGTCAAAGCTCTATTTAATCACTTCTATAGGGTACTTACTTTGAAAGCAACGATTCCCTGTTCGAACTTTGAAACCCAGAACAATCAAATCGTCCGATTTACGATCCCCATCCACATTTCACTTGCAGCTTCGAGGTAAGAACTATCACAGCTGTAGCGGTATTTCTCCGTGGAAGCGCCGGGCCGAACTTCTACCAAGGGGATAAACGATAACATCAGCAGCCACTTGACCACTTCCGTGGCTTCGTACGCTCGGTGTGGTTAGCACGCACCAGGTAGCGATTATTATTGATGATAAGTGCCTAAGTCATAAAAACAAAACACTTCACAAAGACGATAAATGTAACTTACCTAATGGCTAATTTAATCTTTCAGCAAATATATATCGTAGGATTAGGGCACTTTTTTGATCCTTTTTTTGGCAGAACAACCCGTTACAACCATGATAGTGTTACGTTTAGGTTGTTGGTGCGCGTTGGAGGATCAGCATAACGTTGAAGTAAAAATGCTTTGTCCGCTACAGGTGGCGATTTCAGAAAAACCTTCAATACGAGTCAATATTAGTCAGTGCCACGGTCAGTTTCTACTGGCTAGCAGCAGCTCCTACTGCTATACAGCCTATGCCTGCTAGTTTTGCGATAAACTTATGGTTGTTATGATCTTATCGTTACTGACTTTTGAACTTCAGAACTTATCCCACACAGCGTAACATTCGCGAAAGGAATTATGGGCGACGCGAAGGATTCGCAGGGAAGCAATGGAATATTGAGCTCTTCTAACATGTGGCTAGCATCGGGAGCTTGTTTGGGTTTCGCGCTTGGCTGGATTCTGCGGGGAAGAACCGGGTCGTCTGTATTTCGGAAAATCCGTACAGTTGCGAATTATGCAGCTGCGCATGGAAATGTGAGTTTCTTTCTTTGATAACGATAGCTGTACGCCTGTACCTTGCTTTCCAATGGCCAACTGTGCGTGATAATAGTTGTTGTTCAGGTGCCGCAAACTAAACTCGTCCTGGTGGCTCGTGGCGATCTGGATATGTCAAGAGGAAAATTAGCAGCTCATTGCGCCCACGCCGCAGTTGGGGCCGTGGAAAATTTTAACGCTGATCGTGCGATTTTACAGCTATGGCTGAGTACCGGACAAGCTAAAGTGGTGCTGCGAGGACGTGATGCCAAACATTTGAACGATATCGAAGCTACTTGCAAGGCCAGCGGGTTAAATGCATTTTTGGTGCACGACGCTGGTCGTACGGAACTGGCAGCGGGAACGTCCACTGTCTTGGCTGTCGGACCAGCAGAAGTGCAGAAGATCGACACCGTTACTCGATCCCTGAAACTGCTATGAACAGACGGTATATTATTGGTGCGCGGCTTGTACCTGCTTTTTTTGTGAATTTTTTGTGAAAACTACATAAGACTGTATTAAACTTAAGAAATATGTGAGAATGCCGAATTGTACCCGGCTTGGCTACTCAATAAACAATCAATCAATCAATATCTAAAAATCAATTTTAAAAGTTTGACTAAACTACTAGTAATTCATTGTTAGTGAGTGGTTTCTTTGCTAAAAATCTCGGTTTCCAGTGGGAGACGGTTTTGGTAGGGCTTGTTGGTTTTTGTTTGTTGTTACCTTGGAGAAATTTGTTGTTTTGTAATACGAGCAGTCCTCCTAGCATGACGTATATGCGTGAGTAAGATTAATTGCACTGCGACAACTGAATTTGGATACTTTTTAGCTTGTTGGCAAAATGAAGCCCGAGCTGACTGACTGGATCATTATCCATGTTTCCATTGTCCGTACGCCAAAACAGGCGAAATCCGAAGATCTTGTTCTGGAACGCCTATTAGAAGACGCCGAAGCCAATCTGCAGTGGAAGCACTACTATCTGGAAGAGCGCGTGCGTCTTCTTCCCGAAGGCTTATGGTTTATGAAAAAGACTTTGTATCGTCGACTGCAGATTGTGGCCGCATATCTACATGCTTTAAAGAGTCGTCGATTACAAGATGGAAAGTCAACGCATTGTATTCCTGTTACTTTAATGGTGGAATTGCTTCTGAAACCCGTCAGACCCGTAGATTTTGGAGATATTGATAATGTTTTGCGGGCGACGGCAGTGCCCTTTTCTCCGGAACTGCGATTCGATAGCATGCGAAGGGACGTCATTCGTATCATGTCCTATGGAGAACTGAAGGCGCTGCGAGTGTTGATAAAAATGCACATCCGTACGCCGATCCTGAGGCCCAGTCGAGCGGTTGGAAATGGTGAGAGCGATTATGACAGCGACGAAGACATCGTCAAAGGATCGGAGAAATGGATCGAAAAACAGATGAGAATTGAAGATACGGATGGAAACAAACTGTTGAATTCGGGCCGGTCGACGATTGCGCATATTGAGGTAATGCTAGTGAAACCAGTTTTGTTTTCAAGATGACCGTACTTTATAACTGTTTTTTTATTTTTTTCGAAATGCAGTACCTAAGTATTCCCAGCCTTGGACAAATTTTTTGCGTTGCTGTTTTTATGACATTCGTACTTATTATTAAAATCACATCTGTGCTTTTATTTACTTGTCATCATGTGTTTTCTCTTTCCGTATTTGACCTTGTTCATCATTATTGGCGCTGGGACGATGATTTTTAATCAGGCAATTTGCGACAGTTTTAGGTTAACAGAGAAATAAAATGTGCTTGTGAGCTTAGACTAATTGTGATATTCCATATTAATGAAAGCTTACTAATTAAGAAATACTTACTCCCGTTTTCATGGATATGTTCCGACTTTTTGAAAAACGTTACGGTTACATACTATACTGAGTTTAGAACGTTGACAATTTACAAGGTTTCTTAGAACAGCTTCAAGTTTCAGAACGCATGCGTTTGTGTTGCCAGTCGCGGTCCGTGTGGTGGTAGATCTGGGCGCACTCTCTGGAGCTGCAAAATTATTAATTAATTAAAACTTAAGTTAGTCAATTTACATTGTACATAAGCTGACCGTGAGTTATTTCGACCGCACGCTAACATTATCATATTGTAATTTAGCTAGAAGTATAGCTGAACTCGTTCGACGCGTACCACTCCTCCAAGACGTGCTAAGCAATGAGCCACAGCCGATGGGTCTTTGCGCTCTTGAAGATCGATTGTCTGAAACAGATCTGTTCCAGGAACACCAATCTGGACGCACGCTTCCGTAAACAGTCCAATATTTTCTCGTTGTTTAGCCGGCTGATCGCTTGGTTTGTACTTCGTCATCAGGTCCGGCCGAATCCTTTGCATGAAGCTGAACAATTACAACGCAACATTGCACCAAAAACCCAAAAATGATGCAAAGAATTCTCGAATTTAATTTTAATTACTTATACTGCATGTACCAACAAAACGTCGAACGAGGCTTCTAAATTTTCATCAGGGCCTGATGAGGTAATACTGGTAGAGTAGTAATAGTAATGTACTTTTAAATAAACGAACGTTTGCTAAATGCTAATAATGCCAGCTTTTGTTAGGGTTATATTTAGAACCTAAATGGAGCCTATGAAAATCGTGTATCGTATAATTGAATCGTAGCCAGTAAATCGTAATCGACATACTGGTCGCAGTCCATATAGGTATAACTAACAAAAACCGCTAATGGTAAGCACGAAAACAGCTAAAGCGTCTGATTCCGGTATCTAACAGTGCTCCAGTTCCAAATGGAACACTACATACGGTGCATTACTGAAAGGTCACAGACCAAACCGTTCGAAATTATCGTTATTAAAGTATTAGCAAATTGTCAATCCAGTACAAAAAAGTGACTGCATGACACGCTAAACACTACACCCGTGTTACCATGAATATGTGGCTGTCAGTTTTTCCTGATAAATTTGCTGTTAAACATCTTCTGCCGGATGTGATTCCGCTACTTACCGGCACAAAACATTTCCATCTCGCAGAATATCATCAAAATTCCCTTGCGGAACTGGTTCGCCTAGGATACTAAAGACCCACTGCAAGGCAGTCTGTTCGTCTTCGTGATTTCTTTGCGGTCCGAACTATAACAAAGCATGCAGCATTTATAGTTGTTTGATATGAAAGGTTTGTTTTAATTGCACACGTACTCTAGAATTTTCTGACGCAGCATGTACATTGCGCATATATTAGTACACTGCCCATTAAAAATGACATTATATGATTTGGCAACTTACCCCACGACCCATGTTTATCCTGCAGTATTACGATGCAATATTATCGTCAAGCAGCAGACAGTCAGACAACTTAAACCTGCAAATGACCAAAGCGTTAGGCATATGGATCAGCAAATCCAAAATTTATCTGTTTTATATTGTCGTTACAGAGGGTCAACGATACGTAACACAGCTACCTATACTGTTATGAATCACGATTTAGATATGTACATATAAGCACAAAGATTAATTATTGTTCATTCGCTTACCGGCTAATATTATTATACGATGTTCTGCAAATATCTAACGTAATAGGCATGCACAGCTTATATTCCCGGTCCAAACAGTGCCGAGTTGTTGCGACTAAAAGACGCTAGTGTACTAGTGTCGCTGGCAAAACCAAAAACAAAAAATGTTGTCGAAGTGCAAATGTCTGAATCAGTCAACTGATGATTGCGATGGTGATACTTCATGAGTAACGATTTTGAATTAGTAATGTGTAAAACCAAAGTGTATTCATGAATAATTATGCTTCCGGCACTGAGGATGCAACCGCTCCAATCCGCTGCACCGCACATACGCCTGTATCCGATTTCTTTGAGCAGACTAGTTACGACGTTTGTTAGCATTATATTTAGAACCTAAATGGAGCTTAGTTAGCGCTCTAAATCATTTTTGACGCAGTTATAAACGTTTTAGCATAGTAATTTAACAGCTGGGTTTTCTCAACCATAATAAATTTTTTGCCGTTCCTAGATGTACAATATGTGTCTGTGATTGCAGTTATTACGATAAATCGGTAATTAATAAAAATATACTATTGTTGTGTCTTCATTTTCTAGAAGAACTGTTGGTAGACAAGACACAGAAAGCATAAACAATTGTCTTTTACATTATATGTATCTATAGAGGTTTAAATACATATTGACCGGCAAATTACATTGGAGGATTACATCATAGTACATAGGGACATCATATTAATCGTTCCTAGATGTACTGTACAATTGCGTCTATTAATCGTTCCTAACTGTTTACCGTTCCGAGTCAGATTCGCTGTGCAGACTAGTCCGTATATTATACTAACTTAAACTCCAGCGAACTTTGCCGAATCGTTGTTTGCTTATAATTTTTCACACACACATTATATTTAAAATATATCTATAGTCCCTTGACATTTTTTTTGTTGTTTTAGATATAAATGGTTTTTATTTATTTTTGCCATATGCCTACGGTAGTGTGTCACGAAGGATGCATGTCAAAAAACACGTCACATACGCCTTCTGACAGCAGCGGAAGCGCATCTGTTTACCAACTAAAAGCAACTGTCCAAAAATGGCTGGGATGATCAAAAATAGATCAAGCGTGTGTAAGTAAGTCTGGTTTAGACTAGCAAAACACAAAGCTAAAGGCATCGCAATGTCAATAGAACATTTTGCCAGGCGCTAACTGTTCCGTCGTAAACTGCCTTTCTTGCTGTTCACTGAGCTTGGGTCCATGAGGTGGCAAATCTGGTCTGGTCTTTTGCAACTATGACAAAGAAAACGTTACAGAAAAACGATCAAAGGTCAATGAAAGTGCTAAAAATATTTTCAGAAAATTTGCAGGTAGAATTGAACTTACTTTTTACTATAAACATCAGAATTAATTAATGAACGGGACTGTTACCGATATGTTTACAACTGCGGTGAATTTAAAGGCGTTGAACTACTCGTAGCTCTGGAAATTGTAGGTTAACAAATCGTATGAATTTTTTAAACAAGCAATAAAAGCATGTCTTTACTGTAATAAGAAATTAGATTACAATTTATACATTGCGCTATTAAAGGAATTCACTTTTGCGTTCAGTTCACTTACTATTCCTCCAAGCCGAGATAAAGTATTAGCCACGGCAGCCGGGTCTTTACCTTCGAAAAGGTCAATCGTCTGGAAAAGGTCTGTAAGCAAGCACAAATTAAATGAAACATGTTGATTTAAATCTATCTAACGATTTTTAAAACTAATTATGAAAATCTTAGCCGTTCAAGCACTTTGTTATCAAAAGAGCGTAGAGGTCTGTATTACGGTAAAACTGCTAATCTACTGTAAATACTGTAGATACTAACCGGTTTCCGGCACTCCCATCTGCTCGCAAGCTTTGTTGAATAGGCTAATGTTTTCGCGTTGCTTCGCGCCTTGTTCAGATGGTTTGTACTTGGTAATCAGCTCGGGTCGAATTTTTTGCATAAATCTGTAATTTTAAAAACTAAAGCAGAGAGTAAAGCATTGCTTAAATAGACCAGCCAGATCATTACCGATCAAGAAACGTTTGAAATCACTGTTATATTAAACTTACAGTTTATATGAGTGTAAAACTACTACTCTAAAAGCTTTTTCAATTTTGTTGGATTGATTGTAGAAGTACTGTATCAAGAAATTTCTTAATGAAGTGTCTTACCTGCAAAGAACATTACCGTCCTTCAATATTGCTTCGAAATCTCCCTGTGGTGCGGGTTCGCCCAAAATAGCGAATACCCATTGCAAAGCGGCTTGTTCGTCTGCCTGATTGCGTTTCAGTGCTTGCTAAAAATAAAAAAAACCTGCAAATTAATATAACGCTGTTGTATCAACTACCAGTTAGACATCGCGAGACTGCTGCGTGACCTTTGGGAGATCTAATAGATTGTACGAGACTTACATGTCGACCCATGGTTGCTCCTGTCGGATAAGAATCCTAATTAATTTATCGAATCAGTTATCCTATAGGCCCGTCTCTTTCTGGAAAGCAGCAGTGTAGCTCAAACTTCAGTCTTACGAGATAATCTGCATGGATGAGGTCGATGTATATATGCTGCCTGTGAGCCATATATATATGTGCGAATTTTGCACGTGAATTGTTTTTTTGCAAACCCGTGCGAATCATTTCCCAAACCATACATATGACTCAGACTCAAAATCCTATAATTATATCTAGACTGAGCAAGTCATCTTGCGTGCGAAGCCATAAAAATGCGGGTAATGTTTGTATCATAGTAATTACGTGGCTGCTGCAAATACAGATGCCGATGATCTTCCCTAGTGTGTCAAACAGTACCGTATGTTTGCATTGGACAACACTTTTTCATCGGAGCGGAGTGCTTACCGTTAGTTCCCAAACGCTTTAAAAGCACCCTTTAAGGAAAACTAAAGTGGTGATTAGACGGCCCCGTGTGTGGGTGTCAGTACGTGTAAGTTCATCTATTATTAATGCTAGTAGCTGAAGAGTTTTATTACTGTAATAAGTTTGTAGGTAGGTACGTATTGAACATTGTTCAATAGCCAGACATAACGGCACACATACACAGCAAGCATGTACAATACATAGCGAACTGTTTCATATTCATATTTTACTTGCAGAAAGCGGTTCCAAGAAATCCTCGAAAGCCATTGAAACTTTCCATATCAAAACTAAATTCAATACACTTGTACTGAACTTTTTTGAATTCAAACGTGAGTTCCGTCCATTTCGTTTCCTTGCACGGCTGCACCATAACCTTGAGGAAGTTTGATTTCGACCGGCTTTCTCGCTTCGAACGATGCCTGACTGATAGGCGTTACTGCATAATGTAATGGTGGCTTCGGAAGAGGATACTCTACCAGTGCCACCCACAACTCCAACTTCTGCCAGGGATCCACATGCTCCGGAAAAATAATATCAAAGTGAACATGAAGATCACCAAACGTCATTTTCCCAGCATCTTTTGCCAGTCCCTCGCCGATCAGTACTTTTGCGGTACCGGGATGGATTAGTTCTGTTAAATTGACCAATATCATTCGACCATCCAGGTGTCGAATTTGAACTGGACCAACGCCCATCGCATCAGCTAAACTGATCTGTAAAACTGACAATCGCACAAACACATAATTAATATTAATTATACAGGATTATTATTACACAGTTACTGTAACTGCCAAATCATGGCCTATCTACAGTTACAGATAGATATGTATTTAACTGTTGTAGTTTACTTCTAATGGTAAGGTATTTTGTGGCGGTGTTCTTATGGTTAGCCGATTGATTAAGATCGATATTGAAGAGTTGCAGATACTGTAGACGTGCGAGATGCAGTTGTTTCCCACACGTGCTTCGCAATTTGCTGCGCGAGTTCGTATTCAGTTACCGACAGTGTGAAAAAAATTTATCCGTAAATACGAATAATTTTGTAGCTGCAGAACACGAACAACCTTTGGAATATCATGGGTACTGTTTAATATTTATTATGGTACGACTTCGAAATTGCACTGTTTATAATTTGCTTACACTAACTGTGGTGTGAAGATCGAAATTTTGTAACCGGAAATTGGGATGGTCTTCTACGTTGATCTCAAACACCAACGGCGCAGTCTTTCGACAGTCGCTCCTGTTTTCCGGAGTAGAGTGCACAATGTGTGTTCCGTGTGTCCATCCCGGCAGGATTACCAAATCGACAAAACCCGTGTTGTGACCTGGTGTTTCGACGGTTTTGACTCTTCCATTGTATAACTCTTCCAAGGTCACGCGAACTTTTCGAACTTCAGTTTCCGGTGCCGGCGGTATTAAATCTTCCTCGCGAGCTTTCAGTAAATTTCGCAGATAAACTGCATCGTTTAATATCTGGAACAATAGAATCATACTAAAAAGTGCCTTCACATGCTGACCACTTCCTTAAAACTTTCGCAGCTGGCATATTCCTAATAACTTTAATGTAGTTCTAGTAATTAATACTACTGTACTGCTTTCTGGTATTCCATAGCCTAATATTCATGTGCAAGTGCTATGTTATGAAACCGGCTTATTACAGACATCTGGTAGAAAAAGAAATATGACGTGGGTAAATAAGTTCAAAAAACTTAAACTCAAACCGGTGTACCAGTCAAATAGCGGCTATCTGATTATTTGCTTTAAAAATGTATTAAAATTAAATTTGCGGAGCAGCATCTAACTTTAGGAATTCCGCTCTCCAAGTGCGCAAAATTTTGGAAAAATCTGACGGGATCTTCTTTGTTCTGTCGACTGTACAGGCCTTCGCGGAAATCGAATGACTTGTTGATGAATCCGTTCCTTGTTGCTTGTGGACCTAAAAAAAATTGTGCTCACACAGTCTGTAGTGCAGCAATAAAAATTAAACTTGAAACAGAAGTGGTTATTAATAGTCATAGCCTCAGTACTCAAGGTTCTTAATACCCAGTTTTTTACTTACATGTGATAGTTATTAAAAGTTAAGATTTTTTGTTATAGCCTCATAGGTATTTAAATACTGCACAACAGCATTGTCGCCTTATTCAAAGACATTTTTGCGGTTTATTAACGCTGGCACGGTCGTATGACTCAATTGTAAGCTCAATTTCATAGTAAAATATAACTGCATACTTATAGTCGTTTCAGCCAAACTACAGTACATACATATACTTATTCGAAATCTGAACATCCATGTAATTAAAGTTAGCATTTGTTGCTAATTTTTTGAAATACTGTACAGTGTATTATTTACTGAATATATTTTTAATTCGCACCGTAATAGTCGTAAATAGTCCGCGACTTGGAGTTGCCTAAGACTTCGTACGCGTCATTTAGTCTGGATAATTTGACCAATACTTTCTCTCGTTCTTCTGCACCATTAGACTTCTCTGCTTCGGAGTACAATGTTTTTGCACAGTAACGGTAAGCATTGTTCACCTGCTGGTGGGTTGCAGACCTGTCGACACCTAAAAGGTCATAGTAATCTGGCAGGTTGGTGACCACTTCCGCTCCACATTGTGGCGGTCTGCTGCGATGTGCCCGATCCTTTTTAAGAATCCTTTCATTTTTGAGTGAAAAAGCGATATCCAGATCTGATCCTGCTAGGATTGGGTCTGAAGATTCGGATGTGGCAACAGACATTCAAAAAAATTACGCAGAGGAAGTTCTTTCAGTTCATTATATATTGCGGCACCACACCACCGCGGTCGAACCATTTGTTTAGCGCTTACATTACGAGTAAAAGTATTACCATACTTTTGTACAGTAGGTAAATAAAACACATAAACAGAGCTGTACGCATCGTCTTATTGTGGTACGAGCTCCACATAAGACATGACATACCATTTTTATTTGGATCGGTTCCATAGATACGGCCGGACAAGGCGATCAAGCAATGTCGATAAAAATCTTCTGCATTGCACTGCATTAACCTATCAAATCGTCTCTAGACTTTATTTTAATTCCACCACCTTACTGCCAAAGCAGCAATATTTTATCAGCGAGAATAGCAGTTACAACACAGTCAAAGCAAAGCGAACGTGAGATTAACCAAAGACAGGCAAATTTAAATTAACATGATATAAACTATAAAGCATCTAAGCCGACAAATAACGCAAAACAAACTCAAAGCAACATCTCTAGCGAAATAATACCGATGTGCCAATCAATGCGTTTTGATTATTAACCAAATAAATTCCGTATAAACCATTTAACGCAGTCACTTTGCAGTTTTGAAGCAAATATCTTAATGATCCATGATGCGTAAGTTGCCAGAAACAATTTTGTTTTCCAGCAGTGCCCCAGATGGAATATCAATTCGTTCTCCATGATTGGCAATAATAATCACTGTACCTTTCAGGATAACACCTTTCCCAAATGTGACATCGCCCGATACGGTTAGATGATCCAAATCTAGCAAATCGGGGATCGTAGAGAAACGGTTCAAGAAATCGCGCACTTTTCCGAAATCCTTATCACCCAGTTTAACCAAAGGCACCGAAGGGAACACACGTTTGGGATTCATAATCAGCGTTCCTTGTTGGATACTATATAAATTACTCATAATCATCAGAAGGTCGTCCGTTTTCTTCACCGGCAAGAAACGGCGCCGTGGCACATTGATACCGCGGGCGCGATCGAAGTTCTTTACAGCGTCACCGCATGCGGTTTCCAACTGAATCACGTTGGCACCGGTGTCGATGTGCTTGTGGTTAACGATGATTTCCAACTGCATACTGTGCGCCTCCACCAAACGCTTAATGGCTTTGAGATTAACCCAGAGATTGTTCGTATTGAAGACTTTAAATTTCGAAATGCTTTTGAATTCATCCACCTGCCAAGGAAGAACAGGACAATTCAATGAAAACTTATTAAAGAAGAATTTCGTTCAATTTTTCCGGTTTTATTAAAGAACTGCAGTCTGATCACATGCAGCAGTAAGGCTGGACTTACATGTGATTTCGGTACTTGAGCAATTTCCAACAACCGAAGCTTATCTTCGTAAAGGATCAATGTTCCTCCCTTAACATCAGCCCGAGTTTTATCAGTTACTTCCATAACGAAATCCAGATTACGCGCATCAACGAGTCCCTCAGTGGCCTGCTGGGGATTCAGAAGCAGCTCCAAAATGCCTAAAAAGCAGTTAAAAATTCAAAACTCAAGATCTGAACGTAAAACTGCGAACATTTTCGCTGGTGAACATCAGCAGAACCAGTTCCTTACTGATGTCGACGGTGGCGCCCAGATTGTCAATATTCGACAGGAAGCAGTATTCCTTTCCTTCTTCGATGAAGCGGTCGAGGTAGCCACAATTGTAGAAGGCCTCGTAGAAATCACCGTGACCGGGAGGATACCACCTGTAAAACCCAGAAACACGTTAAAACCAAAACTTTAGCGCAACTTGAAAACTTCGGTTTCTACCGACGTGAAAATACCACCACCTGCGAAACTTACACTTCATTGGAAGAACCGCTAAGATTTTTGGCGATAGGCATCAGCGTTTCCCGATCGATACGGGGATAGCGACTCTGCAGGAAGGTGAAGATGCGCACACGTCGATGCTTGTAGCGGTGCAGGACTTGTTGGGTATCATCATGAGTGTTGAAAGAATTCATCAGAATCAACGGCACATCCACCCCGTAAGTCAGGTTCAGGCTCTCGATCTGATGGATGGTCATATCCAGGAACGTCAGATCGTTGCGCACCTGAATCAGCGACTTCGGCCCAGTGCAGCCCATACTCGTTCCCAAGCCTCCGTTCAACTTAACCACAACCAAACGGCTCAGCATGTTGGCGATAGCCTGCTTGTCTTCGGGGGCTTTGAGAGACGCATAGTCCAGCACGGCATTCTCGGGCAGGGACTGGATTTTGTCCCATTGGATGGCGGCACCCGATTCGAAGACGAAGCGCTTAAACAAACGAGAGAATCCATCGAACTCCTTGCGATCGCGTTCTGCCTTGCTGGGAGGAGCGGACTGCAGGAGCCTTTCCAGCTCCTGATTCAGATGCTCCACAGTGTTCTGTTTTTGAATGTCGACAAAGTCTCCCATTCTTGCTACTGTTTCCGACTCACGTTTTCCAGGATGACGTAGCGTGGAAATTTCCGAACTGGTGTTATTCACAGTGATGAATGTGGTTCTGTGAATATCACCAAACAACGCAAAACAGATCTGAATAGTCGCGGGATCCCCAGGCTGTAATAAAATCCGACAAAAACGGCTAAAGATTATACTGCTAAGGGCTGTGTCTATTGTCCCCGCGGCCACAGATAATAAACGAAAATTTCCCAGGAAGACTGTGGTTTTCGACTTTCACTTCTCCTTTTAGCAAAGGCGCCCTGGAGTTTTTATCGAGATGTGACAACCACTCAGTTAGCACGCTGATTCCAATACAGCAAATTGGAATTACTCGGCAATGGTATCAGAGCAGATTACCTGTAAAACAGAGCCAGTCGCCTCTTCTCGGCTGTAACGAAACTAAAGAGTTTCACTTTTTCAATTTTCCTTGAATTTCAGTGTGGAAGAATTCGAAAGATTTCCAGTTTTTGCGTTCTTTGTTTTGACTAATTTTAATAGATCATTCGATCACTTCCGGTTTTTCTTCTTCCTCGACTGTCGAACTGTAATCCAACGAGAATGAAGAAAAAGGTACGTTTGACTCTTGGAAATACGTAACAATGACACAATCCTAAATATTTTGAAGATTGCAGTGCTTTCCATTTTTCAATTGCAGGATCGTGCAACCATAAATGAATGTTTTTCGAAAACTTTCCTGCTTTCGAAATGACTTCGTTAGCGGTTAGAGTTTCTTAAAAGTTCTGGATTTTTTGTTTTAATTTGCTTTGTTGTTGGATGTATTAGCTGTGCTTGCGTCTAGTCAAAGGATTGACCATCATTTTGCACTTTCTCATTTCAGGTGTTGTTAATGGGCAAATCTGGATCTGGCAAGGTACTAGTAACACTTCAAAGTTTTCTGGAACACTAAATACGCGTCCCAAGAGCACGAATTGTGATTTTGGTTGTTCTTTTAATGTTTAAAATTTGAACCTTATTAATTAGTGTATTTCAGCGCGGGTATTTTTATATTGTCTTGGTTATTGCTGAATAAGATAATCAACTTTGACGAATTTTTTGTTTTTCTTTAGCGATCAGCGATCTGTTAAAAATTCTTGGTTTATTTGAAGTTTCTCTCAGTGATTCTAGCCCATAAAATTGTTTGTAAAGCATACATATATTCAGCATTCATATATTCATTTCCGACCTCAACAGTCAGTTGTAGATACAGTTAGGTACTTACCTAGCTCAGTTGTTAACTTTGAATTTGTTCACAGACCAGCATGCGTTCCATTATATTTGCCAATTATATTGCTCGCGACACACGCCGACTCGGAGCAACAAGTAAGTTTTTTTTATTTCTCTCCCGCAAAGTGTTCTACAACTGCAAGTGCAACAAATTTTCCAGTTGACGTGGAACATTCCCATGTGCGATTCTTGGGGAATTTGGTGCTGAATTTGTGGGATTGTGGTGGACAGGAGGCTTTTATGGAGAATTACTTCGCTAGTCAGCGTGACACCATTTTTCGCAATGTGGAAGTGCTCATTTACGTATTTGACGTGGAAAGCCGTGAACTAGACAAGGATATGCATTATTATCAATCGTGCTTGGAAGCCATTCTGCAAAACTCACCGGAAGCCAAAGTATTCTGCCTAATTCACAAAATGGATTTGGTCCAGGAAGACCAGCGCGATCGAGTATGATGACATTGTTTTTCTGTTTAAGCATAATTGCTGTAAGTTGGAGCAACGTTTTACTAATGAAGAGAATTTAATTTTGCAGGTTTTTAAGGATCGTGAAGACAATTTGACCAAACTGAGCAAACCACTGAAGTGCGTTTGTTTTCGCACGAGTATTTGGGATGAGACATTGTACAAAGCATGGTCCAGTATTGTGTATCAGCTAGTGCCAAACGTAGACATTTTGGAGCGGAATTTGCTACAGTTTGCTGAAATTATCGAAGCCGATGAAGTTTTGCTTTTTGAACGGGCTACATTCCTGGTCATATCCCATTGTCAGAGAAAACCTCACCGTGATGTGCATCGCTTTGAGAAAGTCAGCAATATCATCAAACAGTTCAAACTCAGCTGCACGAAACTTGCGGCTCAGTTTCAGAGCATGGAAGTGCGCAATGCGAATTTCGCAGCATACATGGATGTGTTCACTCCGAATACTTATGTGATGGTAGTGTGCAGCGATTCAACTATTCGTAAGTCACCCACATCAGTCACTTGTGACATTCAAGCTGTATTTATGTTGTTGTTTGCTGTCATTGTTTTCGTAAATCGTCACGCGTATCTTTTTTGACAGCCTCTGCTGCTATGCTGATAAATATACGAAATGCGCGGAAGCATTTCGAGAAGCTTGAACATCTGGATCAAGCACGCGCCACTTCTGCGATTTCCATGGGACGCTAAACCAGTTTCCACGGCCAAAAGTTTATTTGCTGAAATAACATGATTTACACAATTTATTAGAAGTACTGTTTTTTTATTATTTCTTTGGGCTTGCTGTGTAAGTAATTTTAAGTCACGAGGAGTGTATTCAGTGGTTCACCAGTTGTTTTTAACCCATCTGTGCAATTCTTTCGCAGGAATGTGATCTTATTAATTTTTTTGTTGGAACGATTCAGTTCATTAAACCGAAAACTCTAAACCAAGCATGGTCTACAGCAAACATGAATTTTCGGCAGTTTGACAAGTCAAAACTAAAAACTAGTGACCGCGCACCCTGCACTCGTCACCCGTGGTCAAAGTAAAAGCTCAAATCACGTTCTAATTCGCAAGAAGTAAGAAAAGCAGTATCAACAATTTACCAATTTTCAAGATGGTACTAGTACTACTTCTTTTTCAAGATGGTACTCAGTTGTAATTTTTCCAAATCCTTCACAATGGAATCCAGTCGTTTAATCTTATCAAGCTGGTTTTTCTCCATAACTTTCCCCGATGCTTGTTCTTGTTTCAAAACATTTATCTCCGCTAGTTTCTGTAATTAAAGAGAGCTGAAATTAAAGCAGGCCGACAGAGCGAAAGAATCTCAAAGCTGTAAGCGCAAGTAGTACTAACTGGTGAATTCATGAAAATATTTACCTTATTTAGACGGGCAATTTTTTTATCACGTTCTGGATCGCCTGATGACACCATCTGATTCTCATCACCATCGGATTCCGCAAGTCGTTCAGGCGATGCTGCTACAGGACGTGGAGCATTTTTATTCGGTTTAGGTTTCGGCGTTCGCTTCTCCGTATCCGGTTGGCTGGGACGCCTTTCCCCTTGGGATTCCGAGTTGCCGGTCCGCAAATGTGTGCTGTGGGAACCCTCGGTTTTAAGGGATGGTCTGCGTGGTGGTCCTGGTGGATACCGGGGGTATCGGGATGGGTACGATCCATAGGATGATGGTGAGCCCGAACCGAAATGGGAATCCGATGGACGACGATGGCCATAACCGGCATGATCTGCTCTAATGTTTTGGGGAGCACTACGCGGGACACCGGTATTTTCAGTGCCCTCGTCCCCTTCCCTTTTTTCGCCCTAAACGACAACACTGACTTTTTTATCAGCTCACATTAATTTAATCATAATCTAATTATTAGGCACTATCTTAGCTCATAAGGTTGTTGAAAGACCGTACGGCAACGAAAAAAATCACTATTTAATCCTGGCAATGCTCGTGCAAGTTCAGTAACACACTTCAACGACTCAAACTTTATGTAAGCAGGTAAGCACTTGTTAATTCGGCTAAAACTAAGTAAATTTTTTCCATTCAGAAAATCATGAACAACAAATCATCACAGTACTTGCCTCGCTTTCAGTCTTTGGCTTCTTTTTACGTTTAGCCTTTTTCTTTGCATCTTCATCCATCGTCAGTCCAGGTATGCCAGCCTTGTACCCCTGCCCAAACCCTGGACTGGATTGCACTTGTGCAGCGTAATGCACCGACGCTCCTGCTTCCGGTTCTAATCCCACAATGCCAACCCGGTTGCGCATCGACGGAGGAATGTAAGCCGCTGCTTTCTTTTGTTCGTTGGGCGTGAAGTTCTTCCCCAGCTCAACGGATGGATCCGGCGGTTTATACATACCCGGCGGAGCACGCCGCCAGCACACTTGGAACAATTCCCCAGCATATGGTTGGTCCAACAGTAACTGGCCAGTGTAGCTCCACACCTGATGCTTATTTCCCACTTTCAGCCGAGGCGATGTGGTAGCCACCAAGAACGTGGCGCCATCGGGCGCCCATTCAATGTACGTCATGTATTCGGCATCATGACTGCACACTTTCTTCATATGGGTCATATCCCACACTTCCAGCGCCCCACGAATATTCCCGTGTCCGTACAATACCAGCAAATTACCGAATGGGTTGTACATCAGACCGTTGCGATACTGCGATGCCCCGAAAGTATGGACCCGATCACCGCGTTTGTTGAAAATGCAGGTTTTCCCAGGCATGTAGCCGTAGATGACGCAAAACGATTCACCATTGGGATTCCACTCCCAAGCGTGCACCGGACCCTCTTGATCCAAGCTGATAACCAGTGAGTCACTCGAGGTATTCATTAAAAACAGCTGCGACGATCCATAATACGATTTTTCATCCACGTCCGTTGCAGCCAGGAAAAGAACATGAGTACCTGGAAATGTTAAGATTATGCACCGAATGCGGAGAATAACGTAAAAAAAGCAATTATATCCAGGCTTCCAGCTGTACCTTGGGCGTTCCACTTGAAAACAACTTGATCTTCTTTCATTACGCTACGGGCAGCTAGAGCAGTGGCGGGATCGTCGATGCTTGGATAGCGATATAATCGTACAAAACCGGGTGTGCTTTTGTATGGATTAAAGACGATGACGTGGTAAGGCTTCGATACCGGTGAGATGGAAATTTCACCAATCTTGTTGTTCTTCGGGACGCACACAGGAGTACCTAAAGAGTAACATATAGTGAGCTCCACGATATCAGCACTCAAAACTTTGCGATTTCAGCATACTGAAATCTGGATCACCGAATACGTAAGTTTGATCTTTTCCCATCAAAAAAAGAAGCTTGTCGTCGCTGGACCACGTAATTTTCCTGCAAAAGAACTTCCTAATTGCCGAACGAAAAAATACATTTAACTACTTGCGCTTACCATGTTGTTTCCAACTGCGAATAGACGGCCTTGACCGTCCTGCTCTTCAAGTCGTACACCGTGCAACTGTTATCTTCCTTTTTCGATGGCGCATCCCATAAAACCAGATATCCCTCCTAAGATTACCACAATAATCATCACAACGCACTTTCGCACATCGGTAAACCATTGTTTTCCAAGGAAGAAAACGCACTCAATAATTTAATTTCAATTAATAATGCGATCAAGGTATGCAGCTATGTATGGTGCAGGCTTGCAGTTATGATGGTACATTTTCCTACCTGCGGCGAAAACGCAGCATCGCGAACAAGAACGGTTCCCTCACCCAGTTCCAGGGTTTCTTGGTTCTGGATATCGATCAATTGCACCCTAAATTACATCAAATGATGATCAATCCAGACACTGTTTGTGAGGAAATCGAAAAATAAAATCCGAAGTCTGAACGCACAACAAAACCGGAGATGTCACAGTCACAGGATAAGTGCAGTTAACCGTACAACAGCGCTCATGTTCTTACCCAGTTGGAGTGTGGTATACCAAATATCGCCCGTGCGGGCTAAATACCATGAAACGACTATCCACTTTCACGCTGCAAAATAGGTCCGGACGTTAGGTACATTTACAATTTTAAGAAATATAGAATTAATACATAAAAAATCGCACAAAACAATATCACTATAAAAAAATTCGAGACTACCAACAAAACTGGGGAAATAATTTCATATATGATACACGATACAATAATTTATGACACACATCTCTAAATTCCAAGATTTTCAATTTTTTACAGGTAAAAAATTTTATGGTTTTACCGTTTACGGTTTTACCTGGTAAAAAACTCCACAGGCTGGTTATTCGGAGGGCCATACTGCAGCTGCACTCCCTGGGTTCCACGAACTGAAAATAAAATTCCTTAGACGTTTCATGCAATTCCAAAAATCTCATTATAATTTCCTCTCAAGAAAAGAAAACAATTCTATCAGTCATCAGATCCCCTTATCACTTCAAAAACCAAGTGCCAACTCAGCCCAATACTGCACAATGCAGAGTATGAACGGTACTGTAGGACGCTGGCAGCTGTAACCACTTACGTGCTAACATCAGAGGAGGCGCATCCGTTGTGGAAGCCATTCTTTAAATCAGATATTTTTTCTGGACTCTTCAGATGTGGATACTACTCGATGGAATTTGAAACCACTGGTCTCAGGTTCGCGGAACCAGTTCGTAAGCGCTGCCGTTCGCGAAGTGCGTCCTTCACGATTGTCGCGATTTGTGCGCTTTGGAAAATCACATACGTACGTCCGTAGTCCGTACGTACGAAAAGGCTGTGTTGTAGCAGAGTGGTTGTACGTAGTGTGTGCCGACACGTATAAAGTAACATGTTAAGCACGTAGAGATGAAGTCGTGCGGCCGTACCTCAGGCCGAAATTTCAAAAAGATTTTACAGTTTTACAAGCAAACGCGAAAAGTTTAAATTTTTTTCTTTATGATTCACTATAATTACGAAAAATTTAGAAACTTAGATGTATTGAAAGTTGGCACGGTCGGGCAACCCGGGGGACAACCGAATGGCGGCGAATAGTACTTTAACTTTACATATAAATACGGTATGCCAAAGGTTGACAATGACGTAGTCGTACGCAACTAGCGCACCTTCCACAGCATATGCCTATTGCCTGGGGAAAAGCTACAAAAATAATAAAATCATTTAAAACTTAAAACGTAAACACTAAAGTGACTAAACAGTTACTAAAGTAAAAATGAAAAATTTCATGGGATTACGTTGAAATAAGTTTATGAATGAGATAATTATGAGTTCTTGAATAGAAAGGACTTAGTTTTATGTTGGAACTGTAATATGGTATGTATGGGCACGCATCCAGGTTACTAACATAATTTACGTCTACACGTATTATGAATTTTATGATATTATCCTTTGACAGTTTGACTGATTTCTCAAGCGGGAGCTGGGTGGAAGCAGGAAGTTTTCAGTGTACTTTTCGTTGTGGACTCGCTCCTTCATTACCAGGCTAACACCAGTCATTATTCCTTCGGCATAATTGGCGAAAGCAATCTGTAATCATGTTTGGTGGGCGAGCAGCATCTCTTTTCAAACCGCGGTTTTTCACTGCGCCCGCAGTTCGCTCGAAATCGGATGTTTCTACCACAGTGATTCCGGAGGCCCCTACCACAATTGCACTGCAGGATAAAGATCGCATTGACCTAACAAAAAATAAGGCTCCAGAAGAGTTGCTGGAAGACGTAAAGACACATACAGGACAGGTGCTGTGAAATCTTTGTTCAAGTTGGCATTTATGGTGTCTTTAAATTTTGATCTGGTGTGGTTTACGTTTTATCATTAGGAGTTTTCTTTTGGATATTTTATTATTATCGACGCATTCCCATATTTTCCAGGAGTCTATGTCCGAAAGCTCTTTAAGTAGTTTTTGTTAGAAATTAATGCGTGACCATTTACTTACTGATTTACCCTTTGCGCCTATGGAATCGTTTTACTTTTGACAGCCACGTTTTGAAACGGGTGCGAATGGAAATATCTCAATTTTTTTTGTGGTTTTATAACTTATTACAATATTACTGCAAAATTAAGGTCTATAACGCATCCTTTCGCTGCTGAGATCCGCAACAACAGCGCAGTTCTCATATTTCGTGTAATAAACTTGCATTAAAAATTTATGTTTTATGTCTCATTGCAGAAGTGGGACAAAGGCGATTACAGACTGGTCCGGTTCGTTAATTTCCCAAAACTGGTGAGAGTAAAATTGTGTGTAAAATATACTAATAAAAAAGTAAATTTTAAAAAGTGGTGCATTTCCATTTTCTAGTAGGAACTAGACATTTCCGCTAGCGGTATAAATAACTCGTACCGTACTTATTATTGGTACTCGTACTACCGTTCACCGTAATATATTTATATATATTATCTATATTTTACTCTACCATCTGGGGTAGTTACAGTAAGTACTTATATTATTGATCACGGTTTATTGCTATTATCAATACTAAGTGAGGCTGTTATCATCCTGATGAACTAATGTTGAAGCGGTGGACGACTGTTTCAGTTCATGAAAAAAATTTTTTCGACAGGTTAACACGCGTCGGGCCATAGATTTAATTCACGAGGTGCCTCCTACGCCAGTTCATGGATCACGTACATTTTGTGACGGTGGTGGCGGACCTTTAGGCCATCCTAAAGTGTACATTAATGTTGTAAGTTGTTTTGTTAAACAGCATGTTGGTGTTAGCACTGTGAATTTTCAGCTTGGTTTCTTCTTCGAGTTCCGTTAACAGACGCTGTTTTACAGGATAAACCGGGAAACCACGCTTGCGGTTACTGTGGACTGCGATTTTTCAAAAGCGAAGACCATCATCATTAATCGGGAGTGGATGCTCCCAGCCTGTCAGTTGTGCAATAGCGGTTTAGCCTGCTATATTCTGTTTCGCTTTCACATACGTAACGTGCACCGAGTTTTATTTTAAGCGTAGATAGTGTGCAGGAAAGCCAGTCGGTGAGATGTATTAACGAAACATGAAAGGCATAATAATGCCAAATTTGCGCATTTACAAATTCTTTGGGTTTAGAACTGTACATAACTACAGACTGCAGTGATACAGAGTTATCTATCTTGAATAAAAGGATGAGACAAAGCATCACTCAAGGAAATCCGTTTTAAGGGATCCAATCCCAACATTTTATCCAACAAGTCGCGCAGTTGGCTCACTTTTTTGTACTGATCTTCTGGTAGATGTTGAGATCCGACTAGTTCTTTCAGAAGGTCAATAGTTGGTTGGATGTTGGTGACCACGCGAATCTTCTCCTGAAACGTGCAGAACTTTGGTATATTATCGAACAAAGTTGATCTAATCAATTCTAATAACGATTTACAAACGAGACAGGAAGCACCGTAGCAGTAAGTTCGCTATGTTGATTTCAATAAGTACAGCATCGTAACATGGAACTACCGAGTCACCGACAATATGTATCACAGCAAGCCAACGGGCTACTGAGTCCGTACATATCTACACTATAATACTTTATTATTATTTATTCGTAAACCACTTTACCTTTTGAGTAACCAAATCCAAATCCGCATACAGGAAATTTCCGTTAGAATCGAAATGAGCTTCTCTTAGAGTGCCTTTGCGGATAACCCGATTGGGGATCTTTCCCTTCACATCCATCATCAATTTTAACATCTGATTGTTGCTTTTGCCGGGAAACAATATTCGACCAGTGTACAACTCAAAAATAGTGGTGGCGGTACTCCACATGTCAATTCCGAAATCATACGGGCATCCGAGAACTGTAACACACCAATAGCAGTTACAAAAGATGAAGAATCAAAAATTACCGAAACGAAACTTGCACGAACAAAACTGACAGAAAAACTGGGCTTACTGATTTCCGGTGCACGGTAGAATCGACTGACCAGGTAAGGTGTGATTTCGCATTCATGAGCGTAGGACGCTGAGCCGTAGTCACACAACTTGACCACGAGTTTGCTCTCGTTCACTAAAATATTGTCAGGCTTTATATCGGCATGCAGAATATTGCAACGCTTCAGCATTTTCAGTGCCAAAATCAGTTGCTGACTGTAGGAACGAACAGCTTTAACGTGGAGTCCGACGTTTCGTCCAAACTTCTTCAAGACTTCTCTCAAATTCATACTGCAAAAGAACCGCTTTAAAATATAAAATTCCATCGCCAGATGTCGTATGGAAATAAATGCGTTTTGAATCGAAATAATTATTCTAATGACACTCACTTTAAGGGTTCACATACGAGACACAAATGCTTCTTGTGAAAAAAGCTCCGATGCAGTCGCATGATATGGAACTTATCTTCCCGGTCAGCATCATTCAGTTTTCTCAGAAATTCCAGTTCTCTTAGCCCGGTTTTATGCCTGCAAAAATTAGCACAATAAATTGACGACTTCAACGTTTCAAACGAACAGCAAGCCAATGCATATTGCGCTGCACAACTTACATAATCTCGTTGTTGCGGATGATCTTAATGGCCACCTGGTCATCTTTACCGCGAGCAGTGTCCCGTGCGCGAACAACATTACTGAACACTCCTTGACCAGTATAACCGAACACCTGGTACCGTCCATCCAGAAGTTCACCGACTCTGACTCCTAATAGGCCGAACATGCCCGTATCAACAATAAACCAGCGAATAACATGAAAAAACTCTCTTACGATAGTAGCCTTCGGCATCATCCCAGTTATCAGCCAGAGTCGAGTTTTCGTTCTTTCCACTTCCATTAGCCATATCAGCTGTTGTACCGGAATTCTGCAAACATTAAAAACTAATAAACCAGTGCAGCAATTCAAATTTTTATTCGACTCTAAAAGTTATGTCAAATTCAAGCTAGACTGTAAATTACACAATTCTGACCTGATAGTCCTCCGAAAACATATCCGATTCGGAGAACATATCGATATTCTGCTTCTGTGGGGCAACCAAACCCTTAGCGATACGCTTCCGCCACTCTCCAACCTGGTCCAATTCGGCCGCTAACTGCTGATCCTGACCTGCTTGATCCAGATCCTTCTGGTCCACATGTCGCAACTTATCGCGCAATCCGTCCTCCCAATCCTCGTCCGGACTATCGTGCACTTGGAAATCAGCATCCAGGGAGTCGGCTAGGCTCTTGCTAAGACTGGATGCAGGAGAAGGTTCACGTGATACCGAGTCATAAGAACGAGTCACCTGAGAGAGGATTTTATTGTGGATAACGGGGGGCTGAGATGGCTCTGATGATGGGGTGTCACGGGATTCTTTATTCAATTTGGACAAGAGCAGTTCGCGCTCACGTCGCCGACGCTCAATTACTGCCTCTTCGTCCTCTTCTTCATCGACTAAATCAACTGCCCTGGGGAAAAAAACATACTCCTTCAGTTCGAATTTTACGCGTTATAGTGTCAGGCTTCAGCTTGTCTATTAAATGCAAAATTTGTTAAACTAGAACAGTAATTATTCGTTCTAAATAAAATTAGTACCAAATTCTATTAATCGATAAAATTAATGTTTGGTGTTGTTTCACTTACTCTTCCTTCGGTTTTTTAGAATCCTTCCCGTGGGACACTATCTTCCCATTGTCAAGTTTTTTATCCCGTTTATCCGACGAATGCTTCGATGAAGCGTCTCTATCAGAGCGGTGGCGATCGCTGTACCTAGAGTGGTCGTGTGCTCTGGTCGACTGCGAGGAACGCTCCTTTTCGTTCCGTCCCTTCTTATCCGCAGCTCGTTCCCGGGAACGGGTACGACTACGTTTGCGTCTTTTTGGATCATTAGTGGAGGATGATACTTCCCTAATACGAGAATGGGAGGCATTGCGAGAGACTGAATTATGATCGTGACTACTTGACTGATGCTGTTTACGAACAGTTCTATCAGCGCTGCGTGATCTACTCCGCCGTTCACGAGTGGTCTTCCTCGAGCTCTCCAGATCCCTAGCTGATCGGGAAGAGCTGCAAAACATTTAGAATAATGTGATTAATGTCGGTAGTTTCTAGATAACAATTAACTGATAAAATCTCCATAAGCTTACCTCGATTTCACTCCGCTGATGGAATCTGTGGCTTTCACCCTGGTCGACATTGTCTCTATAACAGGACTACACTGAATCGTATTCTTTGCTCTCCGTAAGTATCTGGCGCTATGCTACGAAGCCAAACCTGAATCCTTATCCTGTAACTAAGGAATACTGGAAGCAGAATACACTGCGGAATTACCGAATCAATATCACTCCTAGACTGAAATTTTAAAGAATTCTCAACTCTTAAAAAAGGTCAAACAGTCAGACTGAAATTTTATTACTTACCATGCTACGGTCACACACCATACTCGTGGTTTGCTGTACAGTAGTATAAGACGCACATTTTGCTTATGCTCCACGCGAGGTAGATGCTGTTGAGTGTTGAGTCAACTTGAGTGTTGCCTGTGTTGAGATTTGAGAAGCATAACAAACGCAACGCAAGCATAACAAACCTCGCCCCCTAGTTACTATCTAAGGAAACTGGAACAGCTGCAGCCTTGTACCGTACTACTGTGTCTGTAACAATCAATCAGAGATTCAGAGCTGCCATTCTAAATTCAACTATTTTTACGCAGGCGCTGCACGGTTGAAACGGGCAAGCCTAATATAACATATGGCAGACGTAGTCTGTCTATATATTATATTAGTATAGGATCCAACGTGTAACTGAAAGGTTACTGAAAGGTCAGGAAGATTCTCTCTGTTCTGAGCTTTTGCGTCTGTCTATCCTCTAACGGGGAAAAGATGGAAAGTAAAGGACACTAAAGGTTAGCCTCAATCCTGCCTGTTCAGTTGCCGATTCTCTGTCGGATTCCCATTCGAAGAGATGCTGTACAATGTACTGGTACAGCATCTCTTCGAATGGGAATCCGACAGAGTACACTGTACATATCTTTGCGATACATGTACAGTACAGTGCACATGTATCGCAAAGCTGAACTATAGACTGTCGGTATTCCAACAGCAGTATCAGTGGATGACTTCCCTCATTCTCCATTCTATGTATCGGCGCTCAGAAAAAAATCATTGAACTAGAACACTTAATTGCTCGTTTCCCAGGACAAGAATGCAGTGTCCAGGCTGAGCAGGAGAATATGAAATGAAAAGGAATGCAGGTCAAGAAAACGTATTGCTGTACATCAGAATAGTTCAGACATTCCCAAATTCTAGAAATTCCACGTTAGATTAATTTGGACAACTCGTACGCAGAGTCGCAGATAACGCATTGTTCCGATTTGACTAGCATCAATGAAATTCAAATTTTCATTACGCTAATAACAAATTCTCTTGCACGGCTGCAGTATTTTGGTTTTTGTCGCATTTATTCTTAATCAATCCACGCGCCTGCGTAAGGCTTCCGTAGGAAGCGTTCCGAAGGAGTTTTTCGTTAATATTGTCTTTTTGATATCCTCGCGAAATATTTTTCCCGCTGATCGTTGGAGAATTGCTCAAAATTTGCTCCTGTTTTTAATGGGTTCATTTCTTCGGCCATGACAATACGGTAGGTAATGTATGGTTCTGAATGGTTCATATTTTAAATCAAAGTACAGCTGACAAGTTACAAGTAGCTTTTAGCCTTCTGCGTTTAGCAGTTTTAATGATCAACTATGCACGGCGGCTTGATGTTTGTGGGAATTCCGTTCAATAAAAATATTCTGCTTGCAGCTTACTCATCCTTTAAAGGATGGCCCCTACTCAACCATTCCGCCCCCGCGCAAAGAAAGGCCCGCAGAAAGAGGTTCACAAGGAGCCTTCCAAATCGCGAACCGATCACAGTCGGTCGACGCGTAATAATGATTCTAGCGCGCACGATAATCGCACGGTCGCGTCACGCTCTCCGGACCGTCACGAAAGAAAGGCAGATCAGAGGATGGAAAGCCAGGGAATGGTGCAGATTCTATAGACGGTGCTTCCAGTTGTGGAAGTGATCTTGACCTTGAAAAGCCTCTGTACGCAATTGGCGACTACCTGAATGATCGCAAAGAACTGGTGGCACAGATGTTCAACAGCATAAAAAAAGATACTCTGCTGCGCATGATACCACCCGTTCTGCGAGAGTTTTCTCTCAAGGAATTGCAGGAAAAATGTGCCTTCGAGCTAGAGGGATTTTCGCGCAAACGGGCACGAGCAGTGCTTAATGGTTTGGACATGATTTCCAGTTCTGGAACTGATGATTCAGACGAAGAAGTGCAAAATGAGGATCAAAACCAATTAGTGAATCTCGAGGTACACTATCTTAGCCTATTAGCGCCATGTAAATCTAAATCGCGAGTAGATCAGCTGTACAGTACAGTACTTGTATAACTACACGGCTCAGACGGCTGCATATGTACAGAGAACATAAACTGTACATAATACATAAAATACAGATATATAGATATTTTATATTATTATTATTTCTATGTATTGTATGTTCGGTAGAAGTATTTATGTATTTAGTGGTTAATTTTAGTTTTTGAAGTACTCCAGCAGTCCTGCTCACTGTTATTAACGATAAATTACTGCTTTCTCGTTACGGTAGAGTCGTAGGCTAACCGACATAATTATAGAATTTTGCTGTTTCCGTGCCCCCTGGAATGAATAGAATTGTCGGGCATCGCTAGACGATACATGCGATTGTTTTTTCACTTTTTTGCCTTTATCTCAATGGTGCCTTCATACATATCGCTTGCTTAATTGTCACGCTTAATCACCTGCGGTTGAATTTCAGATCATGGAGGAATCTCCCGTTCCTGCACTGAAAGAGTATGTTGCACCACTTGCTTTATCGCGGCAAAATCTTGATTCTGGTGAAATTATTATGGATTTAAGTGGGGAACCGGTTGTTTCTGAGTTGAATAAAGATTCTTGTCTTACTACCGTGGAGCCGTTGGAGATGGAGCTCGTTGAATTGGAACTGCGTGCACAAGCTATTCGTGCCTTAATGCAGCAGCTCGATGAGGATGATTTGAGTTTACCTGCGCCGAGACATCGTCGTAGCGATTCTCTGCGTTCCTCTGCTTCCCCGCAAAGCAATCCCGACGATCTTTTGTCTACGGAGCTTTGCTCCATGATTTCTTCAGATGTGAGAAAAAGTAGTCGAGGGGAAAAAGAATATTTCCAAATTCATGCTGATGAGGAAGAACTGGCTGAATTCGACTGAAATTGGGTTGCCTTGCTTTTTTTGCGAAACCCACATGTGATATTTTCCGAAAATGGTTCTCATTATGTTTATCGATTGTACCTGTTGCATTGCGCAGCCAGTTTATATTAATTTTGTGTATATAGGATACATGTTCATATAGCTATTTATGTAAGTAATTGTGATTATTTTGTTTTGTTTTGGTCGATTGTTGAACAAATACTGTTGTTTAAGGATGCTTGCACCCTTTTACAAAAACTTCTGGTCTGCGAAGTAGCATGCAACACACTACTGGTTTACGTACAGTACTGTGATAGTAGATTTATGGATGTCAATCAGGTTATCACCGGTGTACTTGTACGTAACTGAAATTTGAAATTATTTGTGTGCGAGAATTGTGTATTCAAGATATATAGTTGCGGGTACGGTATCCAGAAAGGTCATAAAATTATTTCACGCTGTGCTTTTCAGAGTGTTGGCAGACTTCATGGACTTCTTAGCATTTTATGGACTTCTAGTCTTCTACCTCAGTGCCTCACCTAACTTTAAACGTTAGATGGAGTCAAGTGTGGATAAATTTTGATCGTCGGATGTTTCAAATTACAGAAGTCATGCGAACGACCAGAAACACTTCCGATGCCCTGTATTTTGAGTCTTGACCCATTACACATAGTATGCATTGTGCATACATAGACTACGTAACACGGCTCGTAGTGATTATTATCATGTACATCTTGATCTACGTAGAGTAAAAAATTAATTAATGTACGGACACCTCGTCGCGGCCACTACCGGGCAACCACGGGCGAGGGAATTTTTCCGGCAGCGGATCTCCACACAGATTCAAAGAGGGAACGCTATGTGCGTGATGGGCACAACACCGGATCATGAGAAATTAGAGGAAATTTTCTTGTTATAGCCTGTTAAAACTGTTTTTGTTTTGTTGGTGTTTGTTAGTAGTACTATCATCAGATGAAGATACATTTTATAAAACCTTTATTTGCAAGAGTTTTATAATTCTCCGATTTATCGGCTGCTGGCGATTTGTTTTCCATTCCGAATTAATGTAATACTCTTATTTTGTTGTTGTATTTCCAGTTCATTAATTTTATCATTTAAAGTACTTATACACATTAAACACAAAAGTTTATTGCAGCAGTTTAGACGAAATACTCCAGTCAGCTGCATGAAACAGTACGATATACTAATAACAAAAACTTTTACAGATATCTCTTTATTGAATGTGCATTGACCTAGGGCTTTATAGGCTAAATCCTGAGGGTGAGTTGTGAAAAATGTGCAATAATGATGACCAACATACATTTTTTTCTTTAGTATACGGTAACACAAGTATTGTATTTACTGCCGATATTTACCACTTGGTCGACAGATTTCAATCGGGTAGTTACAACGAATATCTATACTTCTATACCTAAAGTAATGCATGGCACGTCATTGACATGAGAACGGAAATCAAAGTTTACCATCGCCATCCGAAACAGACATAATCTTATTAAAACATGCTCGCATGTACCAAGCAAGTGCTGTCCAAAGTTTTGGAAATCTGTAGAATTTACAGCAACCTACTGAACAGAAATGCGCATTGGTTATATGAACTGAAATGTCGCCTTAGATAATATTATTATGGTCCTTATATTATTCTACACGCAGCCACTTTCAGTTTCAGTCTGATGGTTTCCAGTTGCTTGATGCTTTCAAGTTTCAACGCAAAACCCGTGAGATACAGTACTCGTAGAGTTTTTTGTCCAAGAAAGTCTGTCATTGATTTCGCACAATCTAAGCGACTGTTTACAGTACATACTGTCGCGTCTTTGAACGCCGTATCCATGTGCAAAACTTCAGACGTCTATCTTTCTGCCATCCGTTTTACCCCTGATCTGCAATTTCTATTGTTCATTCCAGGTGTGGTAACCTAATCGTAAGATGCAATATGAAAGAAAATTGCTCACATGACCATCGTTAGTTTCAAAATGTTCTGATTTTAAAGATGTATGATACGCCCAAATGCGTTACGGTCGGCAACTTCATCTTGAAGTTTTTTATGTAGCATGTAGCGTCCATGTGACCTTTGTTATAGCTGACGTCCATATGACGTATGCACGCAAAAAACAACCAAAAGCAGTCATTTTTACCAGAGGCCACCATTCTGTTAATGTACATCAGATGTTATGAATGTTACCATTAATCAAGAAATTATGTGGCAGTTACTTTTGCAGTTTAATTTTTAATTAATAAGTACTAATAAGTAGTGATCTCGAGCATGCTATTTTGTTATTTATTCGATTGGCTTTTGCCTAATTAAAGTCGTTATACAGTGCGGTACAGCAGTTTATGGGCTTTAGGCTAACCTTCTTTCATTGCTTCAGAATAATTCAGATGGGTTATATATAATTCTGCACGTGTGTTCTATGTACTATGTACGAGTCACTACGAGTAGTATTATGGTGCATATATTAAAAATCAACAAAAAGACGGACGCACCGTTATGTACAGTTTGAGGTCGTTTTTGGCTACAGTTTTGTTGTTAATTTTAACAATGCGAAGGTTCTAATGATTAGTGAAGACCGCGAATACAGGATTATGAAATAGCTTGTCACAAATATGTTGGTGTTTCAGATGAAGGAATCGAAGATGAAACAGTACAGCACACCCGAAGTTCCGTCAGACGCTGTAGTTCTACAGAATTGTCCATCCGACCGCAAAGAGCGGGAAGTCGAAGGGGCCAACGCCTACGCTGCATTGCCATCAGGAAGCAGTTCAGATTTCTCGATTCGGATAAATAAAATTGCCTCGGACAGCACCCTTGACACAGTTACCTCCGATTATGGAAGTCATGATGAAAATCACGATCCCGAACATGCTGTACATGATGGACTACTTTTAAATATCAGCGAGAATAAAGAAACAGCGAGTACGGCGGATCACCTCCAAGATCCCCCGGTCGGCCACCGATCGGACACCGGTACCGGTCTTATAGGTTGGCCATTGCCGTTGCTATATATAACTGGCAACTGTACTTACCATTAGTATTTACCACACATAACGCATTTGTAGGGAGGTAATATTGGAACGATATTCTAATAATGGCAAATACCCAAGAAAACGGACGGTTGTAATAGCAAAAACTTAAAATAATTCGAATTGATTACGGTGAATTATTGAATTTTGAGTCAAAACAAATTTTCTAATATTGTATCAGCGCTAGCGATAGATCACATCATCATATTACTAACCTAAGTAATATTATGATCACATATACTTCTATAGCCAATGCTTCATGCGAAATATAGGAATCCGCTTTCTTAGCAAATTATGGCGTTTTGCCATTGCACGCCAGGATACTTGTAAAAGTTGTAATTCGAGAAAATTTTTTGTCGCAGGTTTTTTCGGTACACTTACTGATGATCCGGCAGTGGTTTTGTATTGTGGAAAGTTTTTACAGGCTTGGGTAAGTACAGTAGTTCCTTAAAATAATACAGTAGTGTACCACAAAATTGTATGTATCTGTGGTTAATTATTTTTTTAACTTTTTGTTTTTTAACAGCGTGTACCATGCTCGTACAAGGCACGCACATACTCGTACTGCGCGCGCGCACTACCACATCAGGTTATGAGCCGTGCTATTAATCCAATTTTACAAACGAAACGATACAGAGGTTCATTAGACATCGCTATTATATATTATCGTTGACTTCTAACAAAGGACGAATATGTATAGGGTGATCGCATGTGGATTTTTAGCATCCCTATTTTATTGCTGGAACTCCATCGCCATCCTATGCCGGCATTATTTCTTCCCGCTCTTTATGGATTCTGTTCAGGAGCATCGACAATCGTATTTGGTCCGTTAATGGGTGACTGGGTGGATCAGACATCCCGCCTTAAGGGTATTCTCACTGATCTGTTGACATAATTATCTCTATTTTATAATCGTGCGTTTTAGAAATTAAGCAGTAGTTGTTGTCATTGATTTAACGCTTCTACTTCTAAGTTCTAACTTGCAATACTGTTCTGAGTTGCAGCTGCAAAAGCGATTACCATTTTCCAAAACGGATTAATTGCTGCTGCCGCGTTTCTTCTAGCCGGAACCATCCGATTCCAGAACTTGTTGTCAAACGGAGGCTTATTTATATGCATAGCTTTTCTTATGCTCTTAAGCTTTTCAGCCAATATATTTTATGCGGTAAGTAAGTATTACTTTTAATGTGCAATTGTGCAGAATGCACCGGAAATTAATACGTTGTGTTAGGCCTTGACCATTAACAGAAATCAATATATTACAAATTAAAAAGTAACAATCAACAGCAAGTAACAATTTTAACTGTACAAAATTAACTATTTCAGGGTAGCGTTGTGGTTTTGGAAAAAGACTGGGTAGGAGTTATTGCCGGCGATAATAAAGCAAGACTGGCAGGCAGGCATCGACGATCAAAACGTCATTGGCGAACTCTGATATAACATGTCTAGGACATTTTGTAGTTATTATTTCTGCAGTACGACGGATAGAACTGATTACCAACGTAGTGTGTCCACTGGTTATGGCACAAGTGATGACCTTTGCTGGCAAGGATGTCTGCGCTCTGTTTATTGGGATGTGGAGCTTCCTATCCATCTTTGCGGAATATTTTACGCTCAAAAGAGTATGGATTCTAGCACAAGATCTTATGCTCAAACCACTGGAACAAAAACGCAAAAAGCAGAAAAGTGTACTAGTCAGAGCTTGCAATTCCTGCCGGGTTATTTTTTACGGATGGGGCACTTTCGCAGCTAGTCGGGTCAGCACAGCCGCGATTTCTGTTGCCTTTTTAGAAGCTACGGTTTTGATGTTCTCAGGAGTAACAAGTGGTGAGAGAATTTAAAAAAAAATAAATATGTGTACTTATATGTTGCTTGATTTTTTTAACCATGGTATGACTTTAATTTTCGACAGGATATGCCATTCAACAAGGATTTTCAAACACTGTAGTCGCCTTATTAGCCGGTGGAGACGCTTTAACAGGAATTTTCAGTACATTTCTGTTTCCCAAAGCGCGCGAAATTCTGTCACTCGAAGCGGTGACCCTCGCATCTATGCTTGTGCACATGATGTGCGGCCTGGTTGCCGTTAGTTCCAACTGGATGCCCGGAAGTCCATTCGATCCGTACTTTTTTATTCGAGAAGTGAACGAAACTTACGCCCTAAACTATACGACAGCAGTCCCCGACGTTACTCCTGCAACTTCGCCAATCATGACGTCGCTAGCGGTATTCTCCGCAGCTTTAACGGTTGGAAGATTAGCATTCTGGATGATTGACCTGGCGGGGTCTCAGATCATTTTGGAAAATATTCAGGCCAAAGAGCGTGGCATCTTCTGCGCTGTACATTATTCGCTGAAGAAGCTCATGAATCGGCTGAAATATCTTCTTGCACTGTTCCTGGCATGGCCACAGGTCTTCGGTTATTTAATTATTGCATCACAGGCATTCAGTACCATCGGGTACTTATTTTTTCTTAGTTACTGCAAAAGAAAATCAGTGAAGCAGTGAACATTGCAGTAAGCAGTGTGAGTAAGAAATCTACGCGGTGCAGTTCTGCTTTCCTCTTTCTTGTGTGCAACATTTACTCAACAGTCAATGTATGGCGAAGATTACTCCCGCAATAAGCAATTAACTCCTTTCTTTCGCAAATGCAATTTCGTAAATTTAATTGTCATTATCATTATTGTAGTTAGAAATCGCAAAATTAAGACTTGAGCAAAAGAAAATTAATCACAACTGTTAACGGAAAGTCGAAGCCAATCACAGACCTACGTCAAATCCTAATATCACAACATTTTAGATCTGGTCCCTTAAGCAAACTAATCCGAATCCGTTATACCGTCACCGACGCTGTTCGCGAAGGTTCAAAATCAAGATCCTCAACAGACGCTGCTGAAACTGGATCATCCACAAACTGTTCTTCGTCAATCAGCGCACTGTGCTCGTTTTCGGCTCTTGCATCATATTCTCGCAGCGTACGGTAACAAAACCTGTTTAAAACAACTGCTAAAATACAAGACCTTTTGAACTGCGACACGGCCTTACATGATAACTGAGCCAGGTATAACGAGCAGTCCCGCCGCAAGGGCGTATGAGAAACCAGGATACCATTCCCGAGTGGCCGTGTATACATTTTGGAAGATTAAAGATCCCAGTAACGAACTTAAATTTTCCAAAATTCCCAGGATGCCAAAAAGCTTTCCTGAAACGGTTTCCATTTCAAATTAAGTAAACAGAGCTGAAAGTAGCAGACACTGCCAAAACAGTTACCTTGGTCATCTCGGTGTATATTTCTTGAGCATATCGAGCGCCCGCATGCAGATACTGCAGCCGCGAGAAATCCAGCAACAACAGCTGAAACAAAGTAACACAGTCGAGTATTACAATTAAGACTTTCAAGACACGCTACAAGATATTTATATCTATACATGCGATACAAGATATACATGCATATTTCTTGTATCGCATTTATCAACGAATTATGCTGAAGAGAAGGTTACCGAGAAATATCATAACGCTGTTGACACTCGTCGCATATATGATAAACATCGCGATTTTGGAGATAAATCCCAAAACAATAATGATGAAATCCCGAACGTGAAAAAGCATCTTGAGAAGGGGCAACACCGTTATCAGAGTCAATCCACGAATAAACGCGTCCTCAGCCGAAAACAGATTGTATTCCAACGTTTCCCAGTTAAGATTCAGCGTCCGAATGTACAAATAGCGGATTTCATTCGTCCCTGCAAAGACACTTGTGCACTGAATCCACCACAAATGTAAAAACCGGCCCAATTTCTACATACCGGTTGACAATGTCCAGGTGCACATTAATGCGAACGCTGCCACCACAATGCACAACCGAGCGCGTTGTTCAATATAAATCCAGCGTAATAAACCATACATGTCCTTCAAAAATTCCAGACTCCACATCGTTCGGCAATTCTGCCGTATTCCACCCTTATGTTCATGCTGACGTTCCGGTTCTTGCAAGAAGAATATAACATACAGGGTCAAAATGATATTAAGAGACCCCGCCAAAGCAAACGCTAAGGGATATCCGCCGTATGTCGCTGAAGCAATCGCACCACCTATAAGCGCATCACTGAATTAATCATGATTAACTGACAATGTCAGTGGACAGCGGTAAATGACGGCGTTGTCATCAACAATTCTAGTTTTATGTAAGTTGCAACCGGGAGTTGAAGTTATCACTTAAATTTTCTTAAAGCTCGCTATTTAAATGTATTCCTCATACCGATCGCAGGGGCAATCGAAGTCCCGAGCAAATTGGCGAATTCCAGACATCCAAGACGAGATGTACGAACTTTAAGTGACGATATGTGCGACGCCCAGCTGGAAACAGCCATTATGCATCCCGTAAAGCCGCCGGTTATGCCTTGAAAGAAGTTTGACAACAACAGCAATTCCACCTAAAACGGTACTGAAATCGTAAAGAAAATGACATCCGATCCTTATACTGTTAGATTAAAACGACTGACCGGTGTGCTGGAGATCCCCGAGCATATGGCATAATTTACTGCCGATAACAAAGCCCCAACAGCTGGAAGGATAGCAGGAAATTTTCGACCGAATTTATCGCCCCATGTTCCCAAGAAGGGCAGCAGCAGGATTGACGGAATAGTTAAGCACAGATTGGAATAGAACAACAAACTCGATGCCGTTTCATGCGCCACCGCGGCTTCCGCTTTATGAGCCGATTCATTTCGCAGTAGATCTGCACAGAACGACTCGTTGGAATATAACTTCAAGCACACTTTCCGATAGATAAGGGTCTGCATTCAAAACAAGAACTAATAATACAGATCAGGTTATACCAGGTTATACTGACACTATAAATCCTGCGCGGTGTTGGTATTTACAATGGTAATCCGTATTACCACATATAGATATTCTGCTTCAACAGCTGACAGTAAGTATGTACCTGGAACAAATTGAACTGCATCCAGATGGAAATCATATACAGCAGAATCACTGGTTCCAGCAAAGCCCGACGCATCGTCATCCCTTCGAGTAGGTTTCTCCATCTGATGAAAGCCATTATAAGCCCGCACAGGTTCGGGGCTCCAAGCTTGAAGACCAAATTAATACTTTAAAATGCAGTCCAAAGTCTGCAGGAGACTCGAGTTGTTATTGCAGTGGGAAAGCAATACTTATCACACGAAAGTTGTCACACATTTTATCGCTTCCTTTTCTCTAGAAGTGAGTAATTTCTCAAAATATCTTTATGTAGTTTTCCCAAACCACAAAAGATCAGATCGTTCTAAAAAATGTTAATGTATCAAAAGTAATTAAAAAGGTATCAATTTTTTACGTTCAAAAACCGATGAAAACTGTCAGTTATCATTATCAAACAGGACGAGAATAAAACAGCAATCCGTTACGAGGGTTTGGGAAAGGGTCTCCCCATTACATGCCAACTGCACTTCGTGCGGTAAACATAACCACAGCTCATCGTGTTTGGGGAAATTTCATTTCCTGTAGTGAAGTGCGTACTACTGGCTTTTATACATTTAAAATTCGTGCCTTCTTGGCTTTTAGGGCCATCCAAAAGCGAAAAAACTTTATGATGGAATAGTAAAGCATTGAAAGTTTTATTGGTTTACTTTAGTGGTCAGTCCATCAATTACGCAGCCATTTCCTGCACGCCTCAACATCTGCTGTGGGAAAGCTGTGATTGTGGTTTCAGCTTGCTCTTGGACGCCCATTTGACTGTGGTTCTGTGGGATTTACAATTTTACATGCAGGTTTATTCGTAATCCCATAATAATTTCGTCACTTCCTACCATGTGGCGGAACCTGCGCAAACTCCCGTCTGCAACGGTAAGCCTTCCAAAGCTGTACTTGTGTGACTGAACTGTGGCGCGATTCCATCGCATGACCATTATGTGAATTAGGCGAGCTCTTCGTGGACGAGTTACCGTGCAGTTAATGGGGAGCTACTACCCGTATCGCGAAGTTCTCAGCGCAACTTTTGTTTAACATTGCAAAAGAGGCAGCAGAAACTGGATCCCGCTTGCGATACAAACCCGCCCAAGTATGTTTCACTGAACGTTTCTGACGGTTCTACCAGGTTGTTTGGGTGAATTGTGTGTTGTTTGTTTTAGATCAAGCAATGCGTTTGCAAAAATTCTCGGATCCACATTGTTAGTTATCGCGGTGCCTGTTGGTTATGCACTGTACGATCCCAAATTTCGCTCGACGCTCGAAGGATATCTGCCGTTTACAAAGCCATTTTTTAACGCCGTGACTGGGAATTCTGCCCCTTCTACAGATAAGTCTAAAGCTGCCAGTCCGTCGCTTCCCTCCATTGTGCGACCCAAAGAGCCTGAAAAGAAGAAGCCTGTGGAAATCCCTAAGAAAAAGGATGAGGAGATCAAAGTAGAAAAACCAACACCGAAACCATCCGCTCCCTTAGGTATTTATCGATTCTGTGTGGTGTCTTTAACTCAGTACTGAAAGCGTGTCTTTACAGATACGGTATTGACACAACTTGACAGAACCGAATCTGATTTTCAGTGTGTAATGTGTGGTTATGTTGATAGCTGGTGCCGCTGCTGCCACAGCAGCCGCTGCGTTGACTCCCAATAAAAGTGACACAGAAAAGGAAAATAAGGAATTGCGCAAAGAAATTTCCGCAGCCAATACAAAAATCGCTGATCTGGAAAACAAAGTTAAAACTTTAGAGGTAAAGGATGTCGTGATGTTGTGTGCGAATACTGTTGTACTGGTCTAGGTTTGAGTTGTTTCTAACGGGAACTTGTGATGATTTTTACCATAGGAATATCGTGCTTCTTCGGAAAAAGCTGCGGAAACCCCTATTATATCCGATTTGATAGCATTTTTAGGAGGTCGGAAATTAACTGATGATGAGAAGAAGCTTGTGGATACAGTTGTCGCCAATACCACGGAACGCTTGGAACAGGAATTTGATGCTTATGTAAATGTTGTTTGCCGTTTTTCTGTTTGCATGAACTAGCGAAATTCCGCTTATGCTCATTATATTGCAATCTGATCGAAATTTTTTGGGTATGACCGTATGTAGATTGAAGAACTGGAAGACGAACAGGAGTGGGAGTTGCAGCTGCAGTTGAAACGACAGATTGCCGCTCATGCCGATGCTATTGGGGAAGCCTTAAAGCGTCAGGAAGGTGAACTTGAGCAACACTTCCAGGTCAGACTTGAGAGACGGCTGGAAGAAGAGCGACAGCGGTTTAATTTACAAGTGGCTGGTGCGCTGGGAAGGATTAAAGGCATTGAGGAAGCACTTTCGAGTAAGACATTGTCCCTTATCGCTGATACCTTGCATACTTCTATCTGAATCGAATTTGCAGGACGAGCAAAAAGTGATAAAGCTGCACACAAAGCTCAATATCTGTGGCATACATCCCATGCATTTTACGATGCGGTTAAATACGGAAATACTGCTGGGAAAAGCTACGAAGAGCGCATGGTCCCTCTATCGAGATTTGTTAGCCTCGCTAAAGTTTTCAGTGACTCTCATCCGTTCGTATTGAGCATTTTGAGAGTGAGTTGCAGTTTATACATTGGGCATCCGCAGTTTTGGTATGGTTTTTTTTGGCTGATAGTGCATTTTTGCACTTACAGGCTGTTCCTGAAGAGGCTTTAGTACGTGGCGTGTACACCGAAGATGGTCTGCGTGAACGGTTTAGCCGGTTACGGAATGCCGCCCGGAAAGTGGCCCTGATTGATGAAAACCACAGCAGTCTTTATCAATATTTCCTTTCTTATCTGCAATCTGTTTTGGTTAATGAAACCTGTTACGATTTATCTTCGCAAAAAGAATTCGATTCAACCCAGTTGGACACTTTTCGCATATTGGGAACGGCTCGCAAATGTATGCAGCGGGGGGATGTGGAAACAGCCGTCAGGTTTATTGGTCAGTTGAAAGGCGAGCCGAGGAAAGTTGCGCAGGACTGGCTCAAAGAAGCACGTTTATATTTGGAAACGCAGCAGATAGCCAAATTGCTGCTAGCACACGCATCGGCCGTGGGATTGTCCACTGTGCCCATGGATGGCAGGAAATAGATGTGTTATTATGATCCAGTTTTCGTTGTGTATTGTGGTCGTTCCAGTGGAATATCTTAACGCTGACTTAACGTGAAATTTAATGGCATTTGCTTTCGTTTTGGTATTTATTATTTCTGGCTTGATTGAATGATTGCTGCGGTGTGTGATTAAACGAAGACAAGGATTTAAAATTCCTAGTGTCCATTACAAAACTGTTAGAATGATTTAAGTACGTTAAAGTACCAGTGCACTGATTTGTGGAACCATCCAAATTCCGTTTTCAAAACTATCAATCGTATTGCGAATTTCAGTGTGAGTAGGAATAAGCCGGTACAGAATTCGGTCAATTCATCCAGGAGTACATTTCCAGCATGGAATTTGCGACCGCACTTAATACTCGTACAAAGATTGTACAGTGTCGTAAAATATAAAATTAATAGTAAATACGGTCTGCGTGAACGTCTGCGTGTACACACAACAAGGCAGTCGCCCCTGAATATGGTGGCACAATTTTCTGGGGTCCAAAGGCCGGAAAAAGGGCTTTGTACAAGTACTTGTACCAATCAGTCAGTTACTGTACTGTATCAGTTTTGTATCTGACCCAGTAAATATCTATATAAATAGATTGTTAGTAAGTAGTAAGTACCGGACCATACTAAATACGGCATCGCTGTACTGTACTCGAAGTACAATAAATCAAGAGTCTGGTCTATCTGGGGCTCCCAACTTCACTGGCTGAGGATACGCCGGCAGCGCATCGGTATGCGTTCTGGTTTTCTTTTTGAATCGGTCTATCATCTGCTTTTCTAAAGATTTATAGGGACCTTCCACCGGATCGTGCTTTTCCCCGTTATTGCTGACATTAGCGACGCCAGGCTTTGCCTGGGCGACAGACGAAGAATTGCGGACGCCCTCTTTCTCTTCTTCGAACTGGATTTGGGTATAAGTAGTTTTTGTGACCTCTCCAGTAGTGTTGCTTTTCGCGAGCAAATCCTTCAGTTTTTGGTTGTGGAAATCGGAATCGAATAGTTGGTCAACCTGGCGGTCGCGAAATAACTCCGAGCTGACCGTTTCAATTCGGGATGCCGGCAAAATAAAAGCGTCCCGATCATTGGATACACCGTTTACCTGAAGATTATCGTCATCGGACATTTGCGAAATTTTTTTCGCCTGTGCATCCATTAAGGTGTCTGGATCAGCTACAACCCGTGGCAGCGTCTCCGCCGCCGGGCCTTTACTGAAGGCTGTATCGCTGGCGATTTGGTCGATTTCCTTATTGCACTGCTTCCTGGCTTCCGGTGGGAGCAAATGTCCTAGCTGCTCGATCAACTGCATGAACGTGAAATTGCCCAGAGTACCGTAAGACAGATCATTCTTGTGGGCGTCGTACAGTTCCCGGATGGTGCTCAACACCGATGTCTCCAGCGGCTGCGAGCTGCTCTCCGGGATGACATTTGTTTCGCCGGGTTTTGAGCTGGTTATGAGATCGGCTGGCGCCCATTGACCATGATGTTCCTGATGCAGATGACCGCCTAATGCATTTTTTGCAATTTCCAATAGATCGTCCTCGTAAATGGCTGCGGTTACAGCATCGTACAAGTTCAGTTTGGTATCGGTGATTCCGTCGAACGTAGGGAGTGTTTCCGGTGTTGTGTCTGCATCCGGATCGTCATCTTTTGCCCAAAACCGAATAAAGTGGTCAAACAAAACGACCTAAAGGAAGATAGCTTAACATTTAATAGACTAACTGCGGCGCTACCTGTACTTGTGGTTTACTAGTGGCCTAGACAAATGATATTCAACTGTACAACGGACTTCGGAAATTAATTATCGCCAGACTGGACCGGTTGCGCAATCGGCTGCATCCGCTAGCGTCAAATCATTTTCGAAGTCCATCGTACAATAATTATACATTTTAAAAAAATGTATATTGAGAAATAAATACCTGTGCATGGTTTCTCGATCTTAAAACAGTTCGGGAGGTATCTTCCAAATTAGGATTTTTAATTTTCCTGCTGGGGTTAACATGGATGATTCGTCGATCTTTTCTGCACTTGAGCTGCAGCCCTTCGGGGCCCTGATAAATAACATCGAAATTCCTTGTGTTGTTGCTATGTGTCACATTCGTGTCCCAGTTGAAATGACTGATGTCGGTTGCTTTTGCAACCAATCGCTCTCGACCAGCAAAAATCTCGGCGAAATCCTCTTCCCGTAACCTTTGTGCGTAATCAATATACGAGGAGATCTCTTGACCTTTTGCATTTCGATCGCGCAAGTAGATAATTGTCACTAAACGCCCATTAAGATTCGCCTCTTCGCGGCGTGCTAATTCTAGCAGAAAAACATCGCGATCCGTGTGGAGATATTTTGCGCCGGATTTGTGCTCTTCTATTTTTTTTACCATTGCTTGCTCCGTTTTCTTGCTGGCAAACTGTTCGCGTGTGACCTTTTCGGCGTTATTGTGAAAGCCAAGTTCCTTAATCGTCCGCGCAATACCGCGATCCTCCAAGTAGTACATGTCCGTTTCATTAATCTGACTGTTCAGGAAGTCTTCGTAGTTGGGAAACTTTTTTACGATATGCTCGATTCGCATCATGTTGACACCGCGTTTTTCATCGGGGTCAGTCTGCATATCTGCTTCTGAGTTGACAGTTTTACGTCGTTCAGTATTCGTGCTGGGCGTAAGCGAATTCGCCATCGCTAATCCTTCGGAGTATAGATGATCGGTTACTATTATTTCCTGGGAAGCTACATTAAAAACCTAGATTTCAGCAGGTGGCAATGCGGAATCGGAAACTGAACCGCATTAGATCCAAAATACAGTAGCGCACTGCTGCGTACCACCTATCAGGATGCACTTCTACATTTATTGCCAAGTTTCAATGGTTCCAAACGGAAACACGTTTTCAGGAGTGGTGCGGATACAAATCAAACAACCTAACTAAATATTAAACTACTGACCAGTAAAACTAAAGTCCGAAGTACTGACCAGTAAAACTAAATCTCAAAAAATGCGCTCACAATACAAACAGAAAGTGGTGCAGTAAAATCAAATGTATGTACATATAAAACCCAAAATCATACTGAAAAACAGATCAAAGGCGTGAATCACTTAACCACCGGACAGCGCAAACACAGTAAATTACAATAAGCCTATCAAATCAAAGACACATTAATGATTAGATGATGGTTTCACTGGAATGGGGAGAATTACCCTGAAACGTTCGTGGCGAAACTTTGGACTGCTGGGGTGAGGCCTCCGCAGACCGGTGCAACCCGTCGCCTATATCCATCATCGAGTCATTAGGCGTCTCCGATCTCCATGAGTTTTCATTCTCCGGAACTTCGGTGACGGAATCTCCGCCGCGATCTTTAGATCCAGACGGAACCATTGTTTCTTTACGTGACATAAAGGATTTTCGACGTTTCTCTCGCACAGAACCGCTGGAATGCGAGATTTTACGGCTTGGCTTCTCTTTCTCATCTTCTGCTGCGCTGACACCAATCGGCGGCACTTCCTCTAACTCGTCCGGATCTTGTTTACCGGTTTCTAAGCGGTTTTTTATGGCGCTAGCCAGGAGCACCACTGATGCCAGGAAACGATATTCACCTTCGTCCAAGATGTCGGTAACAAGACCCAAAGATTCGTCGAAGTATCCCTGGTAAGCTAAGATATACAGAATATCCAGAAAGTCCAACAAAAACCGTTCGTCCAAAATTGTTTTGGGCTGAACCACTTGACTCATCCTGCAAAATCAAAAAATAAATTTTCACAAGCCAGGTGCTATGTCGAAATAAATCTCAAAAATCAAAATTATCATTTCCAAAGCCTTCTCACTACACTGCAGACTCATGATGCCGACAGTGCCTAGCTGAAAAGACATTCCAATGATAATACGCGAGCTAAACGCAAGCCGTGAAACGAGAACGTTAAGTACCTGTTCTTATCTTTTCCAACCGAAAAAGACTTGAAATTAAGTTTATCAAAAGGTCTGGGTTCCTTGCGGATAGTTAGTTCCAAATCAGCACGGACGGCGCTGGCCGCGCTTACAGGCAGGAGCAACCGACCCATAATGATAGCACTTTTTTGGCATGCCCGTGAGTAATACGCTAAATCCAGCGCGACAGTCCTCAGCAGAACGCAGAATACCGTCCATTTTCTTGTGCGCGTCAAACTTTCCACCGGAGGATGGCTTTCCATGACCACGCGGCGCTCTTCATCTGTCTCGCTGCGACCTCGTCCGCCCGCACTGCCTTTCAAAATGTTCACCGTAAATTCGGCCGGATCATGATACAGGCTGAGATTAGCTAGGGACGGTATGGTATAGCTCTCGGTTTTATATTGGCCTTCGTTGTCAACAATCATCAAATTGTACACCACAATCAATAAGGCATCCAGTCCTGGTCGAATGGTGATGCCATACTGCCGGGATTTCATGGTGTCCTGGAAATGGCGCCATATCAAACAAAACACGAACTGGTGGACAAACTTGATTAAGTGCTCATCGTATGTTCGATAACAGCGGAGGAGCTGGTAATAGAAGCGTTCCAGAAGCGCCTGTTCTTCGGCCGACTGCTCCGAGAAGAGAAATTCCATCAGATTGCCCAACAGCTTTTCATCCGAATGAAAGGAAGATCCCTGTCTGATTAACGAATCTACAGACAACTGCTCCACGTCCCTCACGAAATCCAGGGTTACTTTGAGGGATTTGTGGGAATCCATTTTCGTCTGATTTCCAGAGCGATCACTCATGTTTAATCCTTTCAGAACTAGTAAAATCTAAACCCGCCTGACTAATTAATTATTTGGGCCCAGCTTCAAGCAAATGGAAGCGTGACAAAGGGTGCACAGGCAGCACAAGAATCCAAAATTCATGTAATGAGTCAGAATCCCACTTTCTCCGCATTAGCCGTCTGTGTTCTCCAACACATGTTGCCTTTCCGAACAGCATATATTATTCAGACTATCAAATTTTTATCCAAATGAACCAAACTTACAGCAAGTAGTGCAAAGTACTTGACTTCAAAGAATACCGTGATGAAAAGTTTCCATGTTCTAACCAAAAGCCCTTCCAGAATCCAGATTTTAGCTAAGAAGGAATGCTGGATCGACTACGCTTATACACATCAGACTGCCGCCTGATAGACGGGGGTGCTCAGTTCCGGTTTATCTTACTGTCCCCTCCACGAGTCCCCGATCAAAACTGCAGCAAAATGTGTCACAGCGACAACACGAACTTTATCTCGAATTTGCGCTTGTTGTGGTTTTTACACAGCAGAGAATTTTTCGTGCAGTTTATTATTTTATGTATATTTGGAAGAGTTCTGTGCGATTTTTGAAATCATTGATCACCGTTCTCGATGATTTATTTTCACGAAAGTATAAACTGATCTACGTGAGCCTGAAACCGGGTGCTGTATTATCGCAAAAATGGGGTTGATGAGGATTCTGAAGAAGCTTAAACAAAACGAGAAGGAGGTTCGCATTTTATTACTGTAAGTCGCTTGCCAGCATGCCATAATTAGGAAAGCGCTTTCTACGTATCTGTTGAATTTTCCACTTTTTCGTTTCATTTAATTTCTCGTGAAATAGAACATTGATTGCTAGGGGCTTCGACAATGCTGGCAAGACGACTATCATGTCTAAGTTTTGTGGAAAGGACGTTAACATCATTGCGCCAACCCTTGGATTCAATATCGAAACTTTGGAATTTCGAGGGTAGTATTCGAATTGTTTTCTTTTCACATTTATGCTTTTTAACTGGTTTTTATTTGCCATTTAGCTACAAGCTGACTTTTTGGGATGTTGGTGGACAGAAGAGTTTGCGTTCGTTCTGGCGAAACTATTTCGAGAATACGGATGCTCTGATTTGGGTTATTGATAGTGCTGATCGACTTCGACTGGAAGATTGTAAAAGGGAATTGCATTCCCTACTACTGGAAGAGGTAGGATGGTTCTTTATCTCACTAATGATAAGTTAAACAGTCATTTGGTTGTTAACTTAAAATTCTGTCTTTGGTGTACTGTAAGTAACTATTGTAGTAAATACAGAATTGTTTTTATTTATAATTTTGCAGGTTTATATTTAATATTATTACATACACTGCATACTGGTAGATCTTACAATTAGGGAGTTTCGAAAAACGAAGTTACGACTCCAAAGTTTCGAAGTACAATAAAAAAACCCAGTTTTGATAAAGAACACCCATGTGTTTTTGTTTTTTGTAAAGCATATTTTTCGACACTCAGGTAATCTTTAAAGTTGATTGATACAGACGAACATGTATGCGTTAAGTCCAAAAGGTCGACTTTTTAATCTGTTTGATTTGGATTCTCAGCGAAATTTTACTTACCTTGAAATATGAATCTTCATTAGTCTTTAACTACCTCACGGTATTACTGTCCTGGTATTATTTATTGTTGTGAATGGCTTTGTAAGCGCATTAAATTCCGTGTCTGCAGCACGACTGCAGGATCCTTGGAGTATTGATTGTACTCGTAGTTATTGTTTTGCAGAGGCTAGCCGGCGCCACCCTGTTGGTTTTCGCCAATAAGCAGGATCTGTCTAATGCTCTTCCCTCTCCGGCGATTGCAGAGGTTGGTAGACCGACCGCAGACCTCTTCTGTGGTTTTTGGTAGCGGTGCCGCCCTTCGATGCTCAAGACGGGCCTTTAAATGGACACTTGACCCGGCACTCCATGTAACTTCGTGTTTCTGTAACTAGATGCTTGACCTGAAGAACATTAAGACACATAATTGGATGATACTGCCGTGTTGCGCCATGTCGGGGGAGAATCTCTTAGCCGGAATGGAATGGTTAACCAAAGATGTTGCGTCACGGATTTTTACGCTTGAATGAGTGCGTGGACGGGACGGGCTGTGCTAGAGTGACGTCGTTATCGTCATCCCATAATTTTCTGCTAGGCCTGATGCACGACTGGAAATTATATAAGGCATTATCCAACGAGTGGCGATGGTGCCGGCGGTGATGATGAATTCGACTGAATGCCTCATTTGTCTTTCAGTTGCGGGACCATTTATCACTGGGATAAACTTGCTTCCGCATGCTTATCGATGGTAGAGACAACTGCGGAACCAGTGAAAAAAGTGGATGTTTTAGTAATTAAAATTAACATTCAGAGACTGTCGAGTACACATCGACGCAGTCTCAGCGTCTCCTTTCTGGCACGTCCAGATCAATAAAGTCTGAAATGGTATGATGATCGGGTATAATTAAGTTGGCAGTATATGTTACGTTGCCGTTATCAAAGTGCCGTTTGCTTATTGATTTGCCCATTCTTTTGGGATTCATCAGTTTCAGTTTTGTGTGTATCGATTTTATTCTCTCTTCCTGTCTCCCACTCTGACTCCGTCATCCGTTCGTTCTTGGAGCGACGGTCGCGACTGTCGAGCCGGCGACGATATAATATACAGTACAGTGTATCGTTCAAACTTTCTATTGACAACCATCACGTATTAATGGTTATTCAACAGTGGATCACATTATTCACATAATATACATACATTATCTGGCAGGCTACAGTACAAAAACAAAAGGGAAAAAACACCACAGACTCACACAGAGACCATTATATAACCGATTCCCTGTTTGGTTTCTCAAGAGTAGGCAAATTTGAAACAGTCAGCTCTGAAAAGTCACTTCCACTCGTGGGACTCTCACTTCCGGCGCATATATGCATCTCGATCTCAGCCAAGCGATGCTCCACTTCCCACTGCTGTTGACTTAGCTTAATACTCATACTAGCGTTCTCCGTCTCGAGCTGCACTAGGCGCTCGCGCAGCCGGCGTATTTCCGCTATTAACTCTTCGGTCGTTGAGGGAGTTACTTGACAATGATGTCCGTCATCGGCTATTAATGTTAATGCCCCCGGTGTCGTGGATCGGCTCACGGTATGCGAGCTGGTAACATTAACCGGTCGCCGGTTGGGAACGGTTAGGTGTTGCTGGAATGCAGTAGTGGTCACTGCGGCCACCGGCGCGGTGGACATGGGAACGGAAGGAAGGGGACTAAAGGAGGCCGTCATGGAATGGGGCGGTTGGGGAGAGTGGTAGCCGGTGCCGGTACGACTGGAAGACATGGGCAGCGCGGAAGGAACAATCAGCACAGCAGCGGTCTCTTTGGACCGGTCGGGCAACTGCAGCAGGGGGGCCTTGGTGGAAGCCGGTAGTGAGAGCGTGGTGGCGGAAGGGTCGGATGCGACGTGGGCGGGGCCCTGCTCATGGGGCAGGGAAGGCGTGTGGTCCATGAAGCTCTGTCCAGGAAGTCCTGCGGGCATTGAAGGCATGCGAATGATGGTGGCCCGGTCGATGCGCGGTGAATGGGTCACACCGGGCTCCACCAGGCCGGGAGTACTTTGACTCCGATTCATCGAGGCTGCAGTGCAAACAGAATAATTAAACAACGGATGCAAGGGTCGCAGGAAAACATTGTCCGCAAGTATCTGCAAGCCACACTTTCCTCCGTTGTCGACTAGAGCAGTTTGTCAACGGGTAATGCTAGAGCACTGCATGTACGCCGGATTTTGTCAATCACCATTAAACAAATTAAAACCCCGTATTTAATTTCACCTGCTTTATGGAAGTGCCCTGAAATGCTGATAACGTATCCAGATAAATGTTTTTCGGCAGCTGCCTTTAATACAACAGTAGATTCCTCAGTAAAGTATCAAGAGAACTCGTAGTACGTGAGTTTGAGCAGTATATATACCGATGTTTACGAGCATCTGCCATAAGCAAAAATTTTTTCTGTGACAAACTTTGAAGTTCAGTACTCGTAATCTAATTAATTTCTATTCAGAAAAAGTCAGGTGCGATTTGCGGTTCCGACAATATTGTTTGAGTTTATTTAAGAACATATATAAACCACAACCATCTACAAATAATTTTGTTATTTCCGATTTTTTTCTGATTGCCGAAGCGGTGAAGCCTAACCGCAACAACGTAATTTTCACTCACCTTTTTCCAGTGGACTTTTCTCGTACTTGCGCAAACGCTTTTGAGCAATGGCTTCCAATCTGACCCGCGCAGCGGGATACTCTTGTAATACGTCCCACATATCCTGTTTACTAAGGCAGAAAAGGTCTGAGTAGCCGACGGAACGCACACTTGCTGTCCTCCGGTTACCCAAAGTACCCATATTAAGTACTGAGATCTCTCCGAAGTAACTTCCGGCTTTCAGTGTGGCTAATACAGTTCGCCCATTGTCAGCCACCACTTGCAGTTTTCCACGAGCCACAATGTACATGTCTTTGCCAACTTCACCTACAAAAATGCACCATATCAGTAGCCAATATTTTAACTGCCGTAAACGTTGTTCTTATTTGTGGGGCTTCTAGTTAATAACCGACATATATTTTTCCTGTATTTGGTAGATTGACACATATGTATAGATTAAAATTTTATACTGAATATGTGTTATATAGGACCACGTTAACTAAACCAATTACGTAAGCCTAGCAAGAAAAGATATATTATTTTAAAAGATGCCATGGGCCCATGGGTGTGTTTTTTTAACCAACCTTTGCGACAAATGTAATCACCGGGAGAGAAAAGCACAGGACGCAATCGCAGTACCAGTTCACAGAGGAAACCAGCCTCGGTGTTCTGAAAAATTTCCACTCGCTTCAGCGTATCCAGGTGTACATGAATGGCTATTTCCGCTTTGAGTTTATCCGGCAGACATGCCATGACGGACTTTTCTTCGTCAGACGACTTTTTGGTCATCCACAGATAATCGAACCATTTAATGACCTTTTTCTGTAGATGGTCCGGCACGCGTCGTAGATTCATGTATGTCTTCACATTATCCAGCTTTGCTGCGACACAAAAACAAATGATGTTGGAAATTGATTACGTGGATTCCTGCGGCTTCGTTTATGTTAGATTATCCTCCATTGACAGGATTAGCCGTACTAGAGCATATAAACCAATGCTATTGCTTAAGCAAACGCAAGCGGAAATTTACTACCAGACGCAGGGATATAGGAACAAGTGTAAAGGATGCGGGGACGTGCGTAAGGTTCATTAAGAAATTTAGCGGGATGCTCTACAGATCATGATCTGCAATTCACCGCTTAACAGAGTTAACAGACTCGGAACCCGATACCCGCGCCGTTCCATTTGTTCCAGCTACAGTAACTTTAGATCTGCTTTCTAGTTTATCATGCCGTACGCATCCATAAGTTATACGGCGTAAGAAAAATTATAAAGTCAAAAACATCGTACTGTTTTCCCAGCTACAAAAACCATTTACAAAACTTCCTTCGTTCCAACAATATGTACAATTTTAGTGAAATGTGCAGCATGCCTGCAACTCATGGGATTTTGCAGTTAAAAAACGGTATGTAATATTAATTTTCGAAGTATAATAAATTGTAATAACAGCCAATTGCAAAAAAGCAATTGTTTGTTGTATTGTCTGATTGCCAACACATTTACAAAAAGCCTGTAAAGACATTGCTCGCACCGAATCTACAATACCATATTTTGCCCATATGCTGCAACGTTTTGAGCTCTGATATATATATGTACACTGCATCCGCATATATGTGACGGCCTGCCGCATTGTGCATGGGTGTGCAAAATATCAGCGATATTTGCATAATCCGCACACGAACGGGATGGTTGATATCAGCTGGGTAATAGCGAAATAGTAATTACTCTTCCCTGTTTACCGTGCGGATCCGGTCATCCGTTATGGCATCGTGTGCGTGCCTCAAAATGAATGTGGTTTTGACGAAATGTTTTCTTGACCTGACAAGAGATTTTTATGTTCAGTGCTAACCATTGCGTGATGTGTGAAAGTAGACTACGTTTTCTGCATGCAGTCTTTTAAGATTGTTAAGACAAAAAGTATCCTTTCCTACGTTAGCGTGGTCGAAAGGAGCATACGACGACAATTCTTTTGAAGATTGATAAGATCCATTTACAATCAGCCCTGTCATGGGAATTAATAAGCAAATAATTTTACAAATTTTCATTTTGACAGGATGCTGAGTTATTGCCGGGAAGTTTGTAAATGTTGCGCTGATAAATCCACAAATAACCGTCATTTTACTACGAATATGACATTTTCATAAAGTTCACATCTACATCGGCGAAAACCTCGACGGTCTGGGTAATATGTAATCTGACGTGAAAATAAATCATCCGCGCATGGATAGTACAACTTTATTGTGCTTACGCATCGCTACTTGCACTATGGTAATGATATTTCGATGAGCAGTTAGCATTAAATATTTAGCAAGACATCACCAGAAAACTCTTAGACCGATTTTCATTGCCTCTGTTGCGTAATTACCATACAGCCTGCAAATAATGCATTATAAACTCTTTTTGAAATCCAGTAGTTTGTTAAAACCTTTCCGTAATATATTTTGCAGCTTGATGTTCACTATGCTGATAACAGAGGCTATCGATTAGTTATGTACAATGTATATGTGCTGCATCATATAATCGGATTCACTATGCACACAGGTATAACAAGCCCTTTTCAGTGTGCGTTGCTCTTGAACATAAATGTTGAAGTGTTCCTTTCGCGATTGCTGCAGCGTGGCAAAACATACAAATGCGACTGATTCTGTTTTACCTTGAAATTCCTTTCGCGCAGCAGCAACATTAGCCACAATATTCGCTATGTGGCCCAGCACGGTAGCAAACAAGAGCAGGCCGCATATTAGCTCCAATATGACAAATATGTGTTCGACTCTGGATTCCGGTCGGGGAATATCACCCACATTCGTTAAGAACAGTGTTGACCAGTACAGAGCGTACAGGTACAGCCGCACTGTATCCAGCTGGTCTTCCGGTTTGGACCAATTAGCACGAAAGTCACAGAACCGGCACGAGGAGAGCAAATAATAAATGCATGCATTCCAGTGGAACAACGCCAACAGGTAATGAATCAACACCACACTACGGAAAACATTGGGATAATTGGTATGTCGTTCCGTGCGGTCCAGAAAGCCCCAGAATCGATAAATTTTCACCAATCGAAAACTACGCAGTGCTGAATTAAACCCCAATGACAAATATAAAATATCCAGCGGTAAGAGGCAGAGACAATCCACATAAAATAATGTCGTGTTCATGTAATGCATTCGTAATTTCGTTGGTTCGGTTTGTAATACGCCATCTTCCAGATAACCGGTACGAAAATTAAAAGCAATATCGCACAGGTACAGTATATCAGCAAAGTAATCCAAAGGCATCCATAAATGAACATTTGAGCTATTAATTTCTTGAAAGGAAAACCGGTAGACGATGACCCATAAATTGTACAAAAAGGCGATACTGACAACACAGGACCTAAAAATATAATTATGACAATGGTATACTTCGTACAGTACATACAGCGTTAATGCTGTAATATTGGCTTTGGTGGACCAAAAATTGCATCTTCCGTAGGCCGCAATAATTAGCTGCCTACGTGTAACAAACTGGAATTCTTTCGCGGTTATGTTTGCGAGATTGTTATATAGGTTACTTGTCAACTGTCAGCGATTTATCCTAAGTGATCCTGACAGGTGTCACACTATCGCCAATCGTTCCCACACTATGACGTATGTAATAACCATGTCCGCGATACGGTGATAACAGTCAATCTAGTATCAATAATCTACGCATATCCGCTCACCAATAATAAGCCAAGCGGCCGGAAGGATCGAATACAAACGTCCAGCGGCATCCTTAATTATAAGAAAGAAATGGTCAACAGAGAAAATTCATTGTATGTTCACTTATAACACATGCTTAGGTAAACATTATGAATTGTACTTATTATTTGGGTGTGCAACTTTTCTTCATGCTTTCATCTGTATTCATTTTTTCCACGCATTTCTACCATAATTATGCAAATGGATTCAGTTATTTTTTACTTACTCAAGCGTACTTGTAATTACCACGCAATATAGGGCAGATGAAAAAGCACAAAATCTACATAAAGTGCAGTACAAAAATGCAGCTGTAACAGTACCTGTCCTGCGATCAGCTGAGGACAGGGAACCGGCAATTTCTTGTGCATCCAGGGTTTGGAGAAAGCGCTTCTTTTGGCCAACGGAATGTCGCTTATCATGCTGGGAGCCAGCGGGACTACGGCTGCGTGATAGGCGACCGGCTCGTCCTGTCAAGTCCTGACTAAAGGGATCATTAGGACTGCAGCTCGTACTGGCAGCAAAGTGGCGTCGATTTCTCCGTCCCCCACCACCACGCAATCGATTCAGCTGGGTTTGGAACCAATTCCGGGCGCCCGATGACTTACGCAAGTATATTGCTTCGCTGGGGCGTTTGTTAGTGAATCCAGTTGAGCCACTTGGTGCGGTCATGATAGTGTGTGATTTGTGATCGCTGCTATTGCTTAGCTGATCCATAATGTAAGGTACTTAGTCGTAATATATCCCGCCACTCTCTAGCTATGTACCTCCGTACTACGCCAGCCAGCAAACAGTACAGGAAGGACCTGGGCCGGGGCGCCGCCTCAACAGCAGAGTATGGCTAGTTAACAGAGGCCGAGCTACAACCGCCGCGGTTGTTGTACAGGCACAGATGACATTTAAACTTGTTCCCGGCAAACTCTCCACTCACCCGACAATGTCTGCAGTCGTACCACAACGCCGAGGAGATTGGAAAGTGTCCACACAGGCCAATGTACCGGCATACGCAGACGCTCATGATGTTTTGTCTGGATCGGCATTCATAAGAGCAGCTCAACTTGCAGCGGATTGCAACTCTGTTTAACACATCCTCTACATATCCCAGTTTACTATGCGCTGGACACCGCGTGCAAATCTGTATCCACAACGTTAAATACCATTTCCGATTGCGTGATCGGTGGTTTAATCAACTGCAATAAAAGTTGAATAAATATCAATATAAGCTCGTAAAAATGGGAAATATTCTGGCTATTTGTGTATTACCCAGGGTGAATGATATGGATCGGCTGTGTGGCCCTTAACCGTAGGGTGTTCCCTATTCGGCTTTCGGGTAGATTGTAATGCGACGGCTCTATGTGCTCTAAAATTGTATTTTACGCAATAACTTTATACCGTTAAGCGGATATTTCTTTGAGCAGGTTTAAATCATAAAAAGGATCAGCCCTCCTGCTGTGTGACAAATTAAATGCGCTTTTACTCTTACAGATTGCCACCTGCATTCAATGCTCCATAGTCCATACCAAAACCGCGTGCTACTCGTAGAGTATTCTACAGAATGGATGAATATTTCTGCGCATTCATTGTGCATTAGAGCGCAGTTAAAGGCTGCATTTTACAGAGCATACGGTACATAAAGTTTATTAATTAACTACTGCGAAAAACGTTTTAGCACGGCAAAACTAGCGAATGCTGATTGGTGCATGTGCCTGATGACTTAGAAATTAACAGCTTACGTAAAAGCGACAGTAATAATACAAATATATTGGTCGAGTTTCATGTGGAAGCAACAAAACGTTTACAGTAAGATAAAACCTGAAGGCTTAATTTTATGAATATTGTTTGGTATCAAAGGCAAAAACCTCCAAAACGTTCTTCGCACGTACAAGTACATCTTTGTTCGCGTAATCATTCCGTTATGGTTCTGATACTGCTTACTAATACCATTTTCAGACCTGGTTTAGAATGGGCATAGTGTATATCGTACATAAAAAGGGCGTGTAGTGTGGATGATATTAGTGCCTATTAAGCGTATTGTTACTGTTCTGCTTCTTGGATGACAAGTAAGGCACGCGAATCCCTCCCTTGTGTATATGAGACCGTCGGAGCAAGAAATCTTTCAGGAAGTTCGCACTTGTTTGAAAAAGACGCGCCTGAAGAACTCAGTAGCATGCTTTTATTAAAAACGACTCATCCGGTGAGGAGGGGTGATGATCATAAACAACGGCGAACGCGACACCTACTTCCTATCCGTAGCATGAAATTCGTGTGAGTAGATTACATGAAATGATTATTACATTTAATCATCTATAGATTGCAGCGGACAATGGGTAACCCGGGCTGCAATGGATGCGCTGCGGTCCAGAACCAATACAAAATTAGCATACACATACAGTATCTTTAGCTCTGTAACTCTGTTAGATATTACAGTACTAGTAATTACGCCACAGCTAACCATCGTCACTTCAAAAACAACTGTAAAAAAATCCTAGCAGTACATACTTCGACTTTTGTTAACAATTGACCACTTGCACTAGAGATTTTGAACAATTGATCACCCACGTTTTCCAATCTCCTTAGAGCACAACAATTACACCCGCATGAAAGTGATGCGGAAAAACTATGCTGATTTGGTCGTGTTTCCGTATATTTCCAATTAAACTTTGCGCAAATTCGAGTGTTGCTATTATGTAGTTAGTTGGTCGTCTCTAAATCGCATCCCAGGTATGCGCTCAGATACGGACGCTTCATCGCTTGCGCACATTTTAACAGCACTTTGCAGAACGTCCAATTTTCCAACGGAGCTGGCGCGAAATCCGATCGACTTCGACCATTGAATTTCTAGCCAACTGGGCTTTTAATTGAAGGAGAAAAATATAATAGCATAGATTTTTTAAAAGTCGTTAGTTTCAGAAATCGTGCAGAATAAACGAATCCAGAATGCGCACGTTCGCATTCTGACCGCATCACTTTCGTGTGGGACAGAAACAATTGCTTTACATAGTCCTCACTTTGCATTTGACTGGTACACCTCAACGTGAAAATTACTTTTTTGAGAAAATGACGGATTTCACGCGTTTAGTTATAGAAACAGCTAGTCGCAGTTTTAATAAAGTGCGTTTTGGAAATGACTCTGAATTTTTAATAGACAAATATCGTTTTCTTGTGCGAAATTTGCGAAATTAGCATATGACACGTACTAACAGCTGTAGAGCCGTCGGATATACTGTACTCGTAGTACTCGCTGCATAGCTGATGTGAAAGAAAACACAGCGTGAAAGAATGAGTGCAATAACGGATTCTTTTTAGCTCAAAAAATTTTAATTTCTAAAAACATTTTTGGAGGTGACTTTGCGAACAAGGTTTATATTTACGTGGGGATGTGACAGTGATGTGATGTTTGCTGCAGACAAACTATCAAAAGATAACTTTTGCGCGAGAGCGGGAAAAATTCAGTAACCTTTCAGCATAGTAGTTTCGCGCATTGTCATCCTGGTGCTGTGACTGCTGTCCATATCAAGTAGCGTCAGCTACTTATCTTCGAATCCATTTGGGATACATCTCGCTTTAAAAAGTAATCGGAGATGATCGCTGCTTGCAGTAACGATACGTGCTTAAAACATTATTTAAATTTGCATTTAGGAAGTTAGTGTGGTGTTAGCTTGCTGGTTTTGGTCGTTTTCAAGCGATATGCCTCCTGCATTAATAGGTTTTTCGGTTTAACTACGCGCCTATACCTTTATATCATGTGCAAGCCGCAAATCATTTAATGGTGCAAAAAAATGATGACACGTTTATTTATTACGATAATAAACAACAGAGTATAAAAAATGTGCCACACAGACAGAATGTATGTACAAGGCAACGAAGATATTAGCGCTTATTAAGAATTTTTTTAGTTTTTCTATAGGTATTGTATAAAATATGACGAGATACAAGCCTTAATTTCGACGAGCATATGAAAAATGAAGTATTTAGCACATGACTTACTAACCATAAACAATAAAATTATAGGAGTTTTGCTCGTATTTTTTGTCTTTATGAATTGTAAGCGGTACAGTGCAGCTACTAATTATGTACACTGGCCATTCCTTTCATATTGTGCGTGAACGAAGTGCACAACTGCATATAGATACAGATACTTCGATAGAAGTATTATAAAAGCGACGGAAGTTACAGTGCAACTGGTACGTGAAATGATTTCTTCATAATTTCGTTGGATCTCAAGAGTTTATTTCGCATACTTTCGGGATGGATAGCTTGACAGATGGAATCATTTTTGACAAGAAAACTCGATTAATGAGGAGCCGAATAGGATGGGATAGTGCATACTACATGCTAACTCTAGTCACATATGCAAGAGCCCGAAGCCTACATGATTTCGATAAATAAGTCGTCTAAATTATGGAAAAGTAACCAGTTTTAAAAGGGACATACGCAATCCAATTGATCCCTTGAGGTCTGTGAGTACGGTATTAATATTCTGTACAAACCGACAGGAAACAAAAATGATACGAATAAAGAGATGCAAAACATTTAGTGCGTCATTATTTATGGTGGCCGTTAAAAAATCTTGTATGTTGGTTGTGTGTGATAAACAGCCACAGTATTAAAAAAATTCTGTAGGTACCCACACTCATCGCCCTTTTCACTGGCCACTTGTCACCAATTAATGTATTTATTAATTGTTGTGATATATATACTTGACAACATCGATTCATCAAAGCAAACACAAATTACAAGTGCCGGCATTACAAACAAATAATACTACAATAGTTTGTTTGATCGAGTATGTAATGGTAAGGACGTAGTCATATCTGTATTATTGTTCTATTTGTAGTTCTGCCCACGTGGTCGTTGGCCGTAGAACGAAAAAGGGGGAACGAAAGCCTCGACGTTATTTTCTTAATGCTAATGCCAAATTAATTTTATTTAACACAAAGACACGTTTTAGTAAAATCATAAAATGTGTCAATAGTAGTATAATATTCCAACCAAATAATACGCGAAACTAAATATCCGACTAAAGTTCAAAATGCTCAGCGCTAACAGATGTAATTACTGTAGTTTTTATCGTTGATTTATGGCTAGAAACAATCCATTCCACTATGTCTGTGGCTGTACGATCGAGTAGTGGTCTTACAAGTTTTAGTCATTATTACAACTGTTCGGGATGTGCGGTATATGTAATGCTTTAACGTGCCAAGTTGCTGTTCTCTTAAAATATAACTCTAAAACTATTTTCTGAGCAAACGCTTACTGTAGTTCCGTCAAAAACAAATGTACAGTACCAATTGTAGCAGTTCAACTGGTCAACACGTTTTGCCATCGTATGATAGATATTGCACGCAAACGCTTATTCACGTACTTTTAGTCCTTAAAATACAATACCAGTGTAATGCGAGTCGCACATAAAACTTAACCTAAACTGTTACATTTTATTTTTTGCCCTTGCCTATGGTGCTAAAATTGTTGTACATACTGTAATAAAATTTGGCAAAGAACATATAGGCACAACATTGTTTTAGACATAAAACCATACTGCAAATTTTCAAATGGAATATTTCCATAGAGTTAACCCAGTGTTGACAAAAAAAAACTTAGGGTATTTCAATATGTATTAAATATTCTATTAGGACTACTATCGTCATAATTATATGCCCAAAAACCGAAAAACAAGCCACGCCTGTCAAGTTTTTCGCCCTTTGAGGTTAGAGAGACTGAAAGTTACCGTATTAACATTTGGTTTGCAAAACGTCGCAAACCCGTTTAAATCGGCAGCGGCGTCTATCAATAATTTCCTGTTGGTTAGATAAAACATTTGGATCAACATCGTAATGGGATACCAGTAATAGTTCTTCCTGCGACCTAATATAACCAGCATAGCCGCAATCGATAATAACAAATGCTATTAATACCACAGCAATCATAACACACCATCCTGCCGCGCATATAAGCGCAGCGTACATATCTAACGGTGACATTTTCGATTGGCTATCTGCTCAAACCGCAGTGCATTAAACCCGTAAAAAACGGTTGTTTGTTGCGTACTTTCAAATTACTGTACAGTTGTTATTTTGCTGCTCACCTGTGTGCTTTCCCGTGCCCGCGTTCCGCGTTATGTAACAGTAAAGGTTTACGAGGACGAGGGTGAATGACGCTATCAGTATGAATATTATGCAATCCTTACAAATAGTGTCTTATCGCAAATATTCCCTGCATCGTTGATGGACAATATTATATGTCCCATGTTTTGGCGCATCCGCTTAATTTTCACGGCGGACAGACATTTAGAATCCGTAGTAATTAAGTTAACTAACGAAACACTGGATATTTTCCATTCATTTGTAGGCATAATAGAATAATCAACGATCAAATAGAAGGGAATGCAATTTCATGTTACTGGACCAGAATGCGATCGAACAAGCCGGCAGGGATCATTTTGGAAGCGTGCTACAAGGAAAATTCAGACTGGAACGAAAAGGAATATACATAGAACATATACTGTACAATACACTGTCTGCACAGCTTGCTCGGACGCCGCCGGAGCACACATATATGCAGTATATTCCCGATGAGCTGCCCGGTAACTAACTTGTCCCAACAAGCTACTCAATAAGTATTCACGCACTACATTTTTGTACACCCAGGGATATGTGCGGCTGTTAGAGAGGAAAGTAACGGCTACGGCAGTTTGTTCTCCAGTGTCTGCGTTTGCTCCAGGAAAACCAATCCCGTCCGCTGAATATGGCAATGCACATCTGCGCTCCGGCGCTTTACATGTGCGCCGGATGAGGCGGAAATCATCATCAACCCCGTCTTAAAGTCTGATGAAGTACAGGCAGAAAATGGATGGTTGGCAATTAGAATCGGTATGCACATGTATATACGATCCACCTCCAAGGCACTGAATATCTAAAAAGAATTGAATTGTTTTCGTCGTGGATAATTTCCATGAGCGGGGGCATGTTGGACTTCAAAGAACGTAGTGGTTGCAAATTAAACATTATTATGCACGACAAGTGCAATGCTGATTTATTTGAAAAGCACTTGCGCTATAAATGTTAAACGATGGATGCAGAGTGCAGATCTGTATTAGTCAATGCCATCATTTGCCTGGATTACCGGATCTTTACTATACACAGTTGTTATATAATTGTACAGTATCTGCTAGGATGCAGACTATTAGCATTATTATTAAGGTTATTATTCTTTGTACTGATATCGAGCTTGGTATCGAGCTTGGGCTGCGTATAATTCCCATATTTTCTTACAAACGTTTAGTTAATATGCAGTACATTTCTTGTGTTTCAAGTGAGCGGACTACGTTAAGTGTGGAATTCCTACCCACACTTGTGATGCTTACACTTTGTATATCCATATACGATATATAAATAGAATAGTCTATAAGATTATGCATATCCGTACATTTGCGTTGATTATAAACGGTTTTGTATATATTAAGCAGGTAACAGACTATAGTAATGGAAAACTTTTGCGGAAAAAGTAACGAGGAAATAAAAAAACATTCAGCATTGTACTTGCGGCTTTTATACAGCGTCGGAGACAGTACCCGTTTGTGAAAACAACCCGATCGAAAGCGCGGTACGAATATTACAATATAGGATTTCTGGGACAGTTCCTATATTGCGCATATTGATTAGAAACTTTGACGTAAATATACATACATTGTACGGTACTTCTACTCGATAAAAAAGCGAAAACATCCAGAGTAAAAGTTTCTGGCTAAAATGAAGTGAACATGCTTGATCCACTATCCAGTCTGTAAAGTAGGATACTGAAAGTGGAAGGACACAAAAGATACAAAACTGTTTCTGTGTAGCATGTTATTATTAAATCATCTGACGTTATTTCTGTCTCGAACTCCAACTACGATCAGGCCTGTTGCAAAAATCGATGAACTTTTTATGCAGCCATCCCTATTGATTAGTGTTGTAACAAACAAACAAGCAAACTGTTCATTTGCACATGCATGTGTACTGCATCCAGCAAACCCTTAACCCCATACAAATTTGCGTAAAACAATATTTCTGGAACAGTTTCCGTATGTAAAACTAATTACATAGCAAGCTATACTTGCAATACACTTGCAAAATAATACTTGCAAAAGCTTAATACGGATTTACAGAACGCGTAAGTTCCGCGCATATCAACATACAGATAATAATCATTTTTCTTAATTGCTCGATCTGCGCTTTCTTTCTGTGATACAACGTGTAACCAATTATTCACAATCGTAAAAACGCAGTTCAAAACTACGGAAAATAAGGCGTAATGTTAAAACTATGTGCGCGTTGATTTATTGTCACTTGCAAAATCAACGTTTACCGTTTGGAAAATTAAAAATTCTCGTGTACGTTTTAGTCTTTTGCACTGTACATGAAGACTATGAGGACATGAAGACTATGAGTAGGTAAGTAATTCCCGCCTTCCGGTACTACAGAAGAGAACTGAACATTTTAGACCGCGGCGTTGCGGCAATGTTAGCCGATCGGCAGTCGGCACACATTCAAAAAAATGTTAAGGTCTGTAATGTTAGTCAAATCGACATTTAAAAGAGTTGTTGAAGCGGCGAACCGAATATAAGGGTTATGGCTTATGATGGCAGGTAAGATGTAAGATAAGGCATGACCTTAATAAGTAATTGTTGAAAACAAGGTGTGTGGTGTGTTGTGCTCCCGTTTCGTCCCCCGGAAGCCAAGGCACTCTCACATTTGTCGCTTTACTTACCGGCTATGAGGCAGTCGTGTGGGCAAAAAGAAACGTCAGATCTCGAATATTGGGCTATGTCATCTACTCTGATATTTGCGACATCGGAAATTGCCGTTCAAACGGAAAATGCGTTGTCATCGGGGTGCATTACCAGCTGGAACGATCAGTGATTCTGTGTTATGATTGAGATTTGTTTCATTTGTACCGTAAATAGTTTTGCCTGATAATACACACCCGATCCCTCGAACTTTATTTCCCTTTTTTACCTGTTTCTGAAAGATTTGTGCATTACCCAACAATTAAAAATGGTTATCAAAGCTGTTGCCATTCTTTGCGGCGATTCTCCGGTGAAGGGTGTCGTACAGTTCGAGCAGGCTGGTCCCGGTGCACCTGTGAAAATCAGCGGAGAACTGAAAGGATTGGCCCCCGGTAAAAAGGTGTTCTGGGATTGCCGTTTGTTTATCTAATGTCGGCTTACTTTGCAGGAGAGCATGGTTTCCATGTTCAGTAAGTTACTTATAACGGCAGCAAACAGTTTTGCTGTTTGCCGGTTTGCAGGCTGAACTTGCAGAATGTATTGTGCGCCTGTTTGCAGGATAATCCCCATGCACTTCGCAGACTAGATTCGTCTTGCGTGTTTTGAATGGCCTAAGCTGATGCTGTGAATTTTTCAGTGAATTCGGTGATTTGACCAACGGATGCACCAGTGCGGGCGCGCATTTCAATCCATATGGCAAGAACCATGGTGGTCCTAAGGATACTGAGCGTCATGTTGGAGATTTGGGCAATGTCACTGCTGGCTGTAAGTATTTCGTCAGTGCTCAGCTGCGGAACAATGTTTAGCTGACAGTCAACATTAGATTGCCAGTGATTTTGTTGTATTATTATCGCTTTATTTTTAAGACGATTTTTGTCATTTATTGGATGTTTGCGTATTGCTGCATGTATGTTAATGACATTTGCTGGTTATTTACTTTAATCACTAATGTCGCGTCAGAAAATTTTCATAACTGTATGTGCTCATAGTAGCTCATAATGTGCTCATAATAGATTTGAAAGTGTTGTAGAATTATTGTATGTCTGCAGCGGATGGTAGCGTGAAATTGAGCATTGAGGATGCGCAAATTTCTCTGGAAGGACAGAATAGTATCGTTGGCCGCGCCATGGTCGTCCATGAAAAGAAGGATGATCTGGGCAAAGGAGGTGATGATGAGAGCAAGAAGACCGGTAACGCTGGACCCCGTCTGGCCTGTGGAGTCATTGGTGTCACAAAGTAGAATATTTGCGAAAATCAATTCAGCCCTGCGAGGTTTTTTCATTGATTATGGTTCAGAGTTCAAACTGTAACACATTCTTCTACCTTTCTAATGTGTTTTAATGCATGATTTTATAGAGAGTTCTCATAGCGGTGGTGGTGGTGGTTGCGAATTTCTTACCGGCTAAAATGACAGTTAACCTGATTGTTTTACATTTGCGATTGGTTGTAATAGCGAGTTTCGCTTTCCCGGGTTGAATTAGTAAAAGGTTCATTCCAGTGACCTTTGGTCAGTGCAAGTGTCTATGAAGATACTTTCTACTGTGCATGTACTCGTAGGATAGGAGCGACTAATTTTGCAACCAGTATCCAGTAAGTATAATTTTGTCAATAGATTTGACTGAAAATAGAGAATGTAGTGCGCACCTTTTGGTTACTAGCAAGCGGGTCCTTTTGGCTTAGATTTACCATCGTTAAAAAGACGCTAACAAACGAAAGCTATTCAGTCTGCCGGTGTTATTACGAGACAAAACTTCTAACCAACAGTATGCCGGAAGGTAAACGTCTTCACAAATGTGCCTCCCAGCTAGTCTTTGCTGCTTCTGGTGTAGTTTGGGCCTCAAATCATATTTTCATATTTTTCATGGTTTTTCCGCTTTTGGTCTGCCTTTGATGTTCTCTCGGGAGATTCGCAGGGAACTGGCGAGGTCGGCATGTTGAAAACTTTTTAATCGGAAGATTCATTAATTTTTTAAATATAAAGTCAAGATGTGGTCTGCAGTTATTGTTTTCTGTTTGTGTGGCGCGTTAGTACAAGGGCGTTCATCCAGAACATCCACAACCGCTAGCTGGCGATCAACGGGTCCTGCCGTTGTTGTCGAAGGCGAGCCGGAAATTGCTGGAGCGGCAGGCTGCGAAAATGGGTGCGTAAGCCAGCAGTAAACTTGTACAAAGAGGCTAAAGTTTTGGTTCAATTCATGCTTTGTTTTTTGGTTGTTCGATAGTTTTCACTATTAGCAGTAGTAGAGCCATATAATACGTCCGCGTATTTGGTCGTAATACTTTAATTATGCAGAAGTTCAAAACAGCTATGATAACGCTTGCTTTCCACAAGTCAGTTATTATTGCATTTAAGCTCGTTTTTTATGGCATTTGTGTGCTGTGTACAAGTACTGGGCGAATTCTTGATAATTAATGATGTCAAAACTATATAGATGACACAACGTTGTGTTGTTAACAACAGTTAAAACTACTTATCTACCGCTATACACGTATCGTAGAAAAACTTGGTATTTGATTCTTCCTTGTTTTCAGGCCTGCTTTCATCACCACTCAAGCAATTGCTGTCTTAGGAGCTGACGAGTAAGAAAATTAAATGCGTCAAATCCAACAAATCTGTTAATAAATTATGTCCCTTACATGAATACCTGCATTTCTTTAGATTTGTAACAGTCTACAGCTATCCAAGCAATAAGCATCCCTTTTGATAGCAGTCACGGCATTGCATACTTCTATATCTACAGAACTATATACTCCACGTGTTCTATTTAGATTACAATCCTGTTTTCAATAGAAGTACCCACTTCAACCACACCTATGCAAAAACGGCGCGTTACAATTACATACGAGTGCCGGTAGTGTCCTTTTGCTTGCTATTAATTACGTACTTAACTATCTATCGCTTTAGCTCGGATGTTTCTGGAACCATCCAGTTTGACCAGGCCTACGGAGCCGGGCCAGTCACTATCTCTGGAGCTATCAGTGGCCTTACAAGAGGTACAAAGGCTCAAGCAAACGATAAGGCTCAGTTCCCAGTATTTAATTGGGGTTTACTGTTTGGTATAATTTTGTATACTTTTTAGGGAAACATGGAGTGCACATACAGGTAAACGATAGGAATCGTAGGACTGCGGTTGATGTGATGGTTATTATAACCCGATAAGTGTGATTGTGACATAACTGGCAAGACATTTGGTTAAATTTGAAGATATTAGTTCCGCATTAAGGCCAATGCAGTGTAAAAAACATTGTGTCACCAGTCACTTCATGTGCTTCATCTGCATGTCGTTTATACAAATTTTTAGGAATACGGCAACATCAAAGATGGTTGTGGCAATGCTGGAGCGGATTACAATCCTGACAATTATCATCATGGGGGCCCCAGTGATCCTGAGCGTCATGCCGGCGATCTAGGAAACATTAATGCCAATGGTAAGTAAATTTCTGACCAGAAGTACTGTAAGACATAGCATGCAATTTAAAAAAACCTATTAGCGTGTAATAGTATTCAACCTGGAATAATGCGCAATGTTGTATCAAAAGCAAAGAGAAATTTTAGCGATGCCGCAAGGGTTACATCATGCCGTTATACTTTAGTTGCTTGTAAGTAAAGCACATACAATATCTTGCCTTTTTGCAGCTCGGGGCACGGCTGTTCTGAACATGCGAAGCAGTGCATTTAGTTTGAATGGAGATTACAGCGTCATCGGAAGAGCCATTGTAATCTATCAGAATGAGGACGATTACGGGCGAGAAAACAGCACGGAAAGTCTGGACAACGGCAACGTTGGTGAACCCATAGCGTGTGGAGTAATTGGTATCGCCACACAGGAAATAAATCCACAACATAATGTCAACAGTAACGAGCTGTAACCTTTAATTGTTTCGGTGTGTTTTACAAATGATTTGCGCATTTCTTAATGATTTTTCCTTTGGTAAACATTTATCTTGACTTCTTTTGCCTGTATTTTGGTTGCGGTCATGAAATACGTACTCAATATTCGAAACAGTGTTCTTATATCGGCAACAATGTTTTTTAAACAAAATCTGATATTCTGTTCGGAATTTTATCACCAAAGACTGCTGAAATACGAGATGGTGTGAACCTACTGGTGCGCTCTGTATTCGGCACTCATAAGGAAGTACCACAGAATACTAATATTACACTATTAATATCACATCACAATATTATATCAGACCACAAACTGTTAATGTTTCGTTGTTTTGTGACAACTTTGCATACCATAAGAAGGTGTGCGATAAGCGGTATATATATACTGCTACACAAATCTTCAGATGCTACTAGTTACCAAACTAGCGCATCTGAAAAAAACCTATCAAAAATTTTCACGGAGAAAGTTAAATCAATAGCTTTGTAGTTACAATTAGAAAATCTGGTGCATTTGATTTATTTGCAGTACGGTAGTACCGTACTGTTATAATTTTGATTGAATTACTGACTGAAAGTCTAGCTGTATGTAATACTTTAACGCAGACTTGTAGCCTGCCCGACATCGCAAGCCGATTAGCCGACAAAATTAAGCCCTCGGAAATTTTCTTTCGTTGCTGGCTTTTGCCGAAAGGAAATAAAGCACCAAAAATTTGCCCAACGGCCAAAAATGTCACCGTTCAGAACTCATATTTCGAAAAAACTGATACCGGTGGTTGCGTGCACGGGCGCAACAACCGAAAACGAAAAAAGACAGAACTTATCATAACTGTCAGTATTTACGAAGATAACCGTAAAATGTAATACTGTTTTTTCTTTATTTTATTTGAAATGGTGAAATAAGACAAACTCTCCGATACTACAATTATATTTTTGCAAGTTTGCAATATATCCCCTCTGCCAGAAGTTTCCAAAACATCCTTATACCTCTACATACTGCCATAATTTCGTGTACAGATTTGAGTGGATCATTGCATGATCACTGACGTGGTATACTCGTTCTTAACTGAAACCATAACTATTTTTATAAATATACTACTGTTTAACTCATTATTTAATTACTTATATTGACGGCGTTATTTGACCTGAAGACGTATTCGACGAATTCCTTTTTCGTCGCATAACTCACCCGATTGACTATTTCACCACAATGAACCGGCGATTGTTAACGCTTAGCGTTCCTTATGTAATTTTGTTGTTGCGGTTACCTTGTTTCCTCTGTCAACAATCACCTCACAACCAGGATCATGCTTTTATGGACAGGAGAGGTGATGAAGACCAGTCGGATACGGGGGCGGTTGCCCATGGAGGAGCGGGCGACTATGAAGACGCACACAACGGGATGACGCATCATCAGCACCAACAACAACATCCAGAATTCGAGCACCATGGCCCTGCACAAGGGGATCGGAAAATGTCGAGCACGAACCGCATTTTGGTGAGCATGGTCAACATCGGCCAGGCGGACCGGAAGAGGATCAAGAATGGGGAAATAATGCGGCACCGCATCGTGGATTTCAGCCGGAAGCTGGTTTCTTTCCAATTGGTGAACTTTCCCCGGACCAGCTACAAGAATTGTGCAAGTAACTAAAAAAACTTTTAAGATATTTAAACTTTTAAGATATTTAAGGTTTTGCATTTAGTTATGTGCAGTTCAGCTGCTGCGACGGATAAGTCAAATGATCACTAATACTAACTATTTCAGTTGAAACTATTAATAATAGCAAATAATGCACCTACTGACTTGCTTGTGGTTGGTAATTATCACCCTGAAATTCCCTAATATTGTATTCGCACAGGATAATTACATGCCATGCAGTAAACAAATTTGCAGTAGCTTCATAGATGTAAGTGGCCACTGCCCAAATTACTACTCCCAAATATCCATGTGCTTTTATAATGCGTAAATAATGCAATAACGGTATTTTGAACTATTTTCCCAATATTGAAAAACTTGCATGCGCACAAATCATTTTAACTTTCAGCGCTGCCAAAGATACTGTGAGCAAAGCGGCGGTGTCTATTTCCGGAAACAGTGATCGAAGTGGTAAAATATCGGGAAGCATCGAAATTGTCCAGAACGAAGGAACAGGACCAATTACCATTACAGGAAACATATCTGGACTTACACCCGGTAATTATAAATTTAATGCTATAAGCGTATACCAGAAATTAGCTTAAAGTACCATTGGTGAGATATTAAATCTTGGCATGGATTGGTATACTATTTCATGGATTGGTATTCTGTAGGACAACATGGATTCAAAGTTTACTCAGTAAGTCGATTTTGCTAATTTTGTCCTTTTTTTGTGAAAGTTGGCATGTAAAAATGCATGCAAATGCAAAAACTGCGCATATAATTTTATATGTAATATAGTACTTTAACACTTCACGTATTTTTCTACCTGTCAGACAACATGGAAGATCGATTAAATTTTACAGTATGGCAATTTGAAAGATGGATGCAACTCGGGCGGAAAACCCTTTGGCGTGCGCCAAAGTAACTCTTCCGGCGGCCAATCCAGTGACACAAAGCGATATGCCGGCGATCTGGAGAACATCCGTGCCGATTGTAAGCGCTTAGGCCTTCTGGTTCAAGTTCGTACGCTACTGTACACGTATTCAAATTTTTCACTTATAATGTCTGGGATCAATCTGTAGCCAGTGGGGCTGCAACCTTCACACTGTCGGACAGTGTCCTTTCGCTCAATGGTGACTGGAGTATCATTGGACGCATGCTGGTAATCAGTGAAGAGGCCGATAATTTCGGTGGATATGGACAAACCAACGATGCTTTCGATTACTCTGACTCATCGAAAAAGATCGCGTGCGGTGTAGTGGCCCGCGTCCAGGAAACATTTACGGAAATTAACGCAGACGATGTGGCAGCAGTACAAGTGGAAGATGTCAAGGAAGAGCAAGTTGCGGCTTATGAGGCAGCTCTGAACGGTGTGGAACAACCGATTTATGCATTTAATTTTGTGACGTTTGCCATGTTATTAGTTTCTATTTATGTTATCCAATTTTGAAAGCACAAATGCTCTCTAGTGCACAGATTTGTGGTTATCTATTCGGCAGGTCAACATAAGATCCACAGAGTAGGAAACCCGCAGTCTGTTTTATGCTCTGACGCAAACCTTTTAGCGCAGTGATCATGAAGACACAATAAACCACCTATCTGTCGAAACTGAAAAGTTAGCAGTGAAAAAACAACCATGATATTCCGAGAGAATAAAAAAGAAACAAAGTAAATCATTAAGTAAAACATGGTGTGAATTAAAGAGATGCGCCTTCAGCAAACGATGACGAACTTCCTTGCTCGTCAATAAATATCAAGGTAAATCTTAAAAAGCTGGTACCTACAGGCAATTACGGCAGAACATTGACCTTTTCTTGAAGAGCCAACTGCGCTTTCGCTAATTCTGCCAAATACATCACCATCAACACGTCCTAAAAAATTATGAATTTCAAGCTAAACACAACAAATCGTTTTAGCGATGATAAAGCAAATACCTTTCGACTAGAATTGACCATTTTCTCAAACGCTTCGTCATCCATCTTTGGAATGGTACCCATTATATCCATCAGCGCACGCCCAATTTCAGGATCAGCGGGCACTTCATCTTTCTGCAACATCGTCATTATTAGTCAAAATTCACCATGTACACAAAAGTTTCTGTAGCAAAAACTTATGCTCGAATAAAAATCAAGTAGGAATGGGTAAAGCTTTTGGGTCAAAAACTACCAAAAGTTAACAAACCAAGAACAGGTGCTAGCTGCTACTTACAGATATACGACGAGCTTCTTAATTAACTCGTAAGTACGATATTTACAAGATGCACTGTGCAGTCAATTCAATAACCGATAACAAACCTCAGAAATTCGAATACTGTACGGTTTTTTGGTGTATCGCTACTAATACCTAGAGCCAAGAACTGCTAGTAAATAAAATAAAACTAGTACCTAGTCTTAATAACATTTAAATATATAAATCAGAAAAAGATAGCACAGAGCAGAATAGCAAAAATTTAAAAACGCTTTGCAGTTGTAAAAGAAAACAACTGTAAGGTACATTCATTTTTAAACATAAAAATCAGCCACTCACCAAAACTTTACCAACATGAGACAACAGGCTTTCTAACATGTCATCCAAAAGCTTCGCTGTCTGCAATACTTGATCCGTATCAGTGGGAATGTTAACCACTCGAGCAGGATCCAGACGACCATTCGTAATTAAATCCACTGCAAAAACCCAGCACTTTGTCAAAAACCGCTAATTAACAAATGTTTTGAATTAACAAATGCTTAATGTTTTAAAGTAACCACCTACGTCCAACACGTTCGGCATCCCAGCAATATATCTCCACAGGCACCTGCGCGAAGAGAGCGGCCTGTTCGAACCGAGAACTGGGATCTTTTGGGTCTTTAGAGGTTTGAGGGATTCCCAGAGTAGAATGAACGTATGCTTTGATCGGCATCCGATCCGATTCTGCTGTGCAATCGATCGTAAGGTGGATAATGTTCGGATTACTTAGCCGGACATAGAAATCGTGAATGTAAAATGATGTGTCAAGAACTGCTGGTCGCGTGGAAAACCATCCAACGACATCTTCTTGCGGACTCGCTCGCTTCGTTAACTCAATCATATTTTGCGCAAAGTCAGTGTCCATACGTAAAGGGGTCTAACAAAGCATCAAAGTTAATATCCCTTAAATTTAAGTGTTCGGAGATAAGAATAGAATTCAACTTTATGAGAACCCACCTGTGCGCCTTCATCATGGGGAACCGCGAAACAATTAGTGACTTCCACCACATCCCCTTCCACTCGTCCCATCAGAGTACCCACTACACGATTAGCTTTGTCTTTTCTCCGTTCATACAAATCGCAAATGCCAACGATAGCCACAGGATGCAAACGCACAAGCATCGGCCGAGTGCCCGACGGTGGTGCTGAGATTTTCGTAGACGCCATGCTAACTTTTACTAATGTTACCCAAAGTGATCAAGTTGATTGCACTCAAGCCGTGGATGATAACAATTCAGCATTTAAATTTTTAACGACTCTTGAGAAATCCTGCCAATAATGCTGCAGATTACGAGGTCTAAAACTTTCAACACTTCTTCACAAAATTGATCATACATAACTTTTATAATTTTATTAGTTTTTCAGTTTTGTCTGAATTTTCTTCGTCTTTGCGCATTTTTCGCTACACGTGGATTTAAAGATTCGAGTAGTGGGGTACTCGTCGGCCACGACGCCGGCTGCAGTTACAGTACAGCCAGCCCCCCAAAGGGTTTGCAGATTTCGAGGTTGACGTTATCCGGCATACTATAGTATCCATGCTACTGATTTTGATTTACTCGTTAATAGTGAAGACCGACCGCGTCCCAAGGGCCAAAGCCAAAACCTAAGACTAAGAGGCTAATAAGTGAGCCTAAGTCAGTAAAGTCGTGTTTTGTTGTTTTTGGTCTTATTACATTATTTTGCGATATTTTTAATTACGTTCAAACTGTCACAGTTAATGAGTAAATAATTAATATTTTGCGGTAGTTACTGAAAGGACTTCTTACTGGCACAGCTGGTTCTGCTTGTGTGATAGTAAGATAGTTGGCTAAAAGTGTAAACCACCGAGCAAACTGCAAACGATGGATCGCTCTCCAAGAGCACGGGGAACTGCTGGAAAAGCTCGCGAAAACGCTGCGAAATTTTTTAATTTCTGTGGGGTTGTATTCCATTATGCCTTTATTCCTACAGTCATTTACTTAGGTAAGTTACGACTAAGTTGAACAGTAAGATACCTTGTCTGAGTAGATTTTCTAATTTTTCTTTCATTCTCTGTGCTTTTCCTTTCTCTATTATTTTATTATTATTACAGATTACTCATTTTATTATTATTACTCAGCCTACTATGTTAGTATCCAGTTGCAGCTTCAAGTATTACCAAATACTGAAATACAAGGCATGAACCGGCTTTTGTTGAAATCAGCGTTATTTATTTTCAGGAATACGCAGCGGAACTGAGCCCGGCATGCCGCCCATTACCATTGGGAGCATACTTTTCGCCTAGCACGACCAACGTCGGAAGCGTTTGGTCGTTTGGATAGCGATTTGTCAGCCAGAATCTTGTTGGATGTGTTTCATGGATCCCAGCGGTTTAGTTTCATCGGATACTCGTGTCCGGTTAGCTCCTTTGAGTCAGTTGAGTGGGTTTTGTATAGGTAGCCATGGAACTTGTAGGTCTGGTATTTCCCTGAAATAACTCAGGCTCATGTCGACGATGATGTCGTATTGCCGGTATTGGTACTAACTACTTGTACTAATAAGTATTTGATATGTTTTGAGTTTGAATCGTTTTATGTATGTCATGTGAATGTTGCTTCGGATAGGTGCTCTCCAGTTAGCTTCGTTTGAGTTTCTGCAATTGGTGAAAATATTTGTATGGAATGAATAATTCTGATTTAACTGAATATTTGCAATTTCGCATTAGATCAAACAAGACTATGTACGGCGGTACGCTTTTGTAATTTCAGTCATTTCACTACGATTATTGTGACACAGTAAAAATGACGTAGATACGTTTCACTGGATGAAATTATCGCACCTTGTTCTTTTCAGGTTGCGTGCATAACTCATAACTGGTCGAAAATGCAGCTTAAGGTGTTTTACGTAGATTGTTAACCGTTTTCAATGGAGTTACTGTATATTTTCCAAGACTGGCATCTGCCGATCAGCTCCATGGTTTTCTATCAGTCTCTGAAAAAGCTGGAAATCTTTCATACTTGTATAGATCGCGTACAACAATAAGTTTCTCCCTGATGGATATCGATATGGACATCCAGCAGTTCGTTGGTTAGCAGCCACTCAATAAATAATAATAGATAACAAAAAACTCATACTGTTGCGCCTTACCCCTCAAGTTATTCCTCTACTACAAGGTAACAGGAAGACTTCCTGAGGAAGTCTATGCACTGTTAAATTATAATCGGAGTCTCCGAATTAGTCGTTCGACACTAACAAGCAATTCCGGCCATAACAATCTGAAGTTCCTACTGTACAACTCCATATTGTACGCCCGGTGGAGATTTCGGTTACGGTCAAGAAAATCTTTATAAAATACAGACATCTCATCAGCGGATAACTTCCTATTTGGAAAACGAGTGATGTAGTCCTCCTTTTCCTAAAACGAAAAAGCCAAAATGTAAATAATAAAAAACGCAGCCAGGCTAAATTTTTTTCAGGTAATTGTTCAAGATAAACTAGTAATTCGTCGTAAAATTTATTCACCTTCAGAAATTTCGTATTGTGTCCGTGCCAAAATGTGTGGTTCCATTCGTGAGCTTCTTGGCGCATTTCTCGTAATTTCCTCTCTGCATGCGTTTCATTTTCCCGTACCATAAACTTAATATGAGGCAGATTCGATACTGGATCAGGTGGCCCATACAAATCACCGCGAATCCATACAGATTCGGGCTTCAAACTTTTCTTTGGAGTTGTCATCATGGGTCGAAAATGGAGACTGGAAGCAGTGGAAGCTAGAGTCTGCTAGACAGACACAGCCCGCAAGTGCCGAGCCAATGCCGTTCTCCAGGGACTTTATTGTATTACATGCACATCCACTTCAGTTTCTCAGAGATCCCTGAATTCAAGTTATTTACCTCGCCCGCTTTTGACTTTCAAAGAAAACTGCTGAATTTTTAATAAGAATTCTAACGATACCAAGCACAGGCTACAACACATATGCACTGGTTAACGGTTAACCACGTACTGTATTGTAGCTTACCGTGCAAATATTGTCGAGAATGCGCAGGCCGCAACAACGATTTATTTGTCACACCAATAATGTTGGGTTTTCCTTTCGCTGGCAATGGCACTGAAGTTTTAAGTTTTTAACAAGTTATTATTTATTCACATATGTTACCCGAACAACGTGAGCATTAAGGAAAATCGTATTGATTGTTGATATTTTTCATATTCTCGCTTGCTGTTGAAAATTGAAATCGAAAAGAAATAAGACGGTGTATCACTTCCAGTTGTAGTACTTAATGGAACTCTTAAATTATATTGTCAACCTCCACCCGGAAGTTGAACGAATCGTACCAGCGATTTCACTGGGCGTTATTAGTAGCCAACGAATCACCACTGTTTAAATCCAACGCAAATCCTGTAATTACAGTTCCACTCTTCCGGCTAGCTAAATTCTAATGTCGTCGTCGAAGAGTTCCAGGCTTCCAGCCCTTGAGAAAAGGTTCTTGCTTTCCTTTTGCTGTCGCACCACGATCGGAGCCTTACGAGTTACGACCGGTTTTTGTTATAAAGGGCCAGTAAGCCAATTCAGAATTTTATCAAAATGGTGCACTCTATTCTGAACGAAAAATCATCCTTGAACGTCCCTGCCATCCTGAAAGCGGAACAAGAGTATCATGAGGCCAAAGCTCTGGTAAGTACTTTGTCGTGATGGGTAGGGCTGAATTGCCTGCTTTTCAAGCCTTAGAGCAGCCGAAAAACAAGAGTATTAGTATTTTGAGGACTTCTAATTTCTATAGTTAAAGCGGAAATTAATAGTTCGTGAAATTTTATTAGTTACACTTTACAGTTTGGTTTGACCTACATTTAACGTTAGTTTTAATGTTGGTCCATTTGCCGTATTTAACCGCTTCCGAATTCCTTGTGACTTTGGCATAGCTGTTTTAAGAGGTTTAATTACTTTAATATATTTCTTCAGCTGACGTACATACTGCAACTGGTAATTATATAGATATTTTGCAGAGGCCAAATTTGTACACTGTTTCTGCTTGATACAATTTTATTTTAAGTAATGATTTGTGTATTCAGGCTAATAAGCAGCGTTACATTGCTGGTGGCGGTGTGTTTCCCCCGGGTGTGGGTTGTAAATCTGATCCCGTCGGTCAAGCGAGTACAACGACTTCCGGTCGAAAGTCCCAGCTGTTGGCGGACATAGACAAAATCAGGCGTGATATCCAGGAGGTCTTGTCGGGCGACGTACGTACGGTATCCTGTCCGTATTTGCGTACAGCTTAGTGCTGCATGCTCTTCGTTCCCTGGAATTTAGGCACATTAGGCTGCGATTCGCTTTGGCCTGTATTTTTATCGTTTGCCGCAATCGGTTCATGGATCATTTTCTCCAGTTGTTAGCTTGTGCACGAACTGCATGGTCTGCACTCTGCGACTGCAAAACGCGATCGCTAAGAAAATTAATACCTTACAATCAGATTGAGATGCACTTCGTAACTGGCTTATCCGCAATTGCTTTGCCAGCTACTCGAGGAGATGATCCATCAGTGCGTCGCATTACCTGGGATATGTTATTGATTTGCCCCTTCCGCTTCTTTCTTCGTGGGTGTACGCCGCATTGAGTTCGCTAAATTAAACATGTGAGATTGAGCATGGATTACTAAATTATACTGAACTTAACAGACGTTTTACTTTTGTCTAACGTCTTCGTCTAGCAGCTAGTGCTTACTTTAGTGTTAATAACATTAATTTTTGACAGTTTTTGCATGGTAAATTATTTCAGAAAGTAAGCGTGCACGTGAAATAATAAACACCTGTAGGTGATGTGGACAGATAAATTATGCAATTAATTACTGAATCGTTACCACTTGCACAGATTGACAGCATTGATAAAATGCCGGCGGCTTTGGATAAATTGAATGCCGTGGATTCTGAAGTGAAGGAACTCCGTAAAGAAATCGAGCAGTGTTAGTACTAAATTTTTTCGTTCCATTGCTGAAAATTGTAGAAGTGACGATCGTACTGGAACGCATAATTGTAGTATCGAAACATGTGATTGGAGCACTTGGCAAACTGGAAGCCCGACTGAACGGCCTGTCCCTTGCTCCTGCCTCTGGTGCTACCCAGGATTCCACACACGCTAAAAAAGTGGCTGGGGATGCCGACAAAAAGGAAACAACCGAAAAGAAAGATAACGATGACATCGACTTGTTCGGCTCTGATGAAGAGGAGGTATGATATTTTAGCGGCATTGTAAAGAAACACAACAAAAGCACTTTTGTGTATGTACATAGTTAGAAATTTTTAATTATTCGCTGATTCCGAACATTGCCGGTGACAGTTCTGATTTAGGTTCATATGTGCTTTCTAGGAAGATCCCGAAGCTATCAAGCGTCGAGAGGAACGTCTTGCCGCGTACGAAGCGAAAAAGGCAAAGAAGCCTGCTTTGATCGCCAAATCTATGATCATTCTGGATGTTAAACCTTGGGATGACGAAACTGATGTGAAAGAAATGGAAACCAAGGTACCCGTATTCTTTTCGACGTTTGTCGGTTAAAATCCACTTCCTCTTAAATGTTCATTTAGCACGAATTACCACTACATGAAGTATCATAAGTGCTAAAAAATGTAGCGAAAATAACGGTGTTACCGGCCAGTGGCCAAGATAGGATTACGTTATTGAAAACGGAAAGCACAAACCTCGCTGATAGCGTACTCGTACAGAGTAACGTGTAAAATTATCTGCATTACGCTTGTTTTTGCAGGTCCGAAGCATTCAAACCGATGGCTTGATCTGGGGAACATGTAAGTAAAATCTGCTAAGTTTGCCAACCCCAAAAAAAATCGATCTTTTTGGTGTTGAGAGAAATTAAATTAAAATTTTTTTCTGCAGCCAAGTTTGTTGAAGTTGCCTACGGCATCAAGAAGCTCCAGATAACTTGCGTTGTGGAGGACGACAAAGTTGGTACGGATTATTTGGAGGAACAGATTACCGGTTTTGAAGATCTTGTTCAGTCTGTTGATATTGTCGCCTTTAACAAAATTTAATAGAGGTGTTTTATGTAATGAAACTGGACACTGAAAAATAAATTTCTAACGGGACTGTGTAATCCACACGCGGCGATGTAAGGTCACGAAGAAGTAAGAACTGGCGAGTTAGCGACTTTTTTCCGTTTTTTTTCTCTCGTTTGGTGGTTGTGCTTTACTACTTTGACGTTTCTGAACGCAGAATGCCGGAATCCGACACCAAATGGTGGACAATAAAGTACTGTACAAGTACTGATAAGAATGCTTGTGGTTATGTGTCATGTCACAACAGTAGTTGCACAGTACATACTGTACTAGCGATAAGTTCCTGCTCATTAGTCACAAATTTATGAAGGAAATACAAGTACTTTGAAGAAACAATTTTGTAAATTAATTTTTGTTAATGAATTGTTTCCGGGCTCTTTATTAATCGTAAGCACACGTAGTCAAACATCATCTCACCACCGGCACGATCAAGCCAAACTCCCGTTGTCCGGCTCGTCCGAAAAACATCCTACGAGCACCTAGTGATCCTAATCTACCTCTTATCTCATGTGTAAGACTGAAGTGACTGAAATTTTTTTATCTCTCACTCTGTGCAGGGATTGAAATAACTACGGTAGTCGGAACTCGAAATGCAGAAGGGTAATAAAGTACGTATTAATGTATTCGCGAAGTCGTTTCATATTTTCTTTGTCAACCAAAATGAGTTACTGCAAGCTGGACCAGGCTTAATGCAATAAATAAGTAACTGAAATTCTGTTTTCACAGTAAAGTAGCATATGAACTTTGTGACCGCGACAAAAGAGAAACGACACGAGATCGCTTTTACAACGGTGACATTTCAAATGCAAAATATTGCGTACACACAATCACACCCACGATATCGTCTTCCATTCACCGGAAGTCCGTAACTAATTACAATTACACAAACAGTCATTAAAGGCCCTTATTGTAATGTAATTCATCGATTCCTTTCAAAGCAGCAACCTTTTGCAAATGAGGTTCAACATCCTTCACACTGATCGAGCTACAAAACCAGAACTGCGTTAAATGCACAGAATCAGACAATATATCACGTTCTGATTCACGTACCTGCGCTGGGGGAAAAGTGCGCAGCATAGAGGTGTAGCGAAGATCAAGCAAACACCGCAAATTCCAATCTGCAACGGGGCGGGAGCCCATGGATAGCGTTGGAAAAAAGTCGTCTTCTGTTCCAAGTGGTTCATAAGAATGGGTGGAAGAACTGCCGAAAATGTTCAGTTAAGCATTGTACGTTGCCGCAAAAATCTAGTCACATATGCTTCGCGGAATTGCTTACCCATGCCGGGCACAGCCATGCAGATTCTGGATAGAGCAACCTTGATGATAGCCCAATTAGCAGCGATACTGGAACTGCCAATTTTATTTCCATCCTTATCGGTAACTGGAATGCCATCTACCAGCTCGCTGCAATCCATGAAAAGTACAAACCTTGTAAGTTGGATCAACTACACGATTCACAAAACCATGAGCATAACACGAAACAATGAAAACACAGTACTTTAATCAAATATAATACGATAAAGGTACTTCAGACTAGGACGCGCACAACACGGTGGCAACTGGCAAATCACAATAATTTCGTAAACTAACCCTAACAAAGTTGAATTATTCCTTCAACAATCAAAAATATAACGCTTACGAAATGAGAAAGAGTTCACTTACCGTTGGCGAATGATAGGGATGTTAATGCAGTTAGCAGCTGCGACGGCTGCGAATGGCACAAATCGCCCGACAATCGGAGGAAATTTCTATAAAGCGATTCCTGGTTACAAGAAACCTTCCAGAATGAGCAATACTGCTAGAAAAAAACTAAGAATTGTATTCTAAGTAAAACGGTTTTGCGATTCGAATTGCTCTGATTTCTGGGAGGATGCCATTATGTGCTTCAACAGCATCGCGCTGGCGGTTCAAGGAAATATGGAAACTTTTACATACAGTACTTTAGTCTGACAACATTACGGAGCACTTGCTAATATTGCAAGCTGAAAAAGCGAAAATACTACATGCATTGTATTAATCTTTACTTTTACAGCGTACAACGCATATCTTACCTTGGTGAGTGCATTCAAAGATAGCGCAGTAGCAGTTGCACCAGTTGTAGCCAGGGCGTAAGCGGTTCCCAAAGTCTTGTTGCTAATCGGTGAATCCCCGCTTCTGTTGGTGTAATTCACTATGGCGTTGAACGACTGATTGAACCACTGCCAAAACACGACAGCCGGTGTGCTCCTGGAAGGAAAAAAACGACAACCTTTTGTAGTTTCTACTTTCTTCAAGTTATATCAATGGACGCAAGCAAGTAATGCAACGGTACGAACTTGTAGAAAGTCATCATCATGCCTGCAACAAAATACTTTCCTTTACAACCAAGAAGCACTAATTACATTACTGAATGCCGGTCAGCTTACCTGTGATGAACATGTTGCAAGGAACTTGTGCGCTCATGCGGCCCAAAATAAACATCTTCTCTCCCGTATCCGGATGGAAGGCAGAATCGTACACATGCTTGGCGTTCCACAAATTTTCAACCGTCAATCCAGCTGGAACATCGCCTTTTCTAGATGTAAAACATTTGCCGTTATAAATCCTACTGACAATTCAGCAAAGCTGTTGAAAATAGTGATATAGCTAATTATCTCTGATCTTAAATGGTTATCATAAATAAAAATTATCGACTTAAATGCAAAAAAACACGAACGCCGCAAATAGGATAAATTAAAATACTGCGAAATACTATGAGTACTCTAGTTACTAGAGTTCGGTAACTATAAACCGAACTCACTTATAATTAATGATAATGCGTTTAACTTCTTCCAGCTCCTTATCGCCCTTAAGGAGATTCAAAGGGTTGGTGGTAGTGAAGAAGTGTTTGGCGCGGCCGGAATATGTTGACTGATCCCATCTTGGTGCGTCAATGTTAATCTGTCCGGGCTTCACCACACTCTGGGCAGGCTCGATCGCGGGATACGTTTTCTCTACTGCTGATGCTTTGGTGGCAGACATTATAGGCTCAGTAAAACAGGAGATCCAACAATATTTATATCTGACGGAGTCGAATTAGCCAATTCCGAAAGCGTACCGATCACAGACCAGCAAATCCGCAAAATGACTGCAAAATCCAAAAATCGTGTTACAAGCAGCTTAGGGCGGAGATCGTCAAAGTCGCACAGAGCCGCTACACGGCCTACACCGCAACACGGTACCTTTTGATCCAATCACCGTAACAAGCGTACTCGTACAAACTACAAACGTTTTTGGTTAAACTCACACAGCAGTTTAAAAGATTTTTCAGTTCCTGTATCGAATTTCTGATGCAATCTCCCGATTTTATCAAATGCAAGTGCAAACCTACTTCGCAAGCTTGCAAATTAACTCTCCAATCCAAGCAAGTGGGCGCGAAAACTAAACATCCACACGTGACGTCATAACCAGCAGTAGAGTGAGCTGACTGAGAGGACCCATGCAAGAGCGGGACGCACTTCCGGTTAGCGCCGAAGCTGTTGTTTATATGCATTACACTCCAAAGCTACAGCCTGAAACGCTTCCGCGGCGGCTGAAGCGTCTACCAAAAATTTGACGATGAATAGCCTATATATAAGCATGTATATTTCATCCAAACCATTGCGCTTTCCCGCTTCTCATACTCTGGCCGCGCTGAGAAATCCATTAAAAGCCCATCACAATAATCGATACTTCGCACAGCTGTACGTACAGTGCCAGTGTCACAGTGTGCCATTGTTGTCAGAAGATAACCATGCCAGTCACAAGGGATGCTGGAAATTTGATCAGCTTAATGCACTTGTCTAAGATCGTGACCGATCGCAAACCATCGCGAATAAAGTTCGATATAAAAATCAATACGGTACGGGAAGTAGTGAACAATGTAGAAAGATCTTCTAGCATTAATGCTTGTCATGCAGTTAACATTAGTTCAGCAAGGTGAATTCAAAATTTAATGTGAATTACTGAATCTTCTTGCCAGAATGCTGAATACACCGGCAGGTGATCCAATTTAATTTGAAACACGAAACAAATTTATTAACACTAAAACATAATTTATCAACGGCAAATTAACAGCACCGGCAACATACCATGGAAGAAGCATCAAAACGTTTAGCTGAAATTTGTCCAGCCAATCCATCCACAAAATATTATTTTAGACCGCCACCACATAAAGAAATTTCAATAAAATGTTTTATTCGCAAGCGGCATGTGCCTCAGTACGCTCTTCCTCTAACTCCGTCGTAGTGATCTTCAATTTTTCCTTTGAAAAATCATCGATGGCTAGGTTAGGCACAATTTTCCACTGCCCGTTTTCCACGGTTACAGGAAAGCTAAACACCAAGCCTTCTGGAATTCCGTACTCTCCTTTTGACACCACCGCCATGTTGACCCACTGGTCCTACGCAAAAAACAACATTCCATTAAATGACTCCAGAATGATGATCAGCCTGACTCCTGTCCATTATCACGACATTCAAAAATCATACTGCGGATGAATAAACGGTTATTAAATCTAGTTAGCACACCAAATTTAACATCGTTTTGCTCTTCTCAAATATCTTCAAGTAATATTCTCTCTATAAGCAACTCCAAGTCCAAGCCTCCAAGGACATACAATTAATACAACATAAGTATCTACTGTATAATTGCACCATCACAGCCTAATACCTAGGCAAAGTATAATTACGCGCATAAAATTAGTCCTTGTGTTAGTTCGTATCAGTTTATAGAGGCAAGTTCAGCCAACAAAATAAAAACCGTTACAGAAATTAAACTAAGGATGACACTTGAATCGTTCCAGAAAACACCTTATCACACTGTAACAAAACGTCTTTCAATACTCTAACCAAGACCTTGCTCTAACGTAAAAATAATCCGCACAATATAGATATAAAGTATAGACTGTACGAGTACAGTACACAGTGGGAAAAGACTGAAGTCTAAAAATTAATACAAGAAGTCATAACTCATAACTGTAAAAGCAAACGACAAAGTGAAAGCTCGTTTCGGCTGTATTGTACAAATTTCCCATATAGACAATACTCAATACTCATAACACTTACTTTCTCGGTGCCGTTAAACCAATTTCGCATGTGATCAGCAGCTGCTTGCGCAGCAGACATAGCTGACGACAATTTACGGGCAGCGATAACTTCGGCTCCACGCTTCTGAACGAGGGGAATCAAACTTTCTTTCAACCATTTTTCATCATGCTGCACCTTGCTGATGGAAGTCCAGCTACCGTCCTTTTGAACTTCAACGAACCTGGCATCCGGAAACTGAGTGTTTGAATGATTCCCCCAAATAATCACTTTTCGCACGTCCTGAATGCGAGCTTGAACGTGTTGAGCAACCTAATATCCACACTCCGAATTACTTACTGAATAGTGTATACGGTTGCAGGTTTTGAGTTAAGACAATACTAACAAATATTTACTCATTAGTGGCTAAAACTATAGTAACTTACAAGGAGAACGAGTATGTACCACAAGTGAGTATCATATGTCTACTGTAAATTGAGCAATTGTACCTACAGTATATTCATGGAGATAATTAGTAATACGCAAAAAAACTTCCAACAAACTGAGAGAAGTAATAAGGATACCTGCGAAAGTCCCGTCTACATGACTTACATGCCCGTTTACGGACTTGGCTACTCGAAAATAAGTCAAATCAAATCAGTAACAGGTAACTGCGAAGGAAAGTCAGTATAAAACTGATGTCAGAACTGTATCATAATTTTAGTATTCAATTAGACCAGTATCACTATCAACTATCAAGTCACCTGAGCAGTAGCGCGATTTTGATCTAGTCGTGTCATAGCAGTGATGTTTTCCTTCGGAATCGACGGTGCGTATTTGCTGCAAATCAGAGCGTTCGTATTGGCTGGATTGCCGACCACAAGCACCTTGACGTCCTTTTTCGCAAACTGGTCCAGCGCACCTCCCTGATCTTTGAAAATGCGAACATTGGCTTTGAGAAGGTCTTTTCGCTCCATACCCTCGCGTCGAGGCATTGCACCGACAAGGAAAGCGTAGCTGATGCCTTTAAAGGCAGCAGCAACATCCGCAGTAGCAACCACGTCTGCAATATACAGTACTCGTTATTAAACCGAAGACTTGTATAACGATAACCACGGAAAAGGTAGAAAACTGAACTAAAAGATTTTGAAAAAAAATGCACGACACACCTCGTAGCAGAGGAAAAGCGCAATCCGATATCTCCATAGCCACTCCATTCAAAACCCCGAGCATCGGCTGAATATCCAAAAGGTGTAAGATGATTTCCTAGGAAGGGAAACCATGCTTTCAATACGGTAAGTTAAGTAATTAGAATTTAGAACAATTCAAATATTTACATTTATCATAATTTATGGCTATTAAAGCTAAAATCTTCTAATATCAATAGAATCTCTCGATGCATACTTCAACGGGCTCAACCTGTACTGGCTGCACCGAGTGAGACGACTTTTTGCAGGATGAAATGCTGCACCGAGTGAGACGACTTTGCAGGGTGAAATGGTGGACAGTAAAAAATTTACCTGTTTTTGCCCAAAAACTTCTCCCTTGGCGATTAGAGGAATCAGGGAGTACGCGATCTGGCCCGCGGCACCAGTGATCAAAACACGGATTGGTTCATTACTAGCAGTAGCAGGAGCCTAGGGAAATCGTACATGCTATATCAATACGTAACAATATCAAAATCAGTGTGCAAAAAACGGAGTTGAGATGAATGCTCTTACCATTTTTGAAGATAAAGAAGATGCGCCTTTTCCAGAACTAAACGAGAACGCGAGAAAATGCTACTGCAGAAGTTTTGGTAGAAGAAAGCCAGGAAGCAATCAGATAAATCGCGACGAGCAGCAGCTGATAGGATTTGAATGTCACCTTGATTTCAGGCTCATTCAGTCCGAAGTCGGTCTTACCCGATAGGCGCACCGCAGTTTGGGTTTAGAATTTTAGATAATTCGGCACCAACCATTTTCCATATTCTGTTTACCGAAGAAGTTGTATATAATTTCGCCACTTTTGCATAACAATACTGTTGTCACTGAGTTATACATTTTACGATCTAGTAATTGAATAAGGCAAATAATAATGTTCAGATGGGATAAAATCTTACAACAAAACGAAAAAGCTTACGCAGCCTGATACGGGGCTGTTGGACCGTGGTTTTCTAAGGCGGTCCGGGTTGGTTAACCACGGTAAAGCTTCCTATCGCCCAATCGCAGATTTTTGTGCTATTTGAACAACTATTGATGAGCTAGGCGGAGTCCGCTTTCGAGCCGAATGATTCACATGGTTCACTCACAATTTTGCGATATACCGTTTACGTAGGGAATGCTTCGCAAAATCGAGCTCTCCAGAATTGCGGCGTTTTTACTTTCTGTGACTAGCGAAGTACCTTCTATCTTCCCGTTCTTATGCAGTTTCTAATGCCAGTGTGAAGACCATCTGGATTTTTTCAGTATTTGAGCGAGTCTTTGAAGTAAATTCGCATCGTGAGTGGAAGTTCTTGTGTTGTACGCCGACAAAATCTCGTGTTTGGGTCGACGGCATATCAGCGAACTGTGGTTGTTTTGTAGATTCTGTTTGTTGTTCCGGAGCCATCATGGTGCGGATGAATGTGCTTGCAGACGCGTTAAACGCGATCAACAATGCCGAAAAGCGAGGAAAGCGTCAGGTTTTGATCCGACCTGCGTCCAAAGTGATCGTGAAATTCCTGACCGTCATGATGAAGCATGGTATCTGCAGTGGCTCCTTGACGTGCATTCGTTGTTGTACCGTGAGTCAATCGTGTTATTTCTATCCAGGTTACATTGGAGAATTTGAAATTATTGATGATCACCGAGCTGGAAAGATCGTTGTGAACCTCAATGGCAGACTGAACAAAGTATGAACTAATAATTAATTGATTCTGTTTAAATGCACTCACAGCCATGCCTTGTTTGAATCACGGTTCGTAACAAAAGTGGTTCTGATTTGATTTTACTTTGCAGTGTGGCGTGATTTCTCCACGTTTTGACCTAGCCATAAGGGATTACGACCGCTGGTTAGGTCGATTGCTACCTTCGCGTCAGTTCGGGTAAGGATCCTGCATTCTTACGTGTAATACGAGTACTGATTAGTGATTACTGACAGCTTACTATACTTGTTTGAATATTGAGCAAAAGTTGCATAGAGCCAGGGTTTTTCCCGACCTAATATCTTTGTTGGCCTTATTAGATTTGTGTTTTCCGATTCTTCAGTTGTTAAATTAGTGTACAATTAAAGCGTGACGGTCTACTAACGATTTTAAGAACTTTAAATTAGCCTGCGAGTCAGTTGTTGGATATTGGTATTTGGCTCCACATTCTGTTTTTGCTTTTTTCCCGTCGTTGTATGATTGTAGGATTAGGAGGTATTTTTAACTGAAATCAGGCTTGGCTTGCATAGATTGCTTTGCCATTGTGTTCGGTCTCACTGGTACTGACTTACTTGAATTCGTTAAAAGAAAACTGAGAAGTGCAAATAATGTGATAGGTGACACTGGTGATTATTGAAATGCTAAATGAAGCCTGGATTAGTTAATTTCTGGGGTTGACCTGTCGTTTCTTTTTTCAGATATGTTGTTTTGACAACCAGCAGCGGCATTATGGACCACGAAGAAGCAAGGAGAAAACACGTCGGAGGAAAGATTTTAGGATTTTTCTTTTGAGTCTGGACTATGAATGGTACTGGCGGAACTGCAAACATCTTATGTTTATACGGCGGGAAAAAAACAGATTAAAAAGATGCGGATACTGCAGATTTTTCCCAGTGAATTACATTTCTTCAGTAATTTTAATTAAGTGTTTTTACTGACACTCGTGCGGCGGCACAACCGTTGAGTTCTGTAAGGCATTCAGTAGGTGTCAGATTCAAAGCCATCGCGAAGGATAAAAATGGAAACTACTTCAAACTAAAATTTTATCTGAAGTTAGTAGTTATGTATCAACTTGGTCCAGCTTGCAGTAGCTCATTTTGGTTACCATGCTGCGAAAATACATTTCAGTTAAAGTTACTTACTTATTGCGTCTTGTCTCAGTTGAGCAAGAAGATTGCAGTCGTATATTTATCTCACAAAAAAAACAGATAAAACTTGCTAAAACCACTAACTCTTTATCTGCCTATCGGCTATAATTTCTTCGTTTTTGAGCCGTCGTTTTTCCATTAGAGTTCGCATTTCTTCGTAAACAGTTATGGTAACTGCTGATGCCGGCGTAATGCGGAGAACGTTGGGGATCATTCCTTTGAACTAGTTCGAATAAGTAAATGTAGTCACGTTCATTAAAAATTAATGGCGATGTTTGCTTACAATTTGTATCACATCTATTTTCTTGTGTAATCTACTAATCTTACAGTCGTTTCCGCGAGTGATGGAGCTACCGAGCTACTCTAGTAAACTATCACGCTTACGCCTCTGACTTTGATTGCAAATGCAGGCATCAATTCTACAAAAGAATTTAGGTACTTTTTGTACTTACAAATCCACGATATCCTTCCCGGCTGCAAAAAAACAGTTCCGTCATTATTTGTTCTTCATCCAGTTCCCCAACACATCGAAAAATATATGATCACTACCAGTAGGGTAGAATCAAAACACTACTCGTAGCTGAAGATAGAATATTTCCAGCAATTATTTGTACATACTCTTTGTAATCACAGTACGAAGTGAGCCACGAAAAATCGGTACTAACACAAGAAAATCCCCAAACTAATCTATTCAAAACGTACACCTTTTTTCATATACGAGTACTCCGGGCACAAATTTAAAAATTCAATAAAAAACCTGAGTTTTAAAGCACTCTTAAAAATTATTGAAGCATGCCGGAAAACTTAGAAAACTTCAAAACGCTAAGATTCCAGCGATTTATCAGTTTTCAACGTCGGCTTTTCTTTTGCACGCGGAGCCAGTTTCTCGTAAGTCAGGAAAACAAGGCAGACATTTGGTGTAACGGCAAGGAGGTAAGGCACGAGACCTTTGTAAAATCCCAGTATCCTTTCTTTTCTACAATCAACAAGCAGTTAACAACCAAGCGGTCCACGTTGTTTGTCACTGAGTTACGAGAACCAGCAAAACCGTGCCTGCTTCTTTCGATTTCGCTAAAACAAGCAACCAAGAAGCGCTTCGTTTCGCAAGACTTTCGCTTTATAGCATTTTTGTATCGTATCTGAGCAAATATTTAAGTACCTCAGGAGTTACATTTTTCTGGAAGAACTAAAAACAGGGATTGAATAAACTGCGATACTTGTAAATTGCGTTAACCAGATTAACAATAGCTACTAATTTGACTATCCCATTTTAGTCATTTTTTGCATGTAATGCCTCAAAGGTCAATGCGAAATCGTTCCGTGGCATATAAATACCGTAATATCAGAGAACATTGTGCAGCTTTTCGTTGTATTGAAATGGGGACGTACCTCCATGTTCTCACAATCACATCCCACAATCCGTTATAATTTTTATGTTGGTCCTGTAATCGAGCCCTGATAACTTGGTATGGGTACGTCGCGGTAGCCGCGAAAAGTTTCGATATAGCTGCATAAGTCAAATATTCGACAGTGCCCTGAAAAACAGCAGATACAGATACAAACATAACAGCACATTAATAACCGATCCTATTTCAGTAGGCATACCAATTTGGCTTCCGGACCCGCTCCCTTGAATTTATTGGCACGCTTTTTTAATTCTTCATAGGCCATAAACTGCAGAGCGCCGTGGGATACACCGAACATACCGGGTATTAATCCCTACCAAGAAAACTGGTAAGTAACAAATCCAGCTATTTTAAACAAAGTAACTTGTAAGCTTACTTTATAAAGGCCCCTGATGCCTTCGTACTTGTAAATCTTTGCAAAACAGTCCACAAGCCCTTTATAGCGCTTACTCTGCGGCAAATCCAATTCGGACTGATTATATTGCAGACATATTCTGGTCTTCACCACCCAGATTGGGTTAGTAACGAATAATGTCCAAACACCTGCACATAAAGATTTTATTTCCCATGCCAAACAACATTCTTACCAGAATTTTTACAGAATACATACAGATAAGCAACGCACTAACCTGCATTGGCAGCTGCTAACATGTGCTGTACCGGAGTCAAGTTTTCCGTGGAATTATTAATTCCAGCCATCCATTCTTTGGTAAGATTGTACCTACAAATGGCCAGTATTGCAAGAAATACTTCTAAACTAAAACAAGAACTTAAACATTTCCGCATCAGCATTTAACACAATATTTAGCAAAAAAAATTATTTTCAGGTAGCAATAAAAACTACAGTTACATAAGATGTGCGAAAACCGCCACTGCCATCTGAAAATTCCGCAAAAGATTCTAATAAGAGTGAGTTGCGCAAAATCGAATAGTAAAATTCTCAAGGTACAGACTACAGGCGCCAACTGTAATTCGCTCCAAAAAATCGGTGAAATAATAACGATTCAAAAAAAAGGAACTGGCTGTTATGATTCAACCAGGTAAAGTTACAAAGAACGAAAGACACTAATTTTAACAATAGTGGCATTTCATTCCACGTAATAATTATAACGTGATTGCGACGTTTGACTTACATCAAGAAATACACTCCCCATGAAGTCCCTGCGCCCAGACAGCTAGGCGTAACTCCCTGGTATAAGGCTCGGATTCCGCCTTCTCGCCAGGTATGGGCAAATGCATATCGGAGGCCACGCGAGACAACAGCACTGTGCGGTGACGTGCCATCGTTTACTGCAAAATACAACATATTCAAAACAATAGCAACCGGGATCGGCTAAGAACCACCTCACCGGCGAATCGGACTTTAATTAAGTCCAGTGGATGCAATACTAAAGTGGATACCACACCACCGCTAAAACGAAAAAATCAAAGTTTATTCACCGCACCAAAGCGAGCACAGTAAAGGAGCAAACCTCAAACTATCATCATCCGAAGCAGGAGTAATACTGACTGTACGTACCTGATTCCAGCAACAAGATGCTCCAACTGTTCAGGACGATGCAAAATTGAATTTAGCCGAGTCAATGCGCTCGAAGGAGCTATTGGAGGACTGTCGGCATCTCCGCTAAAACTCGAAGACATTCGAGCCATCCGATTCAATAAGAAGTAACAGCCAGCTTCGACTGCCTGTAACTTATTTCAGTATTTTATCCGACTACAAGAATCCAACTATTCTCATAAATGCGTAAATTCCAAGATTCAGTCCGCTCTATCACAAGATTCTCTGCAAGAGTACCATTTAATGCATTCAAAATGTACACCCATCAGTAATCCGAAAAAACAAAAATATACGCAGCTGATAAATCATACTTGTAGATCTTAACTACAAGAACTTTTTTGGTAACCCGTAACTTGATCTAACCTCAATCCCGCATAAATCTCAAATTTCTAAAATCTGATGAAGACTGGGACGAGGACTGCTGGAAAAATCCTAGTGCAGGGCTGTGTAATCGCCGGCTACGTGCGGTCGAACAAGCGGTAGTTCAAAATTTTTGTTACGATCCTATGTATTTCTAATTAGCAAGTGTTTTGTTATGAATTTTGTTTCTATTTTAGACTTTTAGTGCGAGTACTCAGTTTATAGTTTATACTTACATGGTTAGATCAGTTGCATGCGATACCTGTTAAAGATACTGTAACGAAAAATTAACAAGCAGAGGGATCTAGTAAAAAAATAGAAAAGGCTAGAAATGAAACTAAAAAATGGGATTAAAAACTAGAGAAGATAAGCATACGGCATTCTAGGCTTTCTTTTAACCCAAGACTTCCAGGTACCATATTCCGTTCGAATTAGACCGCGGAAACTAGGATAGGTCGATAAAAAAATTCCAGCTGCATAATTGTTTTCAGAATTTTGCTGACCAGAGGTCAGCTACATAGATTTTTGCTGATTTTGATGGCCGCTGCTGACCACTGGACGGAAGCAACCATTATCTTATATGATGTACTTTATTGTTTCGGCTATCTTTCGGTTTCGAGTCACTGTTCGAAATCATAGCTTCATGCATTCAACTGGGGTCACTCTGCTGGTGCTATGTAATTACTTAATTTTTCTAATTTTATTTATTGTATGGCTCTAATTAAAACACATTTACATTCCGTATGTCCGCAAAACTTTTACACAAAATTCAAATATTTTAGGTAGTAATAATAACAGATACGAACGCAGCTCCGTACAATGTTCCATAAAAAATGTAACAGGGACCTGTTGCTTTTCAAATCACGGTTTTATCAATTACCTATGGATGCAAGACCGATCAGGATTGAGAAGTCAAAATTGCTAATAATTATTGAGTTGTTGAACTTGGCTGCGCATGCGCATGCTATTCATAAAATACAAAAACAGCAAAAAGTTTTTGAAAAATTATGATTTATAAACGAAAAAAGTCCCCATTGCAACGACTTGTTCCGCTTAAATTCGGCCTCTGTTATAATTTCGACATAGTTTTGAACGTCTTCAAAATGTCGCACTGTTAGTATTGTGTGTATGCACCAGATATTGCCCGTTGATGACCTACGCAGCAAAGACTGTTTACACAAATAAGTAAACCTAAACGATGATTTCGCAAAAAAAGTTCGCCATCTGCCAAGTTTGTCGTACTAACTGTTAAAAATCTTATTGACTTGTGTGACTACTCATAATTCCCTTACTTTTCTTAGCCAGTTTTACTATAAAGGTAGGCATAACAGCAGAGAACGTGGATATTTGCGTTGTTAATCTTATCTACATTTTTCTCGACACAAATGGTTAAGGAAACACCGTCACCATAGAGTGATAATCCTATTCTTAAATCGGAAGTCACAGATAAGCTGTTAGTGAAGTTTTGTTACCGTTTTACTCATTTGAAGCTGTGGACTCCAGATGTTTCTTCGTTATACATAGCGCAAAGTAAAAATACGCGTTATGGATTAACTTAAGATAAAAATTAACTTGACCGTTGAGAAAACTTATTTTTGAAAACGGGATCTCACATCTACCTGTGCAATATTATGGCAAGCAATATATCAGATTTCGAGCATTCGGTGACGGTGTTGGAAAAAGATCAGGAGCAGTTTGACCTTAAGGACATTGCTTCGTCCAAGAGGGATCACGGAGAAACTGCTAAGGATGACACAGTGGAAATCAAATCTGAATTATCCAAAGATTTCAGCACTGTTTATGGATTGTTTATTGTTGTTTCTGCGTTATGTCTGGTACCACTTGTTGAATTAATCCCTAATTACCAGTCGGATTTCTTGCGTGTAAGCTTCGATTTGAAGGGAACTAGTTCCCTTCAAATTCCCTTCAAATTACCCTAGTTCCGAGTGTAGGTTAATTAACCAAATAATCGAGATGGAAAACTTGAATATTTGCGGGTGTAGGTGCACCTTTAGTTCGGTAGCGCACTGCAGTGTTAATATTTGAATTTTATACTTCTATACATATACGAGTATAGATATATACTTTGAAGTGGTGAAGTACATAATTTATTTATATTTGAAGTACGTATATATTTTATATACATAGAAGTATATACTTCAAAATACTATACACATACACTATATTTGAAGTAGTGATATGGCAGTGTTCCGGTAGCACAATCTTGAGAGGCGCATGTGCGATACTGCTGTTGTATCGACCAATTCGATTAGTTCGTGATAATTTAAAATAATTACTAGAAAAATTTACTATTTCTCGAGCTAGTAATGGAAAACGTTTTTATGAATCATAAGTTCAATCAATATGCAGTGGTTCTGTTATTATTTTATAGTGGATCGAGACCGGATTGTTGGTGATCGCAATAGCATTTTTGGTGTTCGCATTTACCTTCCTTTTTCGCGCTCCAACATCGGTAACAGTCTGTGCGCCGGACGAACCTGAAGCCTTGTCGGCATGGGGGCGACTGAAACTTCGATTGCAAAACAAGTGGTTGAAACGGCAGAATCTACCGAAATTAGATCCCGGAGTCTGTATGCGGGTGCCGGTAAACAGGCACGTGACTCTGCAGAACACAGACAGTGGCAGCATGTACCTCAAAGTGGGATGCCTTATATTCACCGTGGGTTCGATGATTTATGCCTGTGTAACTCTCGGGATCGTAATCGAAAATTCAGCTGATTTTCCATCTGTTATGGCACTAAATCCTTCGATTTTCATAATCTTTCAAGTGCTCCAGTTATTTTTCCTGTTTCGCAATTCGCACGTAAGTGACAGCAAATGATTATAGTGACTGACCTTTCGTTATAGCCTGCTCCGGGTAATCTTGAGCTTTCGTTTCGAAAGTCCTAATTATCCATTAGCAGTAAAAGAATGAATTCTAACCAGCGTTGAGTAATTACCACCAGATCGAAAACCCGCCCTTTTAGATTTTGCAATGGCAAATATAATTTATGCGAAGCTTTATTTAACAAAATTTTGTGTCCCTGTGCTTGTGATAGGCTTACAAAGTAGAAGAGATTTGTACCTTGATCACTTTTTATGCCTTAAAGGTAAAATATTACGAAATCATAAACGCATACGAAATCATATCTGATCTTTGCAGTTTACGTTAACCAAGTACAAAACAATAGGAAGGCTTGGTCTTATTCATCTTGCCGCAACCAATCTGTGCGTTAGTTTTCGCTGCGTTCTCGATGAAACTCTTCATGAGTTCGCGGAACTAAGGGAACACGAATTAAGCGCCAACACAAACAACTCCGATGCAAACCTTGGTCAACATAAATCTCGTGTGTGGGCACGTTCACAGTCTTCATCTGGAACAGGTGGGTACCGTAAAGTGTAGTGAACACATATGGTACCAGAAGGACTGTCTGATAATAATGTCGATGTAGGCGACGATCGAGCTGACTCGGTGTTACAGTGTATTCATGCTTTTTACATAGTTTTCAAATTTGACCATGACAGCGTTCACGCAAACCGTAGCGTTTCTTAATTCACCAGTGATTGCGCAGTGGTGTTTAATATGGCTTGGGAGGGTAACGTTAATACTGGCATGAATCGTGACATTTTACCTGAACAGAACTATGCACTTTGTACTTTTAATTAACCCAAAAAATTCTAGAAAGTTTGCAAACCTAATGAAAGTTTTGAATAGGCTAATGAATGCTTGTATAGGGGCCTATTTGACACCATGTGTGGGAAAGGATTCCATGATGTGCAGCATTCTTCGAAGTGCCACACCCATACTCTTTCCTTGCATAATAGAAATGGCGTTAATATGTGCTGGAATATTTTTTGTCATGTGGCGCGGCGTTGGAATGGTTTCCGATAAATCAGCACCTTCAGTACATGTGGTCAATAAAGGTCACGGCAAGAAGCCCGTCAGCCGGACAGTTTATCGTGTGGATTGTGATCAAGCACTGATAGGGCTGTTTGTTGGACTGATTATTATAGTGGGCGTCACAGTGGGTGTTGTTATGTTTTTCTGGGCTGTGAACGATCCCGAATGGCACTTCTTTGCTGTCATCGAATTTAACACCATGGATCTTACTTTGCACGGCATCAATTTGATTGCTGTGATAATCTGCGCCGTACAATTTTCTCGAAAGTTACAAAGGACGCAGGCCCATAAATCAGTTAACCAGGAACTGGACGATGCACTTCTTCTAATTGCAATGGTAGGATTTGGTGCAACTGCAAACATCGATGAATACTGTGCCATTCGAATTTGGTGTACCTTTACGTAACTAATTACAATTTTTCAGGGTACCGTATTTGTTTTTTTTGCAGATTGGGGTGTATGCGTATTGTATTATTACCCTACTGGGAGCCTCCAGTACTCCCGGCACCCTTTCCAACCTTTCGTTTGGTGTCGGAGTGCTGACTTTGGTACAGACAACAGCTCAGACGTTGTTTCTGTTTGATGCCAGCAAACGTACAAAAATGACTAAGCATGATGCCACAGGGAAACAGCATAAACCAGCTCGTCAAACACTGACACTTTTGCTGATCACAAATTTGGCTCTTTGGGCGGTGAAGGTAACCCGCTATGATATTTCATATATAGGGAATGACATGTAGCTTTAACTAGAAATCATTCCCTAAACCTAAACAATTTTACTTATGATCAATGGGCATTGCATACTTAAAAAATAATTTTCTTTGTTTTGCAGGTATTTTGTTCCCTGGACACTAAGGCTTCCCCAGTACAACGGGATTTTTACGGAGAACGACAGTAAGTTGACCGCGTGCAAATTCTGCTCTGATATCGAAATATTCTTCGGGTTTCGACGATACGTAAAACGTTTTGCTGCAACAGTTATACTGAGTGGGCGTATTAACTGATTTAACTAAAGTATCCGCTGAATTACGAGCCAAATTAATTTTTTGCGCTTAACAGATGCACCTACAGAGTTTTTTTATTAGGTGGATTGTTCTGCTACATATGGTTGTTCCTCTGGATGTGTTCTACAGGTATTTTCATTGTTGCGCGGAATTCATCGTCTAATCACCATAGCGGCCGGTTTAGCACATTACTCTCAATAGGACGTTGTTTTTTAGTTTCCATTCTACTGCCTTCATTTTTGAGATTTGGAAGCGGGCTTATAAATGACAGCAACTTTTGACTCCCTAGCCGGCCAATTTGAACGGATCTCTTTTTTTACCTGGTCATGTAGTAAAATTACGAATAACGGCCTTTTCTTTTGAATGCTGTTTTTCATAAAATTGAAATACTAAATACGTAAAGATTGTCATTTAAGCTCGCTTCTCTCCTGGTAACGAGCATACTTTAGTAGTTGATCGCGTAAAAGGTCACATAAATGACACCGTAATAAAATAAGATGTACTGTATGCCTCATTATACTGGTATGGTATTACGTAGCCGAAAAAAAATGTCCGGTGCCGGAATGTGGCGTTGATTGCTAATGGCTGCATAAACTCATAAAAATATGCTTACGCGATTTGGCCACATCGATGATCTGTCGGATAGCTGCACTAGTAACATATTTAATTGTGTCAGAAATCATTACTGTATTACCAAAAACCTTGACCAGCGACGATATCAAAGGATGTTACTACTGTATTAAAATTTGTACTATTTTCCAACCTAAAAGCGCGAGCCGGTTCATATTATTCGAAAGTCAAAACAACCGGACCAATGGAAACAAATGCCAGTGCCAACGGCAACGAGCTACATGCCGGTATTTACTGGGATATTGAGAACATTCCCATTCATGCATATAACGCGGACGAAGAAGCCAAAGATGCAGTAGTGGGAATGAATAAACTCGCTCAGACAAACCACTTCAATGACTCAAACTTTGCTGAACTTATAAAAATAATTAAGAAATTCGTCATTGTTGCCCGCAAAGATGGAGATTACATATCAACTCCTCAAATTAGCAAAGATCGCGTTGTGGCACATGGGGTCAGTATACTGATGCAGCGAAAACGAAAACGGTCGGTAGAAAACAAGCCGACTGTACCAGTGGTAAGAAATAAAGAAAAATATATTTATCAAACCTCAAAATGATACTGATTACGATCACAGTAATTTTTAATTTACAGATCGATTACTTTCGAACATTGATTGTCTACTGAGAATGCTAATAAGTGTTGTCTCGTTACTCGTATATCTGGCGTACCAAAGCGATATTATTGCTTAATGTTGCCTTTAGCAATAAACTCGTTTGTTCTTGATGGAAAACCGCAATAATTTTTACCGTTCATATTATGTTGTACAGTATTGTACGTCAGTTTGCACAATTGTATCCACGTTTGCAAGTTGCAACCCTACTAGCGACAATGCAAATTTCGCTAATTACAAAGAATATCGCAGGTGGAATTAATTGATTTGCCCTTTTCCCGAGCCAAAGATTACTGCGATAAAGAGATAATTCGCCGGGCCAACATATACGTGCAATCATATCAAAACGGGCAGAAAGTTGTTATTTACTTGATGACCGGGGATAAAGACATAATCCGACAGGTAAACGCCTTCAGTGCGCAGTTCGATTTAGTCATCGTCATTTTACGCGGAAACCGAGAACTCCGCAACGTCACCGGCCACTGTCGCAATGTGCGACGTGAAAACGCCGGACGAGGAAGACGGATTCAGATTTACATGTTTGAAGAAGTGGTCAGGGCCGGCAAGAGCCACGAAAACGATTTCCCTGTCAACGATGTCGAAATTTTTGCTCGAGAAGGCGTTCATGACATTGATCCTTTCGCCAATGCGAACGCAAACAGCCGCAACCGAAATGCAGTCAACCGCATAGAAACGAGGAATCGCAACACCGCGCAAGAACTGGATGATGCCGGCCACTTTGACATTTTGTTCCCTCAAATGTAAAGCTGGAAAACCCGTAGCCCGCAAAAGCTGGCAATGCCTGTATTCTGGATCTAGATGGGCTCATGATTTTGATATTTTTTTTACTAAGGAATCCCGTCACAATTGCAAAAGCATAGTCACCGATGCCAAGCTGCTAACTGAATTCTGCAATTTATTCGTATTTTATGTAAAAAGCACAAGTAAAAGATTCATGTCCTGTCCTGTATTGTACTTGTATGTACATATCTACTGTACTCTGTAGTCAATTTTATACATCAGAAGCAGCTGAAGTCAATCGAACCAAGCATGCGTCAACTAAACACAATATTAAAATCCATTGCCATCGATAGTATTGCATCTGTAAATTTAGAAACTCGAAGTCCAGAGACAAAGCTGCTGAAACACAATTTAAAGTGCGAGCAATTATTGATTAGTGAGACGTTATGCATGCGATGCAACGGCAACATCCTCCTTGGTTATCACGCGCCACACGGTTATTACTTCTTAGTATTGATTAAAAACATGAATGATTGCCATCTTACAACTGAAATATGCAGCACGGTCCAATAAAATAACCAATAAAACGCAACAAATCGGAATCGACGAAAAATTATTTAGGAACCGAGTACCAATGAGTGCGTACATAAGTTGATTAAGGCTTACGACTGCGACGGATTGTCCTCGTGGCCAGCAATTAGCGTTGCATAGGGGCCGTCCTCTTGTTCCGCATTACGAATCACCTTTTTCGGTTTGCTTTCTTCTTCCTTCGTGTTGCTTTTGCTCTTGTCTTTTACGGAAATGACTTCTGCCGAGTGGTCTTCATGGCTCAACATGGTCGCATACGGTCCGTCTTCCTGTTGAGCGTTCTGAATGACCGTTCGCGCCTTCTTCATCTGCGGCTCAACGTCGTCCGTAGCGCTCAAACGACGTACCTGCGAGCGCAGATTTTCGTTGACCTGTGCGCGTAGATCCTCATGCGCCATCATCCGTGCATATGGCCCATCTTCGTTCTCCTCCTCCACCACGACGGGCTTTTTGAGTGGCTGTTCCTGCCGCATATCGCGGGCCTTTTCCAGTTCTTTGCGCTCACCGGGATCATCATGCGCAATCATGTGCATATAAGGATCATCGTCCTCATCCTCATCCGTGACAGTCACCTTCCTCTTGTCCGGGACTTCCTCTTTGCCATTCACGCTAGCGGCCGGATGGATGATGATCGGCGTTTCCTGTTCGTGCGAGATCATTTTAGCGTACGGGCCATCTTCCTGTTCGGCATTGCGAATCACGGGCACTGTCTCGTTATTGCTGGTTTTCTTCTTTTCTCCCTCTTCAGTGGGCGAACGGCTGCGTGCTCGCTGTTGTGATTCTCCTTTTGATTCCATAACGCTGCCGGACTCTGCTTAAAAAAGGAGCGCGCTAAACGTGAATATATGAATCAGGGGCAACAGAAAAATGCCTGCTTGTTTGCGGTGACGTCTGTCAAAACCTTCCGGAATATATGTATATTGATTTAGAAAGCCACGTTAGCTTCCTGTAGATCAGCAGCAAGGAATAGAAAACTGTGAATACTCTCAACCGTGCACGCGCTCCAGAATTGGCACCGGGAGCAGTCGCCGAGAATCAGTCGATAAAAGCTCCGGCATCATAAAGCAGTTGCCGGAGCTGAAAACCATTTGCAAGCACGTACGAATGTTCGTTACCTGTAGAATTTGCCGGATAGCTATCGATCAGTTTTTTGCATTTACAGGACAGATGCTGATCACCTGGTGTGCTACCTTGTGTGTACGCTATTAACTCTCCAGTCTCCAGCATTCGTGGTTCAGCAGAAGCACGTCCCCTGCCTCCGTGATCTCTATCTTCCTGGGATCTTGTTGGTGTGTGCTTTTAACACCCACACATACTGCAGTTGTTGTGCTTTATACTTTCAGTTCATTAAATTGTGTCTTTCAGTCGCAGCCACTAGCCTTGCCCTTGAGCTCGTCAACAACGTAATTTTTCGGTCTAATTTAACGCACCGATAATTTCTTCGAAGCCTTTCTTAGCTGCGATGTGAATCTTGGATACTCTGCATGTAAGGCGACCAGGTAAATTGACCTTTATCACTTCTTATGAGATTCAAGATTGTTACAAAATATTTCAGAATTTTATTATGGCAAGTAATTGTGCTCTCTAAAGTTTATTTTGTATTTTATAATTATAATGGCATGGGGAACAAACAGCCTTTGTACAAGCCGCCAAAAATATTTTATCAAAACGTGCGCTATTTTTTCGAACCATAATAGGCGCAACTCCAGTTATGTTTAAACAGTTCCAAAAGTAAAAGGAATACTTTAATTTGCATTTAAAATTTACCTATTTCTATCTTTATCTGTACGCGAAATTCATTTATACGTCAATAATTTACAGTTGATTTTTACGCATTTGGCTGTTGTATCTGTATTTGCGTGCTTCGGTATGTTTCGTGTGCGTCTTATTCGTGCGAAGATACAGTACTAAAACATGTGTCGTCGACTTCCTTTAAAAAATGGGAATAGTTAGCATGGAACAAAACCGTCAGTACAATTTGATCTAAAACCTTTGGGTTTTAAGATGTGTTTTATAATTTAAATTGGGAGTGTGATTTTAAGTGAAAATCATTGAATTTTAGTTGGATAAAATCAATAACGAAATCGTCCTTGACTCTGCAATGTAAACGGTAGCTGTAGGAAATTCAGTGCTGCTAGCCGCGCTATCAGATTGCGCTGCAGCCGCACCTTTATACTGTCAAAAATTAAATTGGATACTTGAGAACATCAAGCGCAGAGGTGTTTTGTTAAATCTACCGCTTCTAGAATGGCGCTATATGGCCTGTGCATGGTATGATGGATCCAAGATTCTGGAGTACTGTGTTACATGTTACGCAATTCATTTGAACTGGTTCCCATATCAGAAACGTCTTTTCCGGAAATAAAAATTAGATTTTGAAATATGTGTACTCGCAGATGTTTTTCATGACAGCAGTATCGTATTTAGTTAAAAAAATCTACTGGAAAATGGCACATAATCGATAGCACGTTTTCTGTGAATCAGATACTTACTTAGTCAGTCATGAGCCTCGCACAACAATTTTGGCGAAAGTTGTACTTACATGCAGTTACAGAGATCTGGAAATGATGAAGACAAATTGATTAGCCGAGTGAATAAACGCTTGAGCTATATGTATGACTAGTCCAATGACCATTTCTTTGGCTACTACAACAAAATTCTGCGTCTTCGATGCTCGTAGGTGTTGTTATGTACGGACGACTGTGATTCTTGCGTACCGAGAATGGAGAAATATTCATGCTTTGAGAAATCCTAACAGTAGCAGTTAACAAAAATATTTATTGTGGACTACATGAGACAATGTTTTTTCCACTGTCAGTTTTTAGGATTTCGGGCGCTCGTCGATAAAAGGCAGCTAAAACTTTATCTGGAAACTGGCCTCAACAAAATAAAGTAGCATGAGCCGAAAGGTAAGAGTTATATTCTTTGAAATAAACTTTAAACGTATTTAAAGCCAGTCAAATTTTTCGCCAGTAAAAGTTTAACTACCAAGTTTTCCAGTATAAACACGACTTGCACCTAATTTAATCGTTTGGCTAGTACATATATACCAGTATGATATGAATAATTCTATAACACCTAGTTTGAGCATACTATTTTATATCAGCCGGTCCCCCTAGCATGATATTTCAAGCGGGTTTCCTTTACTTGTAAAAGTGTACGTATGCCGTATGGTAATGGTTTGATGTCTGTAGCTGTTTATGAATTATGATTATGAATGTATGGCTCCACGATATAGGCGAACACTGTTTTGCCGGAAGCGCTGACGAAAGGGGATTACTTCCGTACCCGTGCCCCCTCGCGGTCTCCCAGCCGACGTCCTCCCAGAAAGGGTGCCATGAAGAATGAACTTACTAATGGACAAGCCAAATCGCCTAGCACAGAAACCCGGTTACCGCAAATCGCCGGAACTGGTTCGGGCTCGGACAAAAGTGATCGAACGCTGAATAGTGCTGACCCGATGGTCGGTGAAGTTACCGTGGCCTTTATTGATTATCGGAAAGACAGCATTACCGCAAAGCGCAATACAAATGCTGATCCATTACACAATGTCAAAGTTATTCAGTATATTGGTCAAGGGAAGGGCGCCAGTCGGAACACCCATGAATTCTGGATGCAAAGCGAAAGTAAGTTTTTCATTTGCATTGCATTAGGCACAGATTTGGCCGCGCGCATTAGAGGCTTTTAGATCGGGTGTTCTCGTGGTGCCTGCCAACAGCCCGGTGTGCACGCCATCACTTCCGGCCCGACAGATGCATAAAGCTATAGTTAGGCTGGATAAATCAACTTTGATAATCAAAAGAATGACAAAAATTCTCGATTGTACTACAATATGTTGGCGTGCGTCTAACATAATTAAATTTCCCATATTTGCATAAATTGTTTTGTACATGTGCGTTGGTGCAATGGTAATGGTTAGTTTTAAGGAATTAATATAATAACGAACATTAATCTCGCATGAATATGCTTACAGGTTACCTATCGATAATCTGCATATCATTCTGTAATATCTAATGCAAATCTATGTCATACTGAGTATGCAGGAAAGATTGCGTATGTTTTTATCCCAGATCCACATTGTATGTTTGTAATACCTGGAAATTTACACACAGATGGCTGCTCTAATTAATTATTTAATTGCCTAATTAACAAAATTGCCAACCAAACTTAGTATTGACCTTTTTGCAATCCTTAAGCTTCCTCAGCGATCGGTTCGGGATCAGTACTATACTACTTCTGCAAAGAAGTTAGACTTGTTCAATGCGGTGTTCAGTAGTGCAACAAATAGTATGCAGTAGCGCTTTAATACTGGTATTCCTTGTTGCAGCTGCAGCCAAATTCCCGGTTAATCAGCAATCCATCAGCTCAAGATTTCCGCTCAATTTTGGTTTTTATCTCGACGGGCAGTTCTTTCATCGGCTTAACGTTTGCTGCTTAAACAAGCTGCGAACTAACCACTCCATGATTGGAACGAAGGCCGTTCACTTCAAAGTCGTTGACTGTACCAACGTGGTACTGTGCTTTCGATGTAAAGGTCACGAGTTTATGCTGCAGTCATTTAAGAAGGGTTCGAACCAGACAAGAAGTGCCAGTGTTCCGCGTCGATTTTCGGAAAAGCCGCAGATGTTGCCGTCACCAAGTGGTGACAGTACTGGACCAGATGATCAAAGAAACAGTCGAAATAATGGTACGGCCAACATTCTACGAAGCCGATCAATATCACGGCCACGCAGACGCGATCAGTCTCCGGCACCGCTCCAGAGAACAAACACTAAGACCTTAGGAAAAACAGGTGGGACATTAGGATGTAAACAGAACGCTCCCACAACCATAGTGGGTGCCAATTTACAACTCCTTGTTCGCTATTATATCAACTCTTAGCGTGCTTGGGCCTAAAAGGAAAAGAGAACACTTTTTGCCCGCCAATGTCAATATTACGAGTATCATTAGCAAAATCACACACATACGTCGCAGAATTCAAGCATGACGTTTCAATATTTTATACAGTGTGTGAAATTTGGATCCCTGTTCCCCGTAAATTTCAAAAATACTCAACAAGCGGGAGTACGTATTATAACGTAAACATGCAGTACGTGCCGCTCCGTATCGCGCACTGCATGGTGAATTAAAAAACATGCAGTACCGGCCGTACATTGCTTCTGATTGTACGTCTTGTATTATCATAAGTACTTAAGTTTTCCCCTTAATTATCAGAGAATTTGAAAAACGGTTTATCCACTGGAAAATCGGAAATCCCATAAACTTCAGTGCTCGAAGTCAAAAGGGATTGCAGTTATATAATGTGAAAATGGAATTAACGTCAAAATCGCGCTTGCATGAATGTGTTTTCGTAAGCACCGCTCTCGGTGACTTATATTTTCAATCGAATAAACTGACTTGTTCGAGCCATCTCAAATTCTCAAGTATATTTTACCTTATAAAGTTTTTGAGCCTTGACATCGTTAAACGATAGCCGAAAGAATAAGAATCGATTAAATATGTTTCGGTCTGCTTTTTTGTCCCTGTCTTTGTCAATATCCGTGCATTTCTTGTAACACTTTCTCTGGATTAACAGTTGCGGGGGCAGCCGCGATAAATGGCGTCGTGATGCCTGTCGTGAATGGAGTACGCGGTATCAATGGACCAAACGAAAATGGTGGACAAGAATCCAGCTCCGGCCGGTTAAGTCGGGGCGAAGAAGCCCTGGAAAAGGCTTTAGAGAATTATTGTGAAGACCGCATGAGCCCTAGTCCCGATGTTGAGGAAAGCGCAACACAAGTGCGCGAAGCAGAACCGGAAGAGCCGAATACCGCTGGAATGGATTCCCATGGAGATTCAAAATATCCGCGATTTGTTCCACCAGTTGACGACGAGATGGAAGGTTCAAATAAAAACGCAGAACAGGTTACGACCGTTCGAGACGATGGGGAACAACCGACTGCGGAAGAGACACCCACGGTTGTGCGCCCGGCTAGTGGAAATGAGGAAACACGTACCACCGTTCGCGAAGACCAGGCTGCAGCCGCAGACGCCGAGAATAACGATGCGACAAAAACCGTGGTTGCCGACGACAATGGCAACAATGACACACCGACAGTCATTCGGGATGCCGAACAAGAAGAAGGACCATACGCTAGTATGATCGCCGCGGATGACAGTGAAACGACAACTGTTGTCAAAGACGACACTGACGTAGACTCGGCCCCGATGGTCGTTCGCGATGTAGAACCGAACAACGAAACTACTTCAGGTGCAAATACTTTATTTCAGTCTATAGTTCTGCTCCATTGTAAGATTTAGGTTTAGCGTTTTACTGGTTTTACTTAAAGGTCAAGAGTTGCGTCTGAAACCGAAACATCTGTAGATTTTCTGTAGATATACAGTGATATACTAAAATCTAAATCAATAGCATCCGGCTGCAGGTAATGCGGAAGCGGAAACCCGTACAGAAGTACGGGATGACACTTCAAGTACACAAGCCACAGAGCCCGCTGAAGTCTCTGGTGGAACAGAAGTGGACACCCGTACCGAAGTGCGGGACGATACTACGAATATCGTACAAGCCACTCAACCAGCCCTCATCCGCAATGTAGATAATGCTGAGGATATGATAGAATTAGGTCATCGACGACCGTCTGTGATAAGCGACAGTGACGAAGTCACCGGTCAGAAAGCACGCCGCGGCAGCAACACCAGCTACATGACGGAAACAGGGGATGCCGATGAGGTCACTGGTCAGATGCCAGCCGAAGCTATTTATCACGACAGTAAGCACCATCCTCAGTCGTGGTACATGAAAAGAGATGAAAAAGATGGTAACGGGTAGTTTCTACACCGAAAAACATAGCTGGTGCAGTTATTTCATACATGCTACAAATATTACACAGAGACGCAGACACAAGTGCGCGATGCCATTGAAGTTGATCCCGCCTTGCCCAGCCTCGCCAAGGAGGATCCGGTGGCCTTTGCGTGGCCGGGAACGGAACCGGGAAAAGAAACCATGGTAAGAGAAGACAAAGATGAAGATGTGGCCACAGAAAAGAATTTCGAATGGCCGGATGCTTCACAGCGCAGCGGCAAAGGCGGTAAACAAAGGCAGATTAGCGTGGATATCGTGGATGAAGCGCCTGATAGCAGCCGAACAGGTACTCGTATATAAGAATATGTAGTTGTTGAATAGCTGCGCTGTCTATCATAACGTAAGTCTGGGTACCTCTGTTAACGTAAATTAGCGCCCCTTTGTTCTCATCCTTTAATTTTCTGTTTTTTACTAATTACAGCAACCAAAACCCAAGTACGAGATGACAGGAAAGATTCCGTAAAGGTGCGCACTGCCTGACTTTGACCTTATAACGCGGTCTTTATTATAGGGGCTGATGATGAGCATACAGTACAAAATGAATATAATAATTACTCGTACAATACGAGTAATTACGCATACTGAAATACGAGTATACGAAATGAATGTACTGTACTGATGTAATATTATTTTATATTAAAATATTGATTAGAATCAGCTCAAGAGATACGTCTTTTTTCGGAGAGTAACATACATTACTCAGATTATTAGAGCTGTTCATTGGTGTATTTTAGAAGACCTCTAAACAAGGAAGCCAAGAATCCTCCACCGATTTTGATCCTGGTCGACGGCCTTCTACGCCGCACAATGCCGAAGAGATGATCGAGCAGTTGGGATATGTAGATGAAGACAGACGAGAATCCACCGTTTCACTGGTGAACGTGAGTATTTGAAATTAAGATTATTTTTAACAGTTACTCTATTTTAATTTGCTTTTGACATAATATGCGAATAATGGCACTTTCCATAAATCACTATTGTCTGTAGAAGTAGCGTATTTATTCGGTTTTATCCACTACCTACCACCACAAGTCACAAATCTTGTGACGGGTTGAATGATGATGTGATCCTTTTTAGGCGCCTCTGTTGCTGCGTAGCGCTACCATCGAGTCTGCAGGTTCCGGTGGCGAAGAGTTAACCGAGTCAGCACGCGCAGCTCGTCGCGAGCGCCGTGCACAAATGAAACCGCCGCCATCGCCACACAGTGCCGAAGAATTTATCGATCAGCTGGGCTACGATACAAACGAACCGGATCCGCTAAAACCAGAAATAGTGAAGTAAGGCAACCGATGGTCCGACACCCGACACAATCACCGGAAGTGACTCCGCAACCGCAGATCACCTTGCGTATGCCGGCACGAGCTTTACTGGCATACCCTCTAAGCAGTTGTTTCTCATCAACCTGTGCGCTTTGCTGCTCTCACGCAACATCAGCATTATGTATTGCTCGTTATCTTAAGAGCCATGCGCATTTCCAGTGAAAATTCAGCACAAGATGCACCATTTTAGTGTCCTGGATGATGTTCGCTTGCGCTGCGTCATTGGTTTTCTTCGGCCGTCTTTAAATTTGCTGCGCATGTCTCCCCAGAATGCTTTAGCACACACTTGTGTGCCGTTTTGATTTGCCGCCCTCGCATTCGTCCATTGCCGATCCACTTACGTATGCCGCCCACGGAAGCTTTAACATAATAATAATAATATAGAACGAGATTATTTGCTACTGATTTATGTATTTACGTATCAGTTGATGTGATTTCTGATTACGTACACTATTTTCAATACTGTATGATCCTTTTTACCTTTGGCATTTGTGTCCCTTTCCTTGGTTTTGTGGCCAAAAATTGTTTCAACCACGTCACGCAATGTGTATTACTTGTCTTGCAGCATTAATTCGCGCCGGTAGTGACGGAAGCAAAATACTCAAGTTTATATACCAGTGTACAGATACTCTGTAGACAAAACTATCTGTTTACAGATTACTGGATCAGATCATCCCACATTACTGAAATGATATTGCGTGCATATGCATGATGACACGCGTAATTGTTACTGGGGATGTTCTTCTCTGAAGACTGCGCAAAAATAAGCGTGCGTTTTCCAAGAGTGAAAATCAGCTAACAATAAACCGGCAATAAAGTTGGCTTTTTCTTAACTGTGTAGTAATTAACGAAATAAATTTTACAAATCGAATAAGAGAGGCCGATGCACGGAGTTTCGTACACAACAGCTTTGCGATAATTTGGTTTTGACAAAGATCAAAGCGGAAGATTCCACTAGGTGCGATTTTACTGAGCTACTTTCGCAAATAAATTATTATGCGGAGCTTTCGCAACCAGTGATGGACGTAATAAGAATGTCTCTGTAATTTATACTGTATTTATTAGTTTGCCGCTTGGATATGTATTAAGCATCAAAGCGTATCAAGCTGCTCCTCACGAGCGACAGTTCGTACGCGTAGTGTAATTCGTAGCCGGTAGGCTTTTGACAGACGACTACTGTTGTCGCGCATTAGCGCGAAATCTGGTTCTAAGAACGGCACGCGCCGGATATGGTAAAAGCAGCAGCCTGCTAGTTCAAGATCAGGACCGGCGAACGGCGCCCACGAATGAGTTTGAAAAGAACTGATGACGAAGTAAACATTGGCATATGTTTTTCATGACTAATCGCACATTACCAACAAGACCAAAAACCTATACTATACCATAAAGGCCAGCTGACTGAACTGACAGTGAACTGCCACCGCACAATGTCAGGTCAACAGTTTCTTTGCAATCCAAAACACACACCGATTTCCCTGATCATGACGAAATTGATTTCTTAGCACAACATTACGAAATCCCTTTTGATCTTTCGGATTTGTATCGGCTGCCAAATAATTATCATCTGGGCAAATATTACACACGCACGCTTCCATCTACGATTTTTTCTGTCTCCTGTCAGCCGTTGTAATTCTGCGTGGAATTTATCCATCATCTTCTTGATCTTCCCGATCTAGTTGTATTCTGTGGGTGATCGGTTATCGGAAGGGATATTGTTTACGTACCACTTCACAAAATGGCACTAGTTGATTCAGCCCTTGCGGATTTTGACCAGTTGCACATTAGCGATCCGGATGGACAGGAGGCTGCCGGTTTTGGCGGCCCCCCGCCGCCACCCGGCCCGCCTCCTCCTCCGGGCGGTGCTGGACCAGCACCTCCCCCACCGCCTCCTCCTCCTCCAGGTCCCGGAATGTTGCCGACATACAAACAACAGGTGATGACAACGAAACTAAATATACGTAGAAAGAGTAGCATTATTGATTTTATACCGTACCTACATTTTGTAACAACAACCTACGCTAGTAAAATTAATCCGAGTTGCTTGCTTACCTTTATGGACGTTAGATTTGGTAGAGTAATATTGCACATAAAGATCACATTCCTGCTACATACCGTAGATATCGAATACATTGTATTTTAGATCATCTATAACCGAAACATGGGGAACAAACACAGACATTTCCAGTGCAACGAATTTCGCTCCGAAGATTTCTTTTCTTGAAATTACCTATTGCAAATTTACGATTTTCAGTATCGTACGCTAACGTCTATGCGGCTGGTCACTGGTCAGTTGCGCGTATTCTAAACATGCATGAGAGGAGATAGCGTTCTGCAAGAAAAACAAGTGGGCATCTAAGGAAATACGGTGTATTTGTGCAGTTATATATAAAGACAAGGATTTATTTGCAGCCGTTTAATCTAAACTACTTTTTCCACCGGAACTGTTTGCTCACATTGTCAGTGGTATTCTCTATACGTTTATTTACATACCTACTCAAGGCAATGATGGCGATAATTAATGTCACGGCGTATACAGGTATTGTTTTCATGGCGGCTTTTCCTCAATAAAAGAATTGTAATCAATCTCAGAGATACTATCACATGCATACATTGTATTCTGTTTTGTTTTTCTGCAAGGCATCTCAGCTCTGACTGGGATGCTCACTTCTGTTTTGTTGAAAACATCATGCCGGTGTGGCGGTGTCAGTTGTTTGTTGTCGTCGTACACGTGAGAATTACGTACAGAGTATTCAAGTCATAACTAATGTCAGACGATTATATTAGAGACTGTTATTCAAGTTTTGCGCAATAACGTGATACCTATTGTTATACAGTATTGAAGATATATTATTAGTACACAGAGTAGTAATTTTAAGTGCAATGCGCTAATACGAAATCAAAGAAAGTAACGCTACTAGAATCTATAGAAAACAAACATGTTGAAAGCATGTCACGCCGGCAGACGGCGGGCATGAACCATATACGATGTCGGACCGTCGGTAATCTATTGGCTTTTGGCGGCGGCGGCCACAGTGTATTGCCATGTTATTGTTCTTACGAAACTTTCCGGCTCCAGTAAATGTTTAAGAACAGCGTGCTCTTGCGAACTGCTTGTAAGCATGCAGTCTATCTCGTCACGCATAAAACATCGCAGTGATTTATGTAAAATATGCATTACATCACAACTCTAAGCAATAAACAAGGATTATTAGCGTAAGTAGCTGTTCAGTTTACGTTTTTCGATTATATTAGGCATGCATAGTACAGGCAGTAAAGCTTACTTTAGCAAATGCCAGATGCTACTTGTACTACTAAGTAGGTACTGTATGTCACAGTGAAAAATAAGTATTAATCCAGTATCCTTTTAACTGCAGAAAGAACAGGCAGACCAAGAGTCCGGAAAAAGCCTGGCAGAAAAACTGAGCGGTGGAAAGAAATCGGAATCAAAGCCATTTAATTATGGTAAAATAGACAAGTACATAGAATATGTAAAGCTTTTGCCTTTTTGACATTACTGTAGTACTACATACAGATGATACAGTGTTGTGTTTTTAATTGCCGCGTTATACAAGTGCAGTATTGCAATTAGATAAATACCGTATAACTACATGCAATCCCATGTATACCCAAACGGATAAAAAGCGTGCTCTAAGGCTTATTAACGGTCATGGACTACGTAAAAAATAGCTGGCAGTGACGCAACTACGCGCACCAAATTAATACAACGCAGGGCTGGAAATAGCTTTTCTGGCAGGCTAATCCCGTTCTCCGGCGCATACTTCGATCTGTTTATTTAAATACTAGGCATCACTGCTGATCAGCTGAAAACTCCAAGCGCAATCAAGCGGGAAAATGCGGCACGCGCAGCGGAAGGCACCCTTGGCACATCGCCCTCCAGTTCGCGCCCATCGACACCGGCTTTCAATCGGGATAGACGGCCCTCGGGAGAGCAGACCAACGGACAGCCAGCCGCGGGCGTGGGCAGCATTAAATCTCTGGCGAGTCAGATACAATCTCTTCAGTCGCGCCCTGCAGCTCCGGTTGCGGATTATACTTCGTCCAGTCCGCCATCGAACAGCGTCCCAGTACCACCGGCCCACAGCTACAATGCAACGTCTATCTCGCCACTGGCCACGCCCAACAGGACCCACACCCCGATTGCGGAACAGTATCAAGACGGAAGTGGGCAGTATGGTCAGCGAGCGCCTCAACAGTTGGTAACATCCAGTTCAGTGCGAGCTAAACCGGCGTCGCCTTCTCCAGCTTATGATCGACTTTCGGAATGGGCTACTAGCGCTCCCAGCGATGGTAAATCCTTGAAGAAATAGTGTGCCAAAAATTCGAATTTCTGCATTAGTGCATAACCAGAGTTAAAAATCTAAAAGTCAACGATATATACGTTGTGCGTCCGCTACAGAAAAACTGCATATCTGTCTTGCTGGACGGGAAGCGCAATATAACTCCAGTTGAAAGGTCAATACAATGCAACTCCTGTTGAAAGGTCAACTGGAGTTGTACGTTGTACAATACGTGGTGATAGTAATTTTTATAATTATCACGTATATAGATAAGTATTGTTGTTCTAGTAGCAGGATATCACAAATATATATTGCGGATGCATTACCTTCTGCATCAATCATTCCAGATGAGGGAGTCGGATTTTCGTCGCCGTCACCGTCATTCGGCTACTCAAATCCAGCAGCCCAGTCCAGCCAACCCTACCGGCAACCGGAAGCGCACGCTTATTCACACAGTCCATACCAGCCACAAGCACCGGCAACCTCGCATCAACCCCAACCACAAGCGCAGCAGTACCCTTACAAGTCAACCGCTACCCTTGTTCGTCAGGACAGTCAAGGAGAGAAATCGAGAGCCGCCCAGATGATGGAGCAGATCCGCACCAACTACACGAGCGGCGCCGGTGCTCCTTTCCAGCAAACGCAACCCTTTGAACCGACGCCGTACAATTCACCATTTCGAACTCAAGGTAAAGAATTTCTTGAATAAGTTGTTGAAAAATGTTCACTTTTCTCACAGAACTGCGTCCCGCTATGTGTTATTGATAGTACGGTATTTTACTTGTAACAAAGTTATTTTTGAGCAGGAAATTCATACAATCAGCCTCAGACACAGACGCAGCAGCAGCCATCAAGAAGTGTCGGCGGTTATCCACAAAATTACAACAATCAGAATGCCTACAGCCAACCCGCGTACAATGGTATGATAAAGCCGACCGGAAATAGCATTTCGAGATATTCCGGAGCTTGTTTCTAATTTAGGATCAAGCTCTCCTTACAATCAACAGCCAAGCCAGCACAATTTTCAGTCAGGACCACCATCTTCGCATCAGCATGTTTATCAAACACAAACTTCAAATCCAGGTAATATCAGCATAAAATTCTGTATTGAGCAGAAGCTAAAAGTTTGATTAGTTAAATATCTTAATTATCCCGCTTACTGCTAACTTAATATTCTCTTAAAAAGTCTGAAAACTCATTACTGGTTAATTATTTCTGGTATACCGTACTGATGTTTTGGATTTCGATCAAACCGTTAATTGCAGGAAACCAGCAATATGTCAATCAAAACTTTCACCGGCCTCCGCCGGAACCGAAGTCTTACGCGACACTTCCATTTTCTACCTTTGTGACACCGTCAAATGTCGATTTTGATACCGACTCCAGGTCCTGGGGCAGTGCGCCGTTTGGACGCAATGTCTCCCAGCCGGCACCTCCACGATACACTAGTCAACTGCGAACGGAAATCCAGCTGCCTGTGCAGCATCACTCCAGTGTTCCCATGAATACCGGTGGATATTCGAATTATTCGCAGCCGCAGCAGTCTTTTGAGCGCGTGATACCGGTGCAGATTCAGTACCAACAAATGCCGTCCCATCAAAACCGATCAGGTACAGCTTAAAGCGATGTACCTATTTTATGGGGAATGTACTGTTATATTCCGTTGTCGGCTGCATTAAAATTAATTTTAAGACGCTTTTGTTTTTTAGATCAATGGAGACAACATGGATTATCAGATTTCTGAACAAACTTACAATTAAACACCCGCTAATTTTTATTCTTGTACTACGCGAAACTGGCCGTATGAGGCGTGACACTGCATGAGTAAGCCATATGCTTTGCTAATCCAAGCTACTGCGCATTGTTACGCGCTTCTTGTACGACACCTTTTGATATGTCTTATCACCGGTGAAAAATATGTTTGTCATAAAATATTATACCCAAGTCTTATCCAAGCGAGCAGCGTTACTTATTACGTGGAAGTCTACTAATAATTCGCTAATAATTTGGTTTAACGTGCTATGTGCGTCGAATTTATTTGAGCTCAATTCAGCCGTCACCGAAACACTGAAAGCTTTCAGCTGTTCCATTAGTTTCCGTTTAGAAAAAAATGCTGAAAGCGAGCAACAATGTCTGTCTTCAAATTTGATCAATCGACCTTTTTTAACTGCATCTCAATTAAACATAAATTGTAACGTCTTCGTGCAGTCCAGCAGAATATAACCAATTCCGAAACGCGCTTCCATGTAGCTTCATCTAGCTTTGTACAAATGAAATGTGTATTTTATACGAGATTCTTGTAGCAACAGCCGGCAAAAGCCGTAATTTTCCTCGACTAGCGGCATATGCACGGACCACCATTTCGTCCTCCTGGACAGAAGCCCATCGAACAGCCTGGCGTCTGCCGGCACGCATTTTGACAAGCTCTTCCATAAACTGTTCAAAAATAAAATGTCTCATTATCTCACAATAAGTTATGGGAGACATAACTTTACTGACCACTAGAGTAGAATACAGGATGTATACTGCAGTCAGAAAGTATATCCGTTACAAGATAATATTATTATTACTCTTTGACTGTTCTGGCTATTTTCATAAAAGTATGCCTCTAGGATTAAAGTAAAACTTATGTAATAATGATATTGTAGCTTACTAGAAACGAGCTGGACATCATAAAGCGGCATACGTCCACAATACTGCACAATTCCAACTGGGCGCCCTGGGCATCGGGCTTTGTCGGTCATGTACGCATCAGACAAACAAACTATCACAATCAAAAACCACGTACGCAGAACAAGTGGAAAATGACTGCAGTCGAAGAAACATTTTTTACTCTAACGATTTTGCACTGCACAAAATTTGGGAAGCAATCGCCAGCAAGCGGAAAATAAATACTACAAAATAATTCTTCTAAATCTGAAGTAAGCATATATAATCTGATTGCTGAGAATTAACGCATTCAATGGTGGCTGATTTAGTCAGTTCATGGTCAATCTGGCGATGGTTTTGGCGATAACAGAAGTACGCTGCTTCGAAAATGATTAACAAACGGAACCGGAAACGAACCGGTAATGTGCACCCGAGAATCGCATTTTGGCAGAAACCACCGGGGCTTTTGCTCGCACATGACTTTCCTAACGTGCCATGATAGATCCCTGGATTTGATAAAATTTGTAACCAGTAAGCCCGGTTTCGGGATTCAGCAGACAAGCGTAGTGTGCATACCAACAAACAGCGGTTTACTACAGGTGCTCAACGTAAAACACCGTATCGATTTCTTATCGAATATCTCAATGCAGTTCATCAAGTTCGCTGTTGTTAAAACTCTTTATCGTCGTGCGCTCATCTTTTTTGTAAGATTATAAATCTGGAAACCGCACTACCTTCTGTTCGTAGAGTGTGCGGTGACAATATATCACGGACCCTGGACAAGCGGTGAATGCTCCGGGCCAGACCAGCCAAGACCACATCCTAAAGGTCAAGTTTATCGAAATGTTCTCCGTTCACATGTGCAAAGACAACTATGTCAGGGGCTCTGATACAATTCTGCTGCCAAAAATATGGTGTGAAAGTACATAGAGGGGCACTACATTTGTAGCAATTATGCAATCCAATACTGCAGTACAACTGTACGACTAGGCATATATATCAGCATAAGCTTCTTGGGCCGTGCGGATGTACGCTTCTTTTTCCTCATCTGTCATCCGCGCTACAATCTCATCGTTGATATCATGGAGCATGTACACCACATTCCCGACTTTAATCCTTGGCGCATCCTCGCCATCCTCCATGGGGTCATCTTGCACATCCTCAAACTCGTCTTCCGATGCCGGCTCGGGCCGCTTATCTTCCTCGTACACGCGGGATTCGTGCCGCATCAGCGTTAACATGACTTCGTCATCTTTCATAATCGCTTCCGGTTGGTCTTTGACATCTATCTCCGTGGCAGCCTTCTCTTCCGCGAAGACGGTACTCTCCGTCAGCCATACCGGACGCTCTTTGGCCTTCTGGCCCTTGCTCTCGGCCTCTCCGATTGTAATGGTGATATCCTGGGTAGGAACGTAATTGTACACGGTGCTCTTGGTGTCGTCGCTCCACGAGCCGGCCGCCCCGGGTTTGGCTGCAGCCTTGGCCGCGTTGGCCATGGATTCCGCCATGTCCGCTTGAAGTTCGGCGGGGGTGAGATTGAGGCTGTCGATTTCGTGTATGAGATCAAAAAAGGCACTGGTGGACTCATTGAAATGAGCCATCATCACAACTTGGGATTCTTGTGCGGGAACCACCTCTTCATCCACTTCTCCACCACAGAAGGTGCACTTGAAGCTCATTGAAAAGGGATCCAAAAGCTGCAAATCAAAAATAATTTCCATAGATTTTCAAAGGTGTTTACGAAAAAACCCACTGCAGCATGTGGGAAATCATGAAAGAGATACCTAACTGATTCAAATTTCTGTTATAAACATTTGCTCTACCGCAAATGATAAATAATTTTTAACGACGCGTTACACCATAATGAAACCCAGAAATTCGTAAATTATTTCCTACATGTGCAACTCTGGTGCGCAATTCATCACTGTCTTCGCGTACACAACATTAGTTCAGACTTCAGAAGCAGAAAAAAACTTTAATATTGTTTACTATTTATTGTATTTGCGTAAAGACCAACATAATTTACAGACCTGGTTGACTTCCAAATCCGAGAAAGTTTTCTCACAGTCTTTACATTTAAAGGATGCCCGGTTGGCTGTATTGCGCTCTTGCGTCTCCACTTTCTTGCGGACCAGCTCCAGTTTGTATTTCACCATATTGAGCAAGGAAGGATATTCGATAAAATAGTAATTACAACGCGAGCTCTGTCCGTCTTCGCCCGTTTCCACACCCATCTTCGTTTTAACAATCTGATCAGCCTTCAGGATAGCCAACAGCTGTCGCAACTGTTTCTTGTCCAGCTTGACTAGATCGCACAGGACGTCTTCTTTAACCACAGACAGGCTGCAGAGAATATCCGCAATTACGCCGTGCTCTTTGCCGTAGAATCCGTGCACCACCATTCTGGCCAGCTGCTTCACCTGGTATGGAACTGTGGACGCAGCGCCTGCAGATCGGTTGTTTTCTGCCATGTGGAATATCAATCATCAACAGGGTGGAGAGCCAGCAACCTGAAATTGACACAACAGGTTAACAGTTCAGAATTCTGAATGTGTTACCATCGGTATTGGAAACACAATGATAAATCTCTAAAGCGAGAAGTAAAGCAAATACACAGAAAATATGAAATGAAATCGAAGCCAAACCAACCTTACTCCACCTAGAACATCGTTGTTACGGTCGCAGATGCCTACGACTGTCAGAAACTGGCCGAAATGCGAAGTTCGCGACTTCGCACAGCCAGCGATCACACCTTAATCGTTACTGCCAGAAACAAATCACAAATGTTCCAAAAAATTTCTAAACCAACCGATCACGATAAAATCATAAAGGTTGGTTTCTTTCACTTTAAACTTCACAAATCAAACTGGCAATAAATTAAAACCAGTACAATGTTTCCGCATTCAGCATTTCACAATAATAAACACTGGCGATCTCATGCCTCGATGGTTGGTGATCTCATGATTTTCAAGAACCGCAAAAGGAATTTTAAAAAATACGTTTGGATTTCTGCAACTGCGTCACTGCGGTTCAGACACTAGTAGTGTAACGAAGTGCACAGAAGAACCATTTTAACAAAATTGCCCTTAATAGTATTAATGGGGCGCCAACTTTACTGCTCGGCGCTATTCACTATCCAATATTTCATATGCTGCTTCAGCTTGCATGTTTACAGAGCGCGTTTAGCACTTTTGCGTCGCGGTATCGCTTTTATATCTGAAGTACGGTATTATTTTTTTAGCTTGCCCAAGAACTTAAGTTTTGTCCCCATACTTGGATAGTTAAGCTTACTGCCAGTATTGGTCTGCAATCCGATCGTTGGAAATGTCGTTAGCGGACGAATTGCTAGCGGATCTTGGAGGCGATGGCGGTGTGGAGGATGACGCCAATGTTCAAGTGCGTGAAATCACTGGAGATGAACCGATGGACACTGGAGAATCTGCGGATGGTCCCGACGATATATACAAAATTGCAAGACTCAGCAAAAGTCCAGAGGTAGTGTAGTTTCCCTTATTGTTAATATGATGACCGGCTGCTTAAACCTTAAATTGAAGGCTCGAATTTGTTTTTCAGCTTTTATATATTATATATATAATTAGGAATTTATTTCTTTTTATTTCTGCGATTGATCCCCGGCGCTATTTACAGCTCGCTGAAGTTATGGATAGAATTCACAATGGTCCACGAAATTCTGCTCGAACTGAAGGTTAGTCGGCTAAGAATATGGACAATGAAAATTAATTAGTTGAAATAGACGTTTAAGTTTTTAAATAGGGACCGGACCAATGGAAGCGGATCCAGAGTATCAGCTGATCGTCAAAGCCAACCAGCTTGCCGTGGAAATTGACAACGAATTAAGTAAGGTGGCAAATCATAAACACATGTTTTCTCGTGTATTGCAGTGCATATTTTTTTCCCGTTCTCGCAAATTGCTTGACTGTTTGCTTGAAAATGAAATTTTCTACAGTTCCTGATTCCCTAAGAAATTATCAACAACTATTAGTGCATTCGCCGTGTGCGAATCGTTTCGTCAACATTATCTGATTATCTGTCACCGATTTTGCAGATATCATTCATAAATATGTACGGGATCGGTATTCAAAACGATTTCCGGAGCTAGAGAACCTGATCCAAATGCCGCTGGAATATGTTCGAGCTGTGCGAGTAAGTAAAGATTCGAAAATTTCCCGTTTTCAAGTACATAATATTCATTCAAATTTTCCAGTGATAATGGGGATTTTTGTTTTTAGGCTCTTGGAAATGATGTGGATCGGGCAAAGCAGAACGAAGAACTAGCCAAAATCCTTTCTCCCGCGACCATTATGATTGTTAGTGTGACCGCATCGACTACTACTGGGTAAGTGAAAGAAAGGACTAGATTGGAAGGCACTTGCAAAGTTGCAGTTACGTATGAGCCCCGCTCATGTTTTTCGACGACGGTGATCCCTTTAAAGTTTAAAACACGAAGTGATACGAATAAGCTTGTATATTTTTGTTGCTGTGAATTTGTGTTGTGTTATAGAGAATGCCTTTCTGAGAACGAACTGCAAAGCATCAAGGAAGCTTGTACCATCGCAGAAAAACTGAACCGCGATAAACTCACAATTTACGAGTATGTTGAATCTCGTATGTCGTTCATTGCGCCCAATCTGTCGATTATTGTTGGATCCTCGGTTGCCGCCAAGCTGATGGGTAATTAATTTTTAAACCTGAACACTTTTATGTGACTGTTATAGACATTTTTTTGTGGGCTTAGGTATTGCTGGCGGACTACGGAACCTTTCAAATATGCCATCTTGCAACATCGAATTGCTAGGAGCTAAGAAGCGTGGCCTGTCTGGGTTTTCGCAGGCCACTATTATCCCGCATACTGGAGTCATCTATTATAGCGATCTGGTGCAGGAATTACCTAAGGTGAGCTTTGATTGTATTTGCAGCAATAATCTCAAAACAATTTCCACAACAGTGTTACTGTCTGTTTTGAAATTATTGGAAAGTACCTCATATTTTTGTTCGTTTTGTCGTTTCTGATTGTCTAAAATCTTGGGTATCAAGGTGGTTAAATAATAACACTGCATACTGCATCAAGTTCGGTAGCAACAATGTTGAGAAAAATGAATTGACCTTCAGGTCGGTGTTGTTTGAATTTTGCCTTTTGGCATTCTTACTGTTATTTTCTTATACAGGATTTAAGGAAGAGGACAGCTCGCTTGATTGCTGGCAAGTGCGCTTTAGCTGCCAGAGTGGATGCTTTTCATGAAGCACCGGACGGCTCGATTGGTCTTGGACTGAGAGAAGAGATTGACAAAAAAATGGATAAAATGCAAGAGCCGCCGCCCGTCAAGCAAATTAAAGCGCTTCCTGTTCCTCTCGACGCACCCAGAAAGAAGCGCGGCGGTCGACGAGCCAGAAAGATGAAGGAGCGACTGGGAATGACTGACATGAGAAAAGCAGCTAATCGTGTGACGTTTGCAGAGGTAAGATGATGGCGTCGTTTGGTTTCGGTGTCAGTCTTTACACCCCCAGGTTCTTTATTTCTTGTTCCTTTCTGCAATTTAATTTCGTTCCCTGTAGATCGAAGAAGATGCTTATCAAGATTCGGTTGGATATTCCGTCGGTCAGTTAGGCAAGGCTGTGGGCGGGCGCATCCGCGGACCTCAAGTTGATAATAAAACTCAAGTTCGGATCTCAAAAACACTTCAGGTATGAAAGTTTTGGAACTCTTTTTTTCTCTGTTGGATGTATACTTCGTTTATGCGGCATTGTAATGTTTTGTTTATAAAAATCTTGTCATTACGAATTACGAAAGTTCTGTTTTTTTAATCTTTCTGCTTCAGTTCCTGCTTTTCGAGGACGCGGTTTTTGTAGAAACTCATGTTGTGATATGCAAGATTTTGTATTGCAGAAAAGCCTTCAGACTCATCAGACCTATGGTGGAACGACAACCGTTCGTCGCCAAGTGGCTGGCACGGCTTCCAGTGTGGCCTTCACACCTTACCAGGGAATTGAAATCGTCAATCCACAAGCCGCTGAGCGATCTGGAACTGCCACTACCAACAAATATTTTGCCAGCACATCAAAATTTATTCAAGTTACAAAAACGCCGGTACAAGAAAATAAATAAAACCAGGAGAAATCAAAATCTAAAAAATGAAGAAGGATTTCCTGTTTTCCGTTCATGTTTTCTTACGCTGTTTATCCTTGTATGTCATTCTGTACAATGTCAACGGAAATCTGTTTCGAACAAAATTGTACTCAATCGTCAGCAGTTACCAGAACTTCGGGAATAAAATCTAACGAAGTGAAAATCCTTGGGGCAGTTTGGATTTGTACTTGGCCATAAGACTCTTGAATTTGGCAGGATCGCTTTTCTGCACCTCCAGAAATGCCTCGCGAAGTAATTTCATTTTCAGTGATGGCCAGTCCATTTCCGTCTCATTATCTTCGTCGTTCGCGTTGCTATGTTTTTCGGCATCCAAATCTTCATCGCTCTCATCATCATCACTTTCGACACGTTTCCTTTTGCGGCTGCTTTCCTTTTCGCCTGTTTTCTTGTTGCTTTGAGTCAGACTGTCGACCACCTCGGGATACAAAGGACGCATCTGGTCAACCAGCAGATTAAAGGCACCACTATTCAGCTTGGACAGAGTGGTTAATTCTTTCTTGTTGACTTTCAAATGCATCTTCGTTGCGGCCAAGAACACCGCCGCGGCCACATTCTGATCTTCTCGGACACCTGCCATAAACAGACATAATTAACACAGAATCAACAAGTGTTAAAAAACCGAAATCTATCAGGTATCACACTCACTACTGGAAAAAATAAAATCGATTCTCTCGCAATCAACATCCCTCACATCCTCATACACAATCAATTACCAACCTTCGAAATTATGTCCAAAAGTGCTTTTAAAAGCTGTCAACAACTTGATCGCCAAGGGAATGCACGTCTCCACACCCTGGAGAATAGCGATTTCTTTCACCGACACCGATGTGTCCACTTGCAGGAGTTCTCCAGCGTACGCAACATATCTGTCGAAAACTGTTTTCGACACCCCGGTAAGCTTAACAGCTTGTTTGCCGGGGAATGTGTGGTTGAGCTCCTTTCCAGCCAGCATACACGCCGCCACACATTTCATTTCATGACGGTCGCTTACCGGATTCAGTTTGGATCCATGGACTTTAATCAGTTTAAAGTAGGTCTGAGCACGCTTCACTAGCGCTTCTTGCTTCACGTTGGAGGCATCGCTGGCAAGAGTGCGTACATACCGAACAATATGTTCGTCTTCTGATTTAGCAATTGTCTTAGTCGCCATATGACGATCGAGATACTTAGGGAGAGGACCGGAGGATCTCTCCAGTATGCAGAAGACCACTTGGCACTTGGAACTCACAAAAGCAAACACTCTGCAAATTACCAAAAGCTCACACTAAGTGACTAATCATAATGAGTATTGGATAGCAGTTACTAGTAGTCTAGTAACTGCTATTCGTTTGACGGTCACGGTTTACGACGATTGCGTAAATATTATAATACACTCCCCAACATCCTCTACACCAAATATTGCAGAAGATTGTTTTCTAGCAGTAATAGTACTCGTACTCGTATTCAGGTTTGCCGTTTAGTTTTCAAGGTTGGAATAATCAGCCGTCCAGAATTTATAACAAAAATAAAGGGTTTCCGCGCTCGTCGTACTTGATAAAGAGCTATCATCTCGCCAAGGTAAACTCCCTCCGTTGGGGGGTTGTAATAGAAGTTCCGATTTGCATTGCATGCGAAGTTGCGTCGACTAATTTTTGTCGCCAGGATTAAGAATGTGAATAAATTATTAAGAACGTGAATAAATTATTAAAGAAGTCCCGGCTTTATTTGTATCTAATTAGCAGATACATCTTTGCACCGATAGCTTTCGAAACAATGGGCCCTTGGGGACCGTCCGCTATCGCCATTACCAAATCACTGGGCAAACGACTCGAGCAACATACAGGCGAAGCCTGTTCTCACGAATTTTTACGCCAAAGATTGTCACTGGAGTCTTGAGATACAGCGCGGCAACGCGGCATCGGTTACGGGAGCGATGGAAGGAGCAGAAAAGTATAATGAAATTTTGATGTTATAAGGAAATGTCGATGTTTTCAGTTATTATAAATTTACGTTGTACCACAGGTGATACAAAGTATCAATTATTACTTCCAAATTTCCAGTAATAATGAATTCATAAGTTCTATTTCCGCAAACTGCGCACAAGAATAAATCTAAACCAGTATGCTGAAGTCGAACAACATTTCTGACCTAGGAGGAAGCGTATATTAGTATAGCGTTCACTAGTAAATTTTAGAACGGCCATACGAAATTCGCGATACAGACTTAAAGGTCGGAAGTTGGGTCGGGCTCGGGATGCTTACCGGTAACATACTACAACAAAAGGTTTTGCTTCCATACTCAGTTTATCTTTATTGGTGGCGGTGTGTTTCCCCCGGGTGTGGGTTGTAAATCTGATCCCGTCGGTCTAGCGAGTACAACGACTTCCGGTCGAAAGTCCCAGCTGTTGGCGGACATAGACAAAATCAGGCGTGATATCCAGGAGGTCTTGTCGGGCGACGTACGTACGGTATCCGGTATCATCCCATTTCGCCAACGGGACATTTCGCCAACCGGGTGATTTGCTCCCGTTTACTGAACTACAGTACTTTGCTATAAGACATCGTATATATGCCATTGGCATTAATGCACACGGCTCAACGCTGCAATGACGTACAGATTCTACATCGTATAATGTGATTCGAAACTGAGCGGCACATGAACAATTGCTGATGTAAATGAGTTCGATTCGAAATCATTACTCAGTCATATGCATATTATGAGCAAGGCTGATTAAGCGTAAAATCGAACCCTCAGTGCCACTTCTTATATGCGCACAGAAAAAGCCGTTGGATAATCTTAAATTTCGTATTAACCACAATTTTCCAGGTTTTTGTCTACGTATTTACATAGCAGGGCACAGATAATTAACTGCCTAGTTAATTATGACGGAAATAACGTTTTCTTTACCAACCGCAAAGGCAAAGTGTTAAATTACAAAAGTTATGAGTATATCGAATTCTGGAAACGCGCAGAAGACAGAACGGAGAATTGTCAGAACTGGCGTTGCCGAGAAAGGGCCCACTGCAGTGCTCGTTTATATTATGCCGATGGCGCAGCTGTTGAGCGCGGCCAGCATTCTCATGCCCCGGATGTCATAAAGGTTACTGCGAAATCAGCCAGACAGGCGTTAAAGGTTCGTGCAACCAATACAGTGGAGCGACCACGGCAGATTATTGATGAAGTTCGCGCCGGGATGCCTGTATATGCTGCAGTAAAAATGTCTTCTTACAACGCTCTTGCCAAAACCATTGGACGCCAAAGAAAAGCGGAAGGTATCCCTACCGGCCGTGTAACTTGCTTGGCGGATATCGATGGCAGTTATTTTCTGAAAGAAACAACGCGCAATGAATCCGTGCTAACTGCCGATACTGGTGCAGAAGACATTCATCGGATTGTTGTGTTCGGAGATCCGAAATGCTTCGATTATCTGGAGAGAACAAATGTTTGGCTGAGCGATGGCACCTTCAGCGTCAGCCCGCCTGTTTTCACGCAGTTGTACACGGTGCATGCTGATGTTTGTGGTGCAACGGCTCCGCTTATTTATGCGTTGTTGCCAAATAAATGTGAGCTCACTTATCGACGCTTTTTCACAATTATCCGTGACGCACTGATGCAGAAAAGTGGATCTGAAGAAGTCGGACCCGAACACATGTTGATGGATTTCGAACAGTCGGCTGTCATTGCGTTCCGAAATGTTTTTACCACGTCAAAATTAAGAGGTGAAATTAACATAATATTTTTATTAATGGAATAAATTGTAATTTTTTATGCAGTTTAAGTAAATATTAAAACATGAAATATTCAGGTTCTCTGTACGTACTTAATTTTCTTGAATTTTGTTGTTTTGCAACAGCTGTTATTATTTGTGCTAATTGTTATTTTTGTTTTTATGATTACAGATTTTTAATCAGTAATTATAATTATTTTAGATCGTTCTTATTTAGTTGTTATTGAGTGGCATTAATTAATACTAATTTGTTCCCGCACTTATGTCACGATTTTCAAAGGTTATACGCCGTTGCTAAGTTACTACTGCTGTTAGTGAAAGCAGAAATACTATTAGCATTCATTGATGATTAATAATTCTTGTCACTTAATCTTGATTATTAACTATTATTAATTTTTTTTTGCAGATATAAAAATTTTGCAAATAATTAATTTACAGGTTGCAACTTCCACTTCGGACAAAGCCTGTACCGGAAACTCGTTGCCCTGGGACACGGGCCTATTTATACAGAGTTCAACATTTCCTGTCGCATCGTGCCGGTACAGGATGTAGAACGAGCGCTTATTGAACTCCTGGACGCGCCATTTTTCCGTTCAAACACAACGATGTGTTAATCGAGTACTTGAAAACAACATACGTCGGCGAAACAACAACTATGTTTCGAGTAACCGGTTGTCGCATTAAAAGGCCTCTGTATCCTGTTGAATTTTGGAGCTGTGTGGATAGACTTGAGAGGGATATTCACCGTACGACCAATCGCCTAGAAGCTTGGCATCGCACGTTTTCTGATGTCGTTAATAAAGACCATCCCGGCATTTATCAATTTTTCAACCTACTGTGTCGGGAAATTGTTCACCAGCAAACAGAGGCAGCTTCACGCATGGCAGGTGAAATTCTAAACAAAGGAAGCAATACCTGGAGGTCACCAAGCGGCTAAAAACGTTGCATCCAACTACGGGCAAATCGATACGATCAGCTATTTGAGATCGGTTGCCATTAATCTCGAAATCATGTTGTAAGGTTTTCATGGTCAAACTGCAGCGTAGCAGCTTGTCTTATAATTCGGACTTCATATATATTTTGAGTTTTGCATTTCCGCCGAATTTAGTGTTAGAAGTAATCGCTTTTCGATACGTTCCTGCTAATATATTTTGAGTTTTGCATTTCAGCCGCATTTGGTGTTAGAAGTACATGTAATCGCCTTTCGATACGTTCCTGCTAATTATTTTACCTTGCATGGCAAACGGTCAGTTAGGGTGGAATGGGGAAATATTTGTAAATATTTTTCTGTTCTTGTTGTAATACTACAACGTGTGAATGTGCTGCAGTACGTATGTATTTATTGTACATTTAAAATAAAAATGCATGTAAAATGTGCTGCTTTGGCCAGCCAAGAGTGCCATATGCCAATTGTCCTGTAGACTAAGGCGCTAAACGTAAAGTACTGTAGGCTAAATATCCTGTAGGCTGTTGGCGAAATGTCTGGTTGGCGAAATGTCCGGTTGGCGAAATGTCCGGTTGGCGAAATGGGTGGTAGCCCGGTATTAGAGCCCTGCACGAGCCGAGCCGCTCGGCTCGGCTCACGAGCGCTCGGCGCTCGCGAGCACTTCGAGCGAGCAGGCGTCGTTTTGCGAATTTGCGAACGAGCTGAGCAATAGAAAAAAAATTGCGAACGAGCCGAGCGAGCAGGATGGTCGGGTGCGAGCAATCGCGAGCCTACAGGCTGACATTGTGCGAACTGGAGAAGTTTCTAGTACTAAATTACAATGACCGACCTGAAAACGATCTTAAACCACCGTCACCTTCGCGCTTCGCGCGAAGTGATTTTCAGTACCAACTTTTCTAGACCGGTTGGGACTCCGGACTAACTTTTGATATTTTGTACTCGTAGCCAACAAAAACATTATTTGACGGGTTTATGAACCAGTTGAATGCTTCCTAAGAAAGGCGCATTTTAATTTTCGAGCATGCATTCTATTATACGTATTTATTTCAGGCTGAATTACGAAAACTACATCCAGTTGAAAATTAGAGAAATGTATTAGCGAAAAAATGGAAAACTGTGATGAAATGGACTACCAGTATGGAGATATAAGTGATTGTCTCTGAACATCCAATTACACTTACTGAGTTTTTGTGTTGGTGAAAAGTTTGGTATAATTAATTCGTGCAAAAATGTTGATACGTAAATTTTTGCCGATCTCACGAGCGAGCCGATTTGCCAAAATAAAATTACGAGCGAGTTGAGCGAGCGGAAGCAAAGAAAAATTTGAAAACGAGCGAGTTGCGCGAGCGGCGGTTTGGGCGCGAGCGAGCTGAGCGAGCAGGAAGTTTAAAAAAGCAGAAACGAGCGAGTTGAGCAGCACTTTTGCTGCTCGTGCAGGGCTCTACCCGGTATCCTGTCCGTATTTGCGTACAGCTTAGTGCTGCATGCTCTTCGTTCCCTGGAATTTAGGCACATTAGGCTGCGATTCGCTTTGGCCTGTATTTTTATCGTTTGCCGCAATCGGTTCATGGATCATTTTCTCCAGTTGTTAGCTTGTGCACGAACTGCATGGTCTGCACTCTGCGACTGCAAAACGCGATCGCTAAGAAAATTAATACCTTACAATCAGATTGAGATGCACTTCGTAACTGGCTTATCCGCAATTGCTTTGCCAGCTACTCGAGGAGATGATCCATCAGTGCGTCGCATTACCTGGGATATGTTATTGATTTGCCCCTTCCGCTTCTTTCTTCGTGGGTGTACGCCGCATTGAGTTCGCTAAATTAAACATGTGAGATTGAGCATGGATTACTAAATTATACTGAACTTAACAGACGTTTTACTTTTGTCTAACGTCTTCGTCTAGCAGCTAGTGCTTACTTTAGTGTTAATAACATTAATTTTTGACAGTTTTTGCATGGTAAATTATTTCAGAAAGTAAGCGTGCACGTGAAATAATAAACACCTGTAGGTGATGTGGACAGATAAATTATGCAATTAATTACTGAATCGTTACCACTTGCACAGATTGACAGCATTGATAAAATGCCGGCGGCTTTGGATAAATTGAATGCCGTGGATTCTGAAGTGAAGGAACTCCGTAAAGAAATCGAGCAGTGTTAGTACTAAATTTTTTCGTTCCATTGCTGAAAATTGTAGAAGTGACGATCGTACTGGAACGCATAATTGTAGTATCGAAACATGTGATTGGAGCACTTGGCAAACTGGAAGCCCGACTGAACGGCCTGTCCCTTGCTCCTGCCTCTGGTGCTACCCAGGATTCCACACACGCTAAAAAAGTGGCTGGGGATGCCGACAAAAAGGAAACAACCGAAAAGAAAGATAACGATGACATCGACTTGTTCGGCTCTGATGAAGAGGAGGTATGATATTTTAGCGGCATTGTAAAGAAACACAACAAAAGCACTTTTGTGTATGTAGTTAGAAATTTTTAATTATTCGCTGATTCCGAACATTGCCGGTGACAGTTCTGATTTAGGTTCATATGTGCTTTCTAGGAAGATCCCGAAGCTATCAAGCGTCGAGAGGAACGTCTTGCCGCGTACGAAGCGAAAAAGGCAAAGAAGCCTGCTTTGATCGCCAAATCTATGATCATTCTGGATGTTAAACCTTGGGATGACGAAACTGATGTGAAAGAAATGGAAACCAAGGTACCCGTATTCTTTTCGACGTTTGTCGGTTAAAATTCACTTGCATGGTTTCCTCCGTGTTCAACAACAATGGTTATACTACGGTTACAAATTCCAAAAACAACCAAAATCATTCCCTTCCCCAAATGTACTTCTGCCCGGCAAAGTGCCTAAAACTGCATAATAAATTGTTATCGTATTGTGTCCATACTCGTACTGGAGGTTGACTGAAACAACTAGGGTAGCAGCAGATGTACAGAGTACTCGTACTGCAGACTTGATACTATACAGGCTAATACAGCATATCAAGTTTTGCATGGCTGTATCCTTTTGTTCCAGATTTATTCCACATTACACTTTTTAAATTCCTTTAACAACTTGAAAGGATAACACCAAGTTCACAACACAACACCGTCAAACAATACATCTTACAACGGATAACATGCAACAAAGCTAGTTCGAAGATGCTTCAACGCCAAAATTAAACCTTTGAACATTGCGTACAAAAATACCCAGCTGCTATTTTAAATACACAAAAATACTTCTACAAGACATGGTAAAATGTCAGTGAAGAGCTGCAATCAACATTAGAGAAAAAACTGCAAAAAGCTGCCAACAGGCTATCTTAACAATATTCGAAAAACTGCAGGGGCAACAAACGAAGCAAACAAATAGCAAAATATCAAAACAACTTTTATTCACATGGAATGGCCCATAATCGATGAGAAAAAGATATCAACCGGAATCATACAGTTTATTTATTAAATAGACTAAAGCGTTTAAATTTCGAATCTCTTGTCTTGTAGAGCGTGCACGGAATTTCAAAGGGGAATTCTGTTTTAATCATCATTTGAGTGGCCTTCCGGAATCTACACCCAGGTTATATCTGTATAGCTTGAGTTAGCGTTGTCGGTATGACCCAAAACACTTTCCAGATCATTGAAAATATAATCCGTAAATTCGTCCTGCGAATGAACACCAGAAGGAACATTATCACATGCACACCGCATAGCATACGATAATACCTACCGGACCACAATCCATGGCGGAAGTCTGTTGGGGTGGTAAAGCTGGGGCAGTAGCTGCTCCGCCTGAGGTAACATTCATCGCATTGACATCCCATCCCTCATTGTACAGCGATAATTCGTCCATGGTCTGAGCAAGATAGTTTTCCGGTGTTCTGGGGGTACTGGCACTGAATCCTGAATCACCGCTTTCTTGGCGGCCGTGATAACCGCCCAGGAAAGGATCAGTCTGTCGCATACTAGCCACTGGAGACATTGGAGAGCCGATATCGTAATCTCCGGGAGTACGTCGCATACTGGCGTCCTAATTAGAACATCCTTATACACAGCCACATTTATCGATTAACTGTTGCATATTCGTTAAAAAGATGTCGAAAAGGTAGTAGTTACAGTACAGTATTAAAACACGTACAATACGTACTGTCCATCAGCAAACTCCGTTAATGATTATAACGTGCCGTATTTGTTATAGTTACAACCAGCGTGCGACAATGGTTAAATAAAAATTTCTTGTTCAAATGCATACCCGTAGTTGGATCTCATTATTATGTTAAATACTGTATAATAAGAAAATCCTTGCAATGATATCAAGTTTTCAGCAAGCTTACCGTCGGAGATTGTAAAGGATGACCCATCTGCAGATGCATATTCATCTGCTGTTGTTTATGTAACTGCTGCAATCGAACATGGCAAAAATTAAATGCGAAGTTTTCAGGCCGTTCAACATCAAAAGACAACTACATAATTATACAGATACTACCAGCATAGAGATAAACCAAGTCAGTACAAACAGGAATTGTTACAAAATAAGTAAAATACAATGTATAAAATTAAAAACTAGAATTATTAGAAGAAACGATGCATTTTTCATAATAAACTTGTATCTCTAGATAGCAATCAATAAAAAAGAAAATCCAGTGTATCATGGAAAATCCGAATTATTAATATACCGTACGTAATATTGTACTGTAAAAATCAACAGCGACAGCGCAAGTAAGACTGAAAAGCTGCTATGAAACTGATAAACAAAAACCAAAATAAGCTAGTAGCACGCATTTTCCATTTCCAGTTAGTTACTGACACTTGACTGTTAATAACATACTCTGTAGTGTCTGTACCTGCTGTTGAATTTCTCTTCGACGCATTTTCAACATTTCACGCTCCATCTCCAGCTCCGTGGTGTAAAGCGTGTGTCCTTGCTGTGGCAATACAGCCGTCTGAGACGGACTTTGTTGCTGAACGTGATGGGAAAGGCTCAGGCCAGCTGCTCCGGCACTCGGTTGCGAATATGCACTGTTAGTAAATGAACTGGATAAAAAATTCATGCGCTGATTATGGCCCGGAATCGCATTAGCATTCACAGATTGGGAAAACGAATGCTGTGGTGAGTGCACCGGTTGGTTGCTGCTGATCGGTCGCGCATTAGTCGCTCCAGAAAACATTCCATTTTGCGCAAAACCATTTTGCTGCGATAAGGTTTGACCTCGCTGCTGTCGATTATAGACAGAAGACTTCTGAACCTCCTCAGCTGCAAAACAAAGAGTCAGTAAATTCACACCGCAGTTCGCCTTCCATTATACAATTCAATATTAGCAGTTTTAAAATTATATTAATGGAATGGTAACGAGAACACTACAATATGCTAATTTCTTATAACTTAATTTTTTGTATACTTAATTCATATTTACAGCTGAACGCCTCATGCAAGATGCGCATAACGTATATGTACAGTAGCGGGAAAATGCCGCCCGTTAACCGCACAGGTATACCGACACCTGATTCCTAATGCCTTCTATCAGTAATTTTTCTTGTTTTAATTTTCTACGTTATCTATGCGCAAGCCATGCGCATTTCACTTCTTGGTAAGCATTGCCAAATTATTAACCGAACAATACATTAGTGTTTCCCATACCCCGCGATCAACGGCAAACTTACGTAAACGCGGATCAAACCAGCTTGTCGTTTTCGTAGTGTGATCAACAAAATAAGTTTCGCCATGGTCGTCTTTCAACTCCGCCCAGCCGTCTGGAAGAGGTCCAAATAACTGGTCGCGAATACGTGGTCCATCGGGTACCACTTCCGATGTGTATTTACTGCAACAAGCACAATTGGCGGTAAGTTTTTAAACAAAAAAATCAGCACGGCACTTCACAAAGCGATATTTGCAGATATCTGCACGTCGGAAGTGTGTAAAAATGTGCGTAGTTGGCTCACTTTTGAAATATGATCCGTCCATCCGGTAGATTACTGGGAAAGTACTGGGGCTGGGAATGCGGTACGGGGACACTTTTCTGCCGGAAGTGATTATTAACCGGAGTAGCAACCTGTGGAAGAGGTGGGCGTGCTTGGCTGACGGAAGAACTAGAAGACTGCGGAGGAAGAGATAAAGTCTGTGTAATAGATGCCGGGGATGAGTGAGATCGCATATGCACACCTGCGTAAAATGAAATAAAGCTACAGCATTATTTCTGACTTCGCTTCTGTCTCCAGCACTAGCGTAGCCTACAGGCTACAGCGGTGCATTTGCTTAGCTAATGATGCACAACACTTCCGTCAAGGTATATCTTGCTTCCGTTGTGAGCTTATGCAGATTGTCACAAGTGGCAATATCGCACAAAAGAATAATTATTTAGATAGAATAATTATAGTAATACTTATGTGAAATTTATCGTAGGTCTTCTAACCGCGAAACTAACCGTATTTATAGCTCTGTATTCGCTAAACAATAAGTAATCTATAACAGCACTGTGAAATATTGGTATTTACAACTGACTAAGGATTCACAAAATACAAACATTCACTATTTTAAGAAGTTAGACTTTAGTACTTACATGGCTGAGGATTGAGTGGTTTGTCCGTTTTGGGCTGAATGAAAAAGCTAGCAGGCAGATTTCGCGCACGTAAAGGCACTGTGTTTTGAATTTTGGGATTCTGCACTCCCGCTTTGAATAATTCATCTAATATGCCATTTGAATCCTCGCGGATATGAATAACCTGATTAGGACCCTCGTGGCGGGTGATAATGTGTGATCCACTCCCTTCTTCCGCCATGATGTAACGATATTAGACAAGCCTGCAGTAGTTTGTGCAAAAAGATTAAAATTTCCGTCAATTCGGTCAGCAACATAAACGGTACTAGCAATAAGTACTAAAATCCACCAAGCAGCTAATAGTTACAACAATAATAACTTAAACAAAATATTGTGTTAATTTCTAATTGTCACAGAAATTTACCCGCAATTAATCACCCGCGACAGGAAGTACAATGTAGTAATCGGATCAGTATGTGCAAATTAAACAAGTGCAACAAGTGATTTGGTGTAACAAGTGCCCGTTACAATCCCCCATCATGCGCTGCACGCACTCCCCTTATTCTCAGGATTTCACTACACTCACATCAGTTCATCTTGGCACTGACTAGTGGCTAGCCTGGCTACCGCGACTGCTAAACCCTAGCAGTCTCAATAATCTTACACCAAGAAAGCCATAATTGCTGGGAGGTAAAAGGTCTTTCTCTTGGCAAATAGTCAGATAATTTGACTCCTTACCTCTGGTTCTGCCTGTCTCGCTTTCTTCCTCTCACTTGTCCTCGTCTCTCCAGTGCAGTCAAACTCGCATGCGATCAGGGATTACCGACTACGCCACTACGGCAGCTTTCGTAGTCCAGTTCCAGTCATATACAACCAGCAGAGAGTATCAGTGCTGGCATGCCTGAGAAAGTAAATTCAGCTTCGATGTCAACACCGAGGTCAGGAAACAAGATTCATGCTGCTCGCTAACAGAATATTTACAGCCAGATTGCTTGGTATAATTTCCAGTGCATAATAAGACGGACTTCCCCAACAACAAAACAAAATTCAGATCACGGTATTGGGGAGGTAACTTCAGCAAATAACAGTTCAGCATCCATGAAAGATCATGGCTGATAACGGAACACCAGATAACCGTAAATCCATAACCATTACATTTTGTTCCAGTCGTGATTAACAGGTGGAAATTAGCGAAAGAACTCCAAACCGCTGTTAAACTATAACCATTACGAAATTACAGCAGTGGTGTTATGACTGTTATCCCGCCAAAAGTTTACTAGCCTTCACTTTTTTTAAAAGCGCGAACTGGGATTTCTCAATTAACAATTGCTCGGTGAAGGCTCATAACAATTTTATGATTTTTACCAACGAAACCGTATTCTTGCTCTACCAAGCAGATTAATTTTCGTAAAGGCTTGATATAAACCAACAGTGAGCAACAGGTCCGTACTCCGCACAGTGGTACGGTACTTATAACTTATGAGATGAGAACTCACGTCAGAACTGATTATTATTGTGAAAAGTGCAATGCGATTTCGGTGCTGCTTCCCACGTGGCTCTCTGGCTAGCTCAACCGTAAACCACCGCTTAAAACACGTACGAAGTACTTGCTTTACTGATTGTGAAGTTTACTCGTAAGGAACGGTACTTTTATTAATAATTCATATTAATATGAAGTTGCTCTAAAAGAACTAGTACAGCGGTGTATAGTTTTACTGCTAGAAATGTATAATATTGTACCTACAATTTCCTGCTTGAATAATATAAAATCAGAATTTTTGTAAGTACATAAAAATTAAAAATACATGTCTCTTTCATTAATACTGTGTTTTGACAAGTTTAAGTGCTACTGTACTTTAACATACACAATATTAAACGCGCAGTGTGTTCAATGTTCTCGTACAAAGTAGATAGTACGTTTTGATTAACTTGTAATTAGTAATTAGGTACGACTGCATCAGTTTTTAAAAATGAAGACGTGCTGTTCAATATATAATAATTACTCAATTATCAAATAATTACAAAAATAGGGTAGTAAAATTTATGTCAATATCAGCAAAACGCCCAGTCTGTAGGCAAAACCCAGATGACAAACTTATCTCTGTTCTATTCTAGTTCCGTGTTACACTGGAAATATAGATAGTATTTAATTGTACCGTGTACAAAACACATACATACTAGTAATTAACTAAAAATATAAGCACTTTTATCATAACTTTTTTTTATTAAGATTTTACGATTTTGTCATCATCGTTTCCATCGTCTGGGTACAAACAATGGATTTTGTTTTGAACTGCTTTGTTTGAAATCTCACTGGAATTTATCATAATTATTATCATACACCGTACAATACATAACGTACTAGTGCATACAGTACTATGTACCAGTAGAAGGCTTTAAATTTTAGTAAGTTAGTGGTGAAAGTTTACTGTATAAGTTTTAATCGACATTAAAAACAATTCACAACCGTACCGTCCTGCTTGAAGTTCCAGTTCCAACAGGCTAAAAACTGACAAAAAGCAATTTGGTCAACGCTTGCTGACATTACAATGCAGCACACTACTACACGTAATACCACTTATACAATACTATATAATTAATTTTAAAAGATACAAATACAAGCAATCTTTTTAGGTTAAGTGTCAGCCAGCATTCCGAGACTCTAGGGCTTGCTCACGGACGGCAAGCCGAAATGAGTTCAATTCCCAATCGGATACAAAAAAACAAGAATAACTAGACAAAGCCTGGACTGCGCCGTAACATTACTAAGAGTCAAGAAATACTTGCAGCTTGTTTACGTATTCTTCATCGTTCATGTCGTCCTGCTGGCCCATGGGCCAACGCTCCATCGTTGCTTGAAAGTCGGCCCACATCTTCTCCTCAGGATACACCCAATTCCCAGCTTCCGCAAAATAATCTGGTTCGCGCCCCATCTCGGGGATGTGTGAAAACTCTTCGGGATGCTTGTCAAGGAGTTCCTTAATACTGGCCAGCAGTTTTTTTCTGCGTTCGCATGCGTCACTCTGTTTCGGCAGTTTCACGCTGTTGGACAAGTCGGATGCGGCAGCAGATGCCTGGGAGGATTTCAGACCTAGAGTATGTTTTATGTAATCATCTCTATATAATTATCACAACCTTTCAAAACAGCTCAGATCAAATAGCGCGATATCTGGACTTGATACCTTTTGAGGAAGTCCCAGAACTACGCGCGACGGCAGACCGATCAGAATGAGGCTCAACGACTGCGTCTTGCAATTTGTGTCGTTGGGCCAACGATGGCTTTCCATAGCCGCTGCTCCAGCTGGAAGGCTGTTTCTGACCACTGTTCTGGAGCATCCGAGGACGAGGTTCCTTTCCGTTCAGACCCTTGGCCTGTGGCATCTTGAATACGGGATCAGGGCCACTGGAGACCGAGGAAGGAGTGTTCATCTCTACAGCAACGCGAGATAACAGCAGCAACGTACACTACCATCTGATGCGTGAATCGAACTGACGGTGAGAAATCATTGATCGAAGACCATGAGTACTGTACCTGTCAATGTGTCAGCGTCGCGAAAAATGGGAAAAGAAGCCATTGTGCCGTTCAGTCTTCCTGCGACAGCGGAGTCGTTATGAACTTTCAAACACCTATTGTAAGTATTGTTAAATTAATGTTTTCACCACTCAAAGGTTCGCAAAATATCGGCAAATGTAAAGGTTATCGCTTGTTTCCCGTCCACAAAATTTTCTTCCACATAATAATGATAACAGCCTCAAGCCTGTGAGATTTGAGAGCCTGTAAGATTTAAGAATCAAAAGAAATTTCGGGATCAGGTCTTGGATAACAAATGTCGCGAGTGAGTGCTAACAAACAAAATCTTGAACGTGTGGGCACTGTGGGCATGCAGATAGCCGTATGGTTGGGCGGTCGAGTCAAGATACCAATAGCAGGACAGGACACCATACCGGAAAAGAATATTAAAATTGTGATGCCTGATCTGAGTGGTACGTATTTCTGTCTTTTGAACTTTTCTGTCTTTTCGTTTGATTTATCTAGACTTCATCACTGTTTGTTTATTTTCGAAGTTTAAATAATTGTTAGGTAAGTACTATACATAATAATTAATGATAATAATACTGTGTTTCTACACCAAAATGCTGCACCACTATTTCTTTGTTTGCATGACATGGCTCTCTTTGCATTCTATTGCTATGGTGTGCTTTTGGTTTGGTTTAGCGATTTTGTTTTCTGTGCAGGCTTGCCATTCGGAAAACCGGAAACCCATCTTTACCATGTCCAAGGTGCCATCGTTTTTGAGTGCATCGGGAAAAATCCATCGCAACTGCATCTCCGGCGTTTATCCAGCATCGAAAACAGAAAGGCAGACAGTCTCTGAAGAGAAAGTAAAATGGAATTCCCCTTTTCCGGACTATAATCCTCCAAATTATACTTCCGACAAGCTAAAAAAAGCTCCCTACGCGGATCCTGAAATTGGGTAAGCCTTTAAAGCCTTAAGATTGCCTTTAAAGAAGTGTACAGCAATCGTTAAGCAGCCATGAAGTGGTCAGGCGTATTGCATCTGTGAATTTAGTTAACGTTATTTTTGTTTGTCATTTCATTGTCATTCATGTGTTATAGCGTAATAAGATTTTCTTCAGTCAAGTATTTCACCTTCTGCCCATTGGGGCTTTTTGTGCTTTGATTTTTTTGCACTTGATTTTTTGGTACGCTTGGAATTTTTGAATTTTTTCCGAACTGGATTCCAGACTTCGAATTTCCAAACTTCAATTATTTCATACATCTGTGGTTTAGTGACAAGGAATTCCAGCCTCGCTGGAATGCACAAGACGGTCTAATTAACCGGAAAAGCCACGAAGGCGATTATTTGGTTGTTGATGAATATCCACAGAATCCAGTGGGCAGAACAGGCTTGCGAGGGCGTGGGAAGCTTGGCCGATGGGGACCAAATCATGCCGGTGATCCCATTGTGACACGGTATGACTAGTCTTACCAAGCTGTTGCGTTTTCTTAGAAAGTATGTAATTTTGAGTGTGCATGCCAAAATAAAAACGGAACAGAGTTTTGCATCTATTGGTGTGCATATTAAAATTCACTGCAGCAGGGCTGAAATGTCTGATGTTTTTATTTTAGCGCTCTCTTACGTTTGATTTACAGGGTTGGGTCGCCGAACTTGCAGATCATGTGGAATATTTGTTACATTCACAATTTCACAGTATGATGCATTAACTTTAAAGTTTGCCAACTTGGCCTTTGTAGGTGGAAATCGGACAAGCATGGAACCACTCATTCCGACAGCCAACGAGGAAAGCGTATTTTGCAGTTTGTGTCGATACAGAGAGGTGACAGTGGAGAATGGGCTTTTCCCGGTGTACGTCTGCTGAATTTGTTGAGTGAATTTTTTGTATTCATAGCATTCATTTCTTTGCTGTTGACCTGGGTTGTTCAAGATGTGTGGAATTTCAGGGTATGGTAGATCCAGGTGAGAACGTGGAGGAGACAATCAGACGGGAATTCAAGGAGGAGTGTATGGACTCGGAACAGCTGACGGAGGATGAAAAGTCAACCAATAAAAACTTGGTGGAACAGTTTTTCAAAAATGGGCACGAGGTAAAAAACTGCGGGTGGGGCGATGAGTTTAAAGAGTACGAGATGTTGTAACACTGATTTCATTCATTATTGTTCCGTAATTAGTTTTATTGGGCTGTAAAATTTCGCTCCAGTGACTGATGAGTGTCACGGGAATTTCAGAAAGGTTTTTAAACACAGCACTATGGAAAAATACAATAGTTTTATGTTGCGTATTTGTGGTTAATAGGTTTATCGTGGTTATGTTGACGACCCAAGGAATACGGACAATGCGTGGATAGAAACTGTAGCTGTTAACTACCATGATGAAACTGGTTCAAATTTGGGAACTCTAACTCTGAAAGCTGGTAGTGATGCAAAAAATGTACAGTGGAAAGACGCGACTGCGGATCTCAAGCTGCATGCAAACCACTCAGAAATTCTGCAGAAAGTGGTAGAGCGACTTGGGGCGCAGTGGTGAAAAATTTTTTGCGCATACCGGATGGGTTATTTTTTTGTGATCGATAGTTCGAAAAGTTTTTAGCATCTCGGCAGTGATGACACCGATGCGCTTTTTTTGGCTTTTCCTGTTGTTAATTTGGAGATTTTACAATAACGGCTGGTTTAACTCTGTGGTTATTACTCCATCTGATATTTTATTTCGATACCTGCCTATAGGCTATTCGTAACGGGAAAGTTTTATGGGGTTTTCATGAGTAAATTTAATGATGCTACAATATTGTTTCGTCTGTAGTTGTACTGTGAATACTACCGCATCTCCACATTATATCTATATTTGGATTGTCCATCGAATTTGCATAATACACAATTGATTTACAAGAACATACCCTAGCATGAGCACAGTTTTAGTACGGCATCATTATAGCCTGTATAGGTATTGTCATAATATTACTAAATACTGTTGTTAAAAAAACCGAGAAGTACCAGGACATCACCCACGATTACCTGTTCCGAGCGGTCGGCGTGGAGACAGTGGGGCCACTCGGACCGGAAGCCTCCCGGCTGATTAGCGAAGTGGGCAAAATAAAATGGCAGGAAACAGGCGAGAAACTTGCAACGGAGTTTTTTTTTTGCACCAGAGGTTCAGCATCGAAATTCAACGTGGAAACGCGGCATCCATCCTGGGAACGGCACCGGCCTCGGCTAATTTAGATCAAATGTTCTCTATAATCCGGCCGCATGTTTCTGCTGTTTGTTAATATTACGACGTGATGTTTCTTTTGTGAATTGTAATCTTGTCTTCGTATTCGATCAATAAAATGGAGCATATAAAAATACTGTTTAGTACTTAATATTTAGTTTAGTAATATTATGGTATTGTATATTCGTATGACCCGGTGTGTGTTCCAGGGTAATGTTGTATTAAATAATTTTCCAAACATGTGCTTAACGTGGTACGATAGATATTAAATACTTGGTAGTTTATGTTCTTTTTGTCTTATTCTCGAGTAGCCTTTCTCAACGTGTATAACTTATAAGCAAGTACGTAAATATCTATAACTCCACGCACTTGTAGAAGCATTTTTCATTTACAGTTTCCTTTAGGCTGCAAGCAAATTTGAAATCGGTTGCGTCTAATAGTCCAAAACCTGTTTACTGTAGAAGTAGAAGTACTGCTGCTGTCCTGATATATGGAGTTTAAAGTTCGGAATTCTTCGGCATTGCGTTCATATACGGCTAATTCGTTTGCAGCCTATAGTGTCACAACCAAACAGCAACGAGTGTAGAAGGTAGAAATGTGTGGTATTTGATGGCTCGTATACCATACGTATACATTGTAGTGATTGGCTTGGACTTTTTGAAGATATTACTTGATTTTCTGTAGAATTTTTAAAGCGCGCCAGTATCTGCTCCAGATTGACGTTCGTATTGCGATTTAATTGAACGAAGTCCTTGTTATTGACCTTGTAGATCCGAAGTAGTGAGAATCACAACTAATGTTTGGCGCCCTGGCTTTGTTTACAGTTCTACATATCTATATGTGGTGCTTGTAATGTTGCGTGGAACCCCATCAGATCTGTGAATGTTATATGTAGGGTTTCGAAGCGTTTGAAGTCTTTCGAGTATTCGACTGGAGCATAGAGGTTTTCTCTCTCGACTGCTTAACCGGGTCGTGAAGCAGAAAAGTTTCATAATGGCCGCCAATACATCTTCTTTGCCATCGCCAGGTTTTCTGGGCCGCGACTCACGTCAGTATGCCGACCTTATTAGAGAAATGCAGTCTCGCATTCTCATTATCGACGGCGCAATGGGAACCATGATACAACGGCACACTCTTTCGGAGCAGGACTTTAGGAATGCCGCATTGGCTGACCATCCAACGAATCTCAAAGGCAACAACGACCTGCTTTCCATTACGCGACCCGATATCATTTATGGAATACACCGAGAATATCTGCTCGCGGGTGCGGATATTGTGGAGACCAATACTTTCAGTGGGACAAAGATTGCGCAAGCCGATTACAAGTTGGAACATTTGGTTACTCGTTTAAACTTCGAATCGGCACATCTGGCGAGAAAAGCCTGCGATGATGTGGAAAAAGAGTCTGGGAAAAGGCGGTTTGTCGCTGGCGCTATCGGTAAAGATTTCCTATATACCGATACACTGCCATACAGTGTTCGTGCTTCAAAACTGTATTAACTTCCAATGTGTCCAAACATGCCCAGCAGCACTTTTGATTTTTGAGAAATATATGGTGCATGAAAACCTATGTGTAATTGTGACTTACGAGCACATTACATACTGATATATGATATTCATACAATGATACATGATATTCATACACGTTAATACGCTATTTTCATTTTTAAACATTTTTTGTCTTACAATTAGGTCCAACAAATCGAACACTTTCTATCAGCCCGTCCGTGGAGAAACCGGAATATCGCAATATAACTTATGACGAACTGGAAGATGCTTATAAGGAGCAGGCTAAAGCTTTGTATGATGGCGGAGCGGATTTATTTCTTGTTGAAACCATTTTCGACACCGCCAACGCACGAACGGCTCTTTATGCCATCCAGAAGCTGTTTGCGGACGGCTACAAACCCATACCTGTATTCGTTTCGGGTGCGTGAACGTTGCAACGGTACTTCTACGGAGTCTGTAATGCCGGCATTTAATAAGGCGTAAGAATCGTATCGCTGATTGCCTGAAGTCAAGTCGGTTACCGGCGCAAAAACTGCAAAAATCGCCGGTGCCGGAAGCTTGCGGCGGCTGAAGTGGTTTATAATTTGTAGTCGTATGTCTAGGAGTGTGTATGGAAGCTATGTACTTACTTCATTCTATAAACATGGCAAATATTACGCTATCAACAAAAGTTTTATTATATTTTAGTTATTTTTGTTAGTCCCATTTTGTTACTACAGCTTGCTTAGACTTTTGAAGTTCGTGAAATGTGATCTAAAATATATTCAAATCAAAGTCAAAGTTTTGAAATTTTGGTAAGCAGCACGCACAAAGTTCTTGAAGAAAAAACAAAAAAGCATTGTTCGTTAATTCAAACAGGACGAATCAATATTTAAAAAATTTTCCGACGACTGAGAATTGAACTCAGGACCTGACGGTACCTACAGATGAGATAGCAATCAACCTACAGCCGTCCGCTCTGCCAACTGAGCTATCGTCGGTTTCTTAAAGTTAGTTTGTTTATCTGTCGACGCATTTGCATTTTCAGGTACAATTGTTGACAAGAGCGGTCGTACTCTAAGTGGTCAAACAGCTGAGGCCTTCGTCATCAGCACCAGTCATGCGAATCCGTTATGCATTGGTCTCAACTGTGCACTGGGCGCCGCGGAGATGCGTCCTTTTATCGAGGACATCAGTCGAACGACATCTTCCTACGTTATTTGTTATCCGAATGCCGGACTGCCCAATACATTTGGCGGTTATGACGAGACCCCGGAAAAGATGGCGCAAGATATTGCCGGCTTTGCAAAAGACGGCTTCGTGAATGTTGTCGGCGGATGTTGCGGTACAACACCGGATCATATCCGCGCCATTGCAAATGCAGTATCGGGAATAGCGCCACGTGTTCCAACAAATGAGTTTCAGCAAGGCTTCTTGTTGCTGAGTGGTCTTGAACCGGCACGGATTGGTCAGAATACGTTGTTTGTCAACATTGGTGAACGTTGCAATGTAGCTGGATCTAAGCGATTTTTGAAACTTATAAAAGATAATAAGTTTGAAGAAGCACTGGATGTGGCAAAGAAGCAAGTGGAAAGCGGCGCGCAAGTGTTAGATATAAATATGGACGAAGGAATGATCGATGGAAAAGCGGTAATGATACAATTGTTAGCGTTAGTTGTTGAAATTTGCAACTGTAGTAATGAACTTCATCTTCGTTTTAGGCTATGACAAAGTTTTTAAATTTAATCAGCGGAGAACCCGATGTAGCCAAAGTACCGCTGTGTATTGATTCCTCCAACTTCGAAGTAATTCTTGCTGGTTTAAAATGCACGCAAGGCAAACCGATTGTGAACAGCATAAGTCTCAAAGAAGGACCGGAAGATTTCTTGCACAAGGCCAGCATTATTAAAGGCATGGGAGCAGCCGTGATTATTATGGCTTTTGACGAACAAGGTAAGCACAAGGAAGTTGTTTTGTGCCCTTTCATAAAATATCCGTAACCTGCTGCGTTGTGTTTCGATTGTATTCGCCTAGTGAAAAACTGCCGAACTTTGATACTACAGTAACATGTTTGAAAGACTTTACTGTTCAAGTAAATACGGACAGTGTCGCCGTTTTTATTGATATTCGGGTTTTTTGTTCTTTGTAGGTCAAGCAGCCGAAACTGATCGCAAAGTAGAAATCTGCACTCGTGCTTATAATCTTTTACGGGAAAAATTGGACTTCAATCCAAACGATATCATTTTTGATCCGAATATTTTGACGATTGCCACGGGCATGGACGAACACGCCAATTACGGCCGTTACTTCATCGAGGCCACAAAAATCATCAAACAGACCCTTCCGGGAGCGCGCGTCAGTGGTGGCGTATCTAACCTGTCGTTTTCTTTTCGCGGCAACGACGTCGTCCGCGAAGCCATTCACTCGGTATTCCTGTATCATGCGATTCGTGCGGGAATGGATATGGGTATCGTGAATGCCGGTGCTCTACCGATCTACAGTGAAATTGACCCGAAACTCCTGCAATTATGCGAAGATTTGTTATGGAATCGAGATCCGCTTGCCACGGAAAAAATGTTAGCTTTTGCTCAAGGATTGTCCAAAACTGGCGAGAAAACAGAAGATCAGGATTCGTGGCGGCAAATGCCGGTAGAACAGCGCCTGGAGCATGCGCTGGTAAAAGGCATTGATGCCTTTGTAGTCCAGGATACGGAAGAGTGTCGCCGCAGAAAAGATCTCTATCCGCGACCGCTGAACGTGATTGAAGGCCCTCTTATGAAGGGCATGTCCATTGTGGGTGACCTGTTTGGTGCCGGGAAAATGTTCTTGCCACAGGTGATCAAATCGGCGAGGGTCATGAAGAAAGCTGTCGCTCATTTAGTGCCGTTTATGGAAGAAGAGAGACAGGCAAAGATGAAATCACTGCTGGAAAAAGGTATCGATACAGAAGCGCACAGAATGTTCAGACTATGTTATATGCAATGATTGGTGATTATGCTAAAATGTGAAAGGTACTACTGGAGTGTACTAGTACTATTCATGTATGCTAGAGTGCTGCATTTGTTGGGGATATTAAATTAGTATTTTTAACGAATTTGAAGACAGCTATATTATAACGCAGTAAAAAAACCATGTTCAGTGAAAGTTGTGATACGTTAACCTTTTGATGATCTTACGCGCAGGTGTGGATAGTATGGAAAAGTTGTACCAAGGGACGATTGTGTTGGCCACAGTGAAAGGCGATGTACACGACATCGGGAAAAACATTGTGGGTGTCGTTTTGGGCTGTAACAATTTTAAAGTTATCGATTTGGGAGTGATGACCCCGGTGGAGAAAATTATTGAGATAGCCATAAAGGAGAAGGCGGATATTGTGGGAATGTCGGGACTGATTACTCCCAGCTTGGAAGAAATGGCCCACAATGCTTCGGAGTTCGAAAGACTGGGATTGAAAATTCCGATATTAATTGGCGGCGCCACGACCAGTAAAACGCATACGGCGGTTAAAATTGCTCCAAAGTATACGTCGCCAGTGATATACTGTGCCGATGCATCCCGCAGTGTTGTGGTGTGTAGTGCTCTACTGGATGAGAAGCAGCGGGATGATCTGGTTTTGGACGTGGGTGAAGAATACGAAGATTTGCGCGAGGAGCATTATGAGTCACTCGCAGATAAAAAGTATTTTTCGCTGCCGGAAGCTCGAAGCCACGCACCGAAGCTGGATTTTTCGTACATTAGTAAGCCTGATTTCATAGGAACGAAAGTCTTCACGGACTATCCTTTGGAACGCTTGGTTCCGGCCATTGATTGGAAACCATTTTTTGATATGTGGCAGCTGAGAGGAAAATTTCCAAATAAAGGCTTTCCGAATATTTTCAAAGATAAAGATGTGGGTGCCGAAGCGAAAAAGCTTTATGATGATGCTCAGATTCTACTGGATAAAATCGTTAATAAGAAAATTTTAAGAGCCAATGGTGTATTCGGAATTTTTCCTTGTAAACGAGAGGGAGACGATATTATCATCGGTGACAAGGAAACGATTGTGCTGAACACATTACGTCAGCAAGCCTATCGTGATGTCCATGACAAGTGCTTAAGTATTGCTGATTACATTGCACCCGCTGCGCTCAGTCTTAGTGATTACGTGGGAATCTTCGTGGTGTCGGCTGGGTTCGGTGTGGAGGAAGCGTGCAAAGATTTAGAATTCAATCTGGATGATTATGATTCTATTATGCTCAAGGCGCTGGCTGACCGGTTGGCGGAAGCCTTTGCGGAGGAATTACATTTACGAGTCCGCAAGGAATTCTGGGGTTATTCGGAGGAGGAAAATCTGAGTGTGTTGGATCTGCACAAGGTGAAGTATGCCGGGATCCGTCCGGCATTTGGTTATCCGTCGTTGCCGGATCCGACGGAAATGGCAAAGGCTTGGTCATTACTGGATGTGGAGGCGCAGACGGGAATTAAACTGACAGAATCGTATGCCATGCTTCCCGCTGCGACTGTCTCAGGGATTTATCTGGCACACCCGCACGCGAGTTATTTTAGCGTGGGTAAAGTAACCAAAGAGCAAGTTACGGATTATGCGGGACGTAAAGGTATCACAATTAAGGAAGCAGAAAAATGGCTGTCGGGAAATCTGTCGTATTCGTGACTTTACTCATTAATTTAGTTTTCGGATAATTATTCCGAAATATCTGAAGGTTGGTAACTGGAGATTAAGCGTGATTAATTAAGGGTTATTTGCTGTGTTATTAAGGTGGAGGGTTAATTGCTGTGTTCCGTTTTCTTTCAATGGACTAATTATTGGCCGGAAATCGCTTTATGAATTAAAAAAATTGTGACGGTCGGTGTCTTCCGAAAATTCTGTATAACATCCCAAATTGTTTCGCTTGTAATTAAAGGAATTTCTTTTCAGTGCGATATTGTGGAAGGCGCAGTTTACACTGCTGACATTTATAAAAATTGCACAGGTATTATTTTCCATACGGCAGTTAAATTCCAGTGCATCATAGTAACCTGTCACCTGAAGATCGACAGTTCATTTTTAAGCTTTCTGTTGCGCCTGTATTTATTTCCCTAATGCAGCACCGCATTGAATTTGCGAATGACACAATTACCGGAAATCAATCAATATTTAACGAGAATGCATGCAACTGCATTACGCTCTGTACATTGGTGATTAATCCATAAAGGAAATTCAAAAATGCTCACTTTTCTGGTCACGTCCACTCCAAATAATCACCAGTGCAATCATTAACAACCTGTCTCGTTCTCGATGTGCACGACTGTGACATTTCCCACCGTAGCCGGCTGCTGTGGAGACGATGCACTGGACAGGGAGCGATACAATCCGGCATCCGTTGAGCATAAGCTGGATTTTGCGCTGTGTTTGCGGGTAGACGTTTTGGCTTGTTGACCGGAAAATCCTGGGGACATTTTTTGCATATTCTTCAGCTTACGCTCCATTTTTACAGCTTCAATGTCAGCCTTGCAAGAAGTCCAGGATCCACCCCGACTGGAACGCACTACAAGCAGTAAAACCAACGAGCAGAAAATTGATAAAATCACCACCGTATTCAAGATGGAATCCCCTTCCTCATCCGAATTACTATTATAATCGTAGTCAGAATTGGTGGTATTGGTAATATTTAGTGACGGTATTTCGGGAAATGCATTGCGGACACACAGTGCTAATTTGGTCAATCGTTCCAGAAACCCGGCAGTCTCAGGATCAGGAGACAGAGTGACTGTATCGGATTCGAAAAATTCCTGCGATTTATCCATGTTGTACTGTTGATCAAGATTGATTTGGAAATATTGTTAGAATGCTGGGACTATTTACACTAAATGCCACCCAAGTGATGTTCATCAACGGAAATTGTGTTTTCAAATGTTTCTTGATGTCAAAGAGACTTCCGCTGGAAATGCCGGCAAAAATCAATCATAGTAATACGTACTGCACAAGAAGATAACCAGCAACAGCGGATGCGGTACGGTACATATATGATATATCTTCCTGGATTCGTGTTTGATGCGCTGGATGAAATACGGTTTGTGGAGTTAACTGTTTGTCTTGCCGGAAATGCAATCGGTGTATTACTTTCGGCTACTGCTGAGGCTGCAGCCAATCGTTGTAGTCCATGATAATCATCGGGTTATACATACGGAAACCAATTAAAAGATCAGTTTGATTTTAGATTCGAATTTGACATTCATATTGATTATGACCAAAGGCATTTATTTATGCCATAATCTAAGCTAGCTACTTAAGCAGCACTATTCGAAGGGCAGTGATTTTCTGGAGCCGTATGATCCGTAGGACCGTATCCATAGGCTATATAACAAATATCTAGATAACAAAACTAACTTAAAAAGTTTAATATCCGAAGGCTGGTGTAATTTCCGTGCGGTACGTAAAAAAAATTCGAAATACAAACGGTTATTAGGCACAAGCGTACGCTGTAACGCGACTGGAGTAGTGTATCAGACTGTCCAAATAACCTTAAAATATAAACATTTTGCTGTTGATCGCGTCGGTTTCATTACCAAGAGTTAATAAAACTATTTAAAGAGCAATATACTATATTACCTACTGAAGTTCGCAACAACCGGTACAATTCGACTATAAGTACCCTGTTACGTATACAAACTTAAAAGCTGAAGAACAAAAACGTGTTGCTATCTTGTAAAGCAGCTCATCCTCATAGACCAGCTCGCTCCTAGTACAATAATTGTTACGTTTTTCATGTATCATATGTGGTTTTTATCGTATTGTCTACCTTAACAAATCAAGCTTATCACAGTAACTAATTGTAGCTGCGGCATCACTAATTACTTTTAAAAGTAATTAGTGATGCTGCAGCTACAATAAATTTATTGTACAAATGCATACTGAAGTTATATAATACCAGAAAATAGATAGTAAAATTTGATGTCGAGAATTCATTAATTTTCTGTGACAAAGAATGTTCCTGTGCCCTTAATTGTGCTGGAAAAACACAATTTCTACCAAGCATTACCTACAATGTACAGTCTGCAAATCTGCGCCCCTGCTTTGAGAGTCACATACTGATGATAGATACTACAGTGTGATCTTCTTTCACTTAAAAAGCTGTTTTACGACATCTTGAATTTCTTATAGCAAAACGTTTCATACGTACTGCAGAAGAACTGGCGTGTTTATTGGCCAACTATTTGTAGCTCGAACAATAGTCACCTATTAAGAACTAATAATTTGATTTACTAATTAATGCCCGCCAATCAAAATTACGCCACAACGTTGTACAAGGAAAGTATAAAGGAAGTTATAGCACTAATTCATGGCAATCTGTACAAATTATAAGAAAGCAAAATACAAAAGAAATTCCTTTTAACTGTTTTGATGAGTAAATCTGGCTGAAATCAAGTGGCGGTAACTGTCCGGATGAGCGAAAATCAAGTGTTTCCGCAATTCTTCTAAAGTTTGGCCACAATGCTGTCGGCAGTGCTCTACCGGGCAAACAGTTATGAAAACTGGATTAGGATGCGAAGCTGAGTGATCGTGTAGGAAGTGCCGTTTTAGGTAATACATATCCCTGGCAGGAAATAATCTCTCGCTGCATCCCGCAACGGGACAGGGAAGCTTCTGTTTTCCAGCCTGTAATTTGCAAAACTGTATAGTCAGAAACAGTGTGTAATTTTATGAAATAACATCGGCATAATTTTTCTCGCAAGTTTTCTAGCGATATATACTAGTACTGTATTTACACGATATTAAGGGTCAGTGGAGCCTCCGAGTTTTTACGATTTTAAGGTTCAGAGGAATCCCCTGGCCTGCCCGCATATTCGTCGGCTCAATTGATGTTAAAGGAACCGGTAGCTAGTGTGGGAGGTCCAGGGGAATCCTCTGAACCTTAAAATCGTAAAAATTCGGGGGCTCCACTGACCCTTAATATCGTGTAAATACAGTACATTCACTGTATATAGACCAGTATCTGTGATAAATACGTAGTATGAAATCGCAAATACAAGTATATACTTAGTGTTACATTGGTATCTCCACTGTTTATTTACAAGGCATTCTTAATACGTATCGGATATTGACCGTTTAAATTAACGGTGAAGTTATATTACTAGTTTTTCAGATTTTGTGAATTGTATTACTAGCACATTGTGTTGCTCATTGTATTATAACAGTTTTAATACTTGTGACCTCTACTAGACATTGGTTATATGTCATGTGCTATACTCACATTGGGATCGCCGGGAACGAGAACACGTGTGCAAGTTGCACCTACAAGTCGAAGTAATTAATAGCTTCTTGAACATTATAACCCTTGTAAAGCGTTAAAAAAGAGCAGAGTGATATACAGGTGGTTTATTGTATACACGTAACAGTACAGTCCAACAACTACTGTAGCAGCTTGCAGTTTGGAAGCTGCATATGGCATGCCTAACTTTGCAAAAACCAAACACGGTCATCACTTTCTCTAACAATATAAATGACAACCTGTATAATTTCGCCGGTAATCGCTGCGTATCATTTAAGAAAAAAAGCGTTTACAAATGCGTGTCATTTAAGAAAAAGCAAGTAATGAATGCATCCAAAGTGGAATTTTAAAATTAGTAGTTGATTTGATGATTAAATTTTACCGTACCGGTATCAAGCGGAAGGATTTCACAAAACCACGCATTTGATGTGGATGCCGAGACGTTTGGCTGGTTTTCTTCGCTGACGCTAACTGCAACCTTTTTTCTCCCGGAATCATCGTGTGCGCATCAACATCGCTGACCGGAACGGAATTCGTGATATCTTGCAGAGAAACTTCCGCTTTAGCCATCACAACTCAGGAAAAATGATCCCAATTAAGAAACTTGTATTATGAGATTCAGGGAACTGCGCTTGCGAAACACCGTAAGCTGCCAGCAGAAGGTAACAGGGCAAATGATCACGGAAATATCGTCATCGTTTTCGCATCCAGCTGCAGCTTTGGGAGGAATACAACTGTGGATCTGGTTACTGCTGGTTTTGATGCTGTACATATCGGAATATCGCGAAACTAACATCCTCATGCGGGATATTTATACTCCATATAGGCATCCCTGTCCTAAATACAATACATCGCCAGATTAGTAATATGCAATGTAAGGATAAGAGGAACCTTTTGTAGTAACATTGCCAACAAATTATCGCTGATGACGAGCGAACATTGATCTTTTACAACCTTAAATCCCAGAGCAAGGAACGCGCAGTATAACATGCGTTCTACTAAATTGCTAGACAAACTGTTACTGTCGAATATCGCAAACTTTCAAGTTATCCTTGCAATAATATTTACTAGTAACATAAATACTACAAGTACATTGTACCATGCATCTATCGACTTAATGCTGATTGTGAGCTTACTGTTATGAAAAGTTACACATGCAGCAACAGGATCGGCGAACAAGAGACTGATAATTTGTTCTGCAAAAAGATCATTCTATCATCTGTATCAGCAGTCAACCGCAAATGAAATATAAGTACTTACCATAGCTACTGATTACAATATGTGCACAGACATCAGTCGTGTAATTCCAAAGCCGCAGTTAACCTGAATCGACAATTACCGACAAACCCCGTGAAGAACCGGTGTGACAGGCTTTTATTGCAAGTTAATTATTCACGGCGCGATAAGAACCTGCAACATAAAATTAACACGTTAAAATGGTACTCTGATTTCTCGCGCTACGCTGGTCTTGACGCTGCCTAGGGTTTTGCTAGCTCCGCTTAAATGATAATAGTGCTTTTGTGCAGAACGTGTCGACTTCATCAATTTTTAAGAACAGCGAATATTACCTAAGGTCATATTGACAATGCCTCGCAGTCGAACTGCAGTTTTATCAGCTGCAAAAAGTTACAAGTTTTTAAGCCAACACATCAGCTAAGCAAGTTACATACGGCAAAACATACTCCAAAATGTTTTTGAGTTACAGGCTCTTCCGTAACTCGATCGTAGGAATTAAATCCAGATTGCACTCAGCACAACAAAACCCGTATTACAGCCCTGTAGCAGCATACGCAAGGATAACACATTACAATTTACATAATCTCAAGGAAACTTATCCGTGCGCATAATTCTCCAGATTTGTATTAGCGAATGAAGATCAGTACTTCTTCATGCGCTACGGCATATTAATTTTATTTTCCTTTTGCTGCCGCACTCGCGAATGAACATGGATTCCGGCAGTGCTTACTGGTTAGTACGAGTATTTATCTGTCTCGCACGGAGGTAACGCCGAAGAGTAAGATAACGAAAACATCTGCAAAATTTGCAAAACACAAAAACAAATGTAGCACAATTTCTAACTACAGCTACGCAGTTGAGATAAACTTATACAATTAGGAGATGCAGATATCTGACAACATTAATACTTCTATTGCTAATAACATGAAGTTTTCTTGATGGGCAATAATAATTAGAATTATTTTTCAGCGCTGACGTTTTCCACCTGCAATGTATGCAAAATTCCATCTACCGCATCAGGATGTACAGTCTCGAATGCGGAAAAGGTTTACCCAGATCGATGCGCCATTTATACCTACTAGTTTCGCCAAGGTGAGCAGCATGCCGGCATGGACAACGATATATATCGATATGGACTCCACTTCAGTCAAGATGCTTTCGGGATTAAATGGTGCAAATAAGCTATATTTCGTAAGTAATAACTAACTGCCGTAGTTTAACTTCCGTATGTTTTAATAGACTGCCTAACAGTGCCTGTTGATCGAAATCAGTTCAATCAATCAATTCTTTTATTGTTAGCTTGATAGGCACTCACCTAGTAATAATTATAATTTACTGTTACTGAAATGTAATACCACAGTAATACTTGCATTACTCGCAGGTCCAAGGTTAATAATACCGTAATAATTCTTGCAAGTTATTTAACAACAAATAACACGTTCTTGTTTTTCCACATAATTTACGTACGAGTGTACCAATACGATATATATTCGGCGAATTCCACTCTTAAAGCAAAACTAAAATTTTAAATTACACATTAACTAAGTACTCTAAAGTGGGAAAGCAATTTTTGCAACATACGTTGCCAGCCCGTCTTAAGAACTCTCTCGCGTAGCATCACGGCATCATTCATATCTAGTAAAACTTTAATTCAAATCATGGATGAAGCTGGAAAGCCAGACAAAGTCCAAGGCAACGATAAGGTTTAAAGCTAGAAAGATGAAGGGACTAACGAATATATATCCAGGACCCCAAAAGAAAGCAAAACGCTCGACATTCAGCACATGATTGCAATTATACAAAACAGATTGGACAAAATTTATAATAAAATCACGCACAGAGTAAAGAGAGCTCCTTTTTATAATAATAAAAAATCAATACTACGCAAAAAATATGGTAAAAAAGTCAGACAAATAAAAATTTTAGTGGCAAGGCAGATATAATAAACCATCCCTTGACCTTACTAATATGAAATCAAAACCGGTTCGTAGACACCGTTGAATCCTGAAGCACGCTCTACTGGGACTGGTGTTCAGTATTCATCATCATGAGAACGGGGATTGCGCATCATGGGGTTGTGGTGTTTCAGATTGTCGGAATGCTGCCACTGCCAACAAGTTCCGCAAAAGTAATTGAAGCACTCCATGTCACGACAAAAATACGGTCCCATTTGTGAGGCGCACACGCTGCATACTGAATCCTCCAGGAAAGGGTCAATCTGGATCTTCTTGCTGAATTTTTGCGTCCGAATCTCCACAAATGCCGCACGGATCGCTTTAACATAACTCTGCGCACAGTTGAACACCACGCGGCCAGATCCGATCGGATACTTGTACTTATCTAAAAAAAGTCAACGAACTGCTTAAATAGTTTAAAACATATAGTAACTCGAGTTGACCAACCTAGGTAAGCAATACCGAAGGATCTATATGACAAAGTTACAGCACACTGCATCTGTTAACAATAACTTACACTTCCCTGCATATGAACTACAAGCATACTGCATTGCCCAATTTCAGGGATCCACAAGTTAGGCTTCACAAACGGAATCCCAAAAATTTAATCACCTGTGCTTCTACGGTTAACGGACTAACCTGTATCGATATTAGCCGTCACGACGCCACCAAACAAATCGTTCATAATGCGTGCCAGCCCTTCTGCATTCAGCATTCCATGCAGACTACCCACAAAAACTGTCTTGGTGCCGGAAGTCGAAATGCAGCCCGGATGAACGTAAGTGGAATCGGACAACGGCCATGGAATGATCTGCACATCTTTGCGGCGCAAACGAGTGCTGCAGACCTTGTAGTAGTAATTGCGGCCGCCTCCAGTGGGACTGGTGTCCACTGTACAGTTACTCAGCAGAGCCCGCACGGAGCGTTCGTTGTCGAAGATAATGTACAGGTAACCTAACAGAAATGTCGGTTAAGGTAGTAATTCAGCTCCAAAAAAGTTAAACTGCAACCTTTAGAGTTTCGTCCCGGATTTTCGTGGTAATTAGAGGGCCATTCCACTTTCAACGGTCCATATTTTCCGAAAGCCGCCGTCAGATTAGGTTCGGAAATATCCCAGGGAACGCCACCCAAAAATACCTACAAATCGGAAGTGGAAAATAAAATATGCAGAGTCAACAGGTTGGGCCAAAAACTGATAGGCCGGTGATGCAGGTAATGCATTTAAAATCACCTATGACAAAAATGCTCCCGTTTTGGTACGCCGGTATACGGCCGGCTTCCGAAATAATAAACCCAATTACGCTGAAAATGGAAACTTAGTGTACCTTGCAGGAATAAGCAGAACCTTTAGGAATTCGTGCCGGCAGCATACCACTCCACACGACAGTGGGATCATAAATGGATGCCGCCATGCGGTACGCATGAGCCTGACGCTCGACATTGGCATCGCCGGCCCAGCGCTGATCCTTCGGCATCATGTGCTGCTTATGGCCGCCGCGGAATCCCGCCACACGGGCATACTGCTCCACCATCAAAGGACTGCCACCCGATGCACACCCGCAATACCCGGAATTTCGTCCTGAACACGCCGCAATGTGATCGATCTGCTCCGGCGACTGATGCGAATAGTTGGCATGCATCAGCGCCGGGGTCACATTCTGCATGGGCACCGACACCGGTCGACTGATCGGGGATGATACCGGCGAATAGGAAATCCCATGCTGTGCCAAGTTGTAATCGGGAACCATGGCCGCCTTACTGCGCAGTACAGTCGGCGTCGGACTGCGTGAAGCGTTAACCGGAAGCCGACGCAGAGACTGACGTGGCAACGCTCCCTGATTGATGATGGTGCGCATGTTTCCGGAATTGCGACGGCAGTCTAAATTTTCCTGAAATTCAGAATGTTACAGCTAAAACGTATATATGCTTATTCAATTATTCATATTATCTACCACGGCGTTTTTTGCGATTTCGCATTTCTTTTCTTGAAGTGGAACAAAGGAAGTAATAATATTTCACACACAACGTTAGGACAAAATTAATTAATTCGTAAAATGTCGATCTTCGTGAAATTCTTTCTGCTTTCCGGCTTTCCTAATCTCTTTCGCAACGAACATTGTCAGTGTGCTAAAGCAGCTAAACTGTTGACTAATGGGACTCACTGAAATACGTATTCCGTAATTAGTTAAGCCTCACCTGTCCGGCTCGCTCCAAATTCGGCACGTACTGTCCACGGCGAGGATATCCACGAGTGGTAGGGCCGTCAATTCCTTCGTTAGCTGCATTGTAATCAGTCCAGGAAGCTGCACTAACAGGACCGGAACCGCTTAATGGAGTAGAGCATCGTTTAGGCTCGAAAGTCGACACATTTGAACCGGTAGAAAGAAAAGCCGCATCATAGTCACAGCTGGTATCCAAAACAGACTCTTGACCAACTTGAGATCCATCTAAACTACTTTGATCTTCAAACATGGTTATAACCTTTCCGACATAGGAGCAAATGCAAACTTCGACACTTTGCCCCACCTTCGAAAACTAAAAAGGAACTAAACGGTTAAAAATTCAATCTGGCTTCTTTCCTAATGCCAGTCAGTTATGTGATGCAGGTCTATGCAAATTTCGGTATTTCGTACAGCAAATAATTTCACAGAAAACGTACTAGTACTGTCGCTAATTGGCCGGCGCGCCCGTGTATGCATTACGCATCGTACGCATTATATATAGCAAAATAACAGCCACAGAGAAATGGGAATTTCCGACAACGTTTTGGTGTAGCTACTAATTCTAAACAGGTAAGTGTGTTCTTCCGTGTTATTTTGCTTCCTTCAGAATTTCTCTGTTCCACTCACGGACGCGATGACGCACAATAATCAAAGCGCTCCTTGTAGCAGGTCAGTGGTACCTGGGTAGAACGTCTCCAGCTTAAATTTGACAAATTAATCGCGAATGGATAACGGCATGTATGTATATTGAAATTTTTTATGCCGTTTGCTGTAATACATGAATCCTTGAGCCGAAAAAGAAGGGAATTTAGATTTAACCAGAAAATAATTTAATAAGTAAAATACGAACAAAAACGACCGATAAAACCAACAATAAAACTAAAAGAGAACATCGATAAAAAAAAACAGAACAACTGTGTCGACTGAACAATAAAACCATCCAGACATGCTGTACAGGTATTCCTACATTATAATTTCACTGGTCGCGTGTTATCGTGGCCATGTCGCAAGTTTTGAAACAGTTTCAACACACAGATACGCCTCGCGACTTCCGGGAAACTCTATTAAACACCTTAATTCCAAAGACCCCATAGCAAAGCACATCGAAAAAGAGGTACAATCCGATAAAGCAGAAGAATGTGATTGCCCAGCGAATGGATCGGACGCCGAGATAACGTTTCGAAGCGGAAGCAGCACTACGCAGAGAGAGTGCAATCTTGGCACGCAGCAATGGGAGGAACTGTGATCTCTTCGATACGCGCTGCTCTTTCTCCAGTGCCTGCAAACCAAAATCTGTATTTTCAAATAAAACGACAACTGAATATATTATATTACGCTTCTTTCGTAATTTGTTACCGATTGCTGCAGCGCCAAATCAGCAATTTGTTTGTGGAGGTCGTTGATTTCTGCTTCAGTTTGGTGTAAACGTTGCTCGGAGAGGGTCATCTCCAACTCGTAGTTGTTCAGCTCCAGTTCACGGACTTCCAACATTTCTCGAAGTGAAGCCATTTGATTCTGTTCCTGGAAGTAATACAAAACAACTTTTGTTGAAGCAATCTATAGATTAACTTTAGGACACAGTCCATCTAAAGTATAGTCAAAGTATGCGAAATCTAATTGTCGCACCTGTTCTAATTCTTGATTCAGTTTCGCAATTTGCGAGGTTCGATTCTCTAAATATAAAAGCTTCTCCTTCAAGTAGCCAGTGTCATCGGATGTTGTAGCGCAAAAGTCAGACATTTTAAAAGTTCACTGCATGCGGAACTTAATGCCAATCTTTATAGGCTTGCACGCCAGTACAATGAAAAATAATTCAACTGGCCACAAATGTATCGATATGGCGCAACGAATCTGTTGTCCCTGTACGGCTGTACCCAGTTTCCTCATGATATTCACATTACTACATTACTATTCACATTAGTACTTATTATTCTTTATCATTGATAATGTTACCGATATACAGGTACTGGTCGCATAACAGTCGCGGGCCAGCGTGGCCCAGCCAGCGGTCAATCTATGTATTTACACCTTTATATTATTTATTAGTAATTGCCTGTGTATGGTTACTTATGTATATAGAATATAAATAGTTATCTCCCTGTATTATGCAATCGGATCGATGAGTCGATGCATGACTACGATTGCCGGCTAAAACAAATAAATTTTCTTTGTTTTTGCTGGATGGATGGTTTAAATTAGCGGACAGCGAGCAAATATAAGTAGAAGTGTTTATGTTTCCAGGCTGACCAATATGTTGTACTCGTCCGAACAAAAGTTCGTTAGCTATTTTACTACTGAACAAATTCGTATTACATAATGATAATACACTCATCAATATTAACCATCGTGTCGCATTTTACGATGATAAATTAGTTAACAGTTAATTGCTCCGTTATTAGCACAGCACGTACTGCAACAATATATTCCTTATGTGGAAATACTGCTGTCGCTTGTGCAGAAATATAATTGCTGTTACTATGGTACATTCTTACCATCAACCCATTGCGCTGCACTGTTTGCGGCGCAATTTCTAATTTTTTCCATATGGTGTGTCATGTGTAGTGTACGTTGGGACATTTTGTTACACTCATAACACAAGGGTCATGTAATTCCTGGCAATTTACGAAGGTAGCAGCTTTACAAGTTTCACTTGGGACGTTTTTATCGAGACAAATGAGCCAAACGTCTATTCGTCTAAATTCAGATTGCAGTATTGGCTTTAAATGTTCCTGTAAATCGGAAGTTGACGCTTCGCGGCCAAACTTACTCGCAGTGTGCGCTGTATGCGTTCTTCCAGAAACCGAATCCGGTGACACGCAAGCAATGGAAAAAGTCTGTGGCGTCTATGACTGCGGTTATGTTACCTTCGACGATAACCGTGAAGTAAATACCCACCAGTTCTCCAGTCTGATAATTAAAATTATAATGCGCAGGTTTCGCTTTTGTGCAATTTTTGACATTTATATACTTGGAAAATAAGATCATGGTGCGAAAGTCCTCGGAAAAGACAGTAGCCGTACATCACTGCGGCAAGCGTTACACTACTGTACGCATTTTTCGATTTCCCGCAGGATTGTAGTAACCACACGCAGCACGAAATAGCGCAGACTGGGTATGATCTAGTACATTTCACCATAACGGGAACCTCTGCAAACAGTGGATTCACAAACACCGATTTTACGTTTTCCCTACGCGATCAGAAAGGTCATGTTATCTGCCATTTCCGCGCAAGGGATAGAATCACCCATACGATTTTATCCGTAGCACTGCAGGAAGCGGAAAAGCAAGCGCATCTGCTCAGAAGCCCCAATCTTGTATTCTCCGCCAAAATCTTTGAAGGACTTATCTTAATGAAACCGCAGTACATAGCACTGTTCAAGGACCGCATGTTCGCGCAAGGACATGGCAGTGCTGTAAGATTTTTTCCATGTAAACCGACATTTTTTATCCTGACACTACCCGATAGTTCAATGCGGTGTTTATTCCTTATAAGGTAGCGAAAAATCCCAAAAAGGAAGCAACCTTATGTTGCTCCCTGGATGAGTTAGAAATTCGCCCTTATGGAAATGACGGACGCGGAGTATTTCTTGAAAGAAAGCAATTTTGGAAGAAGCGTACCAGCATTTATTTATGGTTTATCACGCCCGAGGAAAGGTCACACTTTTTTGCTTTAACTACTTTTCCCCATCAACTGGACTCCGTTGCGGTTTTATCCAACCAGTGCACGGGAGCAAACATGATGAAGGCATTGAATCAAGAATGTAATCATCACCTAATGAAATTACCTGAAACTGAAAGTAATAAGGACGCCCAGGATAACAGAGCAAGCCAAATGCACAGTGAATCCCATCAAAAATTTGAAACCGGTGATTACAGTAGTATAGAAAAAATTGTTTAGTCGGATTATGCAATCCACATCATCGGTCATTTTTTACCAACAGCAATAGCTACTAATAATTTGTGATTTTCCTCACTAATAATTTGTGATTTTCTTCCAACTTTCCAGTGTTTTTAACAGATTAAAGTTATGATAAATTCATAAAAACATTACTAGCAATTCTCTGAAGCGAGTGCGGTTCTAACTTTCTGTTCTACCTACTTAACGGAGTTTGCCCAAATCTGTTAAAGATGGAAACTGGCCGGAACTTAGCAAGCGTGCACTGTAAACTAAGTTTATTTTCCGATGCAGGATAAGCCTTGTAAATCTTCATTCCGTAATAGTTATACTGCCATTCGAAATCGTTACAGGTTTTAAAAAGTCATAATTGTGTCAGACAGATGAATTTTTGAATATCCTGCTCATACTCGCATATCGATCAGTACACGTTTTTAAGCACATCGAAAATTTTATTGAATACAAACTCCACATAAGAATACTAAATAACAACAAAAATGAAAATAAACCTTGAAAATGGTATGCTCCAGTACTGGCGGTACATAAGAAGCTCCTTACGGGTCGTAACCGTTAATCCAAATCAACTGCTTAACTATGTACAAAAACCTCAAAAATAAAAACTGTCCTTAGGCGTCTTAAGGAAAACCGTTCCGAACGTTGAACTTTCTCATTAAATATAATAAATGAAAATAAATAGCATAATATAACAATCGTAATAATTAATACTCACAAAATTCGTGAGCAAATGCTTCACTGCCATTCCGTTGCAACAAACAAGCTCCAGCCAAAACAAACTTAACCGGTCACTTAGACGAACCAGGCATCCAATCCGGAAGGATCCCAGACAGGTCCAACTCTTCCATGTGCATTGTGCTGACCGGTAGCCGTGCTCATACCAGATGAAGAACGGCCAGGCAATCTAATTGTTTATATAATTATTGTAATCATATTTTCATAATCATACGAAAGTTTAGCACCAATACATGTAGGTATGTCATACAACGTACGGATTAGGCCAAGCCGCTGTGTTATTTCCCGTTGACGTTCGGGTGGACTGGTCCGCGATGGACAGATTGCCCAAATGCTGTAGCAACTGTGCGTTCATGGCTGACTGATCTCGCTGCATTTCCAGTGCGTAAGACAAATACGGATTCGGCGGACGAATCTCCGCATTACCGCCTCCTCGAACCACCTGTCAAATTCTATTATAAGTTAAAAGTACGGTGGCCAGGTCTTTATAAAGCAGGACGCACCACAGGATTACGATCGTCCTCCTGGCTTGAGGCTCGCGATCGCTGAGCAGAACCAGCGGAGTGGTGTCGCACCATGCCTTCGTACATGAGATCAAAATTCATTGGATTGCCCAGTTCAATCGGGCTGGCGCTCTGCACACTGCCGATGTCCGCGCCTTGGAAGTGGTCGTACTGACCTGCAGATGGTTATTATCAACACAACAAATTCATCCCAAATACCTGTAAATTTATGTATTTAATATTTATGCAGAAGGACGTGACTGGAATTAGGTATTTATGAATAAGCACGCGACTGGAACACTGCACCAGTAGAAAGAAGTGTGGGACAATTATCGCATGCTGGATTAATTAATGCAACAAAATAGGTAGTTTGATATTTACAGCATTGCACTTAGTAAGTACTTACGCAAAGAAACCGGCTTCGGGGTGGCGTCGTTTACCTAATGTATGGACATAATACATTGATTAATAAATTGTATATTGTCTATATAGTATAATTTTTATGATGTTTTATCCGGTTAAATTTACATTTTAAATACTTACTTCGATTTGACGACTGTGGAATACCTTGTGATGCAGCAGCATTTTAGCCTTGTTGGCATCGGCTTCCGATGCCATCGTAACGAATCCGAACCCCTAATAAAAGAAAGCCGGCAACTGTTAGCCGACATCAGTCAATGCTATAGATAAATTTGTCAACACACTACTGTTGTCACCTTTGAGCCACGGTCGTTGAAAATGATTTCGGCGTCCACAACAGGCCCGTATTTCTGTCGATCAGATAAAGCGTTACACGGAGTCACTGCATGCTGGCTTTTACAGCAGTAACGGCTTAACGTTTAACATTCTATTACACCGCGGCATCAAACCAAAACATTTTTTTCTCTCAGTTATCAGTCGCTGACTCACGCTGAAAATCTGCTTTAGATCTTCCTCTCGAAAGCGAAACGGGATATTCGACACGTGCAGACGCTTTGGGCGGACACTGTTTGGCAAGCTGCGCAGAAACGTCTCATCTTCCACAAAAGGTCGTTTTGGAAAAAATCGTATGCGTATCCCTAATAAAAATATGCGCAAACAAAAGCAGATCAGTTCCCGCTATCAAGCAGCAGGCTTTGACCACTGTGATCGCACGCAGACACAGTGAGTGAAAAGCAAGATGGCGGCCAGAGCCATCAGGTCATGACTCGCATGTCACAAGAGGGCAACAAACAAAACTCATTTTAAACTTCACTAACTTTAACTAATAATCGTCGCCGCTTCATGGGCAAAATTAACGGGATTAACTTTCATCGAAACTTAAAACAGAAATGCCTGCTTATAACATAGCCGCTTATTTTCTAAAAACACTTGTGTATTGTGCAACAGCCGTTAATTACCGTTAACCAGCAGCAAACAATTTCGCAATTCGTGTACGATGCAGCGATAATCTGGACAGTTTTTGACATCGTAACTCGTAAGCATAACTTGTTTTCAATAAACGGGTTCTAATAGTGCAAAGCCGGCATTCTATAACTTACACGTAAAAATGGAAATAAAAACACTACGTACAGAGTACTGTACCTGGGATGAGCTAGATGTAGTGCGCGAGGAATCACGGACAAAAGCATTTCCGTTGCCGAAGGACTGTCCGCTGCCCGAAAACAACGATCCTGATCGATTTGTAAACGGCATGGGGGTCTCCATGCGGTGAAGAGTTTCGCGCATCACCCCGTAATTGTTTCCCTCTTCCAAACCTAGAAACACCGCATCAGTAGCGGAGACATGACGATTGTCATCCCGAAAACGACAAGCCTGCGGAAAAACTGAAGCCGTTGTCATTCTTGAATCAACTACGTTTATAAAAATAAATAAAAACGACAACAAAAACTTTTTAATAACTCGTTCTTTGAAAAAATTATCTCCGGTCCGGAAGAGGTTAACATACAACCGTTAAGACTAGTGGCCACCTAACTAAACAGTCTAAACGATAGAAATCCTTTGCGCAACTGCGCATGCCTGGATACTACGGCTAAAAAATTTACAACGGTGCAGAATTTGAGATCTTGACAAAGAAGAGCTTTAGTCATACCATTGTACTGGCTCGCCATTGGTCACTGCCCAGTACGGTCACTCAAAAATACGTGCACGGGTTAAGCATACGTACAGTACTTTAATACCAGTTTAATAGCTCCCCGATAAGTTAATTTACGAGTATTACGTACAACTCTCGGTATACTCGGGCAGACTGACAATGAGCCAGCCAGCTTTAAGGATACCTTGTAATTAATTTCGAAGTTGAGAAAACCATAGCAAATTGATATTTGGTTTGTATTTTGTTTTCGCGGTGGAGTGACACTGCCCAAACATCTTTAAAAGCACTGCATTTGCGATTATTTCTATTAACGATATTTAATTATTGGCAATCCGCCCAATTAACAAAAGTTGCAGACGCTGGTACACTACATTATATTGACTATATGAAAGCAACATTAATTGTAGTCTAATGATGCGGTACGAAATTTTGGAAGTGCAGTACAACAAACACTAAGCTACTGCAAGCTATTGTTAACACTAATTATCAATAATTGCATTACTTACCTGCATTATGCCTAGTATACAAGTGTCTAAAAAATTACTATGTATTAGTGCTGTCGCAGTATTGGATCGGAATACGCACTGAAATCTAATTATGCTGCCTTTTAAGTTATAAATAACACAGATTGACATGTTGCGATGCGTACGGTCCCGAAATCACTTCGACTGCTAAGGAAATCGAATTTAATAAATTTTTTTATTCTAATTTGCTCCGGTCCTAAATTAACTTCACTTATAAGTGCAGTTAATTTAGGTGCTGTAATTACAGCATTTACAAGTTAGACTTACTTTGGGCAATCCATAGGAGATCGTTTATCGAGCGCACTTGATTATGAGGTAGATTCGTAATTGGCCTGGTCATTTGTGGGTGTAGCGCTATTCTTGTCCGTACTTGTATAGGTCACAACAAGCCCGCACCCTCACATTAATTATTAGCGTAGCTATGCACTAATACACCTATATAAGTTTTCGTTTATTAAAGAAATTTATTCAAAGAGCCGCTACACCGGAAAGTTGTGGCACTATTCAAAGGGCAAGTGCCCGCATTAATGTTTGAATACTAGAAGTCTACCGTTTTGCATCGTTACGCCAAAACGATACAGTGTAGCGGTTTTGATGATGAACCAATCCAGATGAAAATCGCCAAAGTCTGGCTGTATAACGGACAGTACGACATAATTTTTTTTGCTGAACGGCAAAGAAGAGTGCAACTCACACTCCCTGATAAAAATCTCGATTTGTTCCAAGCATGGGAATGTCTTGCTGCGTTCCGCGTCAAGTAGAGCTCGCTTATCGCAAAACTGTTGTGCCTCAATCGGCGCCGGTGATTACGCCGGTACCAATATGCACACTGACTCTTTTTTCTAAAACTTGCATCACATCACTGTGTCTAGCTGCGAAGATTGTAAAAATATCTATGCTTCGAAGCATACAAAAACTTAATATATCTATTACGGTACGGTACCTCCTTAATTGGTACAAATGTGGATTGGAACTCATGCCGAAATTGGAACTTAATTGGAACTCATACCGAAATTTCTGGATACCTTTCGATATCTGTTGTCAGAGACCGCTCACTCGAGGCGGTAGACACCTCTTGTGGCTTTGCTCTGTCGCCCGCCCGCACATGGCTACTCCATTCGTGCCGCGCTATTACGCTGCTTACTCAGCGTATACTTTGTCTACGCTGACCAATCAGCGCATTTCTCTGCACTCTTGGGGGTGGAGCCCTGCGCCTACGGGCGATTCCATGCTTTGCCGCATCAGCTGTTGCATACCCGCAGCACGCGGAATCATTAATCACGATTCCTTGATAGCGCACTGCAGGCACTTTTTCCAGCTTTTCCCGCATTGGGTTTTCTGTTGGTTTTTGTGTGTTGTTGCTTTATTGTTATCACAATAAAGGCTGTATTTGCCCCATTTCTTCCTGCTTCTGTGTCGGATCTGACACTGTTTGTTATCATTATCTACAGTCAATATCAAAATTTATTTTCAATATTTTTTGTATTCGAAGTTCGTGTAGCAAGTTGCTCAAAAGGTTGCATAATTAAAGTACCTTGCAGCTATTCCGTATCTGATCATGATGCATTATGCAAAACACAAATCATGACTTAAGTCAATTAATGCCAGACTTAAGTAATTATGTTACTACACCAGCATATTTAATAAAATTAATCGAGTGTCGGTACTTTTAGCTAGTTATTTGACAAATGTTTCCAGCTTTACACAAATCCAAGCTAAACAGTTAAAAGATAAAATCCGAATCACAATTAAGTTGGACGAACATCCAAACAATCACACTGACGAAATCTGACCCAATATATTTTGTGTCTTCATTAACTGGTAAAACTTGTAAAAGCCACAAGAAAAGAGGCTATAATATTTTCAAGATACTTCCGCCAGTATAATACTTCTCACATCGGCATAGGTATCCATATTGGCTTCATTTTGTTCACCGGCTGCAGACGTCTCTTTATGTTCGCTATCAGGAGTTGCGAACATTTCTCTGCATCGATTAATGATGTGGCTAGCATCCCCAGCCTAATTAAAATTTTAGAAGTATAATAAGACAGCAAACTAAAGTTTTATACGAATGCAAACCGCATTCGACGTTGTTTATTAACTTCTAAGCCAAAAAGTGTAACTGATCTGTCGTAGTGACTTACCATATCATTTCCGATTTGCGGTAGCACACCTTCCATAAATATTTTCCACCAAAATTTTACTAAGTCGCCGGTGTCATTGGGCAATCCGTGAATGCTTTGTATTGACTGTTTTTTCACATCGTAATACACATTCCAGGGCTTTTTAGCTCCAAGAAAATGAACTATCTTCACGCTTTGTGAAAAACTGTAACACGGAATACGTCAGATATATATATATACTACACTGAAAATACGATTACAAATACGGCAATCACAGAGTAGTCAATTGCGATTCACAATTAACTAGTCTAGCCGTCGTAATATGAAAATTTCATAAAGCGGAGAAGGGGATTGTGCTGCAGAACAAAAGAACACCGATTCTTACACCAGAATATCTATATTCCTGGTGTAAGTATCAGTTGACAGAACGTTTAAAAGCAATAAAAGTGTCAGTTATACTGTAAGGGCTTGTGCGAGTGAAGAAAACGCAAAAAGCGCACTTACAAGCGAAATGCCGGTCGGTAGGAATAATTGATGGAAGCAACCATGTTGTAAATAAAAGGCAAATGCTTTTTAATATCTGCTGTTGGCCAGTCATTGAAGAACATATTCAGTATGCCTTGGTCTCCGCCTAGAGTAGAAAAAATTAAAACGTGTATGGTATTGTACCGTTTATGCTATTAATACAGGATATAGATTTGCACTGTTTATTTCGATACTTCTATTTGTAAAACTATCCTTTGTACGCCTCAGTATTTTACCATCAAAACTCCTGTTGGTTTTGGTAAAATTTATCAAGGTCTCGTAAGTTTTCATAGAGGGTGTGTAAACGAAAACTCCTGAATTGAAGCAATCCGGCCATCCAATATCCGGTGTAGCAGAAAATTCATCATAATTTTCGAATATCTCATCGCAGTTTCGCACAACCATCGTATCGGCATCCAGGAATACGGCTTTCTGATATGCTGTTAGTGTCCAACAGTGCAGTTTAGTAAAGGTCACGCCAAGTTCTGGTCGCTCCAAAAGAGCGAGGTTAGCCGCATCTTTACTATCCAAAATATCATACTGCACAACGTAGTTGAAAAACTGGAACAGAGCGGCTCTAAACGAGTAAAATTAATTTCATTGCCTGCTGAATAGTTGTAGTACATTATCTCTTACTTCATATTGCTTGAAACATGACGGGTCACCATAACCACGGTTTCGTGCTGGGTTTGCACTCGCCTAAGAGATTCGCCCAGAACAAGACATCCTAGTGCGTACGTATCATTGGTAGCCAGTGTGACGTAAGCGTATTTATGACAAATATGCTCTCCCTGATCGATGTGGCATCCTGGTTTTGGAGCTCCAGTTCTGAAATTAGGTTTTTACTTCAGTAACATATTCAGTATTAATTAATTAGGTTCTATCCTTATAAAATCTTATGTGTTTACGTACGTGCACTGATGTTACCCCAGCAGAGGAAGTATATAAAACTATAATAGTATAATTTGAATTTAAGTAGTGCACCTTGGATCGCAAGAACCGCGTCGTAATTCGTATATCTGTAAGGGAGGCCCGCCCTTCGGAATGGGATGATGATGTCGGGTATCGGACCAGCATGGATTCCATTTTGACCTCCTCGTGCACTTGGTTTCCTCGTTTTGACTCTTCTTGCCGCAACAGGCTTCTTTAAGTTTGTCCATGTTAGCAACGCACCGAGGTTATGACGGATGACCACACAAAAATGAAATTATTATGACGGATGACCCCACAAAGATGAAATAACAACTGCGCATAAAGAGTGCGGCATACTGGTTCCCTGTTGCAAGTACACTGAATTTGTAACAGTGACCATTATTCACCTAGCGCATCAAATGCATACTAACCGTGTGAATCGAGCACTTTTAATAAATACTACTGCATCGTTAACAATTGTAAGCATAATGGCCGTAATAATGACATAAAATGTTCGACTGTTATACTCGTATATTTTCATGTAATAATGAAAACAGAATACTGTATCTAATAATTATAAGTATTATATTACACAAGCGCACCCCGGGTTTGCGTATGTATATCATTTTGCGTTCATTTCAACAGGCACAAAATTATTAATCTTGTTTGAATTGTTTCAATAATGTGGTTAACTATCCAAAATTGCGATGGGCTGGTCAGCTGAGCCAAAATGACTGTAGGCCTGTAGCGCTTATCGTTTTAAGCTGTATGCATCTCAGCAGCTATGCTTGTAGTCGTAGACTTGTAGTTAAAGTATTGTAGATACACAACCTTAACATAGAATAATCACAGCCAGCAGGTTGCTATAGTTATATTATCATGAATAATCATGTTGTAACATTAATGGTCCTCTAAGAACTACGCTGTATATTCATGCAACATGCGCTGCATGTATTGTACGACAACAACAACCAAAACATTCACTGGTTGTTGTTGTTGTTGTTGTTGAGGATTTTACAGCGTAGTCCTTGAATGGACCATTGCTCCAACAAACTAATTCCCTAGCTAATTACAACATTGTTGTTGTTGTTGTTCACTGTGGTTGTTGTTGTTTGTTGTCGTTGGGATACAGCGTAGTCGTTAGGTATAGATCTAGAACCATTGCTCCAATTAGTGAATTAGCTAGGGAAATACAGTACTACCCTCGATAAGAATAATATTATAACGTCTTGGGTTAAATGCATGAATGATGACCCTAAACGTATGCAACCAGTTTACGGAAAATTACATTCGTGATCATGACACAATTACTTCAATTAATTTTAACTAAGTACTAGTAATTTGTTATGTTGGACACTTAAGTTTTCAGTTGGGGTGCTTCCTGCTCATCGAACGTATACCGAAGTTTATAGGCGTGATACAAAACGGACATCTGTCGCGAAGGTCACCGTAATATCAGAGTACTTTTCGAAAGCGCGTGTTCGTGGAGTGTGCCTTTTACGGGTACATGGATCCAGGAGGCAGCTCACGGCTATGCGGCAAAGTTGTCAAAATTCGTGATAACTTAATTTTCCTGTAGTGTTGCAGGTATTTTAAACAACTGATCGTTCCACTATTGTCAAGGTCCCCCTTTCTGCACCAGTTTTTTTTTTATTTCATGGATTAACGATTTAATAATTTGTGTAGATTACTGCCTGTAAAACATTAACGTACGTACTGGATTTCCATTGAAGGGTGTGCAAAAAGTTTATGACGTGCACAGAAACAGAATTCAGCAGCAGTCAATCAAAGTTAACAAATCACCTTTAGAAATTTCAGGGAAGTTCACCGAAAGAGCACTTTGGATATACATAATGAACGATTTAAAAACCTAAAAAACAGAAAGTCGTCAGAGTGTCGGTGTATAATAAATACCATTTGAAAATAACTATCATACCCAGCTTTTCAAACTGCTGCCTACACCGGAAATATTTTTGAGTTTAAGAAGGAAGCCCCAAGAATTCGTTATCAACTGTTTGAGCTAGAAATTGTTAAATTAACGGCAGAAGGAATAGTTTCGGCATATCGCACAACATCCTGAACTATCGCCGAGGCATTCATGTTCGTCGCCGTATCATCATGCGCTTCCGATTCTTCGGCCAAACCAAAACCTTCCGCATGAACAACGATATCTTTCGTGATGTCTGCAGCATGCTTTGAGATATCGTCTTCTCGGTCGTTTATGGAAGTCGCTGATACCGGACGAGAAGGAGGTCCAATATTCGAGCGGATGGACAACGCCTCTCCTTGCACAGCATTGTGCCCAGTGTCAGCTACCTGGTGGAGTCGCGTAGTTGTAATTTCTGGTGACGAAGTGAATCCTTCTTTTGTCACTGTCCGTGCGACACCATTGGGATCCTCCAAGTAAGCGCCGTCTGGTAAATCCTCGTCCGTTTCATTTTCTAAACTGGGTGCATCCGTCACGCTCATAGTCTCGTCGGTGATAACTGGAGGGATGTCCGAAGAACTGACTGGAACTGGCATTTTTGATAAATGAGTACTCGTTGCCGGTGGCACTGACGATTGCTCCAGTGAAGACGAAATTACAGACTTTTTACCTAATAGGAACGTAAAACATCATTAAACAGCCATTTCTTGGAGGTGAGCCAACTTGTCTAACTAAACGCAGTGAGCTGTCGACTGACCGGTACCAGGAATTGGAATAGAAGGAACCGGAATTTCATGGTCCGACTCTTTCAAAGGTTCCAAAGCATGCGCATTTTCAATTCCCGGAATTTTTACGGTCGACCACTTCTCATGAGCTGCTACCATTTTCTGGAGCTCCGCCGATTTCGGACGATGGCGAGTTTCATGATTGTTGAAATTCATGTCGTGATGGCTCTGCCTTTTCAATTCTTCTAGTTCCATTTCTTTTGGCTTTTCGGCGTCAAAGACGGCAGACGGGGTTCTTTTGTCAATACCCGATAATTCAGCACTTCGTTGTCCTTTAGGGTGATCTACGTACAAATGCACATACGTAGTAAATATCATACAGGGATGATTTTTCACTCCTAGTTGAGAGGATAGTGTTGAAATTTAGCAAATAAGAGCCGACAAACGGTCGCGAGCAGGTTTTTGCATTTACGATATGCTTTTGACTGGCGGAAAACATTACGCGATTGTTTTAGTTACTCGAAAAGCCTTTTTTGCCAGTAAATTGCCTTAAAATTCACCAAAAAATTAACGGATTATCATTAATAGTTCAAGGGTCGTTCTGTTACGAGCGGTTAGCAATAATTTACGGTCACGAGTATATCGCGAAAAGTAGTGCTTGCATATTAGTAAACATTTTTTGCTTCCGGTCATTGTTGCTCCCATGTACAGCGGGAGGCGGTTTCACGACCCCCAGCATTTGCGTCTATTTGCCAGACTACTCTATAATATATAATATATAATAATATATAATAATATATATATAATATATAATATATAATATATATAATATATAATATATAAGACTATGCTTTATATAATATATAATATATAAGACGTCAGTACTCTGTAAACTGTAAAGGTATAGTTTGCACTTTGCAGTTTGGAGTTTGCTAGTTTGGACAAATATTTTTTTGATAGCTCAGCTGCATCTTTGGACACTTCTTACATTTCTGTGGCGGAAGTTTGCCTTTTGCAGCTGTTGTTCGTGCTCAAAATTGCATTAGTAACCGTCAACCGATTATAGTAACCGTAAGTGAACGATGTTATTACCGTTACTCTGGCTTCTTCAAATGTTTGGCAACAATACTCATACATAGCACGGTTTAGATTTCATACGGAGTTTCTATATCGCATATTCGGACCTTTAAAATATGGACGACCTGGATGATAGTTTCGTTAGCTCCGGACTTCCGGAGGCGCCTAAGACAGAGCCACTTTCAGAATCTTACCCACCCATTTCATCGACCCCACCAGAAAATGATGTGGTAACAGTAACAAAGACATGGTTTGGTATTCAGAATTTAGCGGAGGGAAATAACAACGTAATTTGTTTCTGCCGAATTTAGGGCCCCATGTGCATAGTTATCAGTCCGCTGATACGAAAGCAACTTATGCGCGGAGTACCTTTGATCGTCGGTACCAGTGCGGACGCTGTTGAGGTGAGAGAACGACCGTAAACGTAAACGGCGACTCCGGTGAAATAAATTAAGTTGATGAGTATTTTGTACAATGGTCTATAGTTTTGTTAATTGCAGTATTTCGCCAGTTTCTAGCAGCTTTCTTTCGTATCATGTGAGTAATTTCCTGTGCGTTTATTTTGCAGGCATTCTTCCAGCGCCTCGTTGCTTTATGCCAAGCAGAGTGGGTGAATTTTTTTTTGTACTTCTGTACAAAGTAATTTTTTGCTTTACTCGGAATGTCTCGTTCGTACAGTACATGTTAAATCATGGCAGAACTGTAGCTTTCGTACTGCCATGGTTAAATAAACGACATAATATTATGAATTTACAAGGTAAGGTAAGGGCTTTTCGCATGTGTCGGTGATACTGGCGATAATACATCAGAGGAACAGTTGGCAAAAGCGAACTGGCTACAGAAAATCAGTTTTCTTTTCAGTGGTAATAGATAGTAACGATTGCTTGCTTTGAATTGCAGTTCCCACATGCCAGTAATGTTTCAAACACTGGATGGTGCTGTCACGGTGGCCAACATCCGGAAAAAGAATGAAAAAAAGCTGAAGCCTTCAGTTAGTGAACGTAAGCCTGAGACGTCAAGATAAAGCCCGTGAGGCACCTTTTCAGTTGATCTTTTATAGCTACTTCGAAGTCGAACCCTAAGCGGTATCATCTTCCCCGGGGAAACACTACGAAGCCTCCTGATAAAAAGCCCAAACCTACGCAGCCGGATGAAATCTTTTCTGCAGCGCCTTCTGCCACCTCAAGTAACGTTGTAACGTTTCCGGCTTTTATATTTAACCACCTGGATATTTGTCTGCTGTTTAGAAGTCGTTAGGAAGCGTGTCAAAGATATTTCTAAAGCAGAATCTGACGACACGTCGGAAACCGCACAGGAAATGCTGGGAGAAGCTCCGGTAATGTCAGTACACTTTGGAATTAATTTTCAGAGTCCACAATAATCGCCATTTCTGAAATTGTATTGCAGGCTCCAAAATCCCATGCTACAAAAAACGATGAAATCCCCTTAGAAGCCGTCCGCTTATATCTCAAGTACCAGCGCTATGGTCCTGGGTGGAGCATGACCGAAAAAAGGAATCTCCGCAAACGTGCTAAGGATTTCTTGTTGGATTCTGATGGCACCTTGTTGTACAGAGCCAAGGACGGTCGCCGACTGATATGCGTTGAAGACCGAAGAGAACGAATGGATCTCATTTGGGAAATACACGAGTATGTCAGGTTGACGACCACAAAGCTGACTTTGTGCAACCTTTACTAAAAAAATACGAGTATCCATTATCCGTCTTTGCAGTTATGGTTTTCGCTCTTCATAAGTTGATTTTCTTGATGCAGTGAGAAACATCCGAAACGTGATGCTGTGCTGGAAATTTTGAGACGAAGATACTACTGGAAATCCATGTTTCGTGACGTCGTAGAAGTAGTAAGTTTAGCCAAAAGACGTAAAGAACTGCGAATTGGTTGTTGGCGATAAACATTGCATTTTACACATAATAGATTACAACTTGCCCTGTCTGTGCTGTTGAGCGGGAAATGAGAGTAGGCATTATAGCGCCGACGCAGGAAGAGATGCATCCTACTGGATCAAGCGCTAACGCTGACAGTCTTGACACGCAGACATGTGCCGCGGAAGAATATTTCTCCGAAGCTTCTTCAGGTGACCAGCTTTCTGTGACTGACGATTGTGATTAATGAATTGGAGCATTAAAGCGCACACATGACGTTAGCGAAATTGTATTACGTTGCACATAATGGTGCATGAAAATCGGTCTGCGATACCGACACGACGGTGTTTTACATGGGTACGAGTACTCGGTTATGGTCAAATTATGAATCTTGGTTACCACTGTAATGGCTTATGGAAAATTACAAGACAAAAAAATTTCTGTGCAAAATGCGGTCCAAGCAATTATAAAAAATATTTGCAAAAAATGTACCTAGTGCGATTTGCTCCAAAGCAAAATGCAACCGGAAGTCGAAAATGATCGTGCTACCGAAAATTGAAATTGACGTCACGCCAAGGAAGCTGTGATTGGTCAGAGTTTTAGCTCGGCTCGGAAATTTGCCAGGCTAAGCATTTTGGCTGAACCTGTCATCTTCTGAAAATTCCAAAAAACCGAATTTTTGGAATTTTCATTTTCCCGTCTTCGGGGAGATGCCGAGAGTGTCTGAAATTCCAAATCTACTGTGTCGTCGTGCCGTACTCCCGTTGTCTAGCAGTTACGAATAACAATCTTTGAATTTATGTTTCTCCATGCATATTGCTACTGCCTTTTTTCAGTCGCACAGCACCTTTACCATGTCAAACTGCTTAACTTAAAAATATTGAAAATTCCAGTAAAAAAATGGGCGTAAATCCAATTAATGGTGCATTTTGAATTTTGCCACAAGCAGCACTTTGTCATCGCACGCGGTCTAATGTTGCAGCCTGTGCTCTGGCTTTTTGTTGCTTTTTAAAGTTTGTTTTTACTCGGCAATAGCCAGTACCATGGCGGTACTAATATAGAGATTACTAAAGAGCTAATGCCTTCTATTTAGTACTGCCATGCCATTACCCATACAAATGCGTCCGCGCGGATTTAAACTAATTAAAATAATCTAGTTCAAACATTAAAAAAACACCCGTCATTCGTTCGGAATCTTACTGTTAGGTCGGATATTCAAAGTAAAAGTACTTTATCAAAAACATCTGCTGCAGTTCCTTTGACTTCGAAATTTCGAATGGCCAAAACTTAAGTTAACCGCCCCCACCGGAAGGTGCTGTGTACAAACTTGTAGAGATTCATTTTCAGCCAAAAAAACAGTACGCTGTGGCGCCACGATTAATTTTTAGTTTCCACTTTTCGCTCAATTTTAGCTTCCGTAAATTTTAAATTCTACGCTCACTCAAATCCATTGTTGTAGTGATTACTGATTAGGTTGAAGTGATCCATATTCGATAAAATAAATTAGTATTTGAAAACTGAAGGCGCCAAGAATTCTCGCTTTCCATTCTTATACCATTCTCAACCTGGAAAGCTGATTTCAACGGAATCATGGACGAGCAACTAGGAGCTATACTGGACGACGCCGATCTACATCGCGGACTTGGACTAAACGATACGCCTCTGATGGAATCCAATACCGCGGAAGAACCACCACAAATGGATGCACCAAATAGCGGCGAGAATTTGGTTTCTTTATCTTCCCTCCCCGCAGTTGATGATAAACTGGTTCGTTCTGGATTTACTTAGCGACTACTGACTAGAATTAATATGGTTTAATTGTGATCCAACTGCTCGAAAGAAATTCGCTCGTCAGTAACTACATGTTCCTAATTGCAGGGACATTTGTGCATTGTTCTCAGTCCACAAGTCCGAAGACAGCTGATGCGAGGAGAGCCCTTGATCGTGGGAACCAGTACTGCTTCTGTTGAGGTAGATTTTCCACTAAGTAATTTTTTACACTGTTTTTAGTGCAATAGTTATTAAAAATTTAAGATTAAGCGCTATGCGACATTTGCCCGTGCAGAGTCTGGTTTCGTGTGGGTGACAAACACCCATGTGGCTACAGGCTAACTCTAGCGAGTTGTTTGGATTCTTGCTGTCGCAGTGTTAATTTAATCGCCCTGGCTGTTTTCTTTCACAGGCCTTTTTTCATCGTCTTATTTCTGTATGCCAGATGGGGTGAGTGAAACTATTCAGTTATGCAAATCGGCTAATTGCGAGCAGTTTTCTTGTTGTTTGGAGAAATCGCCCTATATATGCGGAGTGCCGACCTCTCGTTTTATATACAGTATGTATTTTTGCATTTGCAGTGCTCACATGCCAGTAATGTTCCAAACGCTGGGCGGAGCTGTGACAGTTGCAAACATCAAGAAGCGAAAGCACGGAAGTGAGAATAGAATATGAAATGCTGATGACTGACGGAAATGATCAGTTCAACGTAGGGTAATTTTATCGTCGACTTTTTCGCAGTCATATCGAAGCCTGCTGCTGATCGATACCCTATTCCCAGAATGGGTACCATTGTACCTCCAACAAAAAAGGCCAAAACGTCCAGGTCAGCGGAAACTGACTCCCTCATCCCGACAAATTCGGGTACGCCTCTATAGTGTGGAAAAATGCTAATTCCTTTGTGAACAGTTTTATTTTACGCAGCGCCTGAACGCGTACTCGAAGTGCCTGAAATCGCCAACGCAGGAGTAGAACAGGAATCTGACAATGCGGCTGGAGTAAGCTTTACCGATCTCTTATGTGAAAATGCCTTACTGGAGTCTAGCAAATTTAATTTTTTAGAACAAGACTTTCTCCGAAAAAAACGAAATCCCATTGGAAGCTATTCGACTGTATCTGAAGCAAAAGTGCTACTATCCTGGATGGAATCCCAATGCAAAGAGAAATCTCAGAAAGCGGTGTAAGGATTTCGAATTGGATTCGGACGGGACGCTGTTGTATAAAACCAAAAATGACTATCACCTGATATGCGTAGAAGACCGTGCGCAACGGATGAACCTGATATGGGAATCCCATGTGTATGCAATACGCATATGTCGATGTAATTTGAAAGAGTACCCCCATCCCTGAGGAAACTAAGGTGATATTTTTAGAGTGGATCACAAGCGACGGGACGGATTACTAGCTGTTCTAAAGGAAAAATACTACTGGAAAGGGATGTTTCAGGATGTCAACAAAGTGGTATGTAAAAATTTTTATTTTAAAATTTACTGTGTGACCTTAAATGAAATTAGTTAGTTACTGAATTTAGTTTCGAATTTCATTTGTCAGTAGTTGGGTCTGTTTAGTTTGTTGGAAATCTTTAGGGCTTCAGTGTTAAGCGCTGTTTTTTTTAAAAATTACAGCTCGATAGTTGCGAGGTTTGCGCAGGGCATCGGGACGGGAAAGCTCGCAGGGAAGCATTCGTAGAAGAAGCGAAACAGGCTGAAGACGATGTTGTAAATGTGGACAGTGACCCAACGTATTCCGTGGAAAAGTTCCCCGAAACCTCTGAAGTGCAGCTCTTAGGGCAGTTTTTACCCGACGGTTTCCAGTGATTTGGTATTAATTTTTAATTTTTGATAGCTTGCATATTATGTAAAATTTTCTATAAGTTTAGGCGTCTTAATTTTCCGCATTGCCTGCTCAAAATAAGCATTGACTGTGTTTTATTTATTATTTAATCTGGTTGAGTTGTAACGTGCAAGATCGTTACATTCTTGCAGATGCTCTTATCTACGTACCATTGTATGCATCTTGTGCAGCTGACAGTGTGCTTTCCACGATAAAGGCTGCATCGTCTTCGAATTCTGTCAAGATAATTATGTAAACAATCGAGTTAGTTGCGGTTTTGATTTTTCTCCCATTTCAGCTATCCTGCTACAGTTACTGTGCTTTGCCGACCTGGTTCGTTTACGTCTACAATGGACGATCGGGTATCGACGTAATCTGCACCATCTTCATTCCGATGTAACATCATCGTGTTCGGCAGTTCTTCTACGGTTGTAGTTGACGTTTGCTTTGCCTGTTCTTTCTGCATTTGTTGCCAAGGCCAACTTCCCGATGGCTTTTTAGGCAAAGGATCTCTTTCGGGAGGTATCTGGGACGATTCTGTAAGGGTCACCGAAGGCCATATCATTTTCTGTACGAGTATTTTATACATTAACAGTGCCATTAATTTCACTTATGCGTCAATGCGACCGCACGCAACAGATACTGACCATAAGCTTCGTATTGTGCCGATCTGGAATAGTCCAAGGGAGAACTAACTGTGGCACGGTCAGGATTTAGTTCAGCGCTTTCAACAGCATGCACTCGCTTGGGTCCAAAATCATAAAAACTTATGGATTGAGGAGGTCCCTCTTCGCCTGACCGAAGAAAACCGGCAGCAAGATGGTCGGTCACGTCACTCGTTAGGTGCTCTTTATGGTCGAGAGCCGGGTGTTGGCGAATAGGCGGTGACGTATGCAAGATTCCTGGTTCTAAACCGAATCAGTTGAAAAGCGGAAAATTATTTATTCTGAGTCAGTTTCAATAATTTTTTGGTAAGTCTATTTCCCCTTATGGGCACTGACCACCAGCATGCCAAACAGACTAACCTGATGTGCCGATATCGACATCTTCCGAAGCTGTATCGAATCGCATGTCCCCATCGGATGAAACTTTGAGCAATGGATTATACGTTTCCGGTTCAACTGTCTTATCCGGACGCTCCAGCTCCGCCTTCTCCTTTTCAATCTGCAATTCCTTCCAGGGCCACGTTCCCGAAGGCGATTTCGGTAAGCGAAAATCTTTGTCTTGAAAATTCTTATCGTCGGCATCTTTGACCTCTGCTATACGGGCACACCAGTTCAATTACTCTCCACACACAATAGCAATACGGTATGTGCGGTTTGGTACAAAACATTTACAATGCACATCCGATTTTTGTCTGGATCGAGACGAATCCAGAAGACGTGCCGATGATTTTCCTGCCGGCACCGTCGCCGAACGCGTCGTCGACGGCGCTTTTGCTGTGCTCGGCTCGCTGTTCGCTACCGGCGAAACACTGTGTGCTCTCTCTGCTCCCTGTTGCTTTTTCCTGTGCTGCGCTTCAGCCGCTAATCGTTTGGCCGCTTTCCGGTGAATGTTTTGCTCGAAGGGATCCTCGAACTTGCACCGATGTGGACGCGGTCGTCCGGTGCTGGGCCGGCGTCTGGATCGACTGCGCTGCTGCGAAGCCCGGCGCTTTTCTTCTTCTTTTTGCCGGTACTCGATGGCCAGTGTCTCCTTTCGCGTGCCCTTCACTGCCGGGCGTGACTCTTGCCGGCGCCGGCGACTGCAATCAGCCAGTGCCCGTTCCTTGTTCAGCTTCATCCGCAGTCGTGAACCAGCGGTGGAATGTGCGCGTTCCTTGTCGTAATGTGCCGTATCGGGCGCTTCCGTGTGGTGATGCTCCAAATCCAGCATGCGCTCGGCACGGGTTTTCTCCAGTTTCTTAGCGTGGTGAGTGTGATAGCGGTCTTCCCAATGGCGAAAGGCACTCTGTTGCCGGCGTAATACGGCAACTTTTTTCATGTCCTACCCATAAGAACTTGCGTCATAATGATTGTATTCAGGAATTAATGCCAAGAAATTCCAGTGCATTGATCGTCTGAGACGCTACATCAAACTGATCAATGTGATCCAAAAGGTCGCACTGCGAAATCTTGAATATATGACAGCGCAGTAAAGTTACCTCTTCATTGTTAATATCAATATTTTTGTAATAGATATCCTTAAAGCCAAGATTTTTCATGTTTTTCATAACCTGGAAAACTCACCAGTTATGGTATTTCTGCGCATCTGAACAATGCAAAGAATGTCTTACCGTTGGCTGTTTAGCTTCGTATGCCGCATTTTTAACAGCTGAAAACACAATCTAATTCATTTTAAAAGAGTAGTTGAAAGTTATTGCCACCGGATTTGCCGGCAGTTACCCCGTAATTGTTCTTCCAAGCGGATAACAATGTAATCTAGCGGTCTGCTCATAATTTCAGCCTTGGCACCCTGCATGGATGCTTCGTTCATTTTCGTTCCCGCTCGAACTAAACGCCGCATGGCATCCGGCAGATACGGCAACAGTGCTCGTTCCGGTGCCACTTCGCGCCTTTCGGCTCTCGTCAACAAAGTTATTTTCCGCAACTACGAATGGAATTCCATGCGTGTATGCACGATTCAGAAATGTACTAATCTAGCATCCACATTTAGACTTCCAGCCAAAGATGTAAAGGTCAAGTGACAGAAATAACGCAACACCATCGCTGAGAAATGTCCGTAGCTGCTGTGAAATGCATAAGATTCTTGCGAGTAAAAATAATAGCCATTAAAAAATACATAGTCTAAGTTACGATAATATGAGCTCTTCAAAGCGTTGACCGCATTGAATGCTGGCACTGTCGTACCGTTTCCTGTGTACTTTGAGCCTTTCCCGATTTCGAAGGACCGAATATGACCTCGTAATCTTTTGGATGGATAATTCCATGCTCGAGCAGCACTTTGCGCATATTGGGTCGTGCATAATAGCTTTCCAGATATGGATCGTTAAGTTCATGGTACGAAGGATAAGGTGCGGGTGCCGCTGATAAATAGAAATCGGGTTTGGGGATACGACGCCGGCTATCGACTTTGAATGCTTCTACCCTTAACGCGCGATTGACCGCAGGATGGTCGCCCTAAATTGTTACACTTTCGGATTAATTGTGAATGTAAATCAAGACAAAAAATTATTACGCATTTTACTAAAACAGTAAACATTAACATACCAGCAGTTTACGGTGGTTCTAATAATATTTTAGTCAGTACCTACTTGGTGCGACCACATGGCCGAATCGTACAGCTGATGCTTAAATACGCGCTATGCTGCTCCAGATTCTGTTGCCAGTCGTTGCCACGGTTTTCCCAGCAGGCAGTTACAAACAACATACAGATTCAGTACTTGATCGTACCTTACCATTGGAGCTAACTGGTAATTACGTTAAAAGTGCTCTGATTTTAGTTTGTTTCTTTATTGTTACTCTAACGACCCGAACAGAATCAGTGTTTAATTCAACGCGCAAGTTCAGAACTGAATATTGTGCACAAGAAAATACAATCAGGAAGGACTCGGCCAAACATTCTCTACCGCTGTCAAAAGAGTAACTCGGAAACAGGAAGAGTGTCACATTACAATTCTCGTTCAAATTGTTTATCGTTAATTTTTAACGGGACCCTTGTTCCTCGACTGGATAACTGTGCGCTTTTGCAAATGCAGAATACCGGTCAACGCTCTGCAAAACCAGAATTTGGGTTAACCCGGATAAACCTGTACTCGTATACAGTTGGTCAACTGCAAGTTTGCACGCACCCATGCACCTGGAGCGAACACTTCCTTTTCCAGCTGTAACACCGCGTCCTTCTACGCAAACATTTGTTCTGTTAGCAACGACAGGGCTGAATTCGTAAACCTGATAGCCACATTCTTACTTCCGATTCACTTGAAGGTTTCAGATTCGTCAAAGGAAGCTGCATAAGAAACTGCCGCAGCTGGCTGTAATATTCTGGGTGGATGTCATCGTCTCGCGTGCGAATACTTTCCACGACAACATTCATTCGGCCAATGAGATAATAAACTTCGTCGCGATCACAGGTCCGTTTGAGCAGCAGAATAAGATAATAGAGGGCTTTATCGTATCCTTCCTGTTTCAGTGATCGTTCGTACAGCACATGAAACCCTAAATCACATACAAGTTGATGCAAAATTAAAATATATCGGTACTTCACATGCAACGCCATACTCACCTGGAATTCCTAAGCGGAGTAAAACAACCTCAGGCAGCAGAGCCAGAATCGTTTTGTCCCCGTCCACTATTTGCAGAGATCCTCTCGATCGACTGAGGCAATCGAGATAACTAAAATTCACAAGTTGAAATATAATCCAAGAGCAGGAAAAGCAGCTATCTCAAATATGACATACAGATTCGATACTTGAACCAGAAAATTGTCATCAGCCTGAGCAGCTGATTCCAGAGCACCTCGAAAATCGCGCTTTTTCAAAGCCTCAAATGCATCTTGCCGATTCAGCTCAGCCAAAGCAGACTGCAGTCCATCGATAGCAAAAGCGTTCTCTACAGCCCGTCGCGATTCCATAGTTTCAAAAGGAACTTGAGAGATCAGTTCAGCCACAACGGATCTAAATAACATTTAACATGACCAGAACAGGAAACTTAAACAAATGGATAACAATATAACTATGTGGATATGCAAAATTAAGCCGTTCACTCACTCTCCTTTAAGGCGGCAATATTTCAGGTAACGGACAGCAGGAAGCCAGTTATTACCGCTCACGTTCCAGGTGACGTATTCCACAATAATTGCCTCGCGAATTTCAGCACAATCTCCCTCAGTGGCCCTAGAAAACACCTGTCAGGTTAACTATCCGTAGATGCATTGTTCTATTAAAACCTCTTCGCTTACCGATCCAATAAAGACGACATTCCATAACAAAACAGCAAATCGAACGTATGCACTGTAAACCACGTATTCCGAAACAAAATTCTGTAAAACGAAGACCTAGAATGCAGCTTACCATGACATATTTTTGAAGATTATAACCTACCTAATTAAATCAAAGACTTTGTCCCAATTCATTCTCAGAATACTTTCGAAAATATCATCGACCAGTTGGGGAAAGGATCGCTTCGGACACATTGCAAATGCATCCTGTAACGAAACAAACAAAACAATTATAATACCGTATTGGTTACACTGACTGGTCATCTACGTAGCGCGGCGGTAAATTATGGAAAATATGCATGCGTAAATCGGCTTACCGATAATAGCTGAAGATTTTGAGCCATTGTGCTGGAAGCGCCAAACATTCCGATATGAAGAAAGCGGCTTATGTACAGACTTATCCAAGAAGAAAACTGATACCTACCACAAAGAAAAACCAATTTCACGCGCCGCAACTTGAGAAGACAATGCTTGCAAAAAATTAATAGGTTGCACAACTTGTGGTATACAACAATGTTTTTTCACATAGAATCGCACCCAAGTGCCACCCATTCGTCAAAGTCTCCCAATAAGACCCGAAATACGCGTGCTACCGCTGTGTTAGAGATAACTGTTTCCTCCTGCATCAGCTGTTCCACGCCACTTCTCCACTCAGTAACGCTTTCTGCTGTCGCATTTGAGCTCTACGATTTGATCAAAAGAATAAATATCTAAACACAGTTAAGTACACTGAGTAACATATTAAAATATTAAAACAAGATAAAAATATAACTCACAAACACAGGGCAACGCTCAAGGACTTGCACCATCGTCTGCACAGCCAAATCGTCCCTCTGTTCTGCATCCAAATTATCCACTGAGGCCACTGCTTCAGAAAAATTCCCTGCACAACGAAAACAATTAACCTCAAACCGTAAGTAATTAAGAAGGCAAGTCCGCAAGCACACCTAGCAGAACGTAGCGAATAATACTGTCCCAAATGACCGGATTACGATTCTGCGGCGAAGTGTTCGGCATTTTGGTCAAAGGTGGACCCAAGGAATCCCGAAATGCCAATAAGCGGATGATATATTTCGTTGAAAATTCGGCCGGGTCATCTGCAGTAATGCCGGTTACTGGAACTTTGTCAGGCTTTGCATTTTCACAACAGCGTCTTCGAAAATGATTAATCAAATTTTCCAAAACACCAATCGTTACGTCGATGAATACTAAAGTAGTGTGTCACGGGACGTACCATTGATTCGTTCAAAAAATACAATCTGGAATAATCTCCATATATACACCAGGTTTGTAAAGACATCCAACTGCTCCCTTAAACTGTTATCCTCGCTGAAATCCTGCGTTTCCAATGCTTCATATATTTCCTGTCGGATTTCCTCCAACAAGATGAGGTAACGCGACCAGTGGCTCAACATGCTGTAAGTTGTAAACGATAGAACAAATACCGCAGCCGAAGCTCCTGACTCCTCCAGCCATAAATTTCATGAGAAACTTGAAAAACATGAAAAATACGCACCTGACGTAAAACTGCTGGTCTTCTCGGTTTGAAACACAATCGGAAAGGTTCTGCACATCCCGAAAAATAGCTAGAAATTTAACACAAATCCACAACAACGATGAAAGCAGAAAACCCATGCATCGACACTGACAGTTACGATGAGCATTAACACTTAACAGCCGAAAGACTTAAGAGCTCTGACTCACTGTAGGAACGGTCCATTAAGCGTTTCCAGTATATTCCAAGATTCCTCGGAGGAATTAAGTCGCTTATGCCGTCGGAGATTTCAGGTTGCCGTGGGTATGCCCGTTTCTGGAGATACTGCTGCATACCTCTTCGAGAGGCATCCAGTTTATGTCTATTTTCAATGTCCATCTTTGTCGCTTTCCAAATGAAGTCAGTCTCCGCACCTTTAACTCATTCGGCTCCTTAGCAAAATCAAACGGAGTTGTCACAAATGTCCAGCAATTCAAGAGTACAGAATGGTTTAGAAAATAAAAACTGTCACTGTGTCGCACGTTATAGAATTTGACTGCTCGAAAAGTGCAAAAAAATATCAGAAAAGTTGAGAAAACTGCGGCTGGATATGCACTGTACAATGTACTTACATGTACTGACTTCAGATCGTGAGTTTGGCGAAAGGCCGGTACTTAAATGTGACCGTCATAAGAAGGCGATCAGGCTAGTGTCGAGTTGTCTATCAGCGATACCGCCCAGTCTTCCGGGTGTAACGCTAACGAAATGCACTTTTTGCTGCCCAGTTCCGCTAACTTGCTTCTCTTTGCTTATTTATCCAGGAGCCTTCAGAGTTCAGGCATGAGAGTCGTTTAAATTCAGAATCGGTGCTGTAATAAAATTGATGTTACAAATTTTTTTATATTTATTGTAATCTTTAGTTAGAATAATTACCAGGAGGAAGGCTTTATCTACATTTTCGCTGCTATTGCTGAAGCAGTCTTGCGTTGTATAAGTAGCGAGTGATAGTATACTGAGATGCCATGTTGAAGTTGCGGTTCCAGGTCCTGTAGTGACAATTGGAGATGGTGATTTCCATACGTTAGCGATCCCGAATTTTACCTTGGTCGACTGACAAGCTGGCATCACACATTATGGCATTCGCCACGGTATTTGCAAGCAAGACAACAAAATTATTCGCCAACGTGACTCGCATTTCTGAAATAGAATGCTTCAGGTGCTGTTTTTGTAGTTACGCTGTGCTCGCCTTGGCTGGAAGACAGCTTCAGTTTCCTCTGCGTCCGCTCTTATGCAGATTTCAGTGCGATCCGTGGTATTGGCTTGTGATCGTAATGGCGGTGTTGTTAAGGTAATTGTGTTTTTTTAAGCCAACGAAAGACAGCTCGGAAATGTAGACGTTTTTAGGGGATGATGCGGAGCCGCTGCGCAACCCACGCACTCGTGTATGATTTTAATGGCCAGTCTGGCCCTGTTTTGAGTTCTTTCCCCTCAGTTTCGCATGCACTTGGCAGATCTTCAGGAAGTTGTCATGCTACGGAATTCAGGTGGTTAAGCACCGGTAATCTACGTCAAAGTCCTGGTGATGCTCACAGAAAGCGTACGCGAACAACGCTCTATTATCTAATTTCGGTGGCGGTAAGCAGCTTCGTATTCGTGATGCTCTTTTAATCGAAGTGGTGGCAATATTTCCAAATTGTTAGGTGCTGCTTTTGGGATTGAGCTATGCGGCAGTTCCGATGTACAGAGTATTTTGTCAGGTACTGTTGTAGTGCGCAGTAAATTTTAATTAGGGCCGCGCCGCCCACGCGGATTGAATTATTTTGCTTAGTGGTCTTCTGTACTCGTATTTAAAGTAGTGGATAGGGTGTCAAAAGGCTATGGCAGCTATGCCATCGCGAAATTTTTTTTTCTTCGTTTACTGTGGTTTGACTGTTTTAAGCATTTGAACTTGTTGCGCCGGAAACCGGCCGCTCAGTCCCCTTACAGTTTAACATACCTTTTTCCAATCGTGATACTGCTTGCGTCGTTTTCAGCCTTCAGATAAGTTTACCATATTGAAAACATTTTTTAAAATTTTTTCCATTTGTTGCTACTGTTCTGCAGGATCTAGAACATAATTTGTACATGAAGCAGTTTGTATTTCTGTACTTGTATGTTTTAGGTTACTGGTATCGGTGGAGCGTCGAATTTAGCAAAACACGATGCTGACAAAGTAGAGTCTATGAAAAAAGTAGCGGACCAGAAATTAACGATTAGGTTCAATGCCGACACTGCTTCACATCTTCACTGGCACTTCAAGCCACTGCAGCGGGAAGTCGTGGTAGGCTGCATAAGAACGTACGATTTCAAGGATCTGTTCTTATGTTATTTCGTGCGATCAACAAGTGTTATGCCTACCTAATTTTAATTTGTTATCAGGGTTTTTGGCTTACTGATTTTTTTTTTTAGGTTTATCCCGGTGAAACCGCTCTCGCTTTTTACACCGCTACAAATCCTACTGATCGTCCGATTACGGGAATTTCTACATATACTGTTTTGCCGTATGAGGCTGCAAAGTATTTAAACAAGATTCAGTGTTTTTGCTTCGAAGAACAGCGACTAAACCCCCACGAGCAGGTAATCTTTAATATTACCTGATGTGATAATTACCTGATGATTATTAATATTAAAGATTACCTGATGTGAAATGCTAATATGTTTGCATACATACCTAATTCTTGGCTTGGCAGGTCGATATGCCCGTGTTTTTCTATATTGATCCGGAATTTGTGAATGATCCATGGCTGCAAAAGACTAAAACTGTTACGTTGTCGTATACGTTTTTTGAATCGAAAGAAGGCAACAAGTTTCTTGGAGGATTTCAACCTCACACTTGGAGCTCGGCAAAGCCGCAACCGTCAGTTTGAGGGCTGGGTGGATGATCGTGAGAGAAGGAAGTTATTTCTGGATAACGCCAAAATGGAATGGTACACAATTTGAAAATTACGGTTTGTGTTGGATACGTATTTTGCTTAAATTCCTTTAACCTATTTTCATAACACCGTTATACGAAAACAATTTTTCAAAAACATTTGTAGCGACGCCTCTTAACTGCAGCCAGTAGTGAGGATTTCTTGGTTAGTGCACAATTACATACGCACGTTTTACCGGTAGTACAATATAATGCAGCACGGTCACCATGAAATGTATCGAATGCGGTTGGTACTGTACTTACTAGTTACCTTTGTTGAATAGAAGGTTACATGACTTGTAAACTGCCAGTTGTTATTGTCGGCGACTAATAGAGATTTATTAGTGTTGCAGATGTATCCATTTAACTCAGTGTAAAAGTTTACTCAGTTTTCTGATATTGTAGATTGCCCATATTGGAATGCCGGCTGTTGTCACCTGAACTTCCAAACCGGCAGGTGAAATGTCTGTGACGAACACGGCACACGATTAAAGATGATTTTCCTTGTTGCTGCAGTTTTGAATCATGGTATCTCATTAAAGTGTAAAAACTTGTGTGTGTGCATCTTCGATAATTTTTACAACCGCAAGTCAAGCTGAGAAAATTCTTCTATGTGTGGTGTTAAATGACCCAGTCCATACTGGCATTTGCACAGTCAAGCATGACAATGAGAAAATGGCATCGTCTTTCTGACCATTTGTCAGAAATAAATAACTCCAGCTTTCTGCGTGCCGGGTGACCGGGGTGAGATACGCCTGATACGGTATAAGATGTACGAGTATTGTACATGTATTAATTTTGTGCATCCAGCGCCTATTAGTCTGTCTGTATTTTTAAAAAAAAAGTAATGCTGGACTCATTACAAATTCAGCGGCAACGAAACTTGAATCAACAGGTGCTGCCAACAACAGCGTACATCATTGCGGGTAGTAGATTCTAACCGCACACATACATTACGATGCTATAGCGCTGGCGTCGGATGTTCGCCGCTGCATATTTCCAGTGTTGTCTCACAATTAAAATACGCCAGAAACTCTCCCGATTAGCTGAGCTTTGTGTGTATTTGTTTTAGAGAGCAGTTCGATGTTGACAAGTTGTCCTTTGCTAACTGATTGTAACGTCTTTATGGGTATGAAGTTTTAAACTGACCAAACAGTGCGCATACGACTTGAAATTTAGCGGCGTCCTTTAGTAATAAAATCTCTTATCGTTCGTAATCGTTGTTTTGGCGTCGCGTCGCGTCAGTTTAAAGGCTGGAAAAAATAACCGGCGAACTCGCCCCGGTCTGTTTGGTAAATTTTCCTCCATTGCAGTCATAACCAAGTGATAGAGAAGCTGGATCCATTAGTCGGATTTTGTTCCTAGTTTATGTCACCCGAAACGGAACGAATTAGTTATCACTTATCAGTACTCAGTTTTTCCCGCAAAATCACAGCGTATGATTCAAACAGACAGATAACGAAAAACAACTGGGAAATTAAGTGTGAATTATTAATCCAGCCCGACTTTTTTTCTGTCCAAGAGTAGAACTTTGAACATGTCCTTGCTTTCTCATTGGCCGACTGGATGGCAGCCACTGACCCCACCCTTACTTCTCCCGACGGAGAGCGCGTCGTCAAACGTCCTGCCAAACCTGCCACTAGGAGGTATGCTAATACTAGTGATAACTATGTTTTGTGCTCTTCTTCCGTACGAATTATAATTAATTATTTCGTTGCTAGTTTTGTGCGCCTGGTTATAATAAATTCTGGCATTGCGAGTTATGGAGTTCTTTATTTTTATCCGTATTGAAAACAGACTGTGCCGCTAAAGTGATCTTTAACCTTTTTTTAATCCGCTCATTTCTCTGGAGTTTCCGGTGTAGTTGTTCTGCAGCAGTCTGTCGATTATCGCCAAACTTTGATACGAGACCGCGGGTACGTGATTAATTAAGCATTAAGCAGCTTCTTGTTTTATTTGTACTAAATGATGGGAAATAATAATATAAATAGAATTTGATGAAGCAGAATGTTGGACTTAATAATATGATAATATTAATGTCGAAATTCCGTTATCCAAATTTAAATTTGCCCTTCATTCTGTACCCACTGTTATTCATGTTCGGTTGCTTATGATACTTATATTGCGCTGCTGTGGAATTTTTGCAAACTTTTCGCCTGTATCGAGCAGGCAATGGATGCGCTCAAAGCCCTTTGTAGTGTTGTCTAAACAGTGAGTTGACCATGAGTGACATTCTTGTGAATTGTTTTTTCAAGTACTTTCCCTCGCATTATAGTCTTCTGAGTTCTGAGTAACCTTTAACTTTGAAAGTAATGCTGTGAGCTGTAACCTTTAACGCCGTGGCAGTTAGATGCACGCCTAAAAAATAAGTGCATTTTAATGTTTCACCCTTTTTTCCCGTTGTTGGCTTTTTCATTAATTTTTCGGCAAACTTTCACTAATTCTATAAAAAGTGTGCACTGTGCAACTGATTGGCATTGCCAAATTACATCCTCGGCAAAATTCACGTGCGTGACTCACAGCACAGCCGCAGGAGCATGCACCTTCGATTCGAATCATTCAATGCAGATACTTAAGTAATTTATACACACTAAGTACTAAGTACTGTATTTAAATTAAAATGTATAAAGTATGGAGTAAATACAATAATACTACATAACAACATAACAACACATAACACATACACATACACACATAGCACATACATACATAACAACACGTACCCGCCTACGATATTGTATAGCTAGTAGGTACTGGTACTGGTTTTTTTTAACTTTAGTTATTGCTGCCACCGAATTTACTGTAATACTTTTGTTTTTTGTTGCTAAATATCGTGCAGTATTTTTCCAAGAAATTTTTGTCCGTTGTAAGTTGTAACCAAGATATAGACTAGACAGTGCTCAAGGAAATAAAAATGCAAAACTTATACTATATTCATCCGTGCTTGGCTTGTTCAATACTAACGATAAGTGCAGTACTCGGAGTACAATATTATGTGAATGATGAACGTGCTTGCTTTAGCGGTTCTTCTCTGGTAGACTTGTACATATTAATAGGAAATTAGTTGTAATGATAGAGTGACATGACTGTTAGTAGCCTGGTAAGATATCTGCATTTGAAAGAGTTAGCTACTGTAGTTGGATAATAACAATAAAAAAAACTGTCTAAATAAAAATCGTCTAGGAGCTGTAAAATGTCATTGATTGAGATTTAAGTGTAAACTATTCGTATATCGATCGTATTTCGTATTTTACACAGTCTTTATTGCCGTATTGTACATACAAGCTGAACGCCATTTACACTTCAACTTGAGACGTTTTAATAAGTATACTTCTATATCTATATTTTCGTATTTTGTACTCGTACACGAATCAGGCAGTACAGTTCTGTCAAATCGGTCTGAACGAAATTGGGAAGTTCTACTGTACTCTATCTTACTATTTAAGATTTTAAGTTGTCTTCACCTGCTTTTTCAATATTACCGAGTAATCAGTAATAGTTCAGTCACTTCAATGTATACTACTTAAGTGTTTTTTGTTGTGGTACGGTCCGTATTTGTGTATTTTGTTGTGGTACGGATTTTGATGCTACAACAGGGTTGTAATACAGCGGTGTTTTTGGGCTTAAGCATTCATGATCATGATCAGCTACTGAATTTTTCTTTCCAACTGTAAATATCGGCATATAAACGCTATTATTACAACAGAACATCACATTATTATGGTGATCTGCTAATTTTTGTAGAACATAAAATTGCAGATTACAACAGGTTTGTTGGTTGGCTAGCTTGGCTTATAAATCGGAAGGTTCGAGAGGATATATCTATTTGCTGCTATAATAGCAGCAAATCGTAAGCAGTTTGCCAAATTTGAAATAAAAGTGGTCCATCACCGTCCGATCTTTCGAATCTTCATTTAGCCTTCACTTATGTAACAGTTTTGATTATTGCATAACGTTTCCCTTGAATTCTTCTCTTATCGTTTGTTTTTTATCCTCAAGCTTCTCTTTGCGATTGGCGGTATGATACTGGTCGTACTCTTTTGTATTATAAAGCGAATAAGTACGTAACTTGTTTCTGCATTCGCGAACGGTTAAGCCATAATAAGTAGAGATAATCTTAAGATGTTCAAGTACTTAAATAATGCTAGAAAATAATTAAGCACAGTGGTACCAGGTATAGCCTGCGACAAAAGGCAAAAAACAGAATATGCAGTAGTGCAAAGCAAATGTACCTACTCGCAGGAGGTGGTTTACGTACTTATGTCAGAGCGGCGAGAGTTGATTTACGCTTTGACAGTGGGTGAGGTGACTGATGTGTTGTAAAGAAGAACAGGACAAGGGCACTGGTCAAAAGGAGATTGCCTGATCCGCCAATCGCTGAACGCCCGGCATGGGCAGTTGACTTGATCCACCAGCCGTGAATTATTTATTAATGTCTTGTCTGTTTGCGAAAACCGCCGCAGTTGCTCTCCAGAGCCTTATGCGTGTATGTAGACATTAGACAACCCGAAACGTGACCTTATAGTTAGGAAGAGTGAGCCACTCCACAGTCCAGCCACTCTACAGTCCAAACTGTGGCACTCACTCGTGTGGCAAACCACCGATAGCAACGGTACAAGCACGGTAAATGAGGGATTTTCACTGTTTTGCAACTTACTAGCCGCTGTTTATTCACCATTCCAGATATCTTATTCTAGATGTAAGTGTCGAAATGGCATTTTTTTATAATAAAAGCTTTACGACATTTGATTGATTGATTGCCCGGTGATCCATAATTGTGTGTTTGTACTGGTACTTCGCTCTTTTGACCATAAGAACTTTTTCCAGTGTTTGTCGTCGCATGGTTGTCCTCTAGCTCTTTATAATAAGAACATAGCATCACTCGGCGTATCAACCGAAGAGCACAAACCTGGAATTCGTGTGTGCGATAAACTTCCGCCGGTACAGATAGTTTCTTGCACGTTCCTTTCATACGGTAATTCTAATGCAGTTAATCCGACTTGTGGATGTGTGCTTTGATTTATTGACCTCTAATAAGTATCACAATGCAAGTAAAAAGTACAGACTGAGTACGAAAACAATTTGATCTGATTTAATTGTCCTTTCTTGTCCGGTTTTAATTTATTGCACCCTTTGATTCACAGTTGCCGGCCGATCAGCATTCGTTGCACGGTCACCAAAGCTGCATGCCCCTATACCCGTGAAACCGCCGGCATCAGGAGTCTTGTCGCGTCGGTATACAGCGACTTCATCTATCAACATCTGGTCCAAGGACTCTGCGTTTTCCCTCGTTAGACAGGAGGTTAAGAAAGCGGAAATAGCCTGTCGATTCATAGTTGATATGAATTCTGTAAATGTCCCATTGCCATCGCCACAGAAACGCGATCGACGATACTTTAACGAACGACAAGGTCCGCTAGAAATGGTAAATTATGACAACAAAATGATACAGAATGTCTAAGAAAATCTAAACGCACTTTGTAGTTTATTGTGCGGTGGTTTAAGCTTCTCCGAATGCGAAAGTGCAGTAGAAGTATCCAACTATCCATACTGCATAGTGCATACATTACCCGTTCGAAGGGAAGTGGTCCGGTACAACTGTACATGATACCAAATCCGTAATACTTCTTGTACATGTACATACTGATACGATGTGTTCCTTCAATCCTGTTCATAATACTTCCTGTACTTCTCGTACATGGAAACTTACACTTTTGGGCGCTCCAAAACACTTTTTTCCAATGTTTTATTCATGCCATAATCAGATTAAATTTGTATACATTGGCGCGAAACTCCTGCGCGCGCTACATCCGGTTAGGGAGTTATGGCTGTAAGAAAACTCGAAAACCTTAAACGCTTTCAGGTGTTCCAAAAGTTTCACTGAACACCAATTTTCTTTAAATGCATATAAGTACGAAGATCGTATTACACCGAACCCGACTGTGAGTTCCAATTTTGTCAAACTGCGAAATAATTTAAAAATTTTTGGAATTTGCTTTAGTTTTCGAAAAATACTAGAACCGTGCTTCAGTGTGAGTCTACTGTGAGAACGATCGATTCTTAATACTTCTGTACGTTTCTGTGTAATATTCAAAAAAGTCCGGTTAATAATGAGACTTGGAAACCGACCGACTTTTGGAAACCTGCATGTCTTGAAACTTTTTGGATTTTCTCGCATACTTAACTCACCAATCCAGATGTTGCGCGCACAAACTGTTTTCGATTTTCACGCCAATTTTCACATCATCTGGCTACGGAATGTCATAAACATTCCAAAAAAGTGTTTAAGTAACTGCGGGAAAGTGAACGTTCACGCATTTGTTAAGTTCATATCTTGCTGTACTGTTATATTGTAAGAGTATAGTAAAATACAGTTTTTTGTATTTTTCGATACTTTTTCGGCTGATAATGTATTTTATTCTATCTTTATGTGCCTATAAATACTGGTATAGTCTCTGACTGCGGTTACAGCTTCCCGCTGCTAAACAGACTACCATTATTTTGTGTTCTAAAGATTAATGATCTGTGCTTAGCGAAATAAATACGCCGAACATGTCCATAAATAAATGTCCATAAATAAGTACAGTTTATAAGTAATAATAGCGTTTAGACATAATAATAGCGTTTTTTGATTTTGTCAGAATGGTAAAAGAAGCCATCATAAAGTTGGACCTGCTCTGCGCGAACTGTTTAAAAAGAAGTTCAACTGCCAAACATGCGGCAAGTATTTCCAGTATCCACGAAGCCTGGAAACGCACAAGCTTGTCCATTCGGACACCAGGCCACATGAATGTCCATACCAGTGCGGAAAATCTTTTCGGCAAAGTGGGCATTTGCAAACGCACATTCTCATCCATACGGGTGCAAAACCGTTCAAATGCCCGGTCGGAGGTAAGCCTTCCTCCGCTTATTTTCGCACTTCCATTTGTGTTAATTTCTGGATTATCACAGCGATACACCCCTATATATATAGATATGCAGTTTAAAAATAGTCACTCAAAGGTTTTTTTTGGAATTTCGTTAATTAAATTTTCTCTGGTTGATTGTTTGGTTCTTCGGTTGTTTCACGTTTTCCGTTTATTGTACTTTACTTTCCCAGAGCAGTTTACAAATATTGTTGTCTGAACTGTTTTGGTTGTACCAGAGTTATTTTACCAGATAAGTTATTTTACTTGGTTTGGTTATTGGAATTTCGGTTCAAGTGTAAATGGCATTGCCTGCATAAATTTGCAATAACGTTATAAAAATTCCTTATTGATTCTGATAACCGAGCTGGTCAACTACTGAAATTAAGTACGCATCTGAGTATAAAGAGCACAGGCAATTAGAACAGGATTGCCACTGTGCAAGACTCGAGTATTAACGATAAGTACCGTATATTCGGCATTTTCCAAATGACGTTTTGCAGGTTGCCTTACACCGGCTTTTCGTCACGCCAACCGGCGTTGTCCCCAACATCCGCATGAGCGGCTCAAGAAAGTTATTCCTGCGTTGGGAGAAAAGGCAGTGGATTTACGGTTTTCCGCTTCGCGATCCATCTCGCTTAGCCCGGCGTCAACCGAAAACCATCCCGAGGATGTAGCAACCGCCATGGCTTTGGTGGAACTGTCGCGAAATGCTTGCAATGTGTTCAGTCGACAATAAGTGAGTATATTCCGAGTTAGTATGACTATATTCTGTTAGTTGAATTAACGCGCATTTTTTGGGCTGTGCTCCCCTATTGCCCCTAAATTTTGTGTTTTTTACTGTATGGTTGTAGGTTTGAGTTTATGACATGTGTAGTACGATTTTTGTTTTTGTAGTATGATCTGGCACTTCTCGTTCTCAAAAATATTAAATTTTACTAGTCCATAATATTTTATGCAGTGCAGCCTTTTGTTATATCTATATAAACTGAATTCTGTGCAGCGAAAGACGCAAAACTTGCGCCAAATACGAAAAAATAAATTTTACTTCTACTTCTTGGAAAACAACTAACGCAAATGGTACTGACGGGCAGGATTGACGTATTTTAACTTTAGTACTGACGGGCAGGATTGACGTATTTTAACTTTAGTGAAAGCAGCACACCTAATATCTTCAAAAGTGTGTCCACACGATCAGATAAATAATACAAAATATCAACCTCAAGATTCTCTGCAATGTACATCAGTAAAAACTACAAAAGAAAGCACGCGGTAAAAGATACGCTCTATCGATGTGAAATTGTGAATGGCTCATGCAATGGCTGAATACAATTGGGAAAAAATCTGGCAAACCACCGATACGGCAATCTGCAAGAAACATAAACAACTTGATTTCTCGTCCGATATTTTACACGTAATAAACGTGGTGGTACATATTCCGATGTTTGTATTTCTCGTCAAAATCAGCCACAACATCCCCAATAATGTCGTCTCTGGAAACAAAAATTGCCAGCATAAGAAACAGATAGACGCGAATATTTTTTTATAGTTTAGTGCAGGTGAGAAGAAGTGCAGAAAAGAAAGCCACTATGGCTTTACTCACTAAACAAAAGTGACAGTAAGTCAGTACTCAGTAGCCATAAGAAATTTGTTGTTCATTACTTACTTATTAAAATATGACAAATTCCACAAAACACCACTAACACAGTTTTCGCTAACACAAAATTAATTTCATAACGAAATTTCAAAACTCAAAAAAACCTACCTAATGTAGACTCTATTTAAGGCCGCAAAGACTCTATTTAAAATGTACACTATACTGACTATAGTAAGTACTTATTTGCTTACGATTATTGTCACATACACAGATACTACTGAAACTCATATCGCACCATTATTAATATTATGTTGCTGATTTCGCTCTTGCTTTTGGCAGAACCGTCCAAACTAGCTGGTAAAACTATTGAAATACTTACAAATGTTCGGCCTCTTCCTGCAATTTCTGGCACAGTTCGCAAATAATAAATGCCGCTACGGTAGCTTCATCGTGATTATCCAATATATCCATATTAATAACATGCGCCGGACGAAATCCGTAGCTTAGCTCGGCCAAATGCTCCGTGACCTGGTCGAATACACGTTCTTCACAGCAAATAATCACATCAAACGGCTCCACATTATCCTGAAATCTTTCCGGACGAATTTTTATTCGACGATTACGATCTAACATGTTGAGTAGGCCATTGCTGGTGTACAGGTGCTGATCCTGATTGTATAAATCACGGTACATATCATCGTAGCTCACATCGAAACTGTAGACATTCGGACGATCGGCAGCAGGTCCCGGCAGCTTCACACAATTTCCAGAACCAAAAGACCTTACCTGCATTTAACGACATATCAACGAGAAGTCGTTTTCAACAGTTTGAACTTCTATAATTTTTATTATTATAAAATGTCATGTACTCGCAATTTACAGAAAACAGCTTACGTTGAAACCCCTTTTCGCCATGAAACTGTGGGCTTCCATACTTCTGTTCTGATTGCTTGAGCAGACCACGGCAAACGATAAAACGGGCCTTTCCATTTTTCTCTGAAAACAACAAAACACGAAAATGCAGTAATGATTAATCGTATCTAACAGTAACATTTATAGTACTGTACTACGTAGCATGTGCTATGATCGTCCAAGATGGTTGAAAATGACGTTATCTGCTGACAAATTATCATTCTATTAAACCACTCTTCTGTAACCGAACGTGAAAATTATAGAGAAATTCGACCAGTTCCTTTCAAATCATACTTTTCAGTCAAGAGTCTCAAGACTCAAGAGTCTCACACCTTGCGAATTGAAATACTCGTACCTCGGTTGCTGCAATCCCACAAGTGGAAACTATTATGCAACCTTTGGCGAAAACTGAAAGAGATTATGAATTTGTACAACAGCTTGTCGCAGGTATTATTACTACAAGAAATATTCCGAATACGCCAGAAACAGATGAAGTGAGCAAAAACAAAAAAACTTCCCAGATCACTGGGATCAGACTGCGTCACTGCAATATTGCAGAAGCAAAATGGAAATCGGAATACGCGCGATGACGAAATTTGCTCGGCGTTTACCACCAGCGAGTACGAATCCTGAATTCATGGTCTATCGGGCTTGATCTTTCCGGTTAAATACGAGTAGTCGGCAAACCGGATATCGGCCATTGCGACAAATAGGTAAGCCAAACTGCAGATTATCGTGAAAAATTGAAAATACAGTGATACTTGCTTACTTTTTTTATCCAGTGAATATGCTGTTAGGTAGTAAAATATTCAGTAAGCTTTGGTGGTTTTTGAAAACGGAAAGGTAATAAATATACTGTAATGCACCGCAATTTAACATTGGGATTGTTACTTACTTTGTACTTGCCATGAACTCAGTCACTCAGACCCTCACAGTTACACTGTTTAAGTGACCGAGATCTGAGTCGCAAGGGCATGGTAGAAAAGGTTGGCATTGATTGTTTAGCGACACAATTTTGTGCACCCCCTTGCCTCAGGCTCGGTGATGTGGCAATGAATATGTGGAAATCAGAGCAGTGCGCGAAGCTATAAAAGCCGTCTTCTGAAGCGCGCTTCTTGTGTTATTTTCTGCCGCTGTCACGTTGTCGGTCGAAAATCTTTGACTCTCTTTGATCGTGTTTTTTTGGGAGATTTTCAACATTAGCTGCATTTCTGCAGAAGGTAAGCGCATGCAAAAGACTACTTCAGGGGATAGTTTTGCTGTTTGTTCAAAGTCAGCGTCATATAATGGATGCTTTCTGGTTTCACGGTTGTTTTGGTTTGCCATTGTCATACGACAAAGTAGAGCTGCTTTTGAAGTGCAATTTTTTCACGCCTGTACAGGTTCCACGTAGCGAACTTGGCTGCTGATTCCACGGAATATTTAATTGGAACGCTGTTTTCGTTACGGACTGCTGCAAAAATGTGTGGTAAGCCGTAAGTTCTCTGGTTCCTAGGAAGAACTGGATGAGCCCTGAGCGGGAATGCTTCACGAAGACTCACTGTTCAGTAGTGCGACTGTACACGATATAAATAAAATTACGAAATCTCGGTAGCATGTTGCGTTTACAACTAAAATCAAAGCTGTAAAAAAGTCATGAAAATTTCTTGCGCTGTGTTAAATAACATATATGTAGAAACTTGTGTTAAATAACAATTATAACATATATAGATATAAATATGCAGGTACGCTATTTGTGTTAATTTAATTTTGATTAATGTTATAATCTTCTGTTTGTTTGAATTATATGTTTGATAAAATCATTGAAATCTCCATTTGTGGCGAAAATACGTATGACTTCCGATCCTCGAGGATCGAAAATTGGGATTTCTAGCTTTCTACATGAGTGCTTTCGGATTTATCATTTTATTTACAACACTTTTATGACGGTTGTACTATTTGTAGTAATTAGCACTTTAGCAGTGAATTTGTTGAGTACTGTACAGTACTAGTATTTTTATTTCGATATAAAATATTTATATAAAAATATAAATAAAATATAAAATTATATGCAATATGCGTCATATAATTTTGATAGCAGGGTATCTTCGGTTTAATAAATTTTGTTAAAATATTGAGTAGAATAACAATTCACTGCAATACTGTGGGATGTTCTCATTTTGACTTTTTGTGTTTGGTTACTGCACTCGCACCGCAGAAATACACTCAACACGGGTTTCCATGATAAGATGAGATGGGTTACGTGTTAGCTTGGATAACTGGCAGAACAGAGCCCTCAAATACTAGTACTGCTTATTAAAAAATTTGAGAGACTCGAATTGGTGAGAATTTTTCGACCGGAAGTAAGCGATATTCTTTGCCGAGGAAATCGTTTAGCTTTTGGTGATTTTAAATTAGATCAGTATTTGCTAAAGCGGTGTGTCAAGTCACGACTGCTGCTGTTTGTGGGTCAAGCGAATCGTGAGGGCACAAGATGGACTAGGCAGATTGCAGTGGTCTGCTTTTTTTCGGTGTCATTACTTCTCATCCGTATATGATAGACATGCCTACTTATTTAGAATTAATTAATCTACCTGGTGCTTTGCACTATAAAGCAATATCTCGTGCGCTATCCTCAATGAAATTCTTTCATTTTCGGTCGTAGCCTACGGCTCTCGGCTACTACAAGTCTGCAAGTGTGATCGTAGTTGTCGTATTATTAGTGACACGTAGGTACGATGTGATATAATATATCATGTACCGTACCTTTAATACCTTAATTGTAAGGTAAAAGCAATTTACTTACAGGACTGTTGCGTAATATGTTGCTTGACGGCCTCGTGGGAATGCATTTTAGACCTGGCGTTCTTTTTTCTGTTGAAACTACAGTATTTAACTTGACCCTTTACCGTATCTACTGATAACGCAATGTTACTCGGATTAGTGCTACGGTGCTACCATACTTTTTTGGATGGATAAGTTGTTAAAATAGGCAACAATTTTTAACAAGAATGAAACTGCATTAAAATGGCTAATAATTATGTTGAATTTCCGGTGTATCAATTGTGGAATTAGAGCAGTTCGGCTTGGCGTTTTAAGTTTTTAACTTCTAGGCATTTTAAACGATTTTGAATTGTTCCGGTTTTTCCGTTAAGCTGTTGCCATGGATCCCCGGGATCAGTGGATAGAAGTGCACATGTTTCGCGGCAAAAAAGATTACGAGTAGATGTTGTAAAAAACCTACTCAGTACTCGTCGAGTGCGTCGAGAATACTACTTAGTACTTACTACATACAGTTAATAAAAATTTTAATAATAATAGCATTTGCTTTTCGAATGTATCGAGTCAATTGCAGTTCAGTACAGTACGTACTTACTGCCAGCACACTACCACGGTACATTTGTGCCCATCCAAAAAAATTGTGTCGCCGTTTTGTTAGAAGTGTATGTATGATTTACGGTTATTTAGTCTGACAGCAACAGCAGTATTGACGTACACGGTTATTTTCCTGGTGTTACTAGTATGAAATATAAACTGTAATCCGTTTGCGAAAAATGATTATTATAGTTAGGAACTGGAAGCAGAATAGGTTGCTTTAGATCCACAATAAATGCAATGCAAACTCGAATTTGTTCTTCTGTGCGAATGCTGACCATACCTCTTTCAAAGCCCGGTTTTAAAATTAAATTCAACAATTCATTATTTTGCAAATGTGGAAGATCGTATTACTTAATTTCAAGATTTGTTATGTTTTAATTCATATACGTATGAGTACTCTGGGTTGATTTAGACAAGAGCGATCGATTACAGTACAAGATCGCGTGTTTTAATGTCGGGTAAATTATTTCGGGAATACGAGTGCAGATGCCAGTTTGATTGCTGAATAGCCTAAAGCAGCTGCTCACCTAGTTTGTTGTATCATTTATCTTTTTGTCATCAGGTATTTTTGCATACATCAACCACCTGGTACCCAAGAAACGTCGCGAAGTTCTTGAGTATATCTTCAACGGACTGCATCGTATGGAGTACCGAGGCTATGATTCTGCTGGGATAGCTTTCGACTGTGGATGCGATGCAAAAAGTATTCATGACACCATTGCTGTGCTGAAAATGCCTGGAAAAGTCAAAGTTTTGGAGAGCAGCGTGATGGGTGATGAAAAGTACGCCGATGACTACGTTTTTAATATCCACTGTGGGATTGGACATACACGATGGGCAACACACGGGGCGCCCTCCGCAGTTAATAGCCATCCACACAGATCTGATGACACAAACGGTAATAAAAACGTTTGCAAAAAGAGCAAAAATGGCGTTGCACTTTTGTCCGCGCATTTGTTACCATTGCCGGCCTGCTTACCTCTTGCTCACCTCTCAATGTCCTGATGACATAATTTGTTTTAGAATTTGTGGCTGTACATAATGGAATCATCACCAATTATAAAGATTTAAAGAAATATCTGGAAGCTCATGGATTCGTGTTTGAGTCGGAGACGGATACCGAAACCATTCCCAAGCTGATAAAGCATATATACGATAAACATCCCGAAATGTCATTCCGTGAACTGGTCGAGCAAGCCATCCAGCAAATCGAAGGAGCTTTTGCTTTGGCCATTAAAAGCCGTCATTTTCCCGGAGAATGTGTCGCAACACGGTAGAGTCAAAATTTCTTAATAGTTCAGACTATTTGGCCTGTTGTGGAACAAAACTTTTCTTTTGCTAAGTCGATCTCAAATGCGGTGAAAGTTTTCGTGACTGCTTGTGGAGAATTTCTTAAGCTCGTTATGAGATTCGGTTATTACCGGTGTACTTCTAAGTACCGGTACACCGGTGAAGTATAGTTCAGTGAAAGAAATTTCGGGCCTGTACATTTAGAATCTCCTTGCCTTTGCAGACGAGGAAGCCCTCTCCTGGTTGGCATCAAAAGTCAAAATCATTTGACTACTGACTACATTCCCGTACTCTATAGCAATGATTTGAAGCAGTCTCCGCCAGCTGCGAAGAAAAAGAATGGAATGCGGGGAGGAGAAGGCGACGGCCGAGAAGATCTTACTGAGTTTCGTACGCTGAGCGAACGAGCGGAAGTCGAATACTTTTTTGCCAGTGACGCGAGTGCAATCATCGAGCACACCAATAGAGTTCTCTATCTGGAAGATGATGATGTTGCTTATGTGACTTGTGAAGGAGGTTGGTGAATGAAAAACTGGTATCGAAGACAGACTTGAAAACTGCTATAATTTAGTAACTTACCTGATACCTAAGTTAGGGCTATTTTGTAATTCGACGTAGCCGCTTTGAAGCAGTTTTTCTTGTTTGACCTTCGCAAGAAGAGAAGCTTCTCTTCTGCGATGAGCTGACTAGCAGCACCTACCTCTAGGCTATAGTCAGTAACGATTTATACCAAGCCAGGTGCAGTCCATTTTAAAAAAGCATGCTTACTTGACCAATGCACATGACCGTTGATTCCTGGCGCTTCACTTTTTGTACACGGTACGGTAGTTTTGTTCTGCTTTGTGCCTTTAGTCCGGAATCCGGAGGGATACTTTTCGCGTTTCTTGCATTTTTAGTTTGAAATACATTTTCCACGATTACCATTAAGGTTAATAAATGCACGTCTTAAAATACTCGTTTTGATGATCAGTGGAGCGACCGCGCCGACGTTTTTGTTACTCGGGAGTCGGATGGCTATGCGGCTTATGCCTATTAAACACAGAATAGTATGCTTTATGTTACTTTTTCTTTTTAGGGCTTTCGATACACCGCATTAAGCGCACTCTGGATCCCAACGAACCAACTTCGCGGGAGATTACGACATTGCGCTTGGAACTGCAGCAAATTATGAAAGGAAGCTATGATTACTTCATGCAAAAAGAAATCTTCGAACAGCCAGAATCTGTTTACAATACTATGCGAGGTCGAGTTTTCTTCGATGAGAAGAAAGTAGTTTTGGGTGGAGTGAGAGATTACGTACCGGAAATCAAACGGTGTCGTCGACTGGTGATGATTGCATGTGGAACGTCATACCATTCTGCTGTTGCAGTAAGTAACAGTTGGCGCAAAAGACAATGGTGACCACAAGTAGTACAGTACTCTGACAGTACTGATACTCCATGGTCTGTACATATACAGTCACTGCAATGCTGTAAAAGCAAGCGTAACCGAGTTTTTGATAGAGGGACGGGGACGGATAGGAGCTGCAGCATACAGAGCGTGTGTACCAACTTCTTCCGATATACTCTCTCTATGTTGAAGCATCGGGTGAAATCAGAGCGTTCCCCGACCACCGAGCAGAAACTCAGTTACGCTTGCTTTCGGTAAATTTCGGTCTGCTGCAGGGACTGTATACAGACCATGGATACTCCGTACAAACAGTATTAAATTTTTTTTTGTTGAACTGTTATTGATCTGTTTACCTGGTTATAAAACAGCCACATGTTTACGTGGTACTACCATATGCAAAATTTTTTAAATGAAAAGGCTAGTTAGTGGATTACCGCGCGAGAAAAAGTTAGAGGGTTGAAACAAAAAATATTCTAACGATATCTGCTATCTAAATTTTTATTCGATTTAGACTAGGCAACTACTGGAGGAATTAACGGAAATCCCCGTTATTGTGGAGCTCGCTAGTGATTTCTTGGATCGCTCTACACCCATCTTCCGTGATGATGTGTGCTTTTTCATAAGTCAAAGCGGTAAGTTATTGTACTGCTTTTTATGCTCTTTGAAAATGCGGGCGAATACATAAATCTGGTTTGGGAATATACTTAATTAATAAGCATAAGTTGCATACCGTTCCTCGATCTCGTCGATTCAGATAGTGTGTTCGACTGGGGGCAGTGGTTTTTGTGACTTCTCATAAGATCTTTACATCACTGTATAGCATTTGCATCAGTTTTAAGTTTTGAAATATTTTATATTTTTTCACGGGTTCAGAACTTTCGTCAATTCGCATTTCTATGAATTTGAACTTTCACGATCCAGGCGATGAAGATATCATAGGATTTCAAAGTGTACACAACTGGGTGAAAGCTGCGTAATTTCTCCCTGCCATCTTTGTATCGGTCGTATGGAAAGATTGCAGGCATGTTTGACAACTGCTGCGGAGTAATGCGTTTATACGTTTTGACTTTTTGTGTACTGAAGGCATTGACAAAAATGTCAGCTTTTGTCTTTAGGACGTTATTATGAGAATAGGCTGAATAGCTGGTATTAGCTACCTTTAACTACCGCTTGGTATTGTGTTGTCAGTACAGGTGTCACGAATTTCGATTTTTTTCAGGTGAAACTGCTGACACCTTAAACGCTCTACGTTACTGCAAGAAACGAGGCGCCCTCATCGTAGGGATTACCAACACTGTCGGCTCGAGCATTTGCCGCGAATCCCATTGTGGAGTTCACATCAATGCCGGTCCGGAAATCGGTGTAGCCAGTACAAAAGCCTACACAAGCCAGTTCATCTCTTTGGTCCTCTTCGCGCTTGTTATGAGCGAAGATCGTGTCTCTCAGAACCCCCGTCGTATGGAGATCATTGAAGGTCTTCGCCAACTTCCCGAGCAGATTCAGCAAGTTTTACAGTTGGACTCGGAGGTCAAAGCCTTAGCTCAGCAGCTGTATCAGCAAAAGTCGTTGTTAGTCATGGGACGTGGGTACAATTTCTCTACATGCTTGGAAGGAGCCTTGAAAATTAAGGAGCTAACGTATATGCACAGTGAGGGCATTCTAGCCGGCGAGCTGAAACACGGTCCGCTGGCCCTGGTGGACAAGGGAATGCCCATTGTCATGGTCGTCACCCGCGATAAGGTCTTCAGTAAATGCATGAATGCCGTGCATGAAGTCAAAGCGCGTGAGGTGCGTTGTGCTACAAAACGGTTCTGTTGATTATAGTTGATTTGTGTGTGTTCTGTGCCGGTCGTAAAGGCAAGTATGTTTTATGGTTATTTTTGTAAATAGGGCCGACCGATTATAGTGGGTGAGATCGGCGATAAGGAGACGGAAAGCTACGGCTATCGATTTTTGGCGGTTCCACATACTGTTGACTGCCTGCAAGGTTAGTACATCGTATGGAATTTGTCCCATTTTAGCGCATTATTCGCACCGAAAAACATTTAGTCAATGTTTATTAAACCATGAAATCCCACAATTTCATTGGCGTGCTTTGTGCGCTGTTGATGAGCATGCGTGCACCGCCCGACAGAATCAAGCCGGTCGTCTACCGTAATCTCTTTCCATGTTGTGGCTGGCTTTTCGATAAAATGGGGGAACGGTCCTCTTTTCGGCGAATGGGTTCAACGACTCTGATGTTATTTTCACTGCAAATGAAATCAGCTCGAAGTAGATTAACTATCTGTGAAGGGGAAATGTGTACTTCCAGAGCCGTTTATTATTTGCGACATCCCTCCCTGCGTGGTAAAAACGAACTGGAAATTGTTTTCGCTGTTTAGTTTACGTCACCCAGCCAGCCAGTACATGAACGGAAATGAAGGTGCAGTTTGTTTCGTAATTTATGTTACCCCTTTATTATCAGTATTAAGCATCGAGAATGTCAGAAAACACTATAATAAGAAGAAATATGGAGCAGTTTTAGAGCAGAGCTGCTCTACTGCGTATTTAAAAAATCCAGGAAATTTTCTTGCCCTTTCGAAATCGGCGTTCGTTGTTGGCAAAACGAAAACTTTAAAATCGGCTTTCGAGGCTGCGACTAAAATTTATCAGCTATAAATACGATAGCTTTTGCGAAACGGAGCATCGCACCTGCATTCGATAATCCGATTTTTTTGCTTCAGTTACCGTGTTTATTGAAATTGCGGTAGATGTTTACGAGAAACGGAACATTGAACTTCGCATTATACTAATTAATTGTAAACCATATGGTTAAGAGATCGATTCTGTTTGACGCGCCCCAGTAATTGCGCGTATATAAGGTCACCACTGCCAATAAGCATAATGAATGTGACAGTCGTTGACCTGTTAATCATTGCTGATGAATGCCTGTCTGTAGGTATCCTGACGGTGATCCCTCTCCAGCTTCTTTCCTTCCACATCGCTGTTTTGCGCGGATGCAATGTGGATTGCCCACGGAATCTGGCCAAATCGGTCACCGTTGAATGAACCGTGCGCGTTTCGGTGACTGGATGGTTATTTTCGGGATAATTGTATCACCCTGTCAATGCGCTCTAGTTGTGTACCAGAGTTTAGAAATTTTTTATTATCTGAACCGGCTGTACGCACAGGTGATGTTATCGTGTTAATCAGTCGGTGCTTCGATTTGGCTTTTCCAAGGCAGCCCAGTTCTGAGTTTATAGAGGACCAATATTGCAGTCTTTGCTGTCGGATAGTTTCTATTGTCTTTTCTAGCGTGGCTTTCTGTGCAAATACGAAGTTGAATTGGTATGAATACTCGCTTTTTATTTTTATTGCAGTTTATCTGTTATAGCTTTTAAAAAACGCTTATGACGAAATAAAAAGTTAATTACTTGCTGCCTTCCCATATCGACATAACTTCTACAACGTCAGTCACATTTCAACTCTTGCTCTGCAGGTTTAGCTGTTGCTATTTTGCCATGTTTCTACCTTAAATTGGCTAAGCGCGGAATGCTTTAAGTTTTGATTTGCTCGTTATGGAATTTCTGTAAGGTTGATGCTCGGCAAATCTTAGCTAAGTCCAAACTGTTATGTAAAATGATCAGATTTCAAATTCACCAAAAAACAACCGAAATCATTTGCGTTTGTGCTAGCGCTATTGAACGATTTAACAATAAGCGAAACGTTCTCAGATTTAGATTGATCTTGATATCCAACTTCTCACTATCCGTTAATTACAGTATTGGCAATCAACCCTACGTTGTCAAAAATTTGTTTTTTCTTTAATCAACTAACTAACATAACTTAATGTTGAAGTTGTGGCTAATGAGTAAAGAGCCTAATTTACACCATGAAGGATACAAAAAATCGCAGATAATATTCAGATTTCTGAATCTTATTATGTTCCAAGGAAGGAGACGATGATACAAAACTATAGCGAATTATTATAATATCCTTAAGAGAATGCGAAAGAATTAAATGCAGTCCTAATGTTAAAAATCAGCAGCCACTATTTTCTCGCTTTATTACATTACTTAATCGGAAATACTAACAAGCGGCAGCCTTTGGTGATATCGGTCATAGAGATAGTTTGTAGACGTTCTTTACAGAAAACCTTTATCAAGCTTGATTGGTCATAGGTGACTGAGCGGATAATGTAGCGTGATCATAAAAGATATCTTTGGACTGGTGCAGGAACTTGGCAAACGGAAATATGGGCAGAGAAAATTAAAAGTTGAAACATATAAAAGAGAAAACAATCAAAAACGTTATACATCCTACATATACACACGACTGCAAAAATGGAACGAAAAACAACAAAAAAATGCAAAAATCTCTTATTGTCAAAAAATTTCCCCAGAAAGGAATTTCTTTTAATTACAAACACTCTAATTATCCACACAGCGATCAATCATCGGTCGCCGTCAAATCGGGTCGACTATCCAGAACATCCAGCACTTGGCGCACACTCATATCCGCCATGGGAAAACGGCGTGCCACACTCTTAATCCAGTTATTCCACACGAGCGGGGTACTGTTTAACGCCGGCTGTTGCAGCGCTGCGGGCTTAATAGCGGATGTGGAGCTGGCCACGGCGTCCTGTACGGCTGGCACATCCGGTGGAATGTACTCGGCAATTAGATCGGCCACTGCCACTGTGGAACGGACACAGCGATCCCGTCTCTGGCGGCGTATCGCGGCTGGATGATCGTGATCGGTGCCGGCTGTTGTCACACTTGCAGCTGCAACGACGACATGGGGTTTGAGAACGAAAGACAGAAAAAACAATAATATAATAATCGTTGACCCAGTTCGGACGTTATCGAGAGAGAGAGACAGAGAGGAATAGAGGATATCACTGTGAGCTACACACATGCAACATGCGAGCAAATACGAGGGCAAAGACCGCAGCGAGCGACCGATCGACAGATCTCTCGCGCGCGCGCGGCCCGACTCGTAACCCAACGAAACGTTATCAAGACAGCCAACGACCCGGTCTAACGGACAGTTGCAACCGAGTATTACCACAGCAGAACAGGCCCAATGTTCTAATGTCGCACTCAATCTACATAGCCCGATCGCCTTGCCAACACCTCAAATGATTTATTACTACTAAGTACCGAGCTCGAAATGTATAACAACCACTTAACTAATACTATCATGACTGATATTAATAGAAACACTGGGCACGCGTGACAAATCTTGAAAAGATTTCCATGGCGTCCTGATTGTATATACATTTTACAAAAAAACCTGGAAGTTACGCAATCACTTCACAACCCAATAACCGCAATGCATATTTCCCACTTAGCACTTGACCAGTCGAAATATTTATCGTAGAAAAATGAAAGACGTGCTTCACGATAAATTCTTCTTATTCTCCTGCACTAGTTGTACTTTACTTGTATATATACTATATTCCGAATAAGCTTACCTGTGGTATTGTGTTTGTACGGGTGCTTCCGTGCATAGCGAGCGGGCACTGCTGCTCTTTGGCGAGGCGGAACAACGTTAACATCGTGCGTTGTTGTCTTAGCGCTGGATATCCGCTGTGAGATACTGGGTAAACGTGACCGCGTTGTGGCGGAACTCGTACTACGATTGAGTGGACCATGCGCGGCCATTGCCGTAGTAGTCGCATTACTCCGCGACAGACTACTACAGCACGGGGAGGAAGTAAACAATGACGATGGACGATGGGAACAGGCCACATCAGTGGTGCTGCTGACGTCACATACGGAAATGGGCCGGTTTTTCTTCGACTCGACGTATTCATCCTCGGAAATCAAATTCAAACGATATTTCCCATCCGAACAACGATAGACTTTGTAGTAGGATCCGTACATTCCTACCCCGTTGTGATTCGGAGATTTCTGAGGCTCTAAATCAAAACACGAAGGATTGAATGCTGCATGCCACTTATTGGCACTTCAGCTTTATAATTAAGCGAAGTGGTCAAATCAGAACTGAACTGTGCATAAACTGCAGTGAAAAGAACTGAACAAACCGATAAGGATATGCAAAAAACAGCGAAAAAGCCCGTAATTTATAAAAAGCCAATAAATGCAGAACAGAAAATAATATAGGTTTACATAATATGCAAAAAAGTAACTGAAATTAGTACAATGGCCAATAAAACAAGTCTGCAGAAGAATCTCGCACACATACGAGTTAGCACATCTGGCAACAAATCGCTTAATAACAAAACGTTTACTACTTGCTACATCTATAAGAACTGAAAAACGATGCATGCGATTGTTTCATATCGCCCAATAAATTTCGATATGATCTGCCAGCATGAGTTTACGTATGTCAGCAATGTCCAGCAACAAATCTTGAATGCGAGTAGCAAGCAAATCGTCCATCTGAGAGCATTAGCCTGACCTGACAGGGCGTTGCCCGGTAGTGGTTCACATCAATGCGGTCTGCAGCGGCAGCTTGGGGCATACGCTAGCCTTTTACAACTGCAGCGGAGAGCGATTGCTACTGAAGTGACCACTGGGCCATGCCAAAGGTAATGGTCATAACATATCGGTAAGGCCTACATTATGTGAATTCTTACGAGTTAATATCATCAACTTACCGGATGCTTCCGGTAACTGGCGAGCCATGTGAGATTCCTTGTAGGTATTCGGGCAGTCAAGTCCAAGACGGATCGGAATGAAAGGTTAATCCACTACTTCCAAAAGAGCCAGTACTGATCGACCCCCAACAACAATATATACTTTCCGGAGCGATAAAGGCCAACAGAAACAATTTCGATGTTACCTCGTTCTCCACTTGACGACGCTGTTGTAATAACTAAGGGTAAGCGCGCTAGCACACGAACTAGTGCAGTGCTGCGATCGCTGTACCGTATGATCCAAGATAACGCATTTAGGTTGTTAATTTAACTGAATGTTTTAAAGTACCAACTTCCATAATAAACAGCTAAGCTGAGAAACACCATAACACATAAAACTGGAAACAGACGATATTGGCGAACAAGCGCGAACGATCGGAACAGCGATCTGAGCGTTGTTTGATAAAAGCACTGAGCATGCAGCGTATCACACAGTGCTGATGCCTGTCTCATGCACAGCAGCCCCAAGTAGTCAACCCTTATGAGTACGTACGAATCCTGTACAGCGCCGATCATTTGGTTCTTCTAAATAATTTATACACCACTACTAGTCCCAGACAACAAACACACATGTTCTCCTGCCGTGCGGCACAGTAATGCCACTCGAATGACCCTCACTATAGTACTAACTACTGCGCCGGGCCGTGGTTACAGCGGATCTTTAAACTTTGATGCGCTGTGGCGATTCGTCACCGCGCTCACAGAAAGACCGCCTTACCCCTACCCCAGGTCACTCACCGTAATGTACAGCCTACAGGTCATTATCCTAGACAGGGACTCCGTAGCCTAATTGCTTCATGCCTTCCAAAATATCCATTCATCATAATTAGCTATTATACAGATTGCCCCACAATATGAATAATTTGCAATAAATGATTCGACATTGGATACATCCGTATTTTTTATGCTACTCCCTGCCGGTGAAACATTCCCGGTAGAAGTACGCTTCCCTTTAATTAAAAATCTATCTATACATAATAAATAAATGCATAAATATATCAAATAAATAAATAAATATCAAATCCTTAAAAATATATATATCTATATCAAATAAATGCTCACGTACAGAGAGATCGAGAACTAACAATAAGCCGCGGTTCAAGTCATGGGATTCCAAAGATGCACGTATCCGTATTCTGCAGTTTTATGTATCTTGTTTTCTGCGGTTAAATGTATTTTGTTTACCGAGTTAGAAAATTCTATGATCATTATATATAATTATTACTAATTATATACTGTATAGCCTGGAAATGAAGTCTGGTATAAATAAAGGGAACTGAACGATTTAAAGGTTAGTTCAGGATAAAGAGATGTTTGTCTGAGGTCAATCAGCAGAAAGAATGTCCAAAGGCTCGATTGTAACTATACCAAGAAATCTGAACAATGATGACGTCAATTAAGTAAAAATGTAAAATAAAAAGTAACTAACGGTAAGATCCACACACAAAAGTCATGAATGCTTGTATATATATAATTATATATCTGTATTTACTCAAAAAACCATCTTTGTTCGCAACTTTCTGGATTCAGTAATGTACTGCACTTTGCCAGTGACCGCTAAAACAGTCCATTCGGAACTCGGAAAGGTAAAAGTCGGACCTGTTATAATAAAATCATATGCGCTTATTAAATAAGAAAAGAAACGGAATGGACGCTATTGAGGTATATAGCTGTTAGCTACTAACAATGTCATATATTCCAATGGTGGCAGAAATTATAAGGATGTTGCGATTCAAGGAGTAAATCTGTTACGGTCGTTGGCCTGATGCTTATATGCCGGCTAGACGCTATATGTTTGTTACGAGGGGAAGTACTGACTAATAACTCTTACTACGAAGCGCAAACTGAGCCACCATAGCCATAGCACGCCATAGCATGATAGCACGACAGATCTGTAGTACCGAATAACTAACAATCAGTAGTGGCATTTTATAAATTTTGTACTTTACGTAAAATCTGCATTACAGTATTCTGTGCTGTTGTACCATTATATTGTACCATACATAATTATTATCACACTAGAACACTACAGTGTCTCACTGCAGATCAAACCGTCAAACCCCACGTATGTATTGTAACACTGTGCAGTAGATTTTTCATTATAAACGCAAGCCGTTCTTCTTGACCTTCTAGTGAACTGTGAACCTACCAGATTGTCACCATATACGTATTTTATGTAAAAAAATACGTTATATCGGTACAATCCTATCGGAAATCTGCGGTTTTCTAATCCATATTTTATGCTGAAAAAAAACTTGAAAAACTCATCTGTCTCTTTTCCGGCAGTGAGAGCACAAGCATTCGTTTACTGTTATAGTGTCAGACTTTGATTTTAAAGCCGGGTTGTCTACCGCGCGCCTATGATGCTCCAGATTTCGCTCTCTTGAGTAGAACGCATTACGAAATCAGCAAATACGACTACATATTATACAGTGCGAGTACTGCTTCATAGGGAAAGTCCTAAAAGGAAGTCATTCACCTTTGAGTAACGATTCGCCTGTGTTACTGTTTACAATTTTAAACATTTTTGTTAGAATTACTGTACAGTATACTGGGACACTAGCAAGGAATACAACATCTCCGGTACGAGTATAAATAAATACACTTATACACAGCACACTGAGAACAGGTATATAGTATATTGTACAATACAACGGCAATGATTTTGTTTTGAAGTTTAAAGAAGAGAAAATTGCAATTCATTACTATGGTAGGTAGTAGGTACTACTAGTAGGTAGTACTGTACCAAACCCAGCAATCTGGAGTCGTGGCGCACGCAGTGTGTCTAGCAAGGCAACAACATGTAATTTGAAATAGAAGTGGTGCTTGTCCGTCAGGTCAGAAATTTTGGAAAACATCCGCTTTAGTTCTCGAAATCTCCTTCTCAGCGTTCATACCTGTCAGTGCTGTCACTAACATCGTTTTCAAACCACACTTCCCGTGAGATCAAAAGGTCATCTGCTCAAGTAGCTGGCCGTTTATGAAACCACGAAGAAAAAACCGTTTCAATTTGAATGAAAGCAAACCCGAAGGATTTCAGCAACCGACAAATCTTAAACATGCACCAAATTTAAAGATTGTCCGTTGGTACCGCAGGTGTAGCAGCGAAGAAATACTCTACATACGATACAGGTCATCAAACGTATGAAAACGGTGAAAAACCTATTATCTATTATACTATCAAGCAATAATGAAACCAAAATTATACAAAGGCACAATAATTCGATTCAAGGAAGATTTCAGGGACATTTCCGATTTAATAAGAGTAACAGATTCTTCGTCGCGCTCCTATGTACTCACAATCAACTGGTGAAAGTTGGAAACAAAGAAGTAGAAAAAAATGGATAAGTAACTTCCAGTTACTGAACATGATGAATACTTACAACTGTTAGTCCTACGGTCAGTAAGAAAACTCCAGAAGCGACAACAGTCCCATGCTCCCTAATGACAGAAATACACGAAATAGACCGCATCATTTCTTGGCATACACAATCTTGATTTTATGAGTCGGTGTCACTTTGAATCCCTGAAGATTTTCCTTTGCCACACTGGCATGCATCTCCGTCTCGTATTCCACAAAGGCGATATCCGGTCGACTGGGCACCATGCGCACTTCACGGAAACCAGTAAACTGTTGAAACAGCTGATTAAGGAGCTCCTCTCCCGAATCAGTGGGCAGATTGGTAACAAAAAGAATATTGTGCGGTGGCTGATTGTCGGGAATGTTCTCGGGGTTGATAGGCGCCGGTCGCACTTCCACCCCCACGGGGGCGGCCATGGGCTTGGGCTTCTTGGCTTTTTCCCCGGCCTTCTTCTTAGGCCGCGGCACGTACGTTCCGCGTGCACGGGTAACCATGTCAGAATCAGCGCGGGCAAACTGAATACGCATGGGCTTGTCGTAGAAAGGGAAGCCCTGCATGGACGTCAGGGCTTTGACAGCGGATGGCACATCGCGGAAGATCACCCAAGCCTGTCCCTTGCGAGACAGGGACTTCGGCCAACACTGAATGGCCAAAATTTCGCCAAACTGCTTAAATACGGCATGGAGCGATTCCTGAAGACGCTTCCTTTTCAGTTTTTCGTTCAGGTTATTTAAGTACAGAGTGTTGTTGGGAGAAGGCAGCTGTGTTGCAGTTGGATCCATGACACATGCTACCGAAAAGTAAAATGACAACGGATAGAATCATGGTGACAAGCTGTAAAGCATCCATCTAGCAGCCTGCTGATTAATTATCAATTTCGCAGCAAAACAGCGACTGCTGTTATGGTAGTATTAAAGCAGGCTACAAATTCCAGTTACTTATTAAAAGCAGAGCTTACTGCTTATAGACTTAAAAATAAAAAGAGACAAATGGCACAAACAGAGAGTAAACTAAACCTGTAGAAGATGAAACATCAATCAAAATCCTATCCTGTCATCTCAGCTCTTACTCTCCTCCACTTACCAGCACTTTTCTCCGATTACGCGTTCGATGGAAAGTCAGCAGAATATGCGTTACATCTAACAAAATAACTACTCTAGTAACTTTGTAGTTTACCCGAGTGTGATTATGTACTTCTACGGAAAATAAATTTATTTTGCACAAACCTGGCAAAAACTGAAAAATGGACCAAAACAAAAAATTCGCAAAGCAAACGTTGTTGCCAATTCAAATTCAAACAAATTCACAAATGCCAACGATGTTCTTTTAAGACCGCACCCGATGGTGGTAACGCATTCGGTAGAAAACGCGTACTAGTACAGTGACATCAACAAAAATTCAATTCAAAAAGTTTGAAAATTATTCCAGCGTCTGAGTTGTAGCACTCGCAGTTCCTTCCAGATTTTCTTTTATTCGGCGATGGGAATGGCTGATGCTGTAGGAGCCCTGGTCAGGCTACGTCGCAGTTCGATGCAAAGAAATGGAAGAGGTTTCGCACTGAGTTTGCCCGAAAGCGACACATTTTATTCTTTGAAAGAATGCTGAACGGGTTACCAGGATCTTCCGCTTCTCAGGAAACAAATCTGTAAGTGCGTCGGCGGTTATTGATTCGCTCATGTATTTAATGTATTAATGGATAGGAGTACGTCATGTCTTTTGTTTTAATGTGAGTTATCGGTTTTCAGATTGACACTAGTGTATTTCTGCGTTGGGGGCTTGGAACTGATTGATGCCTCAGACGCCCTGAAGAAGCGACGCAGGGATCTGATAGATTTTGTTTATTCGCTTCAGTCGCACGGTGAGACACTCCAGATTTGACCGTCAAAATATAAAAAATGATCATTTATCGTTTACTTTGGATGATCAGGGGAGATTGGTGGATTCTTCGGAAATCTCAATGATGCTACTCAGAACCGATGCCGAGAAAACCAACCAGAAGTCTGCATTGGAACGAACATCGCAATGACTTTCGCTGGTCTTGCCACTTTGTTAACGCTGGGTGATGATCTAACATCCATTGATCGCCATGGAATTGTGCGGCAGCTGATGGCTCTACAGACTGCCGAAGGCAGGTAAAACGAGTGTGCCCTACTAATTGCTTCCTATCTTCAAAAATCATTAATTTACAAATAATTAATTAATTGACAAATCATTAATTTTTACGCTCAGCTGTTGAATGAGTCAGTATGACCGTATCAGAACGTTTTCTTCTGTTAAAAAATTATTGTTTACAGCATTCGTTGTGGCTAATTCGCTGGCGTGGTTTATTTTATTTTTGGGCACGTTTTGTAGTTTTTGTGGCGCAGTGCCTTTAAAATCGAAAATGGACGTGGAAAGTGGCAGGCTGCCGTTGGATGGGGAACGCACGAATTCGGAAGCCGATATGCGCTTCGTTTTCTGTGCTGCTGTGATTAGCTTCATCATTAGAGATTGGAGTGGTGTGAATGTGCATACAATGCAAAAATTTATTTGGAGCTGTCGTGTGAGTAAAGATTATTCAATACCCCCGCACAGACATTCAGATTTTTATTGCCCACTTTTTTAAGTACAGTATGTACATGCAATATTGTTTGCATTATGTGTTCCAGAGCTATGAAGGAGGGTTTTCCCAGGTATCTGGGGCCGAAAGCCATGGCGGCTCGACATATTGTGCAGTTGCAGCGCTGTATTTGATATTCCTCTCGAAAAATCTTGGCCTGATACAGAACTCTTGCGAGCACTGCGACAGAATGACCACAGCTTTGTTTGGGCTGGGTGCGGACGGAGACGCCCCGAATTATATCAGGGACGAGTTGATTGCATGGTGTTTATTCCGCCAAGGCCGGGGTTTCAACGGTAGGCCTAACAAGCCTGAGGATTCATGTTACACATTTTGGATTGGAGCCGTACTTAAAGTGAGTTGTGGTTGATAAATTTTATTTTTTTGTGAATAGTTTTTAATGAACTGCGTACTCGTATTCAAGATGAGCCTGTGGAATTGTTTTGGCTTGATATCGTCTAGCCGCAGTGGTAACTCTTGTTTGTTACAGATGACCAATGCGTACGAGTTCGTATCAGAAGATTTACTCGAAGAATTTTGCATGGAAACTCAGGACGGTATTATAGGAGGATTTGCAAAATGGCCTGGAAGTCGCTCTGGTGAGGATGGTATATCCCGCAGTACACGGCAGACATTTTAGTAGTGATTTTGCCGTACTATTTATGACGTTAAGTACTGGAATGCTATATATACCGTACTCCAGCTGTTTGTTTAGCACAGATAATATATTACGATTGATTAGCGGTATTGCTTAATTATTCTATAGATAACAATGATTGCAAGCGCCGGTACACTACGTGAAAGTTAAAATTTAAACATTAAAAAAATATATCACAGTTGTTTTGTATTGTCCTACCATTCCTAGTCTCCTACATATAGATATACTGTAGTACTACCCGGTAGTACTTGTTTTTCAGATCCTCTACATGCGTATTTGACGATCAGTGGCTTGTCGCTTTTGCCAAGATATGTGTTTGTGGAAAACAGTTTGGATTTCGAAGATGGTAATACGGATGAGAAAGAAGATATCAGTTTAAATTTTGACGAGTGGAAATTAAAAGCAGTACATCCTGCTCTGAACATTAGCATGCCAGCCTTTTTACATCTCTCGACTTTGTTCCGTGCTGCTTGATAGTGAACTACATACTATTGGCCTGGTGTGTTTGTTGTTTTAAATTCTAAGTGCCGTATGCCTTTTGAGATATTTTTATCTGTTCCTCATCGTTGGTACGTACATTGATTTTATTTTTTCAGTTTCTTTTTTCCGAACACTTGTTTAATTACGACGTACGATAAGCGGCTGTGATAGTTGTTCCTCTAGTTTGTTGGTTTTTTATGACTAGTGCGACTGAGTCGTTTGTTTTTTTAACAGCAGTGACGAGTGAATAAAGTAGATTATCCTTTTTTTACAAGCCGAGCATTAGATTTTGGCATAAGAAAATCAAATGGGTTTAAGTTTTCAGCTGAGAACACAAAACAAGTACTCGTACAGTACTTATCTGTATGCCTAACGGTCACATCAACGAATTACTGAAGTTATTGAAGCACCAAGTTAAACAACAGTACGAGCTAATAATAAATAATAAAGATAATTAGTCGTACAGATAATTAGTCTTTACAATAATTCATAATTCATCAATAATTCATAATTCGTCTTCATAATTCATTAATAATTAGTCGTACAGATAATTAGTCTTCTATCCAATCACCACAAAAACTGCAGCAACAAGGGTGCAAGAAATTTAAAAGATCAATGAAGAGCAATCAAAGGTTCCATTTCGAATCGTTTTTTCACGATGCAGATTTTCTGAGCTTGCCGGAACACGAGGAAAATCGCATTATCGGAATACACTAAAAAAAAAGATGTTTTCTACTTTAAGCAGCGCAAGTGAAAGTTTGCAATCCAACTGAAATTTTTAAGAAAGCAACAGAATAAACTAGGCAGTATGCCCCAAAAAAACTTGCTCGCTCTCGCCTTGACGATCTTTGTCCAGCAACTAATATTTAAATACCACGAAAGCCACATACCTTGGACGCTTTGAAATTCTTCATCCTTGCAAAGGCTATTCTTTCCTTTCTGTATCGCTCGAAGTATACCAAGCACAGGATCCGATAAGGCTTCGTTATTTCGGAGCTCGCCCGCAGACTAACCCAATCACAAAAGTTGCAAACGCAAATCAATTCAATTTGCAATTGTCACCAATGCACTTCCAAACAGTGCCATACTGCCAACATATTGATGTCTTATCATTACACCGTGCGCTCCGAAATGTGGCACAAGAAGGCACAACAGATATATCCATAGAGTCCATACAGCCACTTAATTAATGTTTCTCTTTAAGAAATTTTATCCTTCTTAATTCTTATAATAACAGATACTAGTTACTTGTTAACAGTTAAGTCACTTACGCTGATAACTGCGCCGTCTTCATTGAGAACCAAGTGGCCAGTCACTCCAGTCATCCGATCAATTCCCAAAATCTGCGCGCTCATGTTTTGAACAAAATATTAAATTCGGTCGCTAAACAAATACCAACGAAAAGTGTTAACGATATTACAATGTAATGAATGTATACACAAAAACAGTTTCCAAATTTAAGGACAAACAAATCGGGCTGACATACTCTCTCCAACCTGCAAGAGAATTCTGGTAAAGTACCGAGATTCCAAAATGTTTTCTGGCTACTCGTACTGATTGTTTATCCAGCTGCCGCTCCTTTCCGGGAGACTTTCTATAGAATTCTGCGTAGGATCTTATCGCTAACTATGCAGTATGCAGAGTTGCACACTGTATACAAGTACTCGTACTAGAGTAGTTAAAGCTGCGCAAGTACTTACACCAAATACAATTATGATACGAAGTACAATACTAATAAGTATTATTATCGTTATTATCCCATCCCTGTAATAAATTAATAATTGACACTTGACAGTGAATATTGCAACAAATTTACAATAAGTTGAGGTTATTACAGTTATTACAGCAACAATACGGAAGAAAGGGAATCCAGAAATGACCGATGACCACTTTTGCGTTACGATCATGGGACTCACAGCTGTTTAAATACAGGATATACGTGTGACTGTGAATTAGTGAGAACTGGTAAAACTTAAAAAGTATGCAGCGTATGTATTAATTGTACGACTCGCAAAACAAAACTAGCGTAGTGATTAATATTAATAAAGTACTGTTTCGAAGAGGAACAGTTGACGTTATCGGCCGGCACATTCGATGGCGACCTTTAAACCGGCGCGATTCAATTTGTGCTTTATGATGGGGAACAACTGACCACTTCATTCGCCTTCGGGATCTGAAAATCGAACAACGGAATTTTGCTAGTGTATCCTGTAGAATTCGTGCATGGAATAGCTCTACTGTCTACTTGTGAGCCGTGACCGGTTTGAACGAATAGTTTCGTTTAATACGTTTGTTAATAACTATTAACTGTTAACTTCAGGTTAATGCATTTATTTAGTTAACGTAAAATTTGTCAAGCAAGGATTCGAAAACGGGCTGCTGATGCTACCTACGTGAAAACTGCAAATTCATGGACACAGCCAAATTTAAGTGATGCTTCTAGTATTCATCCTACTCTAGTATTCACTACCGTAGCTACAAATGGCTATTGCAGCATGCGCTAATTAAGGACAAAACAAACACCATCGCCACAGCCAAAAACCAACCAGACAAGCAAGTGATTTCAATAAATGTAATCTGTCAGCTGCGTGTATGTTGCAAACAAATCGCCAATTAAGGTAAAGTATCGCGATCGTATGCAAGAAATGCATCTAGCTAGCTTTTTGACTTTCGTAATTCTGTATCACCACGAGTATTACTACGAGCAGTATCCGGGTCTGTGTCAACATTGTTGATGCCGGTGCTATCATCCGGATTCGTTATCCGGGAATCAAGCGAGGAAGCATCACGCAGATCCTCCATCCCTGGGCCAGGATGGTCATCCCCTTCGTAAAACCCAACTCCAGTCGCGCCAGTAAGGTCAGCATCGGATATATTGCCGGCCCACAGCGCCAGTTGTTCATCTCCGAAATCTTCGTTGTTCACATTCGTTGATTGCGGTATGTCCTTATCTTCCGTAGGCGTTCCTTCTGGATCAGGTTCAGGACTCAGTTTGCCGGATTTTATACGCAGTGACGACAGATCGGTGGATAATGCGGAAGCACTATACCGTCCATCAACAATTTATCTTAATTACTCATAATATTTCTGTTTTTATTATTTATGTTTACTTTGCGGCTACTCTCACTGGTCAATGCTGTTATGATGCGTAAGTACAGTACTTGTCCGGTGCAGTTCTTACAGCTGCTCGCAGAACAAATCCCGGTCAATTTCCTGGCTAACGCTGTTCCAGTCGATATATTGCTCCAGATCAAGCAAGTGAGCCACTTCATCAAAACAACCAATTGGATAATATCCAAAGCGACGACCTCTTTTATGTTATAACTTACAAGAAACAGCTTCGCAAGACACGTAACGAATTTCCGTGTTCTTTTTTATTACTGACATGAAGTGCAGTAGTTCTCCTTACCTTCCCGAAAATGTGCGGCCGCTATTCCTCCAGAGTTGAGTGGGTCTAAAATACTGTAAAATGTGCTGATATTTTCTGGCGATAACAAAAACGGGGTAAACTGTGAATTCGATGATGAATTAGGTGCTGGAAGGTTGCCCTCGGAAGTGCGCACTGGCTCTACTGGAGCCTATAATAATAAGATGGTTGATAGATACAGTAATTAATAAGTACTGTCAGACGCAAACATAAACTACGTATGCACATAGAAAAAGGATTAGCGAGGAGGTTAAAAAAGTTTTCGGGAGATGTTCAGTCAACCAGCTTTGGTTAATTATACCATCAGGAAACTCTTAAGCAGATTGTTTATCCTGCCGTCAGCAAATAATATAAGGGTTACTAAAGGTCAATTCAACTGGTTGTGAGTCCAGATCATTATGTCAGTACTTAAACTTACGTAATCGGAAGTCAGATGTAAGAGCGACTCCGAGAAACGGGAAACGTTATCGAATGATTGTGGCTGTGTATTTTTGTGTTTGGAAATCCTTTCTGTCTGCTCTTCACAAGAAATGTTTTGTTCAGCTGCACTACCCGATAGTCGTATAAGCCACTCGCAAATGTAGCTATTAAGATCATCTGTCAATTATAGAGCGGTTATTTTATCAAGACCGAAACGCTGCATACATTAAAGTAAGCCGAAACGATGCAAGCTACCACATATAAAATGCAACAATTAATAAAAAAACATATTCCGCGTCGCCATATATCGATACGCATTATGCAGAATACAGATATTAGTTCTTACGGTCAGCTTAACAGCTTTCTTTGCACGTATTGTACATACCTGGGCGATCAAACATGATGGACGCGGTCAGTCGTTCAAAAAGATGCATCAAATCATGACGTTTTATGTAATGATTTATTTCTTTACGTAAAGTTTCGTTCTCCATATTTGCAGTCAACATGGATCTATGTATTTTTCAGGCAAGTTCTACGTTTCAGTCTGTATCCGTAAAGAAGCAAAAATTTAATGGTGAGTTACCAATCACTTATCCATCTATATTTTATTTGGGATCAAGATTTTGTCCGTACATATAAGACAAAACGCATAAGTACACAAGTTTAATATTTAGTATTACTCAATACGATAGCAGCAGAGCCAGCTTTCCGTGCGATACTTTATATTTTTTTTAGGAAAGAAAGTCACTCATTATAGTACCGAAGAAAGCACGTAGGGCTCACCACCCTGATGCCTACATTGCTTGGAAACTGTAGATTTTTTCAGAACGAACGACCCGCCTATGAGTGCCCGTACTATCGCATTTCTGCAGCGGCATGACTGCGTAACGTTAATAAATTAGAACTTCAAAAAAGGTGAAACTAATGTTATCGAGATAAGGCAAATTCAAAACGAAAAGATAGATATTTATGGAGCAAATTGCAGAAAAGCAACACTGTGCTTGGCTTCCTATACTTATTATGTGCATTTACAAACGATCCTGAGCGGCAGTACATAGCACTTGCCGTTAATTAAATATACTACCGCGGTATAGCCTAGGTAACTGTAGCGTTCAATTACCCTGTATACGCAAACTGCCAGCGAAAACCATCCGAGACATACACTTTATTTCATAATCTTTCCGAAACGAATCCCAAAGGATCTCAAATAACAGCTTTTCTTAAGCCTTTAGACAGATGTTCCTGATGCGCAGAGTAAGGTGTGGCAACCAGAGCGTTTTCTTTCCAAAGATCGGGGGTAAGGTAACTGTACGTTTTGCTCATCGCATCGTAGGTGGCTTTGGCTGCAAAACATAACAACAAGTCAACAACTGCGTAAATACATAACGCGTAACGCGTAAATAACGCTTAAATCATAAACGCGTAAATCCAACGCATAACAACAACTGCGTAAATACTGAGTACTAAGCAAACATAGTTACTGAATCCTTAAGGTGACCATACTCCAAATAAACGAGGAAAATCAAAAAGAGAAAATAGGGCATTTATCAGTAAAAACTAACAAGCGATTTGTTCAAACATAAAAATTGACCGAACACAACATTAAGCCGAGCGTACGAAAAATCTGCAAATACAACTGAAGCCTTACCGAAGTTGCCGAGGGTTCCAGTCGAGCCGGAAGCGGATGTGTGGCAGTCTTCAATTCCAGCCATGTGCAGCAGCTTCTTGGGAACTGGCCCACTGACAATACCAGTACCACGGGGCGCGGGGATGAGACGGACTAAGACACTTCCACATCGGCCGGTAACCTGCAAAGCGGCAGCATAAAGTTTAGGATCTAAGGATAAGTACTTACAACACATCAATCCGACACCCTTCCCGTCTACTCACCTTGCAAGGTACGGTGTGGGGTTTGCCGATTTTGTTACCCCAGTAGCCGCGGCGTACGGGGACAATGGAGAGTTTAGCCAGAATAATGGCTCCGCGAATCGCGGTGGCGACTTCCTTACTGCACTTGACACCCAAACCAATGTGGCCGTCTTGATCACCGATAGCAACAAAAGCCTGCAGTGTTGGATATTCACTGTTATTTAGTAATTCTCACAGATTAGCCATCAGTAATAATATTTCAACAATATGTGCATCGTGAAAACTGCACCTTGAAGCGGGTCCTCTGCCCAGCACGCGTCTGCTTCTGTACTGGCATGATTTTCAGCACTTCATCGTGCAGTTTAGGGCCCAAAAACATATCAATAATTTCGGCCTCCTGCAATATACAAAAAATGTCTGTGAAGTCCGCATCTCTTGTCAGCATTGTCACTAGTCTCATAACCGCTATCCTATGCAGCTATGCTGGTTTGCGAAGATAAGAATTTGGAGACAAGAGAATTCGTCACGGAGACTATCTCTGTTTCAAACACCATTTTGCAAATAAACTCACTTTAATAGGGAGCGCATGGTAGTAGATTTCCTCCAGTGATTTGATCTTTCCATCTTTCACCAGACGGCCCAGTTTGGTAACGGGAACCCAATCTTTCTCCTCCTTAGCTCCACGTCGGCCACGCCGTCCTCCGCGACGACCACCGCGGTCCCCTCGGTCTCCTCGGCCTCCACGATCTTCACGACCGCCGCCACGTCCACCAAATCCGCCTCGAAATCCACCACGATCAGCCATTATGACTTAATGCAAACAATTAAATTTTACTGCTGAAATCCACGGGAACGGCTGCTTCTTAAGAACCGGTAAGATCTCGACTGCAAAACTGAAGCGTGCTATTCGGAACACGCTGATGCACTGCTCAAGACATGTGCATACAGGGAAAATATCAGAACAGCGTTAACGCTATACGCTTTAAAAGGCAGTACGGGTTTACACCATTTGCGCCATTAAACCCTTGAGTGCTAGGTGCTAACGCGTGGCGCAGCCGCTTATCCATCGACCACGCTCGTTCTAATGCCTTGCCTTGTCGGCTTGTCGCGAGTTATCGTTCTGGTTTCTTTAAATTCAAAAATTTGATGTTATAATTATATTATTACAAGCCCAGCACCGATGAATACTGGCCGATGACTATTAAAAACTAAGTAAGTAATTCTAAGGATGTGTTGCTTTGCGGTCGCTTACAGACTGTCATAATATTTAATAAACCCGTACGTATGTTTAGTAATATTATGATACACTTTACATAAGTTAATCGAAACACGGACTGTCTACTTGTACATACAGTAAGTACATAACTTGCAATATGATCACTCACTAACGTGATGATGACTAACGTGTTAAGTTAAGTACATGAATTTTTACTTTGTATTGTACTCGTACTTATTGTTAAGTAGCAGCTCAGATATTTCTGCTGTTTTCGGTCAAATTGTGTTAGAACAGTGTGCATTTCTTATCGCGTCCATGGTAACAAGCTTATGATTGACCACTGGACCTAGACAAATGATTTTGGCAAAAAGTCAACAATCTTGGATCCACCGCTACACCTAGAGAATTTTGATGTACTTTAAAGCAACAAAATTGGTGAAGTAGAAGCCGAGATCCTTTGCCTCAAAGGATAGGGGCCGAAGTCCTGGCACATATAATCAGTATTCATATAACCAGTTTACGGGATCTACATCCGTACGTATTGTCGCAGCGTACTTTAGTTTCGAAGGTTTCGAAATTTTTTTGTTAATGAAATATGCGAATCTTCTGCATTCAGAAAGTTTTTTAAGCGTAAGAATTTAAGACGCCTAAGAAACCTAAGCAACCTGAAAAAACATAAGAAAACCTAAGAAAACTCAAGAGATCTAAGAAACATGAGAAACCAAAGAGTAATAAAAAATTAAAAAAACCTAAGAAGCCTAAGAACCCTAAGAGACCTAAGAAACATGAGAAACCAAAGAGTATTAAAAAATTAAAAAAACCTAAGAAGCCTAAGAACCCTAAGAGAGCTAAGAAACAAAGCAAAAAAACAGATTGCGCTAGTCGCCAGCTTAATTACTATTATTATTTTGCCCTGGTTTTACGATTTTTTATTTTGTTTGCCAAAGCGATGCCGAAGGCCGCGGACTGCCTCTGTCGCTGCGACAGTACAAATGAATAGCCCACGACCGTCTATGGGGGCCCATGGCAACAATTCCTTTTTGGGGGCCTCTGCTTACCCGTTGGGGCGCATCGATTAAGCAATAGCGTAACATTACCGGCGTCGTTGCGACGATTCTAACGCACTTTTCTGCGTGAAAATCGGGCCAGCCGTTCGGCCAATCATTCGGAACAAAGCATACTCGTGTATAAGATGTTACGGATGTAGATAACAAGATGAGCACGGATGAATATTGGCTTACGACTGGGCAAATAAATTAGTTTAAAATTCATACGTTGAAGCGTTTTCGAGAAAGCAGTAACAATTATTTTTTTTGTTTGAAAACAGTTGGTTTTTGTATAAGAAAACAGATTTTGTTCAGTTTATCGGATTTAACAAATGACAGGGAATGCTTTGCGGTCTGCGGTTGTATCAGCTAAATTTTTCCTTTTCTTATCGTTTGGCTTAGTGATTAGCCAACCTGTGGACGCTTGCTGTCATTGTCGGTTATTACTTTAGCAAACGGGGTCTATCAGTCCAGTATCTACTAATATTCAGTTCTTAGATTGATGACCTTTGTTGATAGAGTTTGTGTCGTTTTGTGGCTCGGCCGCTGTTTTTCTGTTTATTCTGCTAAACTCGCGAAACTGTAATAGCAACTGTAGCCAACGAAGTGTAGCCAACGAAGTGTCGTTCAGACAGCCCACGGAACATAGGAAACGCAGAGGCGCAGCCAAAGCTGTTTCATGTTTTAGCTGATTGAGTAAGTACAGTGTAATGTGATCGTGGTAACAGACTAGCCCATGTTAGCCCTATGGCCTCCATGGTAACAACTAACAAGCTTTCGAGTGACCACTGGGCTTGAGGTTTTGCATATAGCAAACAATGATTAGTCTTAGATCACCCGCCAGACCGAGCGGTTTCCAGAACATTTTAAAGCGAGAAAATTGGATGAGTGGGAGCTGAGATCATAGCGAACAAAGAGGAGAGGCAGAAAACCTGCAAGAGATGTATAGTATTCATATAACAAGATGAGCACGGATGAATATTGGCTAACGACTATTTAAAATTACGTCGCGTCTGCATGTGTTGGATTGTGGTGCAAAGTCAGAATGGCAAAGCCAGACAGCTACTTATTCAGGATGGTTGCCTGCGGTGAGAATCGTGGAGTATTGACCTTTTGCCCCTAAAGTTTTTTGGTTCATGGCTCAGCTGCTAAGTTTCTGCTTATTCTACTGAATTCTATTGAATCTGAGAAGCTACTGTAGTGGTTTATCAGTGGGCGAGGTGATTTGTAAAGTGTTTACTCAGCCAGGGGAGCACAAGAAACGCAGAGGCGAAGCCAAAAATTTTTCTTGTTCAGATTTATCATTCCCGTGGCAACAGAGCTGCCCATCTTAGCCCTATGGCATCCATGGTAACAAGCTTTTCAGTGACCACTGGGCCTACCGCGATCGCGATGGCGAAAGGTCAAGGGTCTAAGAACACTCCCCGCACTGGGAGGATTCTTGTGCAATTTGAAGCAGAAAAATCGAGTGAATAGAAGCAGAGATCATGCGTTACAATCAGGAGAGGCCGAAGGTCTGCAAGAGATGTTTAGTATTCATATAACCAGTTTACGGGATCTACATCCGTACATGACTTTTGTGCCGCTTCTTAGTTTCGAACTTTCGCCCTACCTTAATTCCGGCCGCTCAAGAAAACTGAAAGTATAACAAATCTGAGGAAACCTAAGTAACATAAGAAAATTTTAAGAATTCTCAGAAACATAAGAAACCTACGAGAACTAAGAAGCCCAAGAAAACAAAGAAACCTAACAAACCTAAGAAACCTAAGAAACCTAAGAAACCTAAGAAACCTAAGAAACCTAAGAAACCTAAGAAATCTAAGAATCCGAAGACATCTAAGAAAGCTTAGTTAACAGAACCTGAGATGATTAGGTATTTTGAAACGCCAGGTTCATAATGGTATTTTGTTGCGCGTTTACAATTTTTGCATGAATTGTTAGCGAAGCGAGGCCGAAAGGCGCGATTTGTCTTTGTCGCTCTGCGTTAGCTCATGTATGTCTATGGAGGCCCATAGCAACAAGTCGTTTTTTTGGGGGCTGTCTTGCCCTCTTGAGGCGCACAATATTCGCAGTGTTCTTATGTCACTCGCGACGTTGCGACGATTCCGGCGCACTTTACCGCGTCAAAATCGGACCATCCGTTCGCCCGATCATCGTGGTCGTCTGCTTAGCATGTATAAGAGGTTACGGATGTAGATAACAAGCTGAGCACGGATGAATATTGGCTTACGACTGGGTAAATAATCAGTTTAAAATTCAAAGGTTGCAGTGTATTCGAGGAAGCAACAGCAGTCAATATTTTGTTTGAAGACAATTGGTTTTTGATAAAGACAACAGATCTTGTTCAGTTTATCAGATTTAACGGATGACAGGAATGCTCTGCAGTCAACTTGCAGCTGCATCAGCTAAAATTTTTTCCTTTTTTGTCAGTGATTTGCCCTTTTTCGTTAGCTAATACATTATCGGTTAGGTTAGCATTATCGGTTAGGTTAGCAATTTTCACTTCTTTCTTTTGAGTCAGAACATCTAAAGCCTAGCTTTTGGAGTACTGATCTTTTGCCCTAAAGTTTGATTGGTTTGTCGCTCGGCTGCTGATTTTACGCTTGTTCTGCTAAACTATCCAAATTCCAATAAGCTACTGTGGACAGTGAAGTGTCCGAAGTGATTCGTTCACTAAGCCCACAAGGTTTTCTTTATTCAAATTTAATGCCCGTGGCACCAGACCAGACTATGTTAGGCCTATGGCATCCATGGCAACAAGCTTTTGAGTGACCACTGGGTTAGGGGTTCTGAATTCAGCAAAAAACCACTGGTCTTAGATCACCCGCCACACTGAGACGTTTTCAAAACATTTTGAAGCATGAAGATCGGATGAGCAGAAGCGGAGATTACCGCGGTCTAACAGGAGAGGCCGAAGACCTGCTAGAGATGTTTAGTATTCATATAACAAGCTGAGCACGGATGAATATTGGCTTACGACTGGGTAAATGAATCAGTTTAAAATTCATAGGTTGCAGTGTATTCGAGGAAGCAATAGCAGTTAGTATTTTGTTTGAAGCAGTTTCGTGCACAGCAGCTAATAGTCTCCTCAGAAGCTTGCAAATGAACTGAAGACGAGCTTGATCATTTGTTTGGTCCGATTTTGGACCATGAGAAACGCAAAGGCGAAGCCAAAGCTGTTTCTTGTTTGAGTACAGTATAATTGTGACCGTGGTAACAGACCAGCCCATGTTAGACCTATGGCATCCATGGTAACAAGCTTTTGAGTGACCACTGGGATTGCGGTTCTGAATTCAACAAACAACGACTGGTCTTAGATCACCCGCCAGACTGGGAGGTTTTCAAAACATTTTGAAGCAGGAAGATCGGATGAGCAGAAGCGGAGATTACCGCGGTCTAACAGGAGAGGCCAAAGACCTGCTAGAGATGTTTAGTATTCATATAACTATATCTATATTAGTTCTTTTCACTCTTTGAAAATACTTACTTACGTCTTGCCTACTAGAGTAAAATGGTAGTAAATGGCAAGTAATTACTGCATGCACTACTATCAAAATTATTGCAAGTATTCCGCGTGTGTCGGACAGGTGTTCCGTGTGCAGTAGAATTAAATTAGATAGTTGTAACAGAAGTAATTAAAGAACAGAATCATCCAGGAGATTTTATTTCATAGGTTTCAACTCCGTACCAACGCCTAAACGCCGCTGCTAATTCAAAATCTTCCACGTGCAATAAGGCGCATACACGAACCCGATAGTTAGTACGGGTAATAGTCCCGCAAATTACAGAATCTACATAATCTACACAAACGCCTGATAAAAACAATTAAAACGACATTAAATTACCAACGCATTAAAAAATCACATATCTTCGGGTGAATAAGAAGAAGTAATCCATAAAGCACAATTAAGAAGCTAAAACCACTGCAACTATAGAGCATGGTATACAAACTATCACCGCAATTAACGGGGCACTTTTAAAGAAATGACCGCTCTACGACATCTCCAAAACTTCGATCAAACCTTGGCTGTTCGCAGCGACCAAAATATTGGAGTCCTAGAAACAGCAAAAAATGTCAAATTTTTTCTTACTTTTATTTTCTAAGACTATGTGGCACTCTACTGTTTAAACACAGTCAATACCTTCTTCCATGCAACAGCACTCAAAAATTCCCCTCCATCCGTTTTCATCAGTGTTCGAGCGAGAGATTCACGTGGTGGTTCAAATTTATACTGAACAGCAGGTTTTGGCATCGCACGATGGTAAATGCAAAGAGAGTTATTTTCGCTTCCTGAAAGAGAATGATTCCATCACCATTATTGATCAATTTCGAATTGCTGCGCAAATGCAATTTTTTACTCAATACCAGTATCATTAGTACTTCCTAAAGTAGGTAAGCAGCCTATCCAATGCTAACCTGTAGCAATGTAATTTCCGGAACAGTCAAGACCAACAAAATTCTTTTCATTATGATGACCCGTAAAAGTTTTCAACGTAGCAGGTCCTCCAGCAGCCTTCAAATCCCACAGGCGCAGCGTGCTATCGGTAGATGCAGAAACCAATTCCCACTCGGCCATAAATTTCACGTAAGCAACGGCTTTCTTGTGGCTCTTGAGAACAGCGTAGGCATAGCGTGTGTTCCGCAAATCATATACATGGATCGAATGGTCTAAAATCAAACAAATATTTAGTAAGCAAAAACAGGCAACTCATTTGAAGTGAAGAAATTATACCTGCAGACCCATACGCCAAAATGTTGCGATTCAACGGGCTGAACTGAACACAGCAAACGTTGGCTTTAGCGTCCAGGCTATTGATAGAATGTTGGCTGTCCGTTGACCACACAAACACCTTCATGTCGTCTGAACCCGACGCCAACACTTTCGGATCTTGGTGATTGAAATCGACCGACCAAGCGCGCTTCTGATGTTCCTAAATTTGAAATTAAAAAATACGACACAAACCTAACAAACGGATAAATTGCTCTGTTCAAAATTCTGGCTTCCGCTTCTTGTGTTTCCAACTCGGATGGATAATTATAAGGTAAAAGATTTAGTAAATACAGTTACGAGCAACCGAAGATGATTGTTTCAAAACGCACCTGAAATGTGTTGCATTTTTTCCCAGAAAGTGCGTCCCAGACGGTAACACCGCCATCGTAGTCCGCACAAGCAATGTGGTTGCGCATGAAATCATTCCACACGACAGAGCTTATCTTTGCCGACGAGTTCATTTCTGTCAGGGGAAAGTGAAGGTGCATTCCATCCGCCACTACAGAGTTGTAATCGTATATCTTGATCCGTTTACTAACTCCAGCCACCGCGAACAGATCATAGTCCTTGTCAAACTCAACACTCGAGACAATCGTCGATGTGCCTACAGCGTCCGCAAAAGCAAATGCAGCCAGGCAGCGAATCGAGTTAGCGTTTGTAAATTCATGAAGATTCTTCTCATACGAGTCCAAGCCTGCATGTGAATAACCAGCTGTCAATAAAATTTCAATATCGCATAATATTTTTAAAATGGCTCGCCAAGTCTAAAACTCACCATTCTTTTCCCGAGTTTCCACATACGTATCACAGAGAGCGGGAAGGTGAATGTCCACTTTTGTCTTGCGTTCTTTCAGTGCCGAACTCGAAGCAGCCTTGGAGAAAAGCGGACTCAATGGAACTGGCGAATGCTGGGTGGGAGTTCCCAAGTCGATCAGTTGTGCAGAAGGGAAAACCTCATCAGGAACCGTTTGTGGATTAGGAGTATGAGGATTTGGAGTCTCAGAAATTAAAGAAACCGACTGCAACTGTTGGTCACCGATCATCGTCAGTTCCTCGCCAACCGCCTTTTGATCACATTCAATCATTGATAACTGCTTCTGAACTTCAGTCAATTCCTGCAAGAAATACACGTAAACACTGTGACTTGCGCTGATAAGAATTTTACTGCTGGTCACATGTGCAACCCATTTAAACACAGCATGAGTCTTACAGCGGCTTTCATCGCATGCAGTTTCTCCAAAGTATCCTTGAGAAGCAATTTACGAAAAATGGTACTGCTCTGAAATGTAAAACGGACTGTAATGCAATCAGAACAAAGCAGATCTCAGTGACTAATACCGTTATCAGATCATTTTTGCGGCGGTTCAGGGACTGTATCACACAATCAATTTGCTCCACTGTGGCCTGCCGATCAACCACCACAATCGGAGATCCGTGGCCTTCACCCACAAATTCAGTAATCGATCGCGGTCGCTAATCCGAGAAAAGATATAAATAAATTTAATTTCGGAACGCACGATTACATGGCGGCATGCATGGTGAGGCCGTGCTATGATAGCTGGCGTCAACACCAATTACGTACGCTACGGGTATGAGAAATGTTATGCAGGAGGGCCTCACCTTCCTCGAAGGACTAACCGACGGAATAGTCATGCCAGTCTTCTTTTCAATCAACATTTTCCACCGTGTCCAGCGAGTCACCAAAGAATCCACTAAATAAGTAATATGTACCGGTAAATACCACGGCAAGTTGGTGCAAAATTTCGAAATTTTTACGTGCTTCAGACATTACGTAAGCGGTATCACTGTAGTCACTCATATAGCTTTTGTTTGGTTTGCAACACAGACATACCATGACGATTACTGTAAGCCTGGTTAATGTCTGCCATTTCGGAAGCACAAAGGGGGCACTTCTTGCTGATATGGCACACCTTGGCAAGGCAATCATAACTGAAGAAACATCAACATAACATTACAGTACCGTTCTTCCAAGAGTACTTATTTTAACCAGTTTATTGAATTCAAAAGTGCACAAAAAAGAATCTGGAGTTCTAGGTTACGAAACATTTCGAAGTTCTAAGAGGTCTAACAATTACCAACCTTTCCCCGTCACTTATGGAGCTTAAGTTCTATGTACACACCAGTATTTACAACAGTGAACAAAATGATAAGTAAACAGTTTACTGTAAACTGAAAAATATGCTACAGATTTAAATAAAGGAACTAGTTACTACACCATAACCATTCTGATCGTCCAGGGTCACCCTTTTCGTTTTTCTGTTTGTTTTCTTCTATCATAAGCGTAGAAATTTAACCCATACAGACAAAATATTAAATCGAATATGACTGAACAACAATCTTTTTTATATCTACGGTTTACCACGCGAGAAGCACAAATTGATGAATATCATACCAGAAGGTGTGTCCACAGCGAGCGAGGTATGGCATCGTGAAAATTTCTCGGCAAACCGGACTACAGAAAATAGTCTCTTTGTGAGTTAGGACAAATTCAATAAAAACAAGAAATGTCATCACAAGTCCATAGCAGCTCTGCCTCTTCTTACCAAGTGAGATCCTCTTCATCACACGGGCTGGTTTCTGCACAAATCTCGCCCAGCACACGTCGGAGAGAGTCCCTTTCCTTGCCTTCCAAATTTCCATCCAGAAACGTTGAATCCAAAGAGTTAGCGGAGGTGGAGGCCAAAGACCCGGAAGACGTGAACAGAACGGATGTGGTTTCATTATCTAACCCTTCGATCTTCTTCGTTGGATCGTCAATCAGTTCTTCACGATCGTCTAACAGAACCGCATGTGCACCTGGTAGTGGAGTCAGACGGCGCTTTTTACGAGGACTATCCGTGGAAATATTTTTAGACATGGTAACTGAATAAGCAACTAAGCAATCATCCGAAAGACAACAAACTATAAAGGTTCAAATTAAATTTAATACCCTCTGCCCTTAAGTATGCTTTCAGCTGAAAACTGAAAAGGCAGGAAAGTTCATTGCGAAAACAGTACTTCGCACGCTACACTGAAACATGCGTGGATATCACTGATGAGCGTAATACTGCGTCTACTCTAGGTGTCAACAGTCACAACAGGATAATGTAACCTGAAGATAAAATTATGAATCAGCAGTAAAATTATTTAATAAAAATGATAAAACCTAGATTGAAGGAAAAGAGTATTAAAACATCATTTTCAAAATTCTAAAAGTAAAAACTGTCATCACAAAGCCACTTACAGACGAAAAATTAACTAAACTTGCTGCATGCCGTCAGTTTCGAATTTTCATGGTTCAATGACACAACAAGCCAAACATGCACTGTTGCGCGCCCGTTGCGCAGCGTGTATTTGCGCGCGGTTGCTCATTGTGATTTAAGTGCAGTCAAAACCTAACGACGAATCGTCGACGATTGAGGAAATTTCGATTTCTTTCCTTTTTCTGCAGCGCAGGATTAGGTCAAGAAAAAAACTTAAACGAAAAACTTAAATGGAAAATATAAATTAAAAACTTAAACAGCCTATAACTTTTTACCTTGGCAATGGCCAGTTCAAATGACAGTAACGCCCTGCGTTGGTAATAAACCTGGTATACACTTGTTTTTTTTCGACCCGGCTTGAAGTTCCCTTGGGGTTGTCTGCTCTTGTGCCGTTATAATAATAATAATACTGATAATAATAACTACAACGATAAAAAATTTCAACACTGAAAATATACCCTTTAAAAGACTTTAATAATCAGTTTAGCGTCACAATAGACCGGTACGCCAAAGTTTAAGTCGCCAATGTACGGCAAAATACTGTATGATTTGAACATTCGCTTGACAATGAGAAATTGCTGATCATCTCAAAACTGTCAGAATATAAATATAAACAGGATTGTTTCGAAAGAATTAGCCGAATAAAGCAATCGCAGAGTATGGCTGTGTTACTGGACCGAATGAAATGACCTAAAATGACTTCCTAATAGTCTAATACGTTCCTAACCTTCCTATAGATAGTAGACAAGAGTGGTACGTAGTAGAATGCTACTCTAGAATTACTAGTACACCGTTACTCACAGTCTCACAGACCACAGTCACCGTAATAGGCGTTTAATAACATTACATTTGAAATGGCGGGCTTATCGGTTGCTCACCCGAGAGTGGGTGGCTGCAGTGTCTCCACCATGATCTGTGCTACTTCGCAAAAATTCAAAGTTTTTGCTAAAAAGACTTTCAGGCCCTTTCTCCAGCAGCACTTGCAAGTTGCAATTTCAAGCGTTAAACCTATGTTACTATGTACCTAATCTTTATTATTCTTTCTACTGAGATTTCATCTCAAATCTTGGAAAGTTTTATTTTGTAAAACTCAGGCAACCAACAAAAGTGTTTTTACGAGTTTTTGAATTCAGCCATAGAAAGTGTAGTTCGTAGAAGTCAGAACTGCGCTCACCTGTTGGCTGTGCAAGGGCACGTTGTGAACTTGTCATTGTCGTATCGTTATTCACGGTTATGGTTGAAAATGTATTCGCATCGCATGGAGTTGTGATTATGGATTTCCTGGTCTCTTACCAGTGCGAAAGAATATATTATGGAAGCCTTTTCTGTCCAGATTCTGTTGTTTGAACGCATGTAACTTGGAAGACTATTTACTCGGAGACCGAAGCATCGTCAGTTGGACATAATGGCAATGAAGGCACCAGCTGAAAATTACATTCCCGATGAAGTTAGAGATCCCCGTACAAATATCGTGTACAAAAAGGGGAAGTTTATGGGAAAAGTAAGTTCCGATAATATTTTGCATTGATACAGTCTAATACTTATTCCGGTTTTGTTGTTTTGCCATAAGCGCACTGCAGCCGACTGCAATTTAACACCCACTGCACCATTTTGACTGTGTTCTTATAGGGTGGCTTTGCGCGATGCTATGAATTGCTGGATACCAAACAGAAGACAGTATGGGCTGGGAAAATTGTGCCGAAATCGTTGCTTCAGAAACCTCATCACCGGGAAAAGGTATAAAATTTGCTCCGTGCTGTTCGTGTACAGTGCTCATGCTGATTTTGCGATCAGTTCTCTGAGTTCTGTTGCAGATTTTGCAGTGTGTTGTTGCAATTTTGCAATGCACTAGAGACTTGAATTGTTGGTACACGATACGGTAAAGTTATAGTAGTAGAATCGAATATTTGGTAGAGAAATATTTGTGTTTTAACTTTTACGTATTTAAGGGTGTGTTTGGATGTGATATTCGAGACTTACTTTATAGATGTCACTGGAGATCCAGATTCACAGAGAAGTCCACCATCAACACATCGTCGGTTTCCATACATATTTCGAGGATAGCGATAATATTTACGTTCTGCTGGAGCTTTGTCGCAATCGCGTACGGTTGCAATGTGGATTTGATTTACGTGCTTTATAAAGTACGTTCGTAATTAGCCTCTACGTAATATTTTGCAGTCTCTGATGGAACTGCAGAAACGGCGGAAGGCTATTCAGGATCAGGAAGCACGATACTTTCTTAAACAAATCGTGGAAGCATGTATATACCTACATGGTCGTAACATTATTCACCGCGATCTAAAACTCAGCAATGTGTTTCTCAACGATAAGATGGAGGTGAAGCTGGGTGATTTTGGATTGGCTACGAAAATCGAATTCAATGGACAGAAAAAGAAGTAGGCAAAACGTTCTGTAGTAAAGTTTTCGAGTATAAATAACCGGTAGTGTCGTCTTGTTGAAGGACTCTATGTGGAACGCCTAATTATCTTGCTCCGGAAATTTTGCTCAAAAAAGGACACAGTTTTGAAGTTGACACCTGGAGTCTGGGCTGTATTTTGTAAATCGGAAGGGCAACATTAGCGGCAAATAACGGCCGAGTAACTATCGTTTTTTGCAGGTATACTCTTCTCGTGGGTCATCCTCCTTTCGAAACATCGAAGCTGAACGATACGTATCAGCGTATAAAAAACAACGATTACAATCTCCCTGCTCGTTTAACGAATTCAGCAAAAAGTTTGATCACGATGATGTTGAACCCAGACCCCCACCTACGGCCCACCATGAAAAAGATTTTGACGCACGAATTTTTTACAAGTGGTAAGTTTTCAACTTTCTATTGCTGCACTCGTTTATTAGTTTTTGTTATTATAATAGGCTTTGTTCCGGCTCAGTTACCTGTGTCTTGCCTCACTATGGCCCCCCGAAATCTTGGAGAATCCACTCGGAAACCGTTAATCGAAGTTAATGTACCAAACACCAACCAAGCTGCCCGAGACGAATTACCACCTGAAGGTTTGCCTACCTGTTGCTAGCGTCGGGTTTTGCTGGTTAATTGTCATGTGGATATTGGAGATTTAAGAGTATTCATTGTAGAAATCATGTATATCGCAAAGCCCTTAGCCAGTTTTGATTGACACTACAGGATCGAATCGAAGCCTGTTACAGTTTTATTTAGTATAGTGTTGCTATTCTCATTTCAGCTGTTCCCGTTGACCATTGGATGTCTGATCTGCATCAGCAGCTGAGCGACTTGATTGCATCGTTTGGGGAATCAAAGACTACACAAAATAATGGTTGGTCGCAGGTTACAACTTAGACAAACAATAATAAAATTACTGTACAGTAATAAATCTTTTGCAGACCATGCGGAAGATCCTAACCAAAGTCCTATGGTCTGGATATCAAAATGGGTTGATTACTCAGACAAATACGGCCTTGGGTATCAGCTGAATGATGGTAGTTTTGGTGTTCTCTTCAACGATTCAACAAAAATTCTCTTGTGGAACGACCAGCAGTAAGTGAGATTGTGTTTATTGTTGTGGACTTTGGTAGTTATTTCGTGATATGTTATATGCATGTACGCAGTGACCTTTGATGAGGTCGCTGTGCGGTGTGTGAATGCGATTATGTGGTATTTTGGTAGCTTTTATAGGTGCTGAGTACGATGACTGGCCATATCGTCGTATGTATTGTGTTTTAAAGGGTTGTGATAAGTATTTAATATTATATTTCTTTGCAGGTATGTGCAGTACATCGATCGCGATCAGGTGGAGCACTACTGTTCCGTGAAAGATTATCCGGAATCTATGCAGAAAAAGATGACTTTACTGCAGTACTTTCGAAATTATATGCACGAAAACCTCATGAAGGTGATTTCTGCGTTCATTTTTTATACTTATAAGATCGAGTAGATAAGTACGAGTACATGTAATAAAAGATTTACTGAGAACATTGGCTGTAACTTAGTAGTGACAAGGTATAAAATTTTGCATGTCTCATTAGACGGGAGAAAACCTGAGCCCTCGAGAAATGCTTGCACTGCAACGACTTCCATGGATGCGCAGCTGGTTCCGTTCGCATTCGGCTATTAACATGCATTTGACGAATGGAACTGTCCAAGTGAGTCGCTTCTGTTCTCGAAATAAGATTGTTTTAGGCTTTGCTAATTGCTAGAGGTGAATTTTCTTATTGTTAGATTAACTTCTTCAAAGACCACATGAAAATGATACTGTGCCCTTTGATGCACGCCGTAACGGTTATTTACCCCGACAAATCAGCCCGTACTTTCCGCATGTCCCTCTTTGCTGAAATGGGTTGTACGAAAGAGCTACAGGAACGCTTGACTTATGCCAGGATGATCTGCGAAAAGATGCTCCAGTGCAAAAGCGCCGGTTCGGGGAAGTTAAGGATGACTGGAAATGGAGAAGGAAAAGACAGGGCAGCATCGTCTGGGATGTCGGTCGCCGAATCCACTAAGTAAGGTATTTGGACGGAACTGACTTTTTTGGAAATTTTTGTTTAATAAAAATATGAGTTGCGTCGTATGTTGCTCACTTTTAATAGATTGTCGGCATTTGTGTACTGCAGAATATTTTACTGTGGCTGAATTGATTGCATTTGATGTTGCATTTCATTGTTTCTTAATAGCTTGTTTAATTTACCCTGTGCTTAACGAGGTGGATGAGCAGTGTGCTGACTGAACAAACGCTTATTTGAGAATATTATTATCGGAGTTCGATCGAAGCAGTCTGAACTCTGAGATGTCCAATTTATTCTGTTAATGCTACATGAAACAGTTCAAACGAAGAATTAATTCCGCAATGGTATTGCTCCGCTACGTATCCATGGATCGGTCCGCAGTTGGGAGGTTGTTGGGCGCAGCTTCCAGTCACAAGTCAACATATTTTCAATGACTGCAAAACGTTGTCAATGGAATGACACGAAAGTGCTGGATTTCGGCCATCTTCGTTTTAAAAATTTTATTAAGCTTAAAAAACACCTATGGCGTCTATGCGCTCTTGCCAGCACAGGCAGGCTTAATACTTTATACTGTACAATAAACGATAATGATGTGCAAATAGAGTAGGAAAATATAAGGTGTTTAATATGTAACAGTTTTTCGAAATCTGATATTTAACAGTTTTCGAAATTTGTTTGTTTTCGGAGTTTCAACAAGAGATTAATTAATAGAGCGCAGCTAAAACATTATACAGTGTTTTTTGAAGCAACTTTTAGATTTCATATAATTGTAGAACTGCTACAAAGCGCAAAATTTTAAAGTGCTATGATTATGTCGAGGGTTCTAATCCATTTCAAAACCGAAACAAATGACGCACTACGTGCAACCCTTTCGTACGATATACTTATCGTTAATATTATTAATATGCATATTGCATACAAGCATGTATACATACATGATACATATAAGCTGAAATTATGTCTAAACACAAAGATTTACAATCGTTTTTTGTAAATATTCATAAAAATGGGAGTAATTTCCTTTTAAGTATGATAAATCTGAATACCCTAATTGTTATGGTGATGAGCGATAAACTAGTCAAGAAAAGATATGGTGAAATTTCGTTCTGCAGAATCGTTCGTGTGGCCCGTGGTCAGCCTACTGTGGAGTGATGCGAGGTCATGCACCCAAATTTTAAAGTTTAAAAACTAATCTTGAGTTGGAAATTTGAATGAACTTAAAAATATACCTTATTACCAATATTATACAGAATTCAAAAATTTCTCATAAAATATAAAATAAATACAGTTAACACTTACTCCTCTTTGCAGCAGATGAGTGATTTCTTGGATTTCTCCAAACGTACACGCGATTTCGTTGGTTATATAGTAAAACGGACTGTTCCACTGTCTCATCAAATGCCATTATCCCGTTAACGAAAACAAAAAACACGCATCCCAGTGCCCAAACATCCACAGCTTGGGGGCTATATGGAACTGCCCGAATTAGCTCTGGGGCAGCATAAGCTATCAAAAACCCGAAATGTAGTGCTAGTGCAGCATCTTTCGTTGGCTTATGAAACGGTCTACTTCTGACTTCAGATATAATTATCATATCGTATCTATATTGTATACCACGTGTAGAAATCACAGAGCCAGTGTGCTTATGCGTATTGCCCACCTTTTGAACCACAAAATGTTGTGCTCAATCTGGCAGCATCATCCGTTGAAAATCCGAAATCGGTCAGTTTTAACACACTCCGTGTGTCATCCATCAAAATATTTTCCAATTTAATATCCCTGTGAGCTGCACCCAGAGCGTGAATGTACTCGATAGCATTGACCAACTGCCAAGCCCAGCAAACTACTTGCTGTTTTTCTGGCAAGCTTTTCAAGTTTTGTACATACGTTAAGAGATCTCCACCATTCATATATTCCAGAACCATATAGACTTTTCTCGGAGTGACGGTATAGTAATAAAACTGTGTAATTCCAGGATGAGTTAATTTTGACCACACTGCCAACTCTCGATCGAGGAAATTCTCGATAAACCGACTCGTGACCTTTTCTTTGTCGATGATTTTAACCGCAAATTTCGATAGACTTTCTGGTTTGCCGGAAAATAAATCCACCCCGAGTCTGACTTTAGCGTAGACACCCTCACCAATTTTTTCCCTTACATCAATACCGAAGGAGCCTAAGATGCGCTGATCATAGGTCAACTCGATGCCCTTATGAGCAGGTATTATGGAGCGCACGTTATCGCTGACTTTAACAGCCCTTGGCATGGTGCTCATATCCCTGGCTGACATTTGATTTTTTTCGTTTTCGTTTCCAGCTGACGGATGATTCGTCCCAGGTGATCCCGTTGCAGCGCGATCGAGTGACGAGAAAGGTGACAAACGGCCATTGGCCGTATTTGTATGTGGGCCAAGACATTTAGCATTTGCCACTACGTTTTTCACCAACGCTGGCTGGGTTTTTGTTGTACGCGTAGCTGGCAGTCCCGGTGTGGTGGCACGAATGGCTGGCTGTGAGGTTTTACCGGGTAATGGAGAGTTTTGTTTTGGATGTGGACTGGACTGAGGGGAGGCGGCCAACAGCGGAGGATCCTTGTCGCGATTAGGTTGTAGCGATGAGAGCCATGCTGGTTTAACTTTGAGCGGCAACTGGGGCATCGCAGGCTCATCCAGTCAGCTCAGCGGACGATGTAGTTAGGAGTATATAAATGATGCAGTTTGTTGGCTGTTGGGAATACGTGATGGAGAAATAATAAACAAATACGCTCAAAGGAATGGAAAATACGACATGAGCGCTGATGGCAGGAAGCCTCCAAAGGTCTCGGCGACCACATTGTCTTAGCGGTGCAATGCTCATCACCACGACGACAATACGTGTTACGTACTCGTATGCAATGCATAGCAGCTGCCCAGCCTATCATTATGATTGTAGTTATCTGGGATGACACAAAACCCCAACAAGCTACGGACCATCAGTACCAACAATCAAAGTTACTCCACAGTTTTGTTATAATTTAATAAGATGGTTTAATGCTACAAAAGATGCTGCGGAGATGAATCAGATGACCAACAAAACTAATAAAATTACTGTATTAACTATTAATATTAATCCGACATCTGCGATCTTTCTAATATGTGTTGCTGCTCTCGACAGCGCCCCCGAGGCGTTTACGCACTGCCAGTAAGCGCTTCTGTCACTTTCGTCATTCAAGTGTACTCATTGTACACGGGATATGTAAAAATAACAATTAACAATATCTGCATTAACTTTGTTTGAAAGTAATTGCTGGTGGCGCAGGCGCTTAACTTTTGAGCAATAAAAATTTTTGAATAATCTGCATCGTGAGTCCTAAAAATTACAGTGATTGCGCTTACTTCCTGCAAGTAAACCCGCAATGAACCGTTTCGTGCTATTGCGTCTTAGGATCTTCGCACGGCAGGTTTCCGTCCAAGGTTTGTTGCGATATTCCATTTACGATTAATGTGGGCATTCCACGCAGTACAGGTATGCGCTGTCAGTACTCGTAATATTTTTTCTGTTACAGGAAATTCAGCGTGTCCTTCGTGCGTTCAGCTTCGTGCTTCTGGGTTTCGTGAGCAGGCATGTTTGTTGTCCACGAGTGCTACGATTGCGCAGCAGAAGCTGTCTCCCCATGCGGCTCCTTCCGGAGGCTCCGCTGCATCCCCGGCAACGCCACCGTTGAAATCCGCGCACAATGATCATAAGGAAATGGATGGCCTCGTACGTGATCTGAAAGCCAAAGCCTCTGTAGGAAAATTGTTCTACGAAACTGAAAACGAGGGAGTCCGACAGGCTCTGTTGCGCTTGCCTGTGTATAAGGAATACTTCAGTTCGCTCCCGATGAAAATCGGAACGCGTCCACTATCGTTATTTGCTTCCAGGGAGCTCATGCGCGCTGCCGGGACGATGAAAGTGCGTGAACTGATCGACACTCTCAGCACGTTTTCGGGATATTTATCTCTGGGACGTGATCAGCTAGTCAAGGACGAGCAGTTTCTGGTATGTGCTGCAGTGTCTTTTAATCTTCTTGTGTGTTTTACAGTTTCCTTTTTTCAAATTTAGAATAATTATGCTGATCATTTTTATGTCAACATAATGGCGTGAGGATTTTCAGCCTGTTCAGGATATGGTGAATTAGCAGTAATTTTCCGGAGTTTATGAATTTATTCCATTTTTATTGGTTAAATTTACAATATTACATAGTGGGACTGCGAATGCTTTTGTTATTTGATAGAAAGTGCATAATAAAATTATTTTTTGAACTAATGTTATGCATTGCTTCCTATAGGAATTCGTCAAAACGTTGTCGCGGGAATTGTCATCTTATTCCGGCCTGACGTTTCCGGAATTGCAGAACCTTCTGCAGTCGTACCAGCGTTTCCGGTTTGATCATTTACCGCATAATTTTGCACCAGCAGGAATCCTGCGGGCAGCACTCGATGCGCAGTGTCTAGAAATGTGGCCGAGTTTGAAGCCATCGCAAGCGTTCATTTTATCCGATTTGTGGTTTTTATCCTCGTGCTCTCGTTTGGCTGAATTTCCAAAAGTCATGCTGAGCAGAATAAAACCACAGGTTGATTTTTTCAAGCCGCACGAGCTGGTGCGCTTGTTGTTCTCCGTATCGCTCCAGCGAACTGCCGATCCGGGTCTGATGCTACTAATCGAAAGAATGCTTCTGCCACATATCCAGAATTTTTCTATTGAAGAAATCGCGGCCGTTTGTGCAGGGTTTTTTAAAACTCAGACCACACCCGGTGCAGAACTGGTGGATAAAATTCTTACCCGTTTACTGAATATGGATGGTGATATTTTGGCTAACGATATTGTTCTGACGTCATGTTCGAAATTTGCCGACCGCTATGTTGTGCCCGCTCATCATGACCACTTGAAAAGATTAATCGAGAAAGTTAAGCCATTTACGGGACAACTTAGCATTACTACATTAGCTCATCTGAGCAGACTTTTGGAGACTATATCTACTGTGGATACAGATTTCCTGAGTGCTGTATGCCATAAGCTACTAACTCGGTTTCCCAATGTTAGATTAAAAGATGTTGCGAAAATTTGCCAGACTTGCAGTTTATTCAATTTCCGTCCGAATGTTGGCGCGGAGGATTTTTATACTGTCGTTAAGGAACTGGTAGCCAAAAACCTTCAAACCGCTGAAATTTCCATATCTCCCTCGAAATTTGTCATCCTATTGGTATCTTTGGCCCGGATGGAAGTTTTCTCCAAGAGGCTCCTCTGGAGGATTACGGCACCGCAGTTTTTGAAGGCTTACTTGGGTATGTGTTAATTAACTCTTTCTGTACGTTTTCATCAGTAAGATTTTTTTTTTCATTCCATTTAGGTCAGCCATACTCTTTGTTGGTAAATAAGGAGTATCTCCAGTTGCATTACGCCGTGAAAATTGAATTCCCGGAACATGATGGACCGGATCTCCTTCCTGAAGAGCTTTTGCGCCAGTTCGTAGCGGACGAGATATCGAAAACATCAGAGCCACACAGTGCAGTATCATCATTACTCCTTTGCTTGAGAACTCTCCTGCAACAGGAAAAGCAGGAAAAGATTCGTGGTGCTGTGGGAGTCGCTTGGCCTTTACCATACGATAAGCAAAGTAAGCGGATAAATGGTCTTATAACCTATTTCATATCTTTCATACGCTTCGTTATCCGTTCATAGCGCATTAGTGAAATTCGTGTGCTTACTTGCACGAAAACTTTCGCTTTCGCGCACTCCTAAATACTTTTTTGCCTTGTTATAAAATATATTGGTGTAGCTAAATGGCTTGCATATTTTGCCGTGAATACCGTTCTGTGTGCGCAACAGCCGGTTGGGGAGTTACGGTTGATAGAAATTCCAAAAACGAAGATAAAAGAAAAAGGTGAACTGGTGACAGGAAAAAAGTGAAAGCAGTCAGTTGTAATTTTACCACAAGTCTGATCGTGTGCTGATATTCTTCAAATTTTGCATGTAAACACACATAAAAATGAAGATTTTTCTTACACCGAACCAGAATTGCGCCACTTTTTCCAAATTTTGACCAACGGTTTTGTGCAACATTTTGATATAATTTGAAAATTTTTAAAATTATTTGTAATTTTAAAACTTAGGAAAATGGTAGCAGTGTGGTTCGGTGTAACAACAATCTGCATACTTGTGTGCGCTTATGGGCAAAATTTAAAAGGATCGCTACATAATGAACTTTTGGTGTACTTGATAGCTTTTAGACTTTCTGGAATTCTCTTTTATCCAGAACTCCCCAGCCGGATGTTGCGCGCATAAACTGTTTTCATGCCAATGAATGCAAATCGGCTTTCACGCCAAGTACCTTGAAAAGACTGGTATGAGTTTCGTTGTGTGGGAAAATATAAGAGCAAAACTTATTTATGTTAACGAATATCAATTTTTTTTATTAGTGCGATAAATATTTTTTTCATGCGATAATTTTTACCTTCTTACTGGGTACAGTAACGCGTTTATTGGGGTTAATTTATTGTACGAATAACTGCGTCTGCAGTTTGAAGATTCGGTATTTTGCGAATATTTCCCTGGGGTGTTGAATTTTAATCCGCAGGTAAAAGTTGAAAGATTCCGTGATTTTCCGAATTGATTGTGAATTTGGCTTATCGAGCGCGGCCGTGGCGCCTGTTAATGTATAAGTCTGCCAGTAATGCAAAGTGATGCGACAACAAACGACAAACGGAATCAGTTGTCTTAGGATTAACAAACTAGATGGAATGCAGTGTGTTATTGTGATCTAATTGTTGCCCTAATTTCAATCAGGCTCATCTTCATTCAAAAGAAGGTTGGCGCACCTTGGCGGAGTTGTTGGTGTATCATAAATCGTGCCAATGTTAATGATCAATTTCTTAGTGGTTTATTTGAAATCAGTTCAAGTCCATTTGTGCTTCGAAATCCGATGACACCTCCGTTCATCAGCTAATGACTTGCTTAATTGCAGTGATGCTCGTGAGAATTAACGACTTGCGGTCGATGGCACTGCCGTCCGAACTTCTTTCCGATGAGTCTCCTCACCTTCTCAAAGAAGCACCGACTGATGCAACATGGTATAGTTGATAAGCTAGCTGTAATTAATCGAGAAATAAAAAATAACAGATTTATATTGATAAATTTCACTGCTGCGCCCGTTCTTCCCGTTTTGCTACATAATGCTGAACAATACCGTACAGAATATGAATACCGTACCGTGTACATGTATATCTGTAATTTTATACATTGGGATTTACTGGATAGATAAATGGATCATGAGATTTCTCAGTTTGATATATGGAGGTACTATAGGCCATATCCGCTGTGATTGACCAGTGCACTTTGAATTTTTGCAGTATTGCTTTGGTATATCACCCGTGGTGGGACTACTTTAATCCTGGTCACGAACTGAATGGAGTTGGGAGAATGAAACTGCGCCATTTAAGAAAGCTCGGATATCGTCCTGTCAGTGTCGACCAACAGGAAATTCAGAATCATAATTTTCTTCAGAAGATGAAATATTTAAGAGACAAATTGTTCTTTAACGATTTCGAAGCAACAGTGACACCGAATGTTGATGTGGGATCGTTGGCAGATAATGGAGTTGCGCAGGCGAATGTGTAGATTCTTAATTTTGTTGTGTGATTTTGATGTTTTCAAAACAAGGTCGCAGGTGCTGTCGTGAATGAAAGCAGACACGAGATGCGAAGTACCGATGCGCGAAATATGTGACGAGTGGGAGCCATTAGCATTTGGTAAAAAGGTGTTGCATTATCTGCGGGTGCCGTCGTACAAATTAGACTCAAACGCACAATGTGAGCGATGATTCAGACTTCGTGAGTAAAGACTAGAGAGTTAAACAGATTAATGACTACAGAAAATTTAACATGAATACATATTTTAATTTTGCTGATCAAGTACATGTGAAACATTTGATTAATTCGAAGTAAAAACTATGTGAACCTGCGTTCACAATTAAACATCCCAGTATTGACCATATTATTTTTTGTCTAAAAAATTAGGATGCAGAAGACCAAGAATAACAAAATTAATAGCAGATGGTTTGCTTACAATTGCGCATCGCTAAAAAGAGGAAGCCTAACACCGTATACGTACAATTTTCTCAAAAATGTATCTAAAATCTTTTAGCCGGAAACAGCACAAACATGAACAAGATACCAGTATATCATGCTAGCGATAAAAATCTAGATGTTCTAACTGAATGCGGTATTCGTTGCAAGAAAGAGTTCAAATAATTTATGATAGTTCAAAATAATTTCGTAAGGGCGCGGTAATTGCACATGGCAGAGAAAGTGATGCATTTTTTCATCGTCGTCATGTCTGGGTTAAAAAGCTTAGCTTATTGCTGCGCTGGAATTATGTAAACATGAAAAACACAGTAATCATAACCTGCTTTAAGGTTACCGGAAACGAGATCACAGCTGCGCAGCATCTCTTGTATCGGCCTCTAAAATGTGCCGTTCTATGCGGCATGCCTATCAGCAGTGAAGCAGTTCTTAATCCTTCTGCTTTACAGTAAAAGAGTTTGCATTGTTACATAACCAGTTTTGTGTTTAGCACACATATAACGTACAATATTTTGTATTTCCATGCTTTATTTGGCAAACCATTACTGTATTCCGAGCGCCGCTGCAACTAATTGTAAGTGTAGTAAGCAATCTCGCCATAAGTGACGGTAGATTTGCGAAAACTGCATGAAGATGCGCACGTCGTGAAGGTGACGAACAATGGTGAAGAAGAACATGAATTGGTGCACAGTGCTAGTTCCGATGGTTGTCTGACCATAAAAAAAACCAAGCAATCAGCTTCGTCGTTAACATTTTGACTGGCCTTTATAATAATTGCCATACAGATTCGATACACCACAGTCATTTCTGCGTTAATTCAGCGTAATATGCAAGAGCTTTTCTGAAACAAAACCATCATATCAGTCACTTTCGGCTTATTAGACTCGAAAGCTTGAATTTGAGGGCACTCATTTTTACGTAATTTTCACTTTCGCGACTTCAGTAATAATGTCTTTTCAAGTTGTGGGAATCTGCCTGGCCGTTCTGGTGACCCTTGCTGCAGCATCTACCAGTGGACGGGTCAACCATGGACTGCGCTATTATAATCGCCAAGGACGTATTGATTTGCCGCACCAGTTCCTCCCTGCCAAACAATATCAAAAGGGTAAGACATTGCGTAAATTTATTGTAACTCGGATGTCTTATTTTTATATTCAGAAAAATTGTTATCATAAATCATGTATACCGCGCCATGCGGCGAAATCAGGCGTTTAATTCCAAATTAGTAGTATTTTAATAACTGTTGTTACCGCATTAATGTTGTTTGCAGTTTTGCTGTGTGCTCACTTTTCAACGTTTTCTAGTTTGTTCTCATTGTGTTGTAGTTTTCAAATTTTTTGCAACTTGCCTTTTTGCCTAAGCAACGATTCCAGTATTAAATCAACAACTGCTTACCCGGTTAGACGAATAAGTAATTTTGTAACGGCATACTTTTGTAACGGACAAAAAAAGATAGCATTCACAGTTTCCTAGACGTCCACAAGTAATAATTATTATAATATTGCTTAAATTGCTTTGTATTTTAGCAAGCGCCGAACGGTCGATAACAATTTCGAACTGCCTGGACTTCGAACGATTCTGCTGCCACACGGTGCCGTCCCAGTTTAAAGTTATCGGATGCATCAAGGCAACGCGAGGGAACACCGGCTGCCAATGCACCGACGAGAAAACACACAAGAATGGCCGAACAGGATAAAAAGATATAAATACCTGTAGGTATAACTTACTGGAGAGCCGGCTGGACCGCATTCCGGAAGCACATCGTGAAACTGGATCATACAACCGTTTGGAGGTATCTTGCGATAAATTTTTACAACGGCAACCTTTTGCAAAATTGTATTACATTTTATGCGATATTATTTTCTGCCATAATCATGGCTTTGCACGGTATTGTTTAAATTTGTATACGATTTGCGAATCCTTCTTATCCCACTTATGTCCATTTGTAAGTGTTCTCCTTCGACAATAAACATCCCACAGACAACTACAAATTGCTTATATCTGTACAATAGTGAATACTAGCACGAGCGGTACTCGGACAGTACTTCAAGTTGATTTGATAACACTACTCCAATTTGCATACGCGCATACTAGAAGTCTGTGCTGTTTTTAATCATTTCATCACTTATTAAGATAATAATTATTATCTAATGGCTGTTAGTTCGGACGGAAAATTGCAAGCGGAAAATTGTGAAACGATTTTACTCTATCAAAATTTGTGACACATTGAATTTGACACAAACAAACAGCTACTCGTAAATACGAAGGGATGCAGGTAATAAACATAATAAATTAACACAATGACTGCGGTGCCGTGCAGCGCAGTGCGCTGCTGTGCGCACAACGTTTTATTTTAACTATCTATCCAACTATAATTGAATGATATACAGAAGTCTGCGAGAAAACTGTGCATATACATGTATATGCACTGCTTTTTAAACATTCCAGAATGCAGAACAATTCTACCGATCGGTCATTTCTGCACTATCGTTGTGTTAAAGAACTGCATCTTTTGAACTAGAGCACTTGTAACTATTGTGTTATGAAGTACATGATGAGCACTCGTTATTTCTGTGCCGCCTAGACACTGTTTTTATTAACGCCTTCACCGGTTAAAACTCAATCGTGCATGGCTGCCGTTTTTTTTTCGGTGCAACTACGTAATTATTACGACACAGTGAGCCTAGTTGTCAAAATGACATCAGCCAGATTCCGCTGATTGTTAGCACTAATAAATAAATAATTACAGTTTTTAAAAACGATAGCTTTCCATAAATTCAATGCATGCTTAGGTTAACTGCTTAGGTTAACTGCAATCGTCTTGCTTGCATGCAACGCATATACTTTGTATATAGTCACCTGGAGGTTAATTGCTTGAGAATGCAGATGGCTTACGTACCAAATGCTACGTACATAAATCGAGATTTCACAACCAGGCAAAACCTTAAATAAGCTGAAATAAACTCAGTGAGAGTGCGGCTCAAGCAGTTTAATCAGTTAGCTTTAGTCCGGAAATGTACTCGTTCTCTTATTACTGAGATATTAAAACACTCTTTTGCATGTTTCCAGAAATTTTATTAAATAAAAAGGTATGCCATTATAGCATATTGCTGTTAGCCAACAACGAGTATTGCTTTACGTACCGCGCATACAAAGAATAAATTACAAAGAGTAAAGTAGAAATTTGGATCAACAAAATTAGCATAACAAATTTAATCAGATCATGATAAGACTGTACTTAATTTCCATTAAAATGTGCCGTTTAGCAAAATCCGTTGGGGCATATAAGGCGCTTTTCTTCATAACTCTGTTATCCTTTCTTTGCCGGACGGCGGTTTTCGCTTTTGCCGGGATCTTGAACGGGACCACGGAACACATCACAATAACATCCATGCACTCGTCCCGCTTTGAGACATCCGTTGACGCCAACAGTCACTTCATGGCAACAAAAGCGCGAAAAATCCAAGCAGTTGTTGACTTCAACGGTAGCGCCGGAATTTGCTAAAATTAACCCAAAGCACATAAAAAAAATAAAATGTGCTAAAAAATATACGTACTTTACCACTGTATGTTCTGCATACGTAAGGCAAACTGCTTGCTGGAACAAATGGATATTAACAGAGTACCTATTGTACTTTGTATTTCAGACTGAGGTGCGATTCGCAGAATTAAGCGAAGCATAGTTGTAAATACTCACGCTAGTAACAGACCTATCCGGCGCTCTACGTAACCATTACTTACCAATACTCGGTTTCCCCATAGTAATTATTTCGGATCGTTATGCATTCGTCGTCTAATCATTCAAAAATTTTAGAACCTGATACTAACTTACCCTTTTTGTGTTTGCTGGACGCAACCGTGCAATTCAAAACTGCCAACACGAGGAAAGCAAGCGAAAGCATTAATTTCATCTTGAAGGTGAGGAAGTGTACCAAACTCCGCGCAAAATACACAATGAAATGAACACACAAAGTTTCTATACAAAATTTAAATAGCCTGTTCCTTTAGGATTTTTGCGATAGCACAGTGTACAATATTATACCAGTATGCGTCGACAATGTCTGATCGAATGAACTTAAAGATTTTACCTTTATATTCATGCTGAAAAATATGCCGGTCGGTGTGTATAGGTTAATATAATACGGCGTGAACTTTCTTGCGGGTAAGATTTTGTCAGGGCTGCCAATTATGATAAGTTAATGACAGTTTTTTTTTATGAAGTTAACGGTAAACCGCCGCGGTTGCAGTCGGATAGCCACTTTCTGAAAAAGATGTCCTGATTGTAGCCGGATGACCTGACTTCGGCATAAAAATCATTTGTGAATTACTACAGGAAAAAATTTGGAAAGTTTGCTATACGGTCACACAAAGCGAAAATATTTTGGGTTTGGTATATATTCTATTCACTTAGAAAGTGATCTTGAAAGTGATCTTGATCGATTTGAATTGATCTTGAAAACAAAATACTTACGTTGCCAATGGAAATCCTTTTGGAAATTATTTTCCGTCCTAGAGTATGTCAACTGCAATGCTGTACGTAAACGCAATGTTTGAGAAACTTAATGTTTGAGCCTTAATGTACGAGTACGAGCCTTAAAAAGTCTGTGATCTATATAGGAGTCTATGCCCTCACGTTATTTCGGATTACTATTATAATTATATGTCGGAATGCGTGGTTGGTATCAATTTGCTAAACTTTAAAGTGTACATACAGGATGTAGTTTATCGCATCCGAGGAAATTATAAACTGTTATATAGAGGTGTTATACTCGTATATATGTGTTATATAGAAGATAAAGAAAGAAGCTTGCTATATAGTAAAACAAACGACGAGATAGTGCAGAGTTATTGGTGTGGAAAAGCAATGTGGTAATAGTATTGATTCGCGTTCTTCAAATTAAATGGTCGTAATGATACATGGATAAGTCGCATCCAAAGATCGTTGTGGTCAACGAGCTGCCCTACCGTAATTCAATGTCGGATGGAGTTTATAGTAAATGCGCTCGGAGTTCACAGTAACTTCACACATAGTTGTTGTACAGCAGGTGCATATTATTATGTTGTAATTAATCTGTCATTTCGGTATTGCCGTTCAGTATACGTACTGCGCATGTGCTAAATTGTGGCCTGATTTTTCATCATTAATCAGGGTACGTAATCGTATTTTGACAGGCGTAAACACCTTTGTGATGGCATTAATCATCACTTCATACGCTGCAATAGAAAAAGACCAGAATAACATTAGCCATAACTATAAGCGTGGCACGTGTCATACCGAAATATCGTACAATTCTACAAAGCAGCTGAAATGCCATTCTGCTGTACGTATAGGTAGAGGAATGCCAAATACAGAAATTAAAATTAATTAATTTTGCAAATGGAGATTAATTTGCTGAGATATCGACGCAGTATGCTTCTAAAGTTAGATTTGATAATTAATTTATGCTTGTTGCATTTGTAATGATAAGTAATGATGCTTCTTTGTATTTCAAACACCGCAACATTGTTAACCATAGTGCGTTTAAGAAACAATGTAGATTCTGGTAACTTTACGCAGTCAAATTGTGACTATTATTTTCTCTTCCACAAGTAGCACAAAATACAGGTTACACAGAGTCGAAAATTAATTGATTTTGATGCTCAGCAGCATATTCAGCAGTGGGTGTCGGCTCGTTCTACCAAAATACCTTCATTGCAGCATATACTGTAAGTATATTATTGCCCATGAACTTAGACAGCTTACCTATTTAAAGCAAATTGCACTACGGGATTGCACTACGAGATTATTCTAAACAGATGCGCAGTACAATAACTACGTACACCCGCAACTAACAGCGTCGTGCTTCGTTTTATTTGCCATTAAGCTGAAATAGGTTTTTTCTGCATCCCATTATGTCAGCGAGCGAAGGGATTAATCTTTGTCCATCACCAATAAATTACAACGTTCACATTTAGTTGGCTATAGCTAGTTTTAGGTTAATGCTCTGCAGCGATTTTGGTTGCAATTGATCCTACCTTTTGTTTTGCATCCATTAACGTCACTCCAATCTTACGGCTGTGTGAAAAACGTGATTACGAAACTAGCGGCGACGATTGCGCGAAATATAATTACTGCTTTCAAAAAGCTAAAGGTTGTGCGATAAAATAAGGTCGTGACGTCATTTTGCGAGTCATTTTGACTTTTCTTTGTTTCTCCATCCGGTGAATGTAGCACATATGCGACAACAACAATGTATAATATGTCCTTGATAATTCGGAACACGTCATTTATAAGGTTTGTCCACGACGGAGGTTTTACTATACAACTATACGTGCACTTGCGTGATTAAGTAAAGTAAGTAGATGTTCTCTTATGATGACAATTATGATTGATATTCTTTGAAGTAAGTAAAGTAAAGAAGAGCATTATTATTGTAACTTTTGTACGCGTATGTTTTGTCGATACATTCGTTTTGTTTTCAAAGTTCATCAGTGCAACAAAGCTGTTTTAAACGTACATTTGTATTTCGCACAAACAATCTAACTATTAACGTTAGAAGCAGCAACATGCATAAATGCACGCATGTAATATGTACATACTCTGTAGGTATAAATCGGCATAAATGGGAACGATAGATCATTCGTACACGGTACAAGAAAGCGGTACTAGTACTTATTAACACCGACAATTTTTCGCTAATAATTCATAAATGTGTCTTCATTAAGGTGCTGATCATGTCAAGAGGGATAGGAAATACAATGGTGGAATTCTTCTCTGCGGAGATCATATTTAGCGTCTGCAGATATCGGAGTTGCATTGCACCAGGTGATTCCCCGATCACATCCGCTGCTTCCTTCAGTGCGCGGCTGGCTTTCTGCTCACCTTCTGCCGCGATAACCTATTAAGTTAGTTAATACAGTTCAGCTATTTAAAATTATTACTAAATTTTACGGCCTTTTACTAATAATTTAATTGCACAAGAACTACAGTCCATACCATCGCTCTCGCTTCACGAGCGGCTTCTGCTTCCGCTGCCATCGCTCGCTGTAGCTGAACAGGTAGCCGTACATCCTTGCTGTATTAATCAAACAAAACACACGCGCATCACTAGGGCAGTATTACTTAATTAACCAGCCTGAGAAGCATACATTTCAACCCGTTCCACTTTTATGCCCCACGCATCTGTGGATTCCAGCAGGCTGTTCTAAAAGCAAAATAAAAAATGGAAACTAGCATTAGTTGAGCATTGAGCTCCAAATTCCCGATATGTGCCGCAACTGCAGATCACTAATTTATCAAATGATTTTATCTGTAGTGTAATCGTTGACCTTTTATAAGGAGAAAGTTGCAGATCGCTGGAAATCTTCTTAGAAACCATAAAATAATCGACTACCAAGGTTTTAGCGTTTATTTTTACTTGGATCATGCTGCTAATTATTTCGCGATCGGACAGCAGCCCATGCAGATCTTTCGTCCCAAGAACATTCCTTAAAGTGGTCTGTAAAAATAATGCAAACGTAAGTTACGAATTTTTACTTGAAATAGCCATAAAGTTGCAATAAAAAGCAATAAGCAATAAGTAAAAAGCAATAAGTTAAAATTATTTTGTGTAAGTGAACAGAATTTTTTACATGGATTCTCATTCTATTCTATATCGATTTTTATACATCTATTTATACAGTCTATTCCAGTTAGAAAAGTTTGATATACACCTGCGCTAAAAGCCTTGTGGAGTGATGCACGTTTTCCACATTTGCCACCTGCACACAACAAGGACTAATTATCAGCTTGTCAACAATTTTTTCAGATTATGTGTCAACTAGTCGAGGTTTTTAATTACTAACGACATATTTGATGATAAAATGAGTACTTATTGCATATGTAACCTCACCGACAACGTAGCATCCGAAATTCGGTAATAGACCACTGCAACGGTGTGTCCACAACATCAGCATCGTAGCGCAAGATATGTACGGTAGAAATTATCCATATTTACGGATTTATACAACATAGTACAAACACAGTATAAACATAGTATAGTATAGCAAAGTATTAGTACAAACGTAGTAAGTATACAATGTAGTATAGTACAATCAGGGTATTATATTAAGAGTGAAACTTTTATCACAGCCGCTGTTAGCTACGAAGAGCGAACCTTCTTCAGGTACGTTAATGTTAATTCTCATTCCGATACAAACGTTTTTTGGTATTTTGTAGCAGAAAAATTGGAACATGGATCTGTTCCGTTTATACTATTGCGTCGATTACACGATGATGGCAAGTAGAGTGTGATTAATCAGAATTAACCTAGGGTAGGTAGTACATACCCGCATCAACGGAAACCGTAACCTAAAGAGCGGGTTCAAATTATTAATCAGACTGAAAAGGTTTTTGACTGGCGACTGTGTTTTTACGGACAAGTTGAAACGTATTACCGAGTCTCTGGTTAGAATCTCCTGAAAAAGATAATACAATACAGCGTTAGTGGAGGAGTATTAGTATATCGCTAATCTTACATTTGAATAACTCTAACCGAATATACGCACAAGGTTTTACCGAGGGTTTTTCACTAACCTGTGGAGGAATCTCAAATAAAGTGCTCCTGGAGAAATTGTCCCGCTCAGTTAACACACCAGTAATCTGAAAATTAAAGTTGTAAAGCTGTCCACTTACCTCATATCAATCTTCGTGTATTCTTCTGGAACATAACATGCAGGTAAACCACTAAACTCGTTATTTTAGGTATATGTGTTACGACTGAGGTCACTCTAGTCAAAAGAAACTCAGTGATAGTATAATTTGCAAGAGAAGCACTGTAATTAACTGTGCAGGCGCGCAGATGCTTCACAAAATTTACCTATGCATGGAAGGACGAAAAAAATGCCGGGTCCTATTCAAAATTTCAGAATTCATCAACAAGAATATCGTACCGGCCGTTAGAGCTTGTTCTAAAATACTGTAACATTGCTTTGGAAATACAAACACCCAGATATATAAGTACAAATGGTGTTATCGGCAAACATGTTGTTGGTACGTGTACAACACTACCTTTTGAACCACCGTGCAGTAATCGACCAAGACGGAAAATGACGGCTCGTTCATATTCCTGAACAACCTGTTCTCGAGATACACCGGCACAGTTATCCTGGCAGATTATGATTTTGTCCATAATATATTCTCAGCTTACTTTGAAACACACGCACAGGGAGAAAGGAAATGTCAATACCACGAGTATCCACGAAAGAAAAGTAAGAAAACTAGCGCAAAATCCGTGAGTATGATCTGAGGAGTCTTTGTCTTTATATGCTAAAAACAGGTATTGATAAATGTACGAGTATTATGAATAAAAGATATGAGCGCTTACAGTTAGGCAACAGAGCTGATGCATTCTGTGACTATTATTTTGCGATAAGTAAGTATGTAAGGCAAAAAGAGGAATGGTAACGAGCGTACGTGAGCGTTCTCGAGGCTAGGGTTACAATATGATAACGACGCAGGAGGGAAATAAGTTACAGATTCTGACAAAAAGCGAGAATACAAAATTGTCAAATTCTGGAATTACCTGGATCTCCAACAATCCCATTCGTATGACTTGCAGACATTTCGTAACTATTTAAACTCCGCCCAGCAGAACTCTGCAAGTGCAATAAAGCCTTTGTTAACGCTTTATGTGTGCTGGTGACCTTTTGGCTGGTAAGTGCTATCAAAACATTCTTTTGATATCGCCAAGCGAACCTCAGAGATGATGTTGTGCAACATGTGGAAAATGCCAACTTTTGGACATTTACTTCTGCATTTTAGTAAACAGCTTTATGCCTAACAGTAAGCGAAGAAATGGTATATTAAAGCAACAGGCCGAGAAATGCCCCAGCTCTAAGCCATCATGAATACAAGGCTGACCGCGCTGGCTAGTAATATCCAGCCAGTAAAAGAACGGTCGTCGCCAAAGAATGCGACAAACCGGAAGAGCATTGTAAGCCAAAGGGATCATCCACTTTGCCTGGCATTTTGTGTAACCCGTACTATTTGCACTGTTCCTGTTGTTGAAAAATTTTTAGTGCATTGTTGACAATAGAACAGGTGGATGTCAGCAAGTTATGCGCGCCCGCCATATCCCGGCATGAATGCGTGATAGGTTCCGTTCGACGCAAGACGGGGGAGAGCAATTTCCCAGTTGGAACTTAGAACGACCAACCTGAACAAACAGCATGGGATAAAACAGGAAACAAGATCGTTCTTGAGGCCAATGATACTGTTCAGTACGAGATATTATTAACGCTATCATGTGAGTTGCTGCCCATAATTGTTACATGAGCACAATGCGATCTGGAATCAAAAATCGATTGACATTCTAAATATTTCTATTTTACGTAAAATACTTTCAGTTTGCCTCCGATATCTTGAGACCAACGATTAAAGGGAGATTGTATATGGATGGCAGTGCCTAATGCCTATGGATATGGAATTACTTTTATGCTAATGTCTGCACTCTCAGTCTGTAATTGTACAAGTAGTTCTACGTATGCTTTTCTCCTTGGCCAAACGAGTTTTACACTGATTCATAAGAAATAGGTACGCAGCCTTGAATTTGGACTTCTGATTACAGTGTGAACTAATTTTTAGCACGTTATAAGAAAATTAAGACAAAGATTTCGTTAAATTAATTTGCGCATTTGTGATGCTTTGCGTAAAGTTGCAAACCCATTTCATACAACATACTACGTTCGTATTTTTTATTGCCCATGCAATAGCGACAAAAATAACAGCAAATATTTGTATCACAAGAATAAAGAAACAACCGAAAAATTTTGTTGCATTCCCAACAAAAAAAGTTTTATACCCAATACGACACATCTCTACAGAAACACGCACTATAAACAGAATTAATTTTCTCTAAACATACGACAAAAATGGCCAAACTAACCGGGCACCATACTAGTGTACAAAGAAACGAAACCAACCAAGGACGAAACACAATCTTCGTTTCTTTCATAAAAGGAATTGGAGTGCTAAATCACTTCGTGAGACGCTTAATGGCCTCTTGGATTTGACTGGGCGTCAACTTGGGACTCAATCGCAGAATAATTTCCCGTACAAACGCTTCTGTCCAGCCGGGATGCGAAGCCTCTGTGGATTCAAAAGCAGTTCGCAGATCATGCACAGCACTGGACTCGGGAAGATCTCGGCGTTTCTGCTTCTTTTGGACTTCACTTATCAAATTCAGAACATTGGAAAGACAAGCCGACGATGCCTTGACCGGCGCCACCGGCGGAGGCTTAGCTGCACCGAAAATTTTAGCTCCATGAGGCGAGAGATTCTCGCGTTTGTGGTCATCGTTGGGTGGAATGGGAGAAGACGTCGCCCGACCAACGAGATTTACTGCGGAAGTATAGGGCGCACTGTTTGATACTTGCTCTTTCGTCCCGTTAACGTCCTGTAAAACATATCCGTAACGTTAGCGACAGAACACTTCCCGGATATGCGTTTTTAAAAACAGATTTCTATGCGAAACCGATTTTGCTATGGTTTCGTGTACGATGGTAACGATCTAATATGACCAACCAACATTTAATTTGGAATAATTTAAAGTACGAATAAGTTATACGCATTATTTTTGGCGTGCATTCTACGAAAGACTAAAGATGTTCAGACATACTTTTAGGGAAGAATTGCGTTGTTTGGCAGGCAGAGGGGTGGCATATCATCGGGGAAGCGACTTACGGGAGGCATACTGACTGGTCGTTTGACCGCATTCTCTTCCCGAGTGGCCACTTTGGACGACGCGCTTCTCTGCAGCGCACTAACGGCCGGCGTCAGCTGCGGTACTTCCTCGCGTGGCACAATGTCATGGCGGTGGGCGGGCGGCTTGACACGGAGCGTGCCCACTTCGTCCTCCAGCTCCCCGGCGGCAGGAGGGGGACTAATCCCGGCTGGATTGCGCATAGTCTCAAAGCGCCAATCGCCCTCATCGTTGCCAGAATCCTTGCTGTCCTCGCTGGAAAAGGAGATGCTTAGTTTAGTTTATGCTCTTAACAAACTGACGATTACGGATGAGAGACAGTCGAAGTGGCTGCAGCAACAGACAAGCCGGCACAAGAGGCGCTCTCTTACTTATCGGAATCACTCGAGCTTGAATCATCTTGACCACCACCGGATGCTTTCCATCGTTTGTATCTCTCAATGACATCCACAAGATAAGAGTTCTTCTTGGCGCGCTTAATAAACGGATGTCGCAGAAGATCTTTGGCGGACGGGCGCTGAAATATGAACCATTGCATCTACTAGCTAACATATACAGTCACGATTTAGATCTTCTACTATTTATTCAGATTAGGAAAACACCATCCTACCAGAACCTACACCATATGCTGGATGCATAAATTTCACTTTATCCTTTATAGGTGCAAAACACTTTCAACTGTCTGGAAACAATAATTTTGTACTCGACTTTTCTCGAGCTACCAAACAACCTGCCAACTAGAATTTCAGCAGAAAAAAATCTTTCATGTTTCTAAGTTTTGCTAGTAGCACAACATTAGACAAACGTTAGACACTTAACACTTTCTCTGCTGTAACTATTTTCCGGAACGAGGTTGTAGATTCGTCACAACAACCATTTCATATATTTATTACATTTTCCGGCTCCTTATTCAAGCAGATTTCGACAAATTCCTTGAACGGTCGGCTAAAATTTCCCGTCAGCTGTGGCGCATTATTTTTGGGAATGAGAAAAAGCACTCGCATCGGATGCAGATCGGAATTTGGTGGTTCTCCTTTGGCCAGTTCAATGGCCGTGATTCCTAAGCTCCATATGTCGGCCTAATTATCGTAAAAAAGAACAAAATTTTACTGCCGCTTCGCTTTACGCAACACTAAAACGCGACAACATTACCTTTGAGTCGTAAGCGCTCTGCTTTATGACTTCCTGGAAAGCGTTAAACTGTACAATATGCTTCGGTATGAATTTCAATAACTAATTCATAGTCAGCCATACCGGAGCCATCCAAAACGGTGTGCCGACAAAAGTTTGCCGTTTACTGGTTGTGCTAGTCAGTTGACCCGCGACACCAAAATCCGCTAACTTCACATCACCCGTTTCGCTCAGAAGCACATTGGCAGCTGCAAAACACAACAAAACATTCCGCTATCAGCATGATAAAAACTACAAGAATATAAATCATAATGCTTCAAGGTGCGGCAAGCCGACCACTGATATACAACCCACATCAAATGACGGTAGCCATCACGCATCAGTCGAGTCATCAAACAACGAAAAACTGCAGTGACTGACGAAAGAGTGGCTCATGAAAAACGCACAGAACTCAATCAACCACATAATTATTACTTAGATCGCTAAAAATATTCTAGTACATCTACAATAAAAACAACAGGCAAAGAATCAATAAATGAAAACAATAGACAAAGACCAAAATATGAAATATCTTTATCTATACAGCTGTGAAGACCACCAAAGTAATATGAAATCGTAAACGACCAATTTACATTACACCAATCCTATAGGAAAATATCCAAAAAAGAAGCTTGACAAAGCTTCACATGTATGGTTACTTTGTAAAACAAAATATGTTATTTCCGTTAGCGTTACGTACTACTCATTCACAGTAATTTATTATGATCTACTTTCACATTTACACATTGTATTCCATTTACAATAATTTATTTGCATACATTCCAAAACTGAAATAACACAGAGTCAAGATTTCCATGATAATTAGGGTAAAGTTTAGCCTAAGTTGGCTGATTACAGCATTTTCTTTTCACGGCCGCGGTGCCGCGCGTGAAGTCACAAGTTCACAAGAACAAGCAAGTAAAACTAATTACTTGTCAACTAACTTCCGGATTGATATTTTTGCCCGATCACGAGTTAAAAATTAAGACCGCGCATATAACAACCTGTCGCCGTTGTCAAACAAGCTATCGCTTTCACCAGATGACCACTAACACCGCGTTATGTAGGAGATCTTTCATTCATCTGTTTGACACATATAGGTAATCCGCAATCACACACACAAAAATGCCCACATTGTGCGCAGTATCATATCGTGAATTACGGCTAGCTTTACAATAATTATTACTGGTAACAATAAAACTCGAGTTACCGCGTGCGACAATACATGAATCCATAACACAGGTATGTGCGCGCAAAAACATGTGGCATGTATCCGGATGTTCCGAGTCTCCGATGACATTTTGCGAGATATTTAATTTTCATAATGCATACACAACTGCAAAAATGGCTGAACATCTTCATTTCATATGGTATTCATTATAACGGTTCAATCCGCCGACAAAACATACCATTAACTAAGATGCCTTCAAAGGGCCGTTTTATTCGGCGGTGCCGTAATGCAATATATACTGTAATTCGAGTAACAGCGACTACATTCGGCTGCGATAGATGAAATGGGAAGACAATTACCAACAAGAGTCCAGCAATCGAATAAAAACTGCTGTCTCTTTTAACTGAACGGAACCAAAATACACACCCGAAAACAGAATAAAATGTAATGCTATTTTACGATGCAACAGAATTACAAAATGATATATTCTAACCGAATTTCCCGTTCTTACATTTAATTTTCAGTAGATGCTATGAAACTTGACCAGTTCAATCCACTTCCAACTGCACCGCACCAGCAACGCACAATCCAGTTATGTAAGTGAAAAATGGTAAGGAAAAACAGTACAGTTGCTTACATTGACAGCACAAAGCTCTCTTTGCATGAAAATACTCTAAATCTATGCAGAACCCTGTTTAAACCGGTTACTGGCTCCAAAGAAACCCCTAGCATGAAAGACAGATATTACTACAATCTGCCAATCCTTAACCTGTCCATCACCGCGAGAGCATATCTTGAAATCACACACAGCATCGCCGCGACAAAGAAAACGGACAGACATAATTTGACTGAAAAATGACAAAAACTATTAACGATCTCATGAAGTTAGTGAGTTTCTCAATCCATGCAGAACCGTTGGCATCGTGAACGAATATGGTAAAGCTAGAAATAAACCAGAAATTACCAGCACGGCTACCGACCCAAATATACTCACGACTGTTACTATTACAGGGCACTGGACATATCGTCGTAAAGTGGCGCATACGGCTTTTCATCCAAAAAATGTACATATAATAATATGTAATTTCGTTCATGTAACTCATACAAAAAAGTTATCACAAACGAAAACGTCATTAAACTTTCAATCGTGAATATATAGCGTTTCCCTTCATACGTATTATTCGTGAACGCAAAATGTTTTTTCAACTTAATTTTTCAGTCTTTCAGATTACATTGTCATTTGTATAGAACTACGCATTCATCCGCGTTCCGCAGCCAGATTACCACTCGCACTTATATAAACGTGCACTAAATGAGAACATTCCGAATAAAATCAAGCACATTCCTAATGTGCGTAAATAATTAACTCTGTGGGTAAAGTATCCTACAAATAAACACACAAACAAGACAATACGAAGTACTGGTACTAAAAAGTATTTGCAATTCCGCATTGTAAGTTATGTAAAATAGTTTTGTGCTCTAAACTAAATAACTTTAAAACATAAAACATTAACTGTTTAAACAATAAGGATTTCCCTCTTATTCAACCAAATCGATGACAGAAATGCATGCTACCAGCTATATCACCACCAGGAACTAAATATTATTCTCAATTTATCCACATAGTCTGCATGACACTGGTTCCAAAGCGGTACCAGTAATTCCACTCCGGCCAAACCACATCAAATATATTGCTCACATATGGCAAAGCAAGCCAACCAGGCTTTAAGACTAATATAAAATTCTAACCCTTCAACATTCAGCCCACACTGGCGATCAAGTATTTCTAGCGCAAATATTTATCCTATGTAAACAACAGTCAAGTTAACCATAAGCTCATTTCATATCGAGGACAAGTCGACGAACAAATGGTATATAATTTCATATCAAACTGCGCAGGACGCCATTAATAACAGAACCAACCAAGAGGAAAAATCGAGAAGCGATGCCGATGATAATTCAAAAATCGAACCAAGTTTTCGAATTAATACTATAAATTAGAGAAATTCTAACGTGATTTATCAACTAATAATTGCTAACAATTGGCCTTCAGTTATGGTAGTCGAGGCGCCAAAGTGACGAAGCGCGACGACATGGTCATATGCAATGGCCTTGAGGAGCCGTTGCGTTTTACAAGCTGACCATTCTGGTCAAACACATATAAACAGTCTAAATTATCACACATATTACACAAGTACACATTCACCTTTGATATCGCGATGCAATTTGCCTTCCCCGTGAAGGTACTCTAATCCACGCAAGATTTCGCGCAAGATAATGCAAATGTTCGTTTCATCCAAACTTCCGGCCTTCAGCAAATCCAACGCTGAACCGCCACCCAAATATTCCATAATAATCCATAAATTCGTGCCCTAAATGGTAACGGTCACACAGTTTACCAACCGAAAGCAGTGAGTGGCCTTATGCTGTACAACTTGCAGCACACATTTATCATAGATAAACGAGTTTTATGCAATCAGAACACGCAAAAAATCACGTTTAGGCGCCAGTATAATCAGTTGGCCTGTCACCAGTACCAAATTCAACATGGTAATAGCAAGCATGGAAAAAAACAGCCACCATAATATTTTAGTATTGTAACAAAAAGCACCAATAATTGAACCATCACCTCCTGTTGCCGTTCTGTCGTGATTGTGATCAAATTTAAGTCTGCGAAGGTCCCTTCTTAACCTTAACCAAAGTTGCTTGAATAGTTAAAATTACTGCACACTTCGCACACAATTTTATGCTACGCGAAGGTGAATGTATCAGACCATACCGCGAAAAAAGCCTAAACCAATAATTAAGAAATGAAAACAAGGAAATATCCATAAAAATAGCATAACAACTGCATTTTCCGGTATCCCTTTTTAAAAAAAACTGGTACTCATAGCATACTCGAAAATAATCATCAAAATGAAACCTGCGAAAAATGAGTCAACTTGCCTTTAGGTAGGATCCATAGTATCTTGTTACAAAGGGGCTATCACACTGGCTCAAGACCATGATTTCCTGTTGTATATCCTCAATTTCATCTTCCGCCTCTTCCAAATCGATGATTTTAATAGCCACAACTTGTCCAGTACGATTATCTATCCCTTTAAAAACTTTCCCGAAACTGCCTTTGCCGATTTGCTCTTGTTTCGTGAAGATAACCTCGGGATCCAGTTTCTGCAAGCAACAACAAATTATGCCATCATTGTATTAGGCAACAAGCAAACCCTATCACCAGCGATCAAATTGCACCGTCGCAGCTGCGAACCATTCATTCCTCGTTTCCACATAACAACAGCCAAATAAACCACTTAAAACTATTCGCCCCTAAATTGCTCGGTTCAAACTCAATTAGCCGATGGTTTTTAACCGGGAAAATTACTTTTTCCTTGGGGTTTTTATCCAGACTTTTGGCTGAACCATTGGAAAAGTATCCCGTATCATGGCCGCTGGATTTAGACTCCCAGCTTCCATTTTTCACTAACAAATTTTTACTAGAGGGCAGATTAGGCAAAGGCGACAGCTTTGCGGTAGAAGGCTGTTCCATATCATCGAACTCTGACTCGTCTTCCTCTTCTTCATGCATCTCGGGGATGCGTGCAACAGGTGGCGTCTGCCCGAAAGCTAGTAAGGATGGGTTCGATTCCCAGCGCATCCCATTCGCATTCATTGACAAGGGACGCGGCTGCTGGGCTAGCGATCGTCGCTTGACATCGCTTTGTGGCTCTGGATTCCGTAAATCCCACTGCGATGCAGATTTCAATGGTGCCATTTTGCGCAAGTCATGCACATTACTGGACGAGGCCTTCTCCGGCATTTTAGCAATGTTAGTGGCGCTATTCGAAGGAGCAAAAGTGGGACGCTGTAAATCCCACTGCCCAGATTTCGGATCCCATCGCAAATATGAATAACGCTTCTGCAGCTCATTAGTGGATGCCGGAGGCAAAATTCCATTGGGAGTCTGAGATACATTAGCGGTAGATTCCAAATATAAATTTGGAGTGCTGGCATGTACTTTTTCCGATTTATGAGAATTTAATATCCAGTTCCCGAATGGTCGAGGTTTCCCTGACACCACCACCTGACCATTACTGCGTCCATGCAAAGGGGATTCTTTCTTCGCTTCATGACGAGTTTTAACTACAGATTCCCCATTTTTCGGTAGACTTCCGCTGCTTTTAGGATGTCCAATAAAAGACGTGGATTTCACAATTTCTTTCACGACTTCCCGATTCTCCGAAGGTGATCTGACCGGAGAATAACGCAGATCCATTTCGGAATGGTAAGTGATCTTCGAGTTGGCTAACAATTTGGGCGTACTCGAAGATTTCTTCTTACCGAACCCCATGTCAGAAAAGCTGAATCGCATAACTGCAGGCTAAACAATAAGCACAGTCGCTTTCACATCGACTGATACGGTTAAAAAAGTTGAGAGAAAAAAGAGCGATTTCCCAGTCAGGTAAATAACAGCATCCGCCTCATCAGCAACGAAAATTTCAAAAAAGAACGCACAACGTCTTTCCATGCAAGATGAGTACACACATACACAAAGTGATTGAACTCTAACGTGAATCAATCATTATCGTCTGATTCAGCGGCGAACTTCAACAAGCAGAATCAGAAACAAATCTCGTAGTGTTCGGTCCGTTGTCGTAAAGTCTACGAATGGATTCAAACTGCTCGATCTAGAGCTGGACAGCACTGAACAAACTGGCAACTGTCGAAAATCGTTCTCTCAGCTGAACGCCTGAGATATTTTCTTCGTCTGCGTCGCTCAAACAGTGCAAATATCAGCGCGACACGATCCGTAACAAGGCACAGCCACTACTACTGTGCGCGCTGTTGCGCCGCTATTAGTCGAACAGTCTTCATAGCACATTTTACGGGCAGAACAAACCAAGACGCGCATACTCGTATGCAAGAAAAGCCGAGCTAGAGCCCAAAGCTAGTCAAAACAAAGTTGACGATTTCCACCACACATGCGGTAATGGTCAGCCTCCACGCAAACTGTGCGGTTCATTTCGTACTGTTTATGCTCACATAACCAGTAGCATCGCCTCAAGCAAGTACCGGCAGTTTACGGTGTACGCCCTGCTGTTATTTGCAGTGGGTCTCCTCTAACGAATACCATCTCCAATTCCTCAACAATACCAGTTATTTCTCAGCCACATTTCCAGTTCAAAATACTATTACTACACATACGTTGTTTACACCACGCAAAAACGTTCGTTTTTGATCGAAATTATTGTTAGGAGAGATCCGATCGCAATCAACGTGAACACAGAAGACACAGCACAGAAGACACAGACAGAAGCCACAGCATCCTCTTCGAATGCGGAAATGGTCAGTTTCACCGATGGGATCGCGCTTTCCTTCAGCGAAAATTTACATTTCAAAAAACAGTTTATCGTATGTCATATAAATAGTGCGCTTGCTGCCATTAGCACGGCAAGCGTACAACTCCTGGCGCGGAAAACCCATGCTCGTTTACAACAAAATCGTGCCGCGGAAAATGCCGTTGTATTCCCTTCATTCCCTTGGATGATATATCACAATAACTAAGCAGCTCCACACGAAAACGCATTTTAATAAAGCACAACTAACACTGCAAGTTTGTAATTTCCACGCTTCGTCTCAGTTTAATGTCAAACGTTTTTATGTTGAACCAGTGCGAGGAAACATGCCGCCATAACGATCATAAAGCAGTGCACTTCATAACATAACAAGGAAGCTGCTACATTTATCTAATAATCAATAACAATTGCCACTACGTAATAATCTAAAAATTAATAATAAAAGTCAATATAGTGACTGTGAATATACGTACATAGGCATGCAGACTTTCTAAATATAGTAGTTCAGCTTGCGGTTGAATCCATGACGCTATGAGCTTGTAAAAAAACAGTAATAATGCTCTCACACCATAAACGAGACTGCTTAATTACAACAGCAACCAGGTAAAACCAATCCCAAAATTTACTAATGTAAGAACTAATCGCGATCGTAAGAAGCATATGACTAGTTAACTACTAAATGAGACTTCCCATAACGATGTGCCACAGTTCCTGATCCGCAAGTCAGTACCTAACAGCAAGAATTAACAATACGGAATAGGTTTTAAAACGAACAATTTCAACACCACACAAGATCCTTTTTCTACCCAACAAAGATAAAACACCAACGAAAAATAAGCCACAGTACAAAATACAAAGTACTTGCTATTACTTGGTATTTTTAAAATCTAAAATTTAATAATAATAATTTAATAATTTACAATACTTAATAATTTACAATACTTTTATACTGTACATCATAAGGTACAAAAGGTATACAATTAAGAAACTAAGAATGCGAGCAGTTTTTATCACAATCGTACACCCATGGCGTTGCCACACTAAAGTACAAGAGAATTGTAGTAAATACTATCTGTACATGGAGGTATTAAAGATTCTGTTGACTAGTAATACGGCCATGGTACTAAACAATTTTGGTGACCACTCCGTAAACAACCTTTCGCAACGTTTTACTCCGTACGCAACCTTTTGCTTTACCTTTCATTCCGTGCACAACGTTTTAGGGCACTACCTTTCTTTCGGTAGACTACCTTTGACACTATAGACTACCATTCATTCGGTACACTACCAATCCACGCTACCTTTCACTCGGTGGACTTCCATACTTTTACATCTATATATAAAGATATATACTTCACCAGCAGTCTTTTTTCGAAGATTCATACGAACTGGGCACTGCATCCAGTTCAGCCATCCCCTAAACGGCGGAAAACGATTCGATTCTACTCGTATAACTGCCGATGATGCTTAATCATGCTTTCAATTGCACTGCAGTAACAGCTATTAACGAAAAAACGGCATTTCCAGAAATAACTTTGCTGTGAAAAAATGTAAAAAATAAAGGGTATTGCATGCAGATAAAGGTAATGCCGAATGGTTGTGTACGGAGTTAGGTAGTGCTCAAAAAGATAGTGTACCGAATGAAAGGTAGCGCAAAAACCAAAGAGGTTGTGCACGGAACGAAAGGTAGTGCAATAAGGTTGAGTATGGAGTAAAAGCTAGCGAAAGGTTGAAAGGTTGTGTACGGAGTGGTCACCAAAAATTTTTTGAATAATTGTTCACTGTCGAAGTGTGCACCTTTTGGTCTTTCTAGAAAATCTGCAACGGGCTCGATCGAATCAACCGTCCAAGCTTGTTTGGGCGTCACTGGGCGTTTTGTTCGTTTCTAAAAACTGACCGGAAGACCTTCAAAGATCAACCCAAACGATGATGTTACGAATGTCCCATGCCAACCAAAATTCGAACATTTATTCTAGGCACATAGCTAATTTATTTCCGTTTCTCCTGGAGCGAATTGGCACCCACGGATCAACTACTTGAGCGAGTCCCTATGCGATACGTATTAACGCGTTTAATTTTTATTTCATTTCTTTCGGAATAAATAGCCGGCTTTCCATGATCTTCCAGTGTTCCACAATTAATCAAATACCTCTAGATCATCTCTCAATTTACATCAGCAGTTCGGCAAAACCAACCGTTTCGTGGTTTCACAATCGTCTCAAAACGAAAATTAAAAAAGTAAAACGTTTTGAGTGCGTTTTTCCTGTTGACTGGAATTCGGGAACACCTTTTGTGGTCTTGCGGCTCACGCCTGGTTGGTATATTACCGCGAGCAAACAGTTGTTTTCTGCGACAACTGAACGCCAAATTTTAAAATACATGAGCCAATTTATGATATGCTTAACCAAAAAATAATAATCAGCTTTCTACTGAGAGTATGGCAATGTGCATTAGAGAATCACACCGGTTCACACATTACAGGACAGGATAATACAAATAGAAGTACTTATACGAAGCATGCAGTACGCAAATATGTCCTGCTCGAATGGTAATCTAAATTCTTGGATTCATGCAAGGACATCAAATAAAACAATTTCTAGTTATGTCATCCTAATCTTTAACCAATTTCCAAATACCAACATTTATGAACGCATAGTCAGATTTATTTTTTATATATCGATCAATAAAAATAAATCCTGCCAAAGAGGGCCCACCACGATATTGTTAGTGTACCGGTATTACTAGACAGACGTTACTTTTCTACGTCAGGCAATAAAAGAATATATAATGACCATTTGCCAAAACTGCATCTGTAAAAATTCAAAAACGTACGGCGGGCCACTCTTAATCTGCATATAATTAAAAATCGGATCGCTCTTACAATTTTCTGTAGATTCCGCATCTCCACATTGCAGAATGTTGACTGAATCAGCAATCCAGCTGGACCCCAATCAGTTCGGTCGGAATCCCAAAACGGATTCGTCCGAAGGATCCACGTGGACTCATACTCATTCGATGGCATACTGGGGCAAATATCGTCACCAAAGCGAACAAATTCTTTTGTTTTCCTGATCCAATATTCGAGCAAGATGGTAAAAATTTAGCAGCATTGGACTGAAGATGTTAAGCAGTATTGTTGACCGTGTCAGGCAGCACGAGTCAAGTTCAAACCAATAATTAATACTGAAAATTGTCGATGCCTTTCTCACACTAAAATATTCCGAAAAGAACGATTAATAAATGCCTGAATTCCCCGAAATGGAAAGTTCATTTAAGTTAACCATAAGAGGCAGCCTGGGCCTGCCTGGTTATCAGCTTATCACAAGAAATTTCTTCAAAACTGGACTCGGCGGTGCTACCTACCCCTTTCAAAACAGTAGACTAAGCAACTACAGTGCGTGATCGAGTTCCCCAGTGTCGAAAAATTTGTGTATGTAATTTATTTACATACACACCACCACCAAGACACAATGAACTTTGCAAACACAAACAATATTTGAATAAATTGAATTAGTTGCATACTGAGGGACTGCTACAATATATTCACAAATCAAGTACAAACAGCGATGCGTTCGATATACCGAACCCGAGCGAGTTTTACACAAATAAACGTGAGAAAAGACTTGAAACGCAACATTTTGCTAATTTTTTGTCCAATGTCTTATTAGTTCAGTGTATAATTGTGTACTGAACGGAAAGAACAGCCTTTCAAAGAAACACTACATGTGGGTAAAAACAAAAATGTTTTTTCCAAAAAACGTTTGGGCAGCTTCGCAAGCGGTTTTGCATTTCAGCAACCGATCTTAGAAAGCAAACTGTACGAAAGCAAACCGGCCAAATAGTAAGAAGAGTATCTGCTAACCATAACTTTTCTCTAATGAAACCATTAATGATGTGCAGGTGCAGTCCTTGGTCGCAATGGCATAGTATCTGCAAATGCACTCACAAAATCCAATCGGCACTAACTTTATAAGTAATTTTCGCAGCTTGAATCCTGATTTCAGCCATCCCAACTCAAATCTAACCATAGTTTTGTCGAAATATTTTGTCACCATACTCGTATACCGCATACAATGAGACGAAAAATGCATGTACCGTCGAAATTCTCGCAAAATGATTAATAAATTTTGAAAGCAAAAACCGAACAAAAGGCACAGCAGCCGCAGGTATAAAAAAACTGAAAAAAAAAGAAAACACAGAGTTAAATTATAAAAAAACCGAGCAAGGCTGATCAGACATAAAGGAGAGGCGAGTGACTGCGGCGAGCACTGGAGTAGGAATGTGGAAATGAGTAATTAATTTTAAAGAAAATACGTTTACACTTACAGCACAAAGAAATTATTCAATGCAAAACCCTGTAGATGCAGTATTTTAAAGTAAGCTTAAATAACAATAGTAAAACCAAGACGTCTGGCCAGATATAACCACTTATCGCAACAAGCCGGACCGGTCATTACTTGCTACAAACACCACCTGCGACGTTACCATTAACATCTGACATCGTAATGTGAGCGGCACATACAGCATGTTGACTAAGGAAAAACGCTGAACAGTCAACATTTTTCTATGATAAATAACCTTGTAGGTACAGCATAATGCCAAAGAATCTAGCTGCTTAGACAGCATTAGACAAATGTAAAGATGCCTGAATCTTCAGTTTGCGCCGCAAACGACAACAAAGCACCGAAAAAACACGCTCGTCACATTCTGGATCAAGGTATGCACATCGACAAAGTAAAGAGCAAGGAAATAGTTATCCGGAACACATATTATGAGCAATACCAAAAAACTTATATGCCGCACAGAAGCCGAAACCCCCTGTTATAATCATATTCAGACCACATACTGCGCAACAATTGTGCTTATGATCACTTCCAAGTCTGAATCTGTTCATAAAGCGCAAATAAATGGGGGTGGATGATCTCGATGTGACATCGAACGCATCATTAATAATACAGATGGCTGACAAAATAAGGGAAACAGTGTGAAACTACCAAAGCAAAAACGGCACAGCTCAAACAGAGAAAGCAAACTATAGGCCTCAAAAACAAATGCAAATTAACCACCTTTGTAAAGCTTGCATTTTGATGAACGTGGCATTATAAACAAGAAAAACCGTAAACCATGGTATTTTTGCTTGATTTCAGGCAAAACAAAACAATACTAACAACCCAAACTGGCTTGTCAGCTGCAATAAATTAAACAAATTCCAAACCAAAACCTCTCCAGTTCTATCATCTTCGACTTCGAGCATTTACTTTGCACAGGAAAACCTCAAGTCGTTCAGGAATCACGACCACCCCGTGGATGGACTGCAGGATCGACACCGTGCAACAAGACGACAGAGAAAAAAAACAGAAATTTTCAATTCAACAAGGCTATTATTTAACAGTAATATCTTGCACATCTGTAAGTAGGCAGATCGAAAACCCTTCACGAAATCCGCAAGTACCACAAAAACAGGCGCAGCAGTATTATGGCGTCACCAAATTTCCTATATGAATGCAGCAATAGGCCGCGACGGTGCAGAATCGCGAGAAAACGAGCAAGGAAATTTTAAAAATTCGGGAACATTACTGTTCTTACCTCCGTGGATTCCGTCATTCTGTACGGTAATGCGAAGTTAGTAGCGCGCTGCTTGAAATCCCCAGCATGGGTTCCTTCACCCCGCGCCTCGCCACAGTCGTCCACACAGTGGGTAGTCGTCCAATTATGGGACTCCCAGTTCCACACAAAGAACGCGCTCCAAGAACTGCACCGAAGGAATCAATCACGAAGCGACCATTCTGTGCTATTTCACCAGGCAGTCCAACCTGTCCAAGGCTGATCCAAGCGCTATCGTCAACCTAACAATACGATAAGATAAGTCAGTATATGACGCACGTTGTCACACAATAAAATTCTGAGAGCTAAAATGTTTACTGTTTCGGAAACGACCAGGATCAAATTATATTGCACGCGTGCTCTCTGCTTTGTGCCATCCGATTTTCTGTGTTAATGCGCGTGAAATGCAGGCGCAAATAAATTCAGCCGATTTAAGGCGTCCGAGGATGCGCAGACGTATAGGCATTAGGTTATCGTAGGAGATGGGCCGATCATCGAAGGCAAACGACTTCTATTGGTGCTGAAAGTAAACGATCGCCAAAGCTTACGAATTATAGGTACGATAGATTCAGCTGTCATAACTGTTTTACGGGTCCGAGACGTTGACGCAAATGATAAGTAGCAATGTGAAAATTCAAAATGTTCACATGGATACTTCCACACAAATCTCTGTGATACCAATAATTAAACATTAATGACCATCGGTGATTGATGGAATTCTGATTTCTTTTGCGACTACGTACATTTCGCCGTGATATTTTAATCTGGCTAGAGTAGAATGAAAATTGTTATAACTTGAAGCCGGTCTTGCAGTAAACCGTATTGTAAGACGGAGATAGCTAAAAAAAACTATGCCCACAAGTCAGTTTAACTCCGCATCGAAAACTACTGTACTCGTACTGAAGTTCGTTTTCCATCTTTAAAAAGGTTGTAATTGCTTAAGTACTGCAACTCTGAAAGAGTGTGTTATTACCACGGCACAACGATCTTGCACAACAATGTTTTAATGCTGCCGTACTCTAACAAAATTATTTTACAACATGCGAAGTAAACTTTATTATGCTATTACGTGTACTTCTATATATGCTTATCTTCAAATTTTACAACATCGACCACTACTTTATTTCTAACACACGTTACATCGCACCCTGCAGAATTGGTGACCTAAACATTCCCTATCAGTAAGTAATCGGGTATCCAAGATTCCTGTTCATCTGCAATGGATGCCTCTGCAAACAGCTGGCTAGTGTCATCGAAGCTCTTTGTATGCGTTAAATTTTAATTAAGTAATACATAATCTTAAATGTCCCAACCTGAGCATGTTGGTATTGTCTGGGAAATGAACAACACGGTATAAATAATTATATAAAAACTGCAAGTATTCAAAATGTACTAGCAACATCATTTAAATTGTCCTTCAGATTTAAAATGTTTGATTAGTGGTTTTCAGAAAAATATAGATTGGTCATAAGTTCATCTGCGGGATCCGGAAAATGTAAGAAAGAGAATTGACAGCCTCCACCGTTGATGGCGAACGCAAAAAATTATCGTCCAGTGGAAGAGGGTGGCTCTTTGTGGACGATATCGAAGCCATCTCCGTGGCTGCTCCCGCAGCGAAAGCAAATGGACTCCCGTAAGTCCTTGTTCACTGTGCAAATTTGTCTGGGTCGGCAGATGACCGAACAAGCCAGACTGCAATGCGTAATTCGTTTTTGGCAGCTCCGATTTTGGTAATCGCGAAGGTACCCAAGCGCTTAATGATGGGTTTAAATCCTTCTAGCGGCCACTACTCCAATGCCGATTCTTTAAAAAATAGAGCATTCTTACCTTTCTGCTTTAGTTATCCGCCAAGAGACCATTATGGCGAACACAAATCGCAAGAAAGAGCTGGACTTGAAAAGTAGGTACTTTATAGATGGTGCAGTTTATTGGTATTTGAAAGCTTTTAAAGGGGGATGAGAGCTGTAACACGACATGTACAAAATAAGCCATATACAGTACAGTAACTACCGATTACAACATTTCTCGGGCCAATAGAAAACGGGAAAGGTAACTTGAAAGCCGAATCCTATCCGGCGCTACTGCGCGAAGATTTGCCTGCGTATCCAATATATCGTAGACCGCGATATAGACGATTCGAAGACATGTCACTGGAAGAAATGTTCGAGTTTGCTCGGTACTTCCGTCGTTCAAAGCGATCTCAAGATGACATTGCTCGTTCCGGGGCTTATCAGCTAGAAACGTGCGCTCCGATTCCACGAGGTCAGGTTCGACTGGTCGAGTAAACCTTCTAAAAATTGAGACCAGAGTTGATAGTGGTCAGTACAGGTGTATCTGATCTGCTAACATTGCTAACCTGGCCACATTAATAATATTATTTACTTTTCAACGAATCCACGTACGGTAGCGGCTTTAGTTGTGCTGCACTGTACAAAACTTAATTAGGTGTGCTGCCAGCCATGTAGCTTTCAGTAAAAGGTCACACAGCTTATCCCAGTTGCACGGCGCCCCGATGTGCCGTCTTTATTGTTTTTATTGGAGCTCCTGCGTAGGCATGGACCGTGAGAAAGAAAAAGACAGACTCGCAAAGATTATGACGTATGGGACAGAAGAAGCTGAGGAGTTGCTGCAACCTTATAAACCAACAAACAACGAGAGTTATAATTCCAGTACTACTAATACAAGCTCTGCCCAAGTGGATGAGTTTGAAGAATGTGCGTACACGTTGTTTCGCAGCTTATAAAGTTGTGTTTCGTTAAACGACAAGCATAATACATGTTTTCACTTTAATTTGGTTTTGTCTAATGTGTCTCGCATAACCCGATATATCACGTTGTTACTGTAATTGTGCAGTGATAGAAGAAATTGAAGAAAGGGAACAGTTCCTGCACCAAATGCATCAAATCGGACTCGATAAAGAAACACAGCAACGTGTTACGGCGGAGGTCATTGAGGTAGGTGATGGTATATGCTGGCATATATGCGTCAACTTCAGCCGCAATGACGAAATTGCCTAATTATGGTACTGTGCTGTTCATTGTCCACATGTCATTTAGCGGTAAATACATAGTTTTTGGTGTTGCTTGAATTCCCGTCAAAAGTTTTTAACTGATGCCTCTTCTAAGCAGATCTTAGTGAAATTAAAGAATCTGGATCCTGTCCGATATGAAGCGTTATCCAATGATTACCGATGACCGACTTTTTGGAACCGTGCATGCAGTACCGAGGTGTTCTGCTACACCGCAAAATAATGGTCAGACTTTGTCGGTCTTGTGCGCACTTTATATTAGCATATATCACAGAAAAATGTGGAAATCAATAATCAATCGTATGTTGCAGACTTGCAGCAGTAGTAAATTGCATCGTATTTGCCACTATAAACTTAAGCAAACAGTGTCTTGGATGCTATAAATTTTGACTTTGTTTGCTGTTGTTGCAGAAAATGCCATTGCTGAAATGAAGAGTTATCACACACAAATATCCCAACACTGGCGGAAGTGTTCAGTTGGGGAACGAAGGTCAAACATCCTCGCGACTTGGTATTAATAATCCGAGAACCCTAGAAATATTTTCAGACTACTTTGCAAATCAAGCAAACAATATAAGTTTTTCTGTTTAAAAATTATCATGCTGAACTCACGTCATACGTCCACGTTCGCAAATCTTCGTCCGAACAAAGGTGCCCTATGAGGGTATGTGGTTCTTGATCACTCTTTTCATCCAAACACCAATCGTCCCTCCGTAACTCGTTATTTTTGCTCATTGAAAACAACTGCATAAAAATTCGAATATAATGTTGAAGGTACATTTTCTACAGTAGGATTAATTGAGCGTACCTGCCACCAGTACGATAAATGAGAAGAAGGGTAGCATTTGGCAAGTATGAAAGCATTTGGCGCCACATGATCATCCCAGCCAGCGACTGATAAACAGGCATTATGAATAGGATTCCAGAGCTACACGAAAAAACAATATAGATACAGGGTAAGTAATTATTGAAATATCCTCAGTAGAAGTATTAATAATATCATGGATCATACAACAACGGTGCAGTTAAATAAGGCTCAGAAAAAAACTCACCTGGCCAAAAAATTTTGCGTTTTCATCCGGAATGTACTTTTCTGGGTAGATGTTGTCCAGAAACCATTTGAAATCATGACATTTCAAGTTCTGACGTAATTCTTTTCGCTTTGTCAAATCCCCAATGGCTGCATTCTTAAACAATCAGTCACAATTAACAAGTATTTTTAATTGGACTGGAATGTTTGATAAATCAGACATCTTTGTCTACATTTTATATACTCGTATACCAGCACTGCCGCTCTGCACTGTTATTGTAGAGCGGCATTGGTATCAGCAAAGAAATCTTTCGTACGCTTCTAATGAGTGGTACACTCTATTTTTTAATCAAATCAAATTATTTATTTGATTTGATCAAATCAAATCAAATTTATTCATTAAAACCAAGTACTAAATTAGGGCACGTTTAAATTAAAGCAACCAGATAGTCAGTAGCTGTACGCTGTACAGTGTCAGTAAGTACTATTATTAGATATGTTATATTAATTCTTACCTTGAGATTGGGTCGCGCTAAGTAAAATAACCTCTTATAGTCATCCAACCACACCTCCGCCACACGGGCCGCATTGGCCCCATGGTGCTTTTCCGCATCGTACGTGTGACCTCTCGACACTGTTGTAAATGATTTGCGATTAAAATACTGAAAATTTCAAAGCAAATCTAAACAATGCAGTTTTGATCCTACTATGAGCAACGCGAGAACAGGGTATAAACATTATGGATCCATTGCACATCCAAATTCGAAAAGACATCTCCAAGTTTTCTCCTACCGGCAGAACATTTGTTACGAAAACTGATGCCTTTCCTTTAATAACGAGATGGTGTAACACGTAGAACTCATGAAAACAATTTATAAATAACTTGATCATGAGCGCCCTTAGCCATAGGATAAAAAATAGGTTTGAAATTCTGAGCGCCGTGCACACACAACAACAAAACATTTCTGTGTAGCGCTAAATTAGCGCTAAGCAATGGACTTACCACCCCATCCTTCCATGCCTTCGTCATAGGCACCGACTTCGAAAAACCAATGGCGGTCAATTGCAAATATCCCGCCGGGGAATGTAGGCGTTCTATGAAACTGGACGTCAGCATCAGCACACTATGATATTTTAAATACTTCGTTGATGTATTCGTTTTGCAGCAAATTTGTCATACTTCTCGTAATAAAGAACTGAACATAATGTACATATTAGGGCCCAAAAAATCATCAGACAAAACTGTTGATTAAACAATTTGTTGGGTTATCCATAGGCTGTCAGAACGACTTATTTATTAGACCGCAGCTTACCGATGAGGCTCGTAGCCGGGATCTTTTATTCGTTCAGTTTCCGACTTCAGCATGCCCTTTGGCCCCCATTTAAAATACATGTTCCATGTAAACAATCCTGTAGCAAAGGTGGCAGATGGAATGTACTCATAATTTTCTGCAGTAAGCGTATCAACCAAAGGACACACAATTCGTTTGCGATCTTTCTTTATCTCAGACAACAGTGGTTCCAGCCTGAACAATAATGGTAGATTTTGGAAGCGGCCCATGGTCATTATGTCACTTTGATATGCTTACCATCCAACAGTGACCTCGCAATGAGCATCCAGAAAGATTAGTACATCACCGGAAGCATTCCGGGCTCCATACATCCGAGCTTTTATTAGCCCATTGTGGGGCACTCTAATGTGTTGTACCAGGTTGCCAAATTCTTTTTCCAGTATGAGGGTTAGGGTAGTCCGAAAATAATCTACAAATAGGTGAAGCAAAACCAATATCGAACACAACTCTGGAGATCAGGCGCTACTGTAATAGTAGTGGTATTTATTGTTATTAATTGCAACTTGCAAGTATGCAGAATATATTATGTGAACCAGCTATTAAACATCGCTCACTCGATCGGTTGCACTACTACACTACACTGTGTACTAAGTATGTATTAATAATTCGAACGTGAAAGTTTCGCCTAACAATGAAACATAAATTGTATGCCTTACTTCGATCACTTCCATCGTCCACGACTATAATTTCACGCAAATATTCTGGACGTGATCTGTTAATCACGCTCCATATTGTCCGGCGCAAAGTGGACAACGGCTCGTTGTAAGCAACAATAATCACGGTGGCGGTTGCAAGTTCAACATCGTATAGCTGTTCTCTGCATCTACAAAATGCAGTATTTACAATATTTTCATACTTTATTTTTGTCACAGTTGGCAAGTTGTCTACCTAGTTTAAAAATCGCTCTTTAGGGAGCTTCTAAGAGTACTTGTCTGATGAAATTAATAACGAAAATTGTGTAATTTCTCAAGTAAAGCATGCATACAGTAATTCCCGTACCTTTGAGATCGGTGCTCCTGTAATGATCTTTGAACAGACATTCGATCACTGCCCATAAGATTGAACGTTTCTTTTTTGAAGATAACTTTAGCTTTCACATTATCTGGCCCGAATGAATCCAGACGCACTGGCAATCCATTTTCCCCAGGGGCATCTGGCGCAACGTGATCCGACCGTATTTCGTAATTAGCTAACTGTTGGTGTATTTCGTGCGCTTGTTCTTCCCTTTCGTGCCTATACTTTCGAAATGCACCGACTTCGGTAACAGCAGGTGCCTGCATTGCTAAAAAAGCGAAAACTTCTCTCAATGTGAAAACGTAACATGAGAGCGCATTTAGGTGACATTCAGTTACCTGCGCCTCCCGATAATTTTGATAGAAGAATATCCTGGGGTTTGTGACCGCTCGGATCCCTTTCGGGAATATCACTGACAACATTGCTCTTAAAAATTTGAATGCCCAAATATGCGATTAGTGAGAAACTTGTTATCAACAAGAATAAAGTAGCAAAATAGCTAATTAATCGTCGAAAGAGAACTGGTCTCGGGAATCTCCAGCGATTAAGAAAAACATGATGGTTTAACACGGGAATCTGAAGTTGACTGCAACTTCCGTGCATAATACAAACATATCAGGATTTTGGCAAATGGGACTGGATGCGTTCTTCGCTGGAAAACGTCGTCAGAAAGAGGCAAACTTCAGTAAGTTGACCTCCCTAATCTACAGAGTTCGTATGCCATCGAGGTTTAAAAATCAATAAAATTTAAGTATACAGCTTGTTTCGAATCATAAACCTAGGTCCTACACGCCAAAATGTGACTACCAATATTCCGTGGTTTGTGTGACTGTTGTCTGTTAGCGAGCAGAATTAGTAGAATTACCGACTTCATACGTTCGACACGCAGAAGCCGGCATCTTCGACAGTGAGCACTCAAGCGTTTTCGCGATGATTCGCAGTTCGCACATCTTCCACTTCCTTGAACAACTCTTGAATAATAAACTGGCCTTCAGCGTTTAGCACTGAAAGATTACGCCAGTAACCGAAGAAGCATTCAGCCAGACAAAGAATCAACTGACACCAAGCACCACAAACACCAGACGATGACGTTTTGCTTTCTGCAGCTAGGCGCAGAACAGTAAAAAAGAATCACTTTACTTAAGTCTGCGAGAAGCTGACAATGAGCCACCGGCCCACCAACCAAAAACTGGTTTAAAACGTTGAGTACTACCGTGAGGAAGCAGTCTTTATTGTTGGCTGATTTTATTTTAAAATTTGATACACATTATTAAGGTGATGGAGTTGTAAGGGAATGAACGAAGTGTGAAAATACAAACCTTTAAATAATCACATTGAAGTTAAGTATGTCTGGAATAATTAAAAGATTTTCTGCTGGGCGATCGCTTGATTAGCGCAACACCGCAGTGTTGCACAAAATATACAGAGCAGCATGCGCAGAAAAAGCCGCAAACGTATTATTATAAAAAGCCGGAAACATATGAAATTTATTTTAAAATGTACCGCTATTTATACAATACTGAATAAATTTTAACACTTATATTATGTCGATCAGGAAGGGTCCTCTTTGTCGGTGCGATTTCAGTCAGTTGGGCGGGAGCTTTTGTGTTATGTAATTTTCAGCCTACCACATGTAATTTTTTAACTAAGAATGTGCGCTTGCGCTTTGCGGGCACTGCAGGACCGCAGTGTAGCCAAATTTAACATGATTTAAAGTGCAGCTTGTAGTAGATGCTAGAGCAATTTTAACTATTATATTTTGTACAAAAAAGCAGTAAATTTTTAAAATGGGTGTTATGAACCTAAGTAAACACACGACGTAACTGACAAGACAGCCCCGACGGGTGAAACGGATGGACCTTTCCAGTTGCTGAGAACGTTGTGCGTACGTATCTCGAAATTACAGTAGTAAAAAGATTAATTAGTCTTGCAAATTACAAGCATTTATCGTACACAGTTGCAAGAATCGTATAAATTCACCATCTATGTAAGTGTAAGTAAAAGAATGCAAGCCAGCGAACGAATGCAGACTCTGGTAAGTCAAAGGGAATATTAGACAGGAAAATAACTCTCCCGAAAAGAGACATATAGAAGAACAACAAATACAAGGACAACTACAAATTGTACCACCTGCACCAGCTATGCTTTAATTATCAAAAAAATTATTTTTCTCTGCTTTATTACATGTACATCAAAACATTATAATGTGATATCCTGGTGGAGCCTCAACGTTACGTTTACGTTCCATACATGTACCTAGCTAAACAATGCATGCAATGTATTCCGGGTCATCTATGGCTAGGGCTTCTCTCTGAAAAAAAAACAAAAAATTCTATAGAAACGATTACTGCTTGTACCAGCTACCATTTATTTACCTCTCTTCTGATTTCTGGAAACGTTTGGTCAGCAAGTTAACCCGATCTTTTCCCATAACAGGCAACAGGGCATTCTGAGCTTTCCCCAAGGACTTGAGTGTACTGCCGACGATTTGCCCGGTGCGCAGATTGATCCAGATTGTAATGATCTCATCACCGTTCGTCACATCCTTCAGGTGTCCATTAAGATTCTCTTCCAGTCCGATAATGGTGCCTTGCGGATAAACGTCCCGCTGGGCAAATCTTGGCACTTCGTCATTATCGCCATCGACAGCTATGCCGGCTTCCTTGCCATAACCATCGTTATCGCTTCCGCGGTCTTCGCACATGCCATCATCATCATCGCCGCTTCCTTCGTTGTCTGGTTCATCCAGTTTGTCGTGACACTCCGGGTCATTGGCAGGTGCAACAGGAAATTTCTCAGCTGGCTCGATAATCGGCAAATCCGTTTCGTCGAAATCCATAGGCGCCTCGTCATCGGCCTCGATGGTCGAGTTCGTCCCACCATTCGTAAATTCAGTGCTGTCTGCTGGAACAATCTCGACTTCTTGATCCGCGTCTGGATCATCCTTCGGTTTCAGGTTGGTAGAAAAGTTTCCCTTTTCCGGTGCTGGGACGATGACCTTTTTCAGGTCACTGAGGTTTTTCGCCTCCGCCATCACAAATTCATCTTTCCAGTCGTCATCTTTATCGAATTCCTGTTCCGCTAATCCCCCCAGAAGTGAAACATTCTGTAATTTTCTGGTATTGCCGAAACCATAAGGCTTTTGGGAGGAAGGAAAATCGGTGGGTTTCGAGCTGAATTCATCTTTCACTGTCGATGTATTGTCGGCGGTGCCAGGCATTCCTACGTCCAGTCCATTATGTTCATTGCTGGTATTCAACGAAATGATTAAGTCTGTAATGCCGACAGAAGTCTGATTGTTTCGCAGTTTAACTGGCTGAAAATCTTGTTCGCCAAACTTCTCTTGCAACTGATCGACAACTTTGTGTGGCTTTCTCGAATCGTCGGCAGTTTGTACCACCATTCCCTTATTATCAGCCGTTAGGACTATGCTGCCAGTGCCGTTATTTCGTTGTTCTTCTCCGCGAGCTGAAGTCAAGTTCTCCACTGTGTTCAATTCGATGGCGGCCGTGTTGTTCTCCATTCGAACCGTAAGCGTTAGCTTAACTGCCGTCGCTGTGCCGGAGTTATCAGACGAAACATGAACTTGCTTGCTCGCTGTAGACAGGTTCACGGGAGAATCAAAGGTCACAAGTTCAGATCCAGAAGGTCCATGCGCTGTTTCGCTTCCATAATTTATGGCCGTGGGAAGCGATTTCTGCATATACCACAACAGTATTCAGTTCATTTTCGCGACAGTAATTTTTCATCATAGCTCTGTCGTGTCGATATATTCGAATGACAATAAGTTGTAAGAGATAGTACTAAATGGGTGCTTCTGCGAATTGCGGTAGCCTGCACGATGCTTTGCTAATTCTATTATAAAATAGGTTACACATATAATCATATTAATTTTGGTAGAGGTGCAAACAGCGATACTCCGTAGACTATAAAGATTGCAATGTACTTATAACTCGGAAAAAAGACCAACTCCAAGAAGTATAGGGAGTCTTATGCAGCAAAAACCAAAACAGGAAAAAAACATCACGTGGTCAAAACTGATTTTAAGTTAATAGTGACAATGGGATGCGGCCAATAAAATTTACAGAGATAAGGATTTTAATTTTCATTACAACAGCAATCAGCAAAAGGACAAAGAAAAGCTATTTTAATGCACTCAAGACGTTATAACCCGTAATAACTACAACATAATTAAGTCAATCCACTTACGCTGTCCGTTGTAACCGGGTGTCCAGTTACAAAAACCGGGAAAAATATGAAAGCCAGTAGCCATAAAGTCCGCAGCTCGATAAAGCATGTGTACGGGAAGCGCGGCATGTTGTGCAAAAGTAAGCGGTTTCTGGAATTGCACTCTGCCTTTTCTTAAATATTTGCGGGGCCTTGCTAGCAATGACCAGCCAACTAAAATCGAAATGTAGACACAACAAACATAACAACTTGGCTTTTAAACCAACACCACACGATACTGAACCATTCCATCTGCCCCATCATAACAACATGATATCCTTACCATTTATGCATTTTTCTGAGAACAAAGTTGATAAGAAACCTTACTCTTAGAGAATTACATTACATCTGGATCAGGCTTGTAAATGCAAGCCCCCGTGATGCAATAGACTGTTGAGTATGTCTCATTTAGGAATCATAAACTGAAGGGATTAGGGTAAATTTATTCATTTTCGGCTAGGAAAGTCCAACAAAAACGGGCGCGAATAACGCGGCCTTCACATAATGCTTACAGTAACTGGTAATCAGTCTTCCATCTGATGTGCATAAAAATATTATTCAGAAATCTTCCATTTGCATTGCTAACCAAAGCATTCCAATTTATCATTTTAAACTAAACAACCATCAACTGTCAAAATTTCACTAGAACGACATTTATGAACAAGTGATAGCGAAACGCTGTTGAAATCTCACAATGAGACACATTATAAATTACTCCACGATAGCTACAACATTTTCGAGAAAGAACAGACGGTAAATAAAAGATTTATATCTATATTAGAAAATGAAAGAACACTGGGTTACAAAACTAGTCATGCTTTCAAAACACGCTGTACGTTGACTAAACTATCTTCCTGACTTGGCTTTTTTTCCTAGCACGCTCACGCGCCAATTCTTGGCGTTCCAGCTCTTCCTCCCGTTCATCTTCTTTCCGGCCGATGTAGGCACTAACAAAGAATAACCGAATCAGTGGGCAAACCAAGCAAATCACATTTTCCACGTTCATTTTCTATTTTCGACGCCTTTTACTAAGAGTTTAGATTAGCCAGATTAAACGGGAGGTACTTTCATAAATAGTCGGCGAAACGAACAACCCACGCGGCACACGTCAGATCTCACCTTATGGCTTCTTCTTTCCATTGCTGATGTATATTGCTTTCCATATTGTCAATATCATCTAAATCTTCGCGACCCACGTATCTATACAAGTTTCAACAACAGCACAATTTTTAACATTTTATGAGATGCTGAACAGCAGAAAACATACCTTCTAGGGTCATAACGGAACATTTTTCGAATTTCCTCGGAATAATCATTTCGATAGTCGTCATCGTACGGTGTATCGTCTATAAAATCATCCATATCATCGTCATATTCATCCTCGTCTTCTTCTCGCGTAGAAGGCACTGGCTTAGGACCTGAAAATTATGCAGAAAAAACTGAAAACAACAAGCAAGCGAACTTCCCAGTAAAATACACGATCCGTTATATCGGACTACACCACACTCACAGTTATCGCTCAACACGTGTTTTAAAACTGTTAACTAACAATAAGAACAGCTGTTAAGATGTAAAACTTGTCACCGTACAAAAAAAACCTAATAACTTACGTTTTTTTAAGCTGTCTCTGAACGGATCAAATTTTTCCGGGTACGCAGACTTGGGCGCTGGGCGTATTGTCGAAGTTGAAGCTCCACTTTTCGGTGGCAATTTACTAGGTTTTCCAGCAGGCGCCGATTTTTGTTGAGACGAAGACGAACTAGGGGCTGAAGGCTGACCACGCTGTACAATTGGATTTCCTCTATTGTCCCTTTTAACCCCATTCGACACTTGGTGGGGATTTTTAAGATCTCTTTTAGGGCCAGAAAATCTATCGTCTTGCTTTTTTAGCGGCGGTATTCTCCCACCAGATCCGGGCTTTACGTTCTTCGACTGAGTCTCACTGCGTTTCATCCCGTTACTAAGGCCGTCGGGCTGCCTTTGCCCTCTTTGAACAATCTGATTTGGTCGCTGATTTGAGTGTGGCGCTTGACGAACATCCGCTTTGGAGGAAACAGTAGAAGGGGGCTTCGTAGGCTTTTTATCCATAGCTTTTCCCACAGTTGCAACTTTAACCGGATTATGAGCGCCAGAATACGCAACAGCAGGTCTGATTTTACTATCCGGTTTAGATTTAGCCGGAGGAGGAGGTGGCGGAGGAACTGGCTTGGTCGCAGCCCGCATTTTCAGCGGATCAAGTAAAGGCACGTCATCTTTAACGGGCTCCTTCTGCTGCTTCTCCGCCAGCCTCAACATCTGCTGGAATGAAAGACCAGGGGTCGTGGTAGGCTTAGGCGCCGCAGGTTTGCTTGATAAAGGTTTAGCAGGTTTTGGGCGGTTAGGCTGGGGATCTGAGATTCTGGAGGATGAGCTGGACGGTCTGATCTGTTTATCCGAATTAACTGGCGCTGGTTTTCCATTAGCAACAGGCTTAGGCAGAGGTAATTTAGATGAATTAGGCTTTTCTGACTGTTTAACCGTTGAAGACGACGGTCTAGTCGCTCCTGATGCGACAGAAGGCGTAGGGTTGGGTTTTGGTTTCGCAGTATTCCCAGTGTTAGTCCTAGAGGGACCAGGTCCTGGTCTATCGACAGGATTAGGCCTCGCACCTGTATCCGATGTTGCTTGATTAACCAGAGTCGGGTATTTTTTGTGAGCGAAAAGTGACACTAACCGGGCGCTTGAGTCTTGCTCGACTTGGTTTGCTCTAATTCTTGGCGCCGTAAACGTTCCTGGTGAGCTTGTAAACGCGCCTGGATCGCACTCAAATTAGGCTTCGACTTCGTCTCTCTTCCAGGCATCTTAAATTCTAAAACAGGGTCCTTTGATCGCATTAACTACAAAACAAAGCACGAAAACACCGATTACCATTTTGGTTCGCACAAAATACATGATAGCACAGTTCGCATCGTTTACTTACTTGATCCTTGTTCACGTCTTGGTTCTTTTTGGCCAAATCTAACAATTTCCCAAAATCCATAGCTGCCTAAGACCGCACAAACAGCTATCCCCTGATAGACTGAATCGCTTAAAGATGGACGCAACGATTCAAACCAGAAAATGATAAGTGGATGGTAACTCTTACACCGTAAGAAAGAAAACTAGGAGCAACTTACGGTCGCAGCTGCAGCCTTTATACCAGACTGACCATGAATTAAATCAGGATGATCTCTAAATGATCCCGGCCTAAGCACGAGTAATTAGTACGAGCATGGTCTATGTATACATGTCTATGTATACCTCATGCAGTTACGCTGGTACGAGTACACTCACAATCAGTACAGTAGCTGCTGTAGTCGTGCACTTGTCATTAGCAATAGCTTGTTATGTTTCAGAACTTAGAAATAGTTAAAAGAACGATTAACGATAACAAACTTTCGAAAACGCAACGAAGTACAAGACTGGAAGTCTGTCAGGTTACAATTTTACACAGACAGTGACAGACCACTCTTTAAATTTTAATAACTTTGACTTTGTTATTAGTTTCAGGCGTTTCAGTTAATTCAGTACAAAATGTTCTCCTTATTTTTCTAAAAATTAATGCGACTTCGAAGATCAAGTACGTACGTAATTTTAATACTGCACGTATTTTCGTTATGAGTCTGCTCCGTTACGCCAAAGCCGAGGCAGGCTAGAAGCTGTCTCACCAAGCTTAAGGATTCAGTACTCCGTACTAGAGGAATACGCAATCGCCTAGCCGCATGCGGAAGTTACCTGTGTATCTACTATCTAACTAATAATATGTAACAGCTGTTTCCGGCGCTGTTGTGAGTCTGTCTGGATTCTGGTCTGCCTGTGGCTAAAATACCTAAAATTTCTAATACTCGTATTTACAGTTAATACGTACTTATGCGGCCCGTTTAATAACCCGTCACATCTATACCCGTCGGAGTATATTATGACTTTATTGTATCAATTAAAATAATGATACAGAAACAATGAACCAAAATTATAAAAGTTTAATATAGGTTATAGAACTGCACGTAATTATTTTTGCAGTTAATGGTGAATGATGATTCTTACTTTATCCGTTAAACTGCAATTATGAGAAAATAATTAGCTAACCTGCAGAAATTTAAAAATATTTTTAGAAGGACAAAAATATTGTGAATCGTAAAAATATCGTATAAATCATACTTATGGCAAGTGTTGTTCAAACTTCAAAGGAAGTGAAATCGCGATTTCGAACTTCGCAAAGGTAGTAGAAGCGATGTAAGTGCGTACCCTATGTGTCTCCAGAAATTTACGAACTGTGACACTAACGCCTAAACATTTGTTTCACTGCAGATTGCAAGCATCAAGCTGCAGACGGACGAACCCATATCAAGTGGATCGCAGAGGACTTCGTTTTACTGTACTTACTTCTACACGAAATCTTGGGGTTGATCTCTTTTCTGTTGCAATAATAGCACAACTCCATGCACATCCTCTACTGTACAGTACTGACAACGTGTACCTTCCGGCCTTCCAGATTCCAGACATTAAGTAAGTCCGAGGCAGTGTGTCTGTGTGTGCCAGCTGCGTTTTTTGTATGGTGCTTACGCCGAGGTACTGTAACGGCGCAACCATAAAAACGTGGTACCCGGTTCAAGTATTGTACGGTACTGTTCTGCAAATGGAATGTTAAGTGACTAGAAGTATGAAAGCAGAGGAGAGTGTTATATATATTTATACTCTTTTATTACGGTGACAGTTGGTTCGAGTAATTTCACGTTTCTCATTGCTTATAGCTGTTCTAAATTATATACCTTATGCAGTAGAAGAGAAGATCCAAAGATACTACAGTAAGATACTGTACTCTAAGATGCAAAAGATCTTACAAACTAATTTTGCGCAGCTAATAAATTAGTGTACAACATGTGTCGAAAGGTTAAAGTTCAGTGTAATTTAGTTTCGCAGGTAAAACAGCTTGTAATTACACGTTAAAGTAAGGATTCGGGTGTATGCTGCTGAACGTTGGGAACGATGGGTGAGAAAAAAACTTACAGGACTTATATTTATAGTCAGCTACGTAAACCTGTTGTGCATGCAGGCAGTACTTTGCACCAGACTATGAACTGTAAATTTTGCTGTTGATGTTGATCAAAAGATAGATGAGGGCTGACATGTTAGATGCCTCCTCATAATTAATTACAATTTTGGATGTGTCAGTATACAGTATGTGGCGTAACCATAAATTATTACAGATTCGATGTTTAATATTGTAAGTACTCGTCATTCTGTATGTTGAACTGTAAAGCTACCGGTAATAGGTGCACCAGCTGATAAGGATGTCAGCTGCAGTGCCTCGATTATCAACTTTTACAGCGCTTTTAAGAGCTTCTGCAGCCCTCTCTTGCAGAAATAAAGCAAGTGTGGAACATGTGAGTCCCATGCAGATGTGTCTTATTTAAAGTACGATCATTCCGTATATTCTGTTGAGGGTAATCTGAGACAGTTTCAAATCGTTTTTTACGATATAGTTGCAGGTGTTAGCAAATAAGGCAGAGGGACATTGTACCACCACTTCAAGCTTTATCAACTTGAATCATAATCGAGCTCTTAGCAGTTTTGCACAAAAGTCCCGTGGCCAGACAATTATGTCCCGATTCAATCATAAAGGATTTTTCGTTGCCACATTCACGCCCCTTAAGGAAAATGGGTATGAGTTTAAGACTTTAAGTAGTACGCGACCTTTAAATTACGCTTGACGGTATACCGCAAATTATTGTGTTGCGTCACCTGGATTTTGTGTTATGTAGCGACATCAATCCCGACGCTGTGCCGCAGTATGTGGATCATCTAGTACGGAATAAAATCACCGGAGTATTCGGTAACACATTAACTACGTGATAGCGAATGAGTGTAAAATTAATTGCAAATTATTTTTCTTGACTTCGTTAGTGTGCTATAATAGGTCTTTGTCTTTGTTATATTCCTGAGCCAGTGCTTTTTTCATTCTAGATCACCTGCGGAAATATTTGTACAACTGCAGTCATAAAAATTTCGTATAGTTCCATTTCATAATTCATTCATTCATAGCGAGATATGCATCATAATTATCAAGCCACAGTCATAAACGTTGACGTTTGTTCGTTGTGTTTCAGTAAATGGAACCGCTGGCGAGGGACTGTCTATGACCGTAAAAGAGCGAAAGGCTATGGCGGAAGCGTGGGTAAAAAACTGCGAAGGCAAATTGAAAACCATAATTCATTGTGGAGCTGTCTGCATCCGAGACGCTAAAGAAATGGTACGTACTGAGTACATACTGACAAGTGATGCAATGAATTTCTCTTATTAATTTTCGTAATTGCTTACTGTTGTCCGAGTTTATATTGTCCGGTACTCGTATAAAACCAAAGCAACTCCCTACGTTTATATGATATTATGGTTTTTTTTGCACATTCTGCTAACTGCATTTTTAGAAAAACTTGCCTGGTTAGGCGGCCCTCGGGCCGTGATAGATATTGGGATAATAATTTACGTATTAGTACTTCATTTGGACCAGGCGCAACGTCCCCGGCTGTAAGTATCCTAACACTGCATTGTGCGATTTTTTTTTTAATAGGCCGAACATGCTCAGTCCATCGGTGCGGATGCCATTGCAGCTGTTCCCTCTTTTTATTTTCCACCCAAAACTGTCGGTAACGATCCTTAATGCTTGTCACAGCAAATAACAGAATTCTTAGATAAGATAATATAGTTTTTAATCACGAACGGCGCATAAAATGCGTTGTTTTGAAGATGCCCTGGTAGAAGGAGTGAAAGAAATTGCGGCTGCTGCTCCAAAACTCCCGTTTTTGTATTACCACATTCCGCGAATGACGCATGTTGATTTGGATATGTCAGCCTTCCTCCAGATAGGAAAAGAGAAGATTCCCACCTTGTCGGGCATGAAGTACTCCGGATTCGACCTGGCGGGAGCTCTTAAATGCACTGCCAATCATGGGAAAGAGTTTGAAATTATGTGGGGGCGCGATGATGTGAGAATAACGGAATAACCTAACTTTCTGTAGGAATAGATTTAAATCTTTCTAGACTGTCCCTATATTGTTAAAAATTACAGTATGTTTTACTTCATTTATTGTGCTTTCTGAAGGTTCTTCTTGGTGCACTGGCAGTTGGTTTAACATCGTTTATCGGAAGCTCATATAGTTTCACCGCACCGCTGGCACTCCGTATTGTGGAAGCTTTTGAAGCCGGAGATTTGCAAAAGGCGAAAGATGCTCAAAGCCAACTGAAGCGGACAATGGATGCCACAGAAAAATATGGCGACCAGGTGTCGGCATTTAAAGCGGCAGCCTGCATGCATGGTCTTCCGCTGGGGCCAACACGCCTTCCCTTGCGAGCGCTGGATGTGAAAGAAGCTAAAGCATTTGAAGATGGTCTAAAGAAGTTAGGGTATTTTGATTGGATTAAAGAAAATTAACTAAGTTGGTGTTTTTTAAATGACAGAATTGGAGTTTTCGAGCTTAGGGCTGATGCTGTTGCGTTGGGCTAGTTGGTACTGGTCAAGCCTTTAAGGAGGCGTTTGATTGCTTATTTCTATGGCTTTCATTAGCTGAAAAGTTTACCGTATTTTAAAAAAATGAAATGGTGCCGAGAGCTTTGACTTTTCCAGCCGTAATTAGTGTTACGGCATACGGTACAGTCGAAGAAATACTTCGTTGTTGCGTACTTTAAGTGTGATAACATTCTGGAAACAGCACATTCGCGGCTTCTCTTGAAATTCTGTGAAATATTGTTATGATATGCATATGATGGATTATGTTTTATTTCGCGAATGTTTTCCTTCAATTCAAACAATTTTGCAATCGTTTCTGATCTTCAGCTTCTGAAACCTGCATGGCTGCAGTAATTAGAAAAACTATGGCTTTTATTTTAATTAGCTTCCGTACTTACTTCCGTACTTACTTCCGTACTTTTATTTTAATTAGCTTCCGTACTTCCGTACTTTTAATTAGCTTCCGTACCAGAGACAATAAAATATAATATGATTAATTAGTCCATGTAAATCGTAACTCTGAATAAAATTTATAGAAAAACAAATCAAAAAATGCAACCATCGACTTAGATTAAACAAACACTGTCGATATGCAATTATGAATGCACACAATTCAACGCGACAATATTCCCCCGATCAGTACCGTCCTGGTTAGCTTTTGCTGACAATCAGCTTCGTCATAGAGTAAGGCTTCTCTCTTTCTGACATTACAATATAACTTTTGCATTAATTTGCTCTCAAAATCCTCATGATCAACCAGATTCTTGTGCAGAGGAAAAGCCGTGGACGCCGATAATTTTCGCTGGAGTGTTTGATGTTCCATTTCCAGCAGGCGAAGATTTTTCAAATAACACATTCGCCGTTTCTGTTCCTCGATATTCTCTTTTGCTGCCAGCAATTGTTTCAGTAACACAATGACCTTTCCATCTGGATCGGCGTCTTTCACGGGCATATGGGGATCAGCGAACGTCTGGCGAGCGCGATACTGCAGGTAGACGTTCTCTTCTTCGATTCTTTTAGAGTAAGCCGATAGTGTGCGCATTCGGTTGGCAATATCCTCCAAGCTCAGTTTATGCTCATCCTCAAATGTCTAGAAAGTCCCTGAAGCTACCTTCGAATGCTAACGAGAAGGATGCCGCTCTTACCAGGGATTTACGCGACTTAGTGGTCGGCGCATCCGCTCGCAGTGCCGTTTTCAGGGCGGAAACCGGCTGCCTACCATTTTCTAGATTCCGTGCAATCGGTTGCGGACTGACCGTTCCATTGCTGTGTGGCGCGCCATTGCGTGCTGTCGTCTGTTCACTTGGTAGTCTGGCATTTGGCACAGCGGGCGCTGGTCTCCTGGACATGGGGCTTTTATTCTCCGCAATAGGGTTCACGGAAGGGGCGGCTACAGGGTCAACATGAGATTTCAGCGCCGGTGGTGCAGGCGCGCGGCGTTTTACGCTGCCGGTGCTCTTGACGGAGGACACACTGTCGCTGTCCGTATTGGATCTGTCAGTTAATTCCGCTTCGTTGTGACTATGTGGTCGCGCTGCGATGCGCTCCCGAAGAGATCGGTTGGTACCGTTTCGCACCACAATACCTGAGTTGGCGGGATACCGCACAGTCTCCGCACGCCGCAATGATTCTAAGAGCTTTTTCCGCGGTGCCGGAACGGGGGTCACTTTATACAAGGGAAATACGTCACGCTTCTCGGACTCCTCTTCGTCGTCGTCATGAAAGGGATTTTTACTTTCGTCGTATGCATTGTTATCATCATCCGAGGAAGAATCAAAAGGATTAAGATTATCAGGATACTGGACAGCGGGGAATGATGGATATCCGCGGGAACCCATATTCAGATGTGCTAAAGGAATATTTGTTATAAAATCATCCAGTCAATATTGACAGTGTAGAGTTATTAGCATAGAAATCTATAGCAGTAAGTATACGCAGCAGAGACTTACAGCAATGAGACTGGCTCGTGTCAACTGCAGTGTTTGCTTGGAAGTTCCGATTGGAATGCTGTCGGCTGCCGTGGCATTTGAGGGAACTGGTGTGAACTTTGGAGCGGAATGTCTACGAATGGAGGAATCGTTTATCGTATCGGTGAACTTGCTGACTGATTGCGACGGCTGAATAGAATGAGGCGGGGTGGAATTCGCGGTGAGATAGTTCGTATTGACGATGTTGTAACAGCTTCTGGTCAGTCTATCGCGTGTGGTACGCGGATACGTTAAGACGTCGACCATGGTACGGCGTGCCACGACTGGCGGCTGTGGTGGTGGATCGGTGTTGCTAACAGCAACGACAGCTGGATTGGATAAGCGTATGCGGAGCGCTGACGCCATCGGCACGCATGCGTCGTCGTCGCCTTCCGGTGGTTTATTTTCTGATGGCGACGGAGGAGACGTGGAACTGCTTGAGCAAGTGCTACTGCTACTGCTGCTGGCCGCGGAGTGGACACCGGTGTCCAGGTCCTCTGCGTTTTCTGAAAGCGCGTTCGTTAGCTCAGGTTTGGTGCTGAAAGTAGCCGAACTGCGGAGGGTCACAGGGAACGTTGTTCCAAAATCTTCCGACGCAGACCGACGAAACTGGAGAGTATAACGGCTGGTTATACTCGAAGTGGACTCGATTACGGACATCTGCGTCGCAAGAGATCCCTAAATCCATAAAAATGAACCAAAATGAAAAAATAATTTATTGTGAACAGTGAAGAATCAAAAATCAAACATAATTCTCCCATTGTTAGTGGAGAGTTGGAACTGCATTGAATCGCTGACCTTTCTATCCATGAACTCAGCTTCCTGGCCATTTTTTTTGCCTGAAGAAGTGGGAACCATTAGCATATTTGACTACAGAAAATTATCTTGCAAATACGGTGCCCAGTTTCTGACGTGCAAAAAGCATATTTAACTTTTAAACCATAAAAATACTTCGATGCCGGTACAGTTAAATTCATCATGATTCGCAGTTGTCAGCTCGGTATCTGAGCAAAGAAATGGATTTCTCTGGTGGTGGAAAAGGATTTCCTACTGTTTATCAATATTCTTGCACAATAAGTTGAGTAATGATATAGGTAATCGTGAATAACTAGATAGACGAAGTCATAAAATAAAATTCAAAACTCAGGCCAGTTTACGTAGCACTGATACATGTGTGTTCGTCACTTTTTATCACTCAGAGCAGACGCTTTTGTTGCATTCTAAAATAATAATTATACAAGTTTTGCATGAGCCCGATGACTTTTTAAACGATTAGTCATTGTCTAAATCTTAGTCATTCTTATTGTTTGCCGCTATTAATTGGAAAATTCGAAGTTGATAAAATCATATGTTCGATATAAAATTCGTCATAAATGTATCATCAAATGATACTCGCAATATGTATAATATGGGCATGCAAACGACACAATCATGATAGGATATATTGTATACGAATATCCAAGTTTTTCTTTTACGCAAAGAAGGATGAGAAAGCGGTATTGAAATTCTACAGTCTACAGCACTCTTATATCCGGAAGTTCCATACCCCCATGTGATAACAAATCGGGTAAATAAAAATATTTGTTAGCATACATGAACATCAGATCATATTCGGATCTTCTGCTTAGTCAGGAAAATTTCCGGAATTATGGGGTGAAGATGCCATAAAGCGTAACCATTAAGATCACTACGTTCAATACAATGATTAAGTGGTGCTCCAAGTTATGACAATATCCAAAGCAAAACTACCGTAAACCCATCTAAGGAGATTTGCTTCCCAGCAAGACAAACAGACCACCAACGATGTGCATCTATCTACTTGAGAAATCGCTGTCCTAGCTCATTAGATGCCTTATCATCACGTCCAAGAAATGCGTTTCGACATCCAAACTGACCAAACATACCAATATTCCTTATCATGCAATCATAAAATAAACATTATGCAAAACCTTTTATCGAAAAATCCCTCTTAGCAGTACAGAGAAAATCATTACGCTGTGTAACAGGCATTATCTTTCATAAAACATTAATTTGCGATTGTTTTCAGTGTATTTTACAGTTATAAAACGTAATTATACAACTATCCAGTAGAGTATAGGGTTAGGTGGTTAAGTGATATGGTTGTGCTACAAGCAGATCAAACACAAACGTTAGCTTGAACTTAGGTTAGTCAATAGCTGATCACAGTCTCTTAATTCATCCCGCGGTAAAGCACGTAAGTACTTAAATAAGCCATACATATGATCAATGTCGCTAATTAGAGCGCCATCGGTAATATTGCAGAGCATCGTAGACCGAGATAATCTTTTGTTAATAGCAGCGTAGATGGCATCAAAGAACATAACAATCAAAAATAATTTTCAATTCTGTAAGTGCTTTGACCTAATTGGACGAAGAACGGCTTCTGTTTCGATTGTTGTCATGAAAAACTACAATGTGCAACAACCAATGGAAGATCTAGATGCCGATACTGGAGACTGTCTAGCCTCAAATGGAGCAGACGGAAGCTAATTCTATTTGAACTGGATAAATGGGCAAACCTTAATTGAGATGATGCTTACCTGGAATTGGTTTCCCCTGGAAGTGCCTCTGAAACTGTAAAAATAGGTCAACTGAGATATGTTTGCATAAGTCCCCAAAGCAATGAAATGTAATTCGATAAAGCTGAAAGCATAAAAGGGAAGCCGGCAGCAACGTGTGTTTTGTGTGCCACAAATTCGATGTGCAGAAGAACTACCGTATCATGCGTATACGAACATTTTGCATGCGTTTCATGGTATAATTATGTAGCCCAAGCATTTATCTGTGTTGAAATTGAATATGTATGTATGGCCCATAATTGTTTAAAAGGTTAGAAAAGGTAACAATAAAGCCGTTCAAAAATAAATATTCTGAGTACGCCGGTATAGGGAAACACTTTCCAAATGTATCTACGAGTATTACCAAAAATAGCTACTGTTGTGCTACTCCATGTCAACAGTTTCTCAACACAAAAATTTTTGCGATTTTTAGCACTTAATTAAAAGCCGCAGTGCCTGTTTTAAAAGCAGTTATTCCATTACCTTTAACCGAATGCATTTGTAAACACAGTTTGCAATAGATTTAAATGACTGGAGATTTCATTGCACTTTGCTGTAGTTATTAATGAATCGATAACAAAATTTAATAACAGCAATAAGTAACAACGTCGTTCAATGCAATATTACATATTAATAATACTTCTGTGACTCTGTCTACCGAAGCAGAAAAATCGCTGGCAGTGTCTGATGCGACCTATTTTACAACAGGATGCCACTGCACTTACTTGGCTGACATAGAGAATGATGCACTTCCGGTCAGGGACTGAGTATTTAACCATATCGACAGCATCCAATAAAGCCGGGATTCCGAGTTTCTTTTCAGCAACATCAAACGCCTACGAACAATTCACCAGGATGAGACCCAGTAATTAATTAAGTCTCATTAGAGCCCTTCTGTTAATCGTCTATTGTTACCACTACGTCCGACATAATTGTAATTCAATGCCCTTCTCACCGACCCCAGCCTTTATTGTGCCTACTTTTCTCATCGTACACGATGCCAGTCAGTCAGATCATAAATCACAATAGGGAGTCCGGCTCAGGATGTCGGATTGCTGATTAATGCCCGCTCGTGCACTACGTCGCATTCCATAACTGACATTTTTAACCCACGGAGAATTTTTATATAATATTGTAACAAGTTTTGAAAGCTATCTCTTTTATTCACACGGTGCTCTTAGCACAAAGCCAGCTAGCTATCTGTACAACCGGTGACTTACCAGTTGATTGTTTTCCAGAATGTTGGCTTTGACCAATGAGTCAAAATCTCTGCAAAAATGGTCAATCGTTAAAATACTATCGTATTTCCTATTGATCTTGGCCGATTAGTGTGTTATTATCGTTTTAGAACCGGTTTCAAGATATTTTAGAAAGCATTCATTACTAGTTTGCATAGTCGTTAACGGCTTGCCCGAAGAATCTCGACAGTGTAGACGCCGGTGCAACAGCAGCTAACATCGCGACAAATTATATCTCCGTTGGGTTTAACGATAAATGAGCTCTGGCGGTATGATTGTCACAATGGACTGAAACATCACCGCAACCATCTTGATAATTACCGTCGGGGCGTTTCTCACCAAATTATAGGGATGTAAAATGCAAAGTGCTCGGTTTCGTCTATTGTGTCGGTGAATCTGCTGCACTGGCAAGAAGGACGCCGTTTTCGCAGACGCAAGTAGCATAAAAGTATGCGTATTATGGTATTAGCACTTATTTTAGAGTTATCAATATTTGCTTTGAAAGTTGGCATTTAAATGGTTAAAAATACCAGAGCAACACTGTTCCATTTTTATCCTAGAAAAACATGAATGCAAAACTTGTGAAAATGTTTTCTAACGATTTCTAAGCGCTAATTTTTGAGGAGGAAGCCGACATTGATGAATAATCAAACAGATTTAATTATGCTGACTAGATTGTTACTTTCCTTAATCATATACGTATAGTAACTTGGTAAGTAAGTAATATGGTAATATGTTAAATCATCGTTATAAGATATTTTGCTTCCCTGCAAACATCGCTGAATTCGTAATGCCGCCTTATAAAGTGAACAAAGCAATGCCAAAAGCTTAGGTAATGTCCGACGCACTTGTGCAGTATTGTCGCCGTTAGAAATGGACAACATCTTCCATTTAATAAAATCAAGACCAAAAGGTGTAAATCTACATCAGTTCTGTCGCCTGGTGGCTAGACCGCTGCTTTATAATTACCAACAACATCAAAAACTTTTATTATTCAAATTTGTAACAACAACTGCAATATGTAGGGAAAAAAATCTATACTGAACAAACAGACTGTATTAAATTTACGTACATTAATTCCGGCCGGAATCGATGAATAATGGCACAAAATGCTAAACCATCCCGGAATGATGTTGTAAAATTAGTGACACCGACTCCTTTGTAGCCATCCGTCACTTTCTGACACCAAACCTGCAAAGCTTTTATTTTTTCGCCGGCGGAAATCATGCTGCAATCGTTTTCTGCAAAGAATTAAACAGTTATAGTCTGCAGTATTACGACCACATTGAAAGTGGTGAACGGTAAAGAACCACATGTACATCTGACAATAAGTAAAAGTAAAAAAAATAGCCGGTTACGTTCTAGATGAATGCCTGCATAAATGGTCAATTAATAAGTCTATGTGCGCAACTTTTGCCGGTAAGCAAGAAAGCAAACTAATAAAATATGCCGATTCAAATTTTGTTTTAGAGTGCTCATCTAGATAGTCGTCAGGAGATGTGTGGCATGAAAGATTTACAAAAAGTGTTGATCTGCTAGTAAAATGTCATCGCAGCAGCTATTAATCAAAATGGAAAGATCTCTCGCGTATCATCCGAACAAACCTTATCAAGCTGATTTTACAGCTGATAGATGCAGATGCACTTAATGATGCGTAGAATCCAGGCTGGTATATATCCACACGTTTACATAATAATCTCTCCAGAAATCAAGTCAGATGATACAGATTCAAAAACTAGCCGGACTTTGTTATGATAGGAGGTAGAAAAACTGTCCGACAATCAAGCTGAACGACTCATAGTAAACGCACACGGGTAACAATTCCAACGCGCGGTATAATCACTGCGAGTAGCTGCGTAAGTAATCACCGTATATTGCAGTATGCGCAGTACATATGACGTCCAGTCTGCAACAAATGAACTGACCAAGTTCGTCCCGCCGGCAAGCTAAATAACCTAAAATCGTTTACGGAATGATTTTTTCAGCATTGGCAATGATCCATTACTAATCGCACTGCACTTGTCATAGGTATACATACAGTACATATGTAACACTATCGGGCCGCAAAAAGTAAACAGAAACCTTGCACCGTTCTATATTGTACAGTTCTGTTGTGGATATCTAGTGCGTATGAGCTGGATATTCCGCATTTCTATAACTGCGGCAGATATGCTTCAAGCGAATTATGACTATTGATACAAATGCAACTTACAAGCAGAATTGACTGCATGGTCTCGTCCTACTCTAGCATTGATGTCAGAGTGTACGGACGCGCAGTATGTACTTCTATGGACGCTAACTACGATGTACACCAAGTTGAAGTGACCGACTACAAAGTGGTGCATTCGCAACAGATGTCAAGGTTCACACTCAAAACTTGTCCTACCGTAATTGGCAAAATTTTTTGTGCGGCAAAGGCTGCGAATTTTTACCTATTACACCGGAAGCATTATCGACTGCCCAGTGTCCAGTACGCTTCCAAAAATCAGATATGCAGTGTACGTGTCGCCTCGATGAACCTCAAAGAGGTTTATAAAAGTAATTTTATAGCTGAGTTTTCTAGAACTGCCCGGTTAATTACTCAAAAAAACTGACTTCCGCCCTGTGGAAATTAGTTACAGCAGTCTTACGTCGACGAAATTATCTTATGCAGTAGCTTGCTTCAAGATTTGCCCCGTTCTTACCCGCACACATTGCCCAGAATTACAGTAGTTGCAGGCACTGAACTTTTATGAACTACAAAGTATTACTTAATACTAACGACTACGTACTGGAGCATTTTCCGGTTTTACTTTTTTGAGGCCGTATCATGCTGCCTAGCCCGACGTTTTGTTTTCGAATTCGAGCCGATAAAAATTGTTTGACAGCAATTCACAAAAAATGAATTCCTCACTTTTAAAAAAACTGTAATTCACCAATTTTATTTATTATTATATTCGCTTAAGCGTAAGTAATCTATACAAAGAAGATGCGTCGGTTCATAATCTTATCTTTACAACTGCTAGTTCCTTTTTTCCCATTTTTCCACCACCCATGCGCACATCGCATAAGTGAACGAACGCCTTTCAGGTGTCAATCTGTATTAATTTATATGCGGCAAGGTAAACATTAAATGGCTCAGAGCATTATGAAAACCGATGCCAACTGCCAGGTTATCTAATACGTTCAAAAATTTATGCTAATTCCAGTTAGAACAGCCAGTGATTAAGATTTTCTTCGAACCAGCCCACACCACTTCACATGTGACTAAATCGAGTAAATCCTCAAGAACAACTGAACTTGTCATATTCGAATTCTCTGGTCACCCTGTCATGTAGTTCACTGAAATTATTTAAAAACTTATAAATACATTTGTTATATAACTTATAAATACAAACTTATAAATCAACCATAACTATTCTGGTCACTATAATAATATTGTTATAACAACAAAGAAAGAAAAATTCAATGACGCACAATACAGCTTCAAGGATGACAGCGAACTTACAATTCAATTCGATCAAATTAACTTACAATTATTTAAGTACCAAAATCAGCTCTCTTTAATAATAATATTAACGACGTAACGTAATATCAAGCTTCACATACGGTCACATACTGCTTTTGTGGGTATTTTTATTTTTTTTTACGATTAGTTATACTAGGGTACATATCTGTACATACCTCTTTCCCGTACCATATTATCGAGACAGACTTCAGTTAACAATTTGCACGAAATAGGTCAGCAAACCGATAATTAAATAAAAATTCTAATGTACATCAGAAAGGCAAAAATACGGCAATTCCCAGAAGGTCGATAAGTAAAATGCCATTTGTCCAGACAACATCCGTCAGTTGGAAGTATAAATAATGCAAATCCCAGTGCGGCGAGCCAGCCTACCGTAGTTTCTGGAAACAGTTACACGATTGTTCACACTTCACCAGCATTCCGGCTCCGCCACTTTCTTATAGCCAAATAAACGTCCGGATGAGCAAATCACTTTTTAGGAAATACACTCAGGGGCGCCGCCTATGGTAAAAAATGTCCGAATCTGAGCTAAAAAATACCAATAAGTTTCCCCTCTTAACAAAACAAGAAAGATTCAGCCAATCATCATTAATGATATCGTACAGCACAAAACCATAATTTAACCGTATCTACTAGTATAAGATGTAATTTTTATATATAGGATATTTACATATTGTTATGATATATTTTTTATATTTAAATTATTTTAATGATACATGCATACTCAGAGCATTTAGGACGGTAAATCAATTCTGGAACCCAGATTCAGTTTCAAGATCCACTGCATACCATCGTCATTAATTTATCCCAAGGGTTCCATGTCACTCAGCATGAAATGGATAGTATTTGTGATCGCAAACACTACAGATAACAGAAAATTCACCTATACTAACTACTTCAAAATGCCGGAAAAAATTAGAATATGCACTTCAGCATTGCAGTACTACGATACATCTGCCCTTTATCCAGGGCCCTCAAACAGCTCATGTCCGGTTCTTCCAGTGTAAAATCGAACACCTGTTGATAAATCCAGCATTAAAAATATAAGGGCAGACTGCATCTTTAAATAGTTACTTACGTCGAAATTCTGTTTAATACGGGATTTCGTCACAGATTTCGGAACAGCAATCAGGTTCTGCTGTAGCAGGAATTTAATAAGGATCTAGAAACAAAGAAAATGTAGCGTATAGCCGCACTAAAACAGTAAAGTGTCACAGTTGAGGAATTAAGGCAAAAAACGCTCAGATGGCAAATTTAGTCCTGAGTCCACACACAGTGTTTACTGACTATCCAAACAACAGCAACCCATGTTATAACTAACCTGTGCCGGTGTTTTGCCGTACTTTTGGGCAGTCTCGTGGACCACAGGATCTGCAAGAGGCGATCCCAGATCGCTTCCCACCTCAGCATATTCACCACCAAGAGGAGCATAAGCAACCACAGCCACATGGTTTTTCGCACAAAAATCCACAAGGGCACGGTTCTGAAGGTAAACATTGACTTCTATCTGGTTGCACAGTGGTCTGATGCGGCAGTGATCCAGGATCCTCTTGGTCTGTGGTACGTTGAAGTTCGAAATCCCAATGGCACGGACTTTCCCGGAATCAACCACATCTTCTAAAGCCTACAGAATTCGGTATTGGATTGCACAAAGGATTACAGAGCGAATGCGAGGATAGCGTACACAGCATTCAAACGCAGTTTATCCTTACTTTCCAAGTCTCCAGGTAGTCGACGTCCGAGTACGATCCTGGATGACTGCTCCTCCCCTCCTATTACAATGAACCATGCATATCAAACTAATATTAATTTTCTTTTATACCGCTGTTCCGGCAACATCCTCACAAAATTAAAAATTATTAAACAACAATAAACTCGAAATTAATAACTGATTAGGTAACTGGACAAATTTCGAAATAATACGGTACATAATTCCTCCTCACTACCGACAGATGTGCTGCATTGTCCTCCGTAAAACGTTACCCAGATTAGTAACAAATCGGTGCCAACTAACTACAAAATTGTTCAAATTAAAAAGTAAATTAATTTTCAAGATCACATGCGTTGTTCGCCAATTAATCACTAGCAGATAAAGCGGTATATTTTAAGGCATTTTTTCCACCTGGCTGTGGGAACACTACTAATGCAATAAAATTTCTTACTTTATAACCCATAGGAAAATGTATGAGGAACAAATCCAGATAGTCCAAACTGAGCCTTTTCAGGCTTATGGCAACACCTTCCGCAACTTTTGCACGACTGTGAAACGTATTCCAGAGCTACAACAGAAAAACCAACTGCTTTATGTACAACTTGTTTAAATTTACAACAGACACACTGATCCCAGATTCATGTGCGGACCTTACTCGTTACAAAAAGTTCCTCTCGTGTCACGATGCCTTCAGAGATTTTTGCCGCATTTGCTTGTCCGATCTCTTTTTCGTTACCATACAAATACGCACAGTCGAAATGTCGATAGCCAACATCAATGGCATACTTGACAGCGGCACACACTTTGGTTGCTTCAGCCTAATTTAAAACTGAAACCATGTGCACAGAAGATCCAGAAAAAGTGGACTAGAATTAGTACTTAAAATAACGCCAACAAAATCTCGTTAACTACATACTAAAGTACTGTACTGTAGTTGTAATCGTCCTCATTCCCAGTTGTAGCGGTCTCATTAGCAGCGCCGTCAGATTAGCAGCAAGGAAAGTTTCATTGGTGCTGTTGAAAGCAATGGGAACGCCTACGCTACGCCCCTTTCTGGATCCAAACAGCACTGCAGATACTTACTGCTGCTGCTATCATTCTGGGTAGTGACGCAATATTTGCGTAGCAGTTGCTATTGCTGTTTATTTTCTTGGCTGAAACAAATAATTTATAAAATAATGTGATTTGAACTTTTGCATGACAATGGAAGAGAGGATTATATTTTGCAAAACTGCTTTGAGTTCTTTGTGTGAAACAGCTCGAACGTGTTCGTCCGGTTTGTATGTTCAAGCTGCAGCAATATGGGAGGAACTGGGTTCTCGGGGTTTCACGCTTGATTCCTTGAACTATCTGGATGAACTGAATCCAGGACAGACCGCAACTGAAGAAACAAAGCAACTCAGAGCTCTTGTTCCTATAATCTTTGACACGTCTCGCGCACTCCAGACCACGGGTGATGGAAACTGCTTTTTCAACGCTTTGGCGATACTTGGGAACGGTACAGAAGCACTAGCAGTTGAGTACCGGCTTAGAACAGCTCTCTGCTTGATTTTGGAAAGAGAAGCTTTAATTATTCACCCAAATGATCAAAAAGATTCTTGTTGTCGCTTCGAGAAACACCAGAAGACATTAGTAGCATCTCTTGCACAGTTTTGTGCCGAGCGGCATATGTCAAATTTGCACCTGAAGTATGTGGATAAAGAATCTCTAGAACCAGTAACGCGCAGAAACAATATTTCTGAAGATTGTATTTGGATCCTGCCATCGGAAATGTACGTACCGTGGCTTGATGAGCATGCTGTGAAAATTACCCAGGATTGTAGCTGGACCTGCTATATGTGGATAATTGCTGCTGCGGTTGCGCACGACAATAATATTATCATCATACGCCCGCAGGTCAGTTTGATCTCAAGATCAAATACGGAACTCAATAACAAGATTTCGTTGCTGTTATTCACATTGCATCTTTTACAGGGCTATCATTCGGTGTGGGTCCGCTGTAGAACCGATAAAGCAAAAAAGCCGTGGTGTTTGTTTTTGGAAAACAACCATTTTTCTGCCGTGCGACTCGACCTTTTCGCTAACGGCATTCTTTTGGAATACCTTGATTCTTTGGAAGCAAAAGATAAATCCCAAATGACTGAAGTTGAAGTGTGGTGCATCTGCGATTTTCCAAATATGGTACGCTTTCAAGAGCACTCACTCTTCCTTTCAACAAATAGCACTGCCGAACATGATCAGGATGTGGTCGATGTACCGGAAACCATAAACCAAGCAGAGGAAGTTTTTGCTTGTGAAAAGCGACGCAAACCTTTATCTACTACGATTTTATTCAAGAAAGGATTGATGAATTCTTATACCGCCGACATAATGGAGCCAAAAGGTCAACTATAGTCTATAAAAATGCATTTTTTAATATCATTGTTTTTTTCTTAATTGTTGCTTTTTAGGCTCTGGTTTTGCTGGTGACGTCGCAGCAGAAGGTAAAAAAAATTAAAGTTAAAGTTTCAGTATGATTTTCACGTTAAATTGCTATAGAAGAACGAGTCTTTGGAATTGTGACGCATCTGTTCCAAGGTCAGTTGGACTCTTCAAAATTTTCCGTCCGAGGTTTTATCAGCGACGCAACAATATCAAAAATTGAGCGCCTTACAAAAAGATTGAAAGATAAAGATGTAAGCAGTAATTTCTTGTTGTGATCTCAAGATCAAAACTAACACCTACTTTGGAAATTTAGGCACTCTCACTAGAGGAACGAAATCTTCTGCGGTCGCGATCACGTTTTTTTACTTTGGAAAGTTATCTGAAGAAAATTATAGGTTTCGGTATGACGATCTGGGAAATTTGCTGTACAAGACCAAGCCATGTCAGGAGAGAGTGTTCTGCCGCTTCCGCAAGGCTTTCGAAATCGTATGGAGGAACCATCTCTCTCCATCGCTGACATGTGCGCCAAAAAGCGCAAATCTATTGGCAAAGCAGTCGCTTCGACAGATATACTGCCCCTACGCCAAGACCGTTGCGGCTTCTATAAAAGATATTTGCAAGGGCTGTCAAATTACTCGTCAGGCTAAGCCAGTCCTGCGTCCTGCCGTATGTCCCAAAAATAATTCGAGTTCATGAAATAATGGAAAGGCTGCAAATCGATTTGATCGACATGGCGCCGGACTCTGATGCCGGGATGCGATTGAACTATGCTGAGTATCGTTATGTGTTATCTGTTACGGAATGTCTAACGCGGTACTGTTTTTTGTATCCTTTGCGATCTAAATCCGGCCAAGAAATGCGAAAAACCTTGCAGCTTTTTTTTATAAATGAGGGCGGCCCACAGCTGCTTCATAGCGACAATGGAAAGGAGTTTGTCAATAAGCGCGTTAAGGAGTTGTTAGAACCTGCTGGAACCGTTTTTGTTCACGGTGCACCATACCATCCACAATCTCAGGTTTGCCGTGTAGTAGCGTTCTATGTTCCTCAACCATTTCATTTTTGTTTACTAGGGACAAGTTGAACGGCTAAATCAAAAAGTGAAACGTGTTTTGGCTCATCTTATGGCTAACACGGATGCCGCTTTACAAGCGATCGCGTGGCCTTACTTGCTTCCAACAGTTCAGCGGATCCTCAATTGTACTGACCACCATTCCATTGGTATGACACCGTTCGAAGCATTTAAAGGATATCCCTCATTACCGGATGGAAACGAATTTGGCATCGGTAAACGTAGTGAATATAAGAATTAATAATATGCAATACCCTTGATTAACGCTTTGATGTAACTCGCAATCATGTGATCTCAAGATCAAATAAAGTTTTTATTTCTCTTAGAACTGGACCCTATCGAGCCGAACGAGTACCAACTGGACATGCTACGGAACCTCACTCCGGAAAAAATTTTGACGAAGAAGAAGAATTTCAAACCATTGAAGAAGTTGAGCAGTACGAAGAGGATTGCGATGAAAATATTGCTAGCCATTTAGACCGATTAGAAAAACTACCGGAGCCGGTGCGTTCCCATGCTTTAACTGGGCTGGAAACGCTTGCATTTCGTCGGGCCTGTGTCAGAGATACGATACTGGAATGTGTGGAGCGGCGTTTTTATCGCAACGTTTACAAGCCCGCAGTAGCATCTCGCAAAGTCTCCATTGAAAAAGGTGACATATTTCTTTGGAAGCCGACGTTTCGAAAGAAGCCTAAGAGCAGCGCACGGATTCGTTCAAAAGTCGTAAGAATAACTGAAACTTCACGCACACTCCCGGGTCGGTTTAGGATTGATTATTACGGGAACGGCGACAGAGATCCGCCATGCAGAACTGCTGAAAACGCAAAAATGTTCACAGAAATGTATGTCAACGGGAAAGAGCTTCTTTTTAGCAGAAAATCGCAAAGCAATGTAGATATTTCGGATTCAACGACTTTGGCTTATTCTGTGCGTGATGACGTATGCCAGACTGCTCCAACCAAAGAGGAAATCGAAAAACTGATACCAGACTTTGCCGACAAGATGCGACAGTATTTCAAAGAAAACGGGTTCCTGTCGAAAGTAATTCCTAAAGATTTGCCATCAACTTTAGAAATTGAAACGTATTTTGGTTTCCTAGAAAAGATTGCTGGTGAGCATTACAAAGAGACACACTGTCCGGGGTCAAGCATTCTGGATGCGGCGCTGCAGGAGCTGTATCAGATGCGTCAGGAGAAGGACATTGGGTGTTGGATGAGTGGCCTTGAGAAATGGGAATGCTTGACTAAACGAGACTGCTACAAGATTCAGAACTACTTAGCTGGAAGTGACATGTATCACAAAGGATCGTGTCTAGACTGCCTTGGTGGTATTTCAGGCTGCACTCATTCTTGCTGCGATGACCTTTTACTTAAAATCTGCGCTAGACGCGGTGGTACTTTTGTGCCAATTTGACAAGAATTTAAACTCGACTTTGATCTCGAGATCAGACAATGATTGCAAATCTCAGTTTTCTATTAAAAGCCACTGCACTACCGTTTAGCACTGTTATATCTGCAAATCATTACGGCTTGTAATCTATACAGCGTCTAACTAACGTGCCTCTAACTAAGGTGCCTCTAGACATACTAGATTTAGGTACCGGATAAAGTAAATAAAACAATCCGGACATAAAACACAAGAAAAAAGTTCTACAAACGCCTTGATATGAGCGAGGGTATCAGAACATTACATGATTTGGAGTACAGCTTAGATGATAGTACTCTGTATTTGTCAAAACTGCAAATAGTACGAGAATTTTCGAACTCTTAGGGATTGTTCAAACGACGAAGCTCTGAGCGGTTTTGCCAGCACCAGTGATGGGTTACTGAGTAGACAATAAGTAAGGAAAAGTTACTCAGTAAACAGTAGCGTAATATTAAGCGTTCAGTAACCAATAACGTTTTGAATCTGAAGTAAGAGTAACAGTAAGTAAGGTTTTTAAAATAATATTAAAAGTAAGTATAAAGTAATTTGCTCATCTTCGCGCTTCGCGCGAAATTTGCTTCCTAAAACATAAGTTTTAGTTATTAGTACTTGGCTTACTAAGTAATGTTTTGTAATTAGTAAAGAGTAAGTAAAAGTAGCGTTTGCGGCAGCGAAAAAGTAACAGTAAAGTAAATCAAAAGTTTTGCAAATTATCTTTCCAAAAAGGGCAGTGGCACTCTGCGTACCCGGCGAAAGGTCATGACTTATAAGCTGCCTGTCACTGACGCTTACGAATAAGAATTGTGGCAGGGTGCGATAAATCATATGCAGCCGAAAAGACTCGGTCATCTTTTGCATTCCGTTCATAATTCAGCACTTCAAGGATTTCGGACCACGTTCAAAAGGTAGTTGTGCAGGTCGTCGACATCGGTCATGACGATTTCAATGCTCCTACAGGAGTACAGGAGCTAGCGTCCTCGTCGTTAATATCCAGAACCTGGAAAGCGAATTTATATAATTGCGCACTTGCTTCGAAGAGGCAGAAACATCGTATGACTGTATAGTATAAAAAGATCATAGAAGCGCTATAAGTTTACATGACTGAGCACGGAACTTTGTACAGGTGGTTGGTGTACAGGTTGTCGTACGGACCGTACGGTGATTCGACTGTAACGGCAAAAACGAAAAATGCTTTGCAGAGGCTTACATCAGTTTCCACAATCATTGTCGAAATGAGAGCCGGTACGCCGCTGTCCACTTCCATAACTTTCACAACAATTTTGCTGTCCATCTCTCGATCTATCGTCGTTTCCAGCGTCAACCATCCGGATTTTGGATCTAACGCAACTGGCAATTGTGACGCGTTGACAAGGTCGTAGCGTATCATCGCATTCTGCCCATAATCCATATCATACGCCGAAACTGGAATTAATCGGACCGGAGCGGTGTAGTTCTCCGGCGTCTGGACGGTGACCTTATCGGCGAAAAACACGAGCGCATTGTCATTCTCATCGTTAATACGGGCCTGAAACTCCACATGGCTGACCAACAGCGGATTGTCTTTGAACGTCGCCTGTACGAATACTTGTTCTGCGCTTCAAAACCCAGTTCCTTAAACACAACGAGACGGCCGTCTTGGCGAATGGAAAACGGCAGTTCAGTTTGGTTTAACGCCGACGGGGGTATCACGGTAAAAATGACTGGCTAAGGTTATTTCAGTTTCACGGTCAGCAGAGTTGCGTTCAGTGGAGCGCTCTCGTGGATACTGAAAAGATACAGCAACTGGTCGATCTCGGGCAGAATGTTTGTGTTATCCACCACGAAAATTTCGACAGCCACTGAGGACCACTGCAAAGGGCTTCCTTCATCCGATGCATCGACGAAAGAGGACAACGTCTCGTTTGTGAATTCTGCAATAAATAAATTAGGTGCAACACATGCAACGTTAAATTTTTGTTTTCGCGAGTTTAATTTCATAACTATACTAGTATCTTCGACTAAACTTTAAATCATGCAGCACGTGCATATACATGTACCGTGTCACCGTGAACACTGTCAATTCAGTTAATACGGATCCGAGTCATCCGACACTTCGTTCGGCATGTCTTGAATTGTCTTCGTAAAAAATATATGATATGATAATTTCTGTTGTCTGCCTTACCAGTGCCAAAAGGTTTCTTCAGCTTAATTATGCCAGTTCGGAAGTCGATGTAAAATAAATTAAAATGTCTGGAATTCTCTGAACTGATGCTATACACAACGGAACCATTCTGTCCAAGATCTCGATCGGTCGCCTCAACCTTCATGAAAAAAACAATTCTTAGCGCTGTCATATTTGAGCAATCGTTCTCACCAATCCCCTTCAGTATGGCTGCATCAGCAGCAAGGTTATCGAAGACAGTGACAGTGTAAGTCTTCTTACAAAGATTGGCGCTTCATCGTTCATATCTGCAACACAAATTTATCAATCAGTTATTTGTTGGGGCACGTAGAAAGAGGTGGGTGTGTTGAAGCTTAGCAGAGATAAATTTAAATATTGCGGTTAAGTACCGGTGAGAGTTATGTTGACTTGACAAAAGTCCCGTAATCCGCCCAAATCTACCGCCTGAATCCAGAATAGGTAATCAGCTTGACGCTCACGATCCAGATTACCAGCCACGGAAATGATAGGGCTCTCGGCGTCAACAACAAAACCATCGTCACAATGGAGTATCGCAGCTGACCATTGCGTCCAGCGTCTAAATCACTGGCCCGAACCGCACCGATGACACTGCCCAGTGGGGCATTTTAAGCAGTAGTTAATGCATAGAATGGCCAGTCAAACTTTGGTGAATGGCGATTGGAAATGACCGGAAGAATCTTCACTTGAGTACACGCGACATGTACACCGTCCGACGCGGAAATATTCAGCTGGGCAGAACTCCGCAGGAAACCCGTTGCTCCAGAGAAAAACGCAACTATTCCTAAAGTACCACTCTGTTACCATTATGCTGTTTTTTATTCTAAAGATTATGGGCTTTTTTTGCATGTATCTACGAGTATATATGTATTTTCGAAGCAAACCATAAAAATTTAAGTATAATGATGTTATCTTCAGGCAAATTTAAATACAATAGTTTTAGATTTTCACAAATGCCTTCGGCCAATGGTGTTAATTGCCAGAGTTTAGTACCTTGTCTGTCGATGGTAAAGAGGCCGGTTGGACTTTCTTTACCGATAAACAAGTTTATTTAGTCATTTGTATCTCACCTTTCACTACGACGCGCAGGGTCATGGCTGAGCTGCGGCGAGGATGGCCGGCATCTGATACGATTATCGTCAGGTCAAGTTGGTCAATCATCTCGCGATCCAATTCGTTAATCAGATACACTGTGCCGCTAGTGAAACCAATCTGGAAATAAATCGCCGGCTTTGAACTCGTCCGCACCGCTAAGGCTCTTCTTGATGCCGCATCGGAAAAACACATCTTCATCCGATTTCCGGTTGCGAATACGGCTTACGGTTACACGTGCAGCGTCTTCCGAACATTGCAGACTGAAGGGAAGTTCCGCGTTCTCGCCGCTATCGGCATCGGATGCCACAGGCTGACAGATTTCTTTTTTCCATGGTGTAGTCTCGGCTAGTTTGATTGTTTGAAAGGTCACTCCATCTAAGAACCAATTATTTCATTAGCACTGTAATATTTATTCAATGTCTGAGAAATATTTCTTATTGAAAAAATTCGGTAAATTGTACTAATAAGATATATTAAGAAACTGAAAGTTTGTTTGGTTCATGTTTAATGTACACGTTAATTATAGCTCATTTTTGCATTGTGTCAGTCGAGAATGTCAACAAATACGACAATATCCGAGTATAAAATTTCCCATTTGGCCGGATCCATGGCACGTACACACAGCGTAAAATGTTTCTGTAGTTCGAAGAATCGAAGTCAACCGGCTCCAGCAGACGAATCACTCCTGTAATTACTGGCGCAATCATATTTCCGTTAGTTCACTACTCATATCGGCAATATTGATACATGATGTGAAATCAATGTCAAAATTGTTGAAGCGGTCGCCCTCCATGATAGTGTAGACGATCTCCCGGGAAATGTTGACCAAGCCGGCATAAGTCGCACTGACAGTAAGAAGCAGTGTCCCGACTCCGGCGGCTTCCGATACACTGGTGCGGTACGTATTTTGCGGGAAAAGTGGCACCGTATCCGCCACGATGCGAAGGAGAACGGCGGCGTCGGAATGCAGGCTGATGTTACCACTGTCGCTCGCACGAATAGTATACGAAAGTTCCTGTGTTAACTCCTTTTCGGTCAAATCCTTCGCCAAACTCGCATCGCCGGTGGAAGAGTTTATTGATATTAACGGCTGGTTTAAAATCACTGAGACTTATTACACCCTTCTTCCTCTCGTCCGCATCGGTTGCGGTCACCTAAAAAGCATAATAAAATTAATATAAATCAGCTAACAATTTATCGCGTATTTGTTATACTAATTTTATAATCATTAATCAGCGCTTAAATCATGATAGGTTCAGGCATTAATTACTTTCCCACAAGTAAACCTTTTTTGCCGTAAACCGGTGTAGCCATTACATAAACAGAATCGTTAAATTTGGGCGGATTATCGTTTTCATCTAGCACAGCACAATTTGATTTCCGTGCCCGCTTTTGTTTGTGGCCTCGGCAAAGCTGACAGCTTCCATAATAAGCGTTATCGTTTTCGCCTGCTCCCGATCGAGCGAAACATTTGTGGTCGTCATAGTCCCTGTCAACGAAACGACGACTATCCAGAGATTTTCAATCATCATTTCATACCGGATATTTTCCCCCAAAAGAGAATCAGGCAATGAAAGACCACATTTCGTAAAACTGATTTCAGTATGTAATTACCCATCGTTGATTTATTCCGCACAGTGTGAGCGGGATGTGCTGCTACAAAATTTACCTGACAACAGTATACATTCAAGTTTCACATAAAAAAGCTCAACAAAATATTGAAAGTCTAGCAGATACATATAAAATTCAAACTAAAGAACAAAGTGCTAACAGGGCATCAAATCAACAATTTGCTCGCATTATTCGAGAATCTCACTGAATTTTTCGATATCAATGCTGACAATTCCCAACTTGGACTTGTACCAGGTTTTATCAATAAAATAAACCTCATTTTTGTGAAGAGAAACCCGTTCCTGTTTAGAGTAGTCTCGTTTTCCTTTCTCCAAAATGCCGAACGAATCGGTGGTGATCATCTGTGTAATGCGATCGATTTGACCATCATGATACAGGGTACGTTTTCCATCCAGGAAGCACATGTGCCGTACGGAACTCACGATTGAATGAGCCTAAATGGCAATTACAGTTATAATAATTACTTATTAAGTTTGAAGACTAAATACTTACGAACTGTTTTTCGAGCCGCATGAATGGGAGTCGACTGCCCTCGGACGGCGTTGGAGAACTTTGTCCAGCGCTGCTTGCCTTCAAATAACATTTCTTGTGATCTCAAGATCAAACTTAAGCAGTCTGAATTTTAACTACTTTATAAAATCTAGAGTTGAATGTGAAACAATGGTTTAATGCGTACCTCTATCGCCCGAAGTTTTGCAAGCATTTCCTCTTTCTCTTTTCGTAGGTTCACCAATTCTTCCGATATGGTGACAAGAGCGGTCTACAAAAACATTTTGTAGCTCGAGTAACGCTTGACATCTGGCGTTTTGCATTAAAGCTGCCTGTGATCTCAAGATTAGATGTCGCATTTAAAATTACCTTCTCCTTCTGTAGGTTTGAAAGCGCTTCATCTATTGCCTCACGCATTTTCTTCAGTTCTTTAGTGAGGTTGTTAGCGGACATCTACAAACACACGCATATACACCAGCTCCAGAACAAAAAGGTGCTTTAGCTTATTGCGTACATGTTCTTTCTCAAAACTGGACAGCGCTTCCTCCTTCTCTTTACGGACAGTTTCCAGTTCTTTAGCTAAGTCGCTCTGCAGATAGACATGTTGACGTTACGTTGCAAAGTAAATATTATTATTTTATGGATCAAATTTGATCTCAAGATCAATTGTGCCAAGCTTGAAACTTCAGAGGACTTACTGGTCGAGAATCCACAGTGTCAGTCTTGGGTGGAGAAATCTTTGCGACGACGTCAACCGGCGCAGCTGATCCATCGGCACTAGCAGTTTTGACTTTCTTGGCTCGGGACGAGGGAGACGAGACCGGCCGTTTGGTTTCAGCGGTAGTTGATGTCGTCGCCTTTGTAGCGGTAGCTTTTGCTTTGGCTGAACACGCAATATAGTACTTAAGCATGTACAGCGCAACAAAATTCAGAAATTCATACCTGCTTGTTTTAACGCCGTTACTGGGGCATAACTCCTTTGAGCGATTGCTTCTTTCAAAACTTTTTTAATGACTTCGTCGGTTTTCAAAACGGTCTTGATATCTTTAAAAACAATTCCACGGTGCTTAGCTTCACGTACTTTTCCCTCGACCTTAACTTTTTCGCTCTTGTCTGTTTCAGAAGGAACGTCAGCAAAACCGTCTCCGCTTTCCACGGCAGTCATGAATTCTTCCACAACGGCCCACGTATCAGCTGGAAGTCTGGCCCATTCCAAGAAATACCGATGCGATGCACTCACATTCTGCAAAAGGATGAAACCCGGGCGATTATACAGTTTGATCCCAGGATCAGATATGCAACTATGGTAAATTTTGATAAATAAATACTCGCCAACGGCGTTTTGATCCCAAGATCAAACGGAAAATCTCTTTCTCACCTGAATCGACGTAACGGCAGCAATTTTTCGATTGCAGTTAATGACGACCGATTTATCATTATTCACTTCTACAGATTCATCGCCAATATCTTCCTGGTGCATAAAACAAATATCCCGAAACAAGCGGCAGAGGTCTCATATAGTCTCTTGGCGCTGGTTATTGACAGATTCTGCCTTTTGCCGCGCTAGACGCATGCCGGCATATTTTGACAAAGGCTTGTACACTTTCACAAGTACTTCGCTTTGTTCTGACCACGTCGAATCCTTTTCTTCAGCAAGTTCTTTCAAGGCGCGCAAACGGTGGTTACCTATAACAATTGTTGAATTCTGATTTTATTATTGCCAGGGCTGACACAAACATTACCGTCAATAATATACACGGGAATGCGATTCTCTTTGACTGCTTGTATAATGTCCTTGTCCAAAGTTCCATCGGGCTGCGCGTCAATGATTCCCGTTAAAAAGATGGACTGCGAAGACGGAGCTTTATCGCGAAAAGTTTCCTTGAAAGATTCCAAGTGCAGTGGATTTATAATCCGAATTCGGTGCTTTCCCTTAACAGCGTTGAAGAGATTATGCAGCGGCAACGAAGCTTCTCTTACTACAAAACAGGTGGAATCAGGCTAGCAATGTGATCTTGAGATCAAACAACCAATATTTCACATAATCATTAGCTTGATGCGCAACATACTCAGAACTTCTTCGCTTTCCAGGGCAAGCTTCTCGTGGATTCCGCCTGATGACTCATCTCCTGAAGTTCCAACCGCTCCACTAGACTGCAAAGAACAACTTGCGCTTCGAAAGCTGGATAACGAAGAATTTGCAACTGTTTCTTACCTGATCAGATGATAGCGCCATTATGATACAGGGTTAGCGGTTCTCCAGGCTCTTTTAGCAGATAAAATTCTTCACGTCTTTAAAGGGCCAACGCTAGGCGTGCTGTCGACCACGCTTCAGAACACCTTGCCCGTGATATGTCAACACCTTCTCAAAAAATTGTCTTAGATAGCCAGTTTGCACGAGTTTTCAGCTGTGTGTGCGCATAGAATCCAGAAACGTAATGCACAAACCTGTTCGTTAATCCGTCTGGACAGAGCTGGGGACAGCCTGACGAGTTGGTGGAACCGCTGCTCGTCACCGCAGATCTCCGCAGTCTTGACGATCCTAGCTTTCAGACACTGCAATCATGGGGCATTATTTAGTATGAGGGAAGGAATGAGCTCGCCCGTAGCGAAGCATGGAAGCATGGTAGTGGAAAGAACTTTGAATGCTCAGGCTCGTGAATCGGCAGAGAAATAATGCACTGTCACGAAAAGATCAAAGGAGACCTACCAAGGCTCACGATAATATACGGACAACACCTGCGGCACGACGCATCCAGCTCAGAAAAGAACGTTTGAAAGATGAATTTCAAATTTCACAAGAGTATTTGAATAATTCGCTAAAAATTCTTTGAAATTAAAACTATAATTAATGCAGAAAGCATGAAAGTGAGCGAATACGATTAGAGTTGAAACACAATGCAGGGTACGGCGGCGCTGCTGTTGCTAATTTGCAACTTGGACGCTGCTTGGTGACTGACAGCAATTCCAACCCCATTAACTTAGCAGCACCAATGGAAACAAGCCTGCTGCTAATTTCGCTGTGCTGCTAATGAGACCGCTACACCTGTTCATTCTTCTCACCAAGTAGGTTCCAAGGCCTATAACAGGGACCCTTTGGGCCATTCTTCCCGCAATCGTTCGATTTCGATTAGGCCATTCTGTGTACACTGTACACAACAGATAAAAACGTTCCGAATACCGCCTACTTACATAATACAAAGATTCAGTTTTATTGTAAGAAAGATAACAATACTCTGATGCTGGGAAATGTGAATGCAACTGTCGAGGGAGAAATTTACTACTGCATGTAAAATACGGGCTGTTTGTATACCAAATTGCACTCACTACAGTACAAAGTTACAAACGAGTCAAAGGAAGCGATTAACGTAAACGGCCGGCAGCCACCCTTGTCCCCAGTTACCAGCTATCTGCGCCCTACCGCCCGAGGCCCCGACCGGTTGGTGCATTTCCGTTTAACAAGTATGTACTGTAGTCAAGAACTCATCTTATTACACTTCACGCACATGACCCTACTGGAAGTGGAAATGATTACAGTACGAGTACTGTTGCACACTTTTACATTAGTGGAATTTTTTGCTAGAACTGATACTGCCATGTAGTACTTTATCCTTTCCTTTCTACGAATAATCCTTAAGAATCCCTTACTCGATTAGCTCTCTGCGGTTTACGAACCAGCATTCCGTTTCGGTTGGTTGATCGAGAATGTAAAAATCATTAGGAAAGGTCATGGTTTTCCAAATTTTCTACCGCATGCTGCACATTTCAACGTCACTAAAGGAGAAAATTATTGCTTAAACTTCAGCGTCCATGAATTTCCCAGCAGACCGTGGTACGAGCTTTCAAACTTATTGCAAGTGCTTCATGCACCCTTCTTTGCTGTTCGGTATTACACATACAAACCTTGGTTCTCATAACCGGGTAAACTGATTGCATGAAAAATAATATTAGCCACTAATTAGGATCATTTCCAGATGCAAACGGGATCGACATGCATATGAACTCCATTTCCTCAAGCGAAATCCAATCTGCTACGGCACTATCCCCAAGAAAATCGTCTTCGGACAGCGCAACGGAGTTGGAAGTGGGTGGAAAGCCCGAACACTGGAAAGAGCAGTCCCAAGAATCGTTCCTCGCCTCGTTTGCCAGCAAGAAGCCATCATCTGAAGAGTCGATCAAAGCGCGCAGCTCTGGCAGTGGTGAGCAAACCGATGCGGGCAGCGAGTCATCACTAAGCTCGCAGAGTGACGATGGCGAGGTCACCGAGGAGCATATCCGACAGATTAGATCGATCAGAGAGAAACTGCTGGATGATATGGAAAAAATGAAGCTTTATCCATTAAAAGATCTTCCGTCGGATGAACGACACATGCTAACCGGAGTGGAGTATCTCGATCGCACACTTGGTCAGGTTTTAGCTCAAGGACTGGGGGAAATTATCAAGCGCAAACCAGCTAATCCTGTTGAATTCTTAGCGGCATACCTGCTAGCCGATCAAGCTCGTATTGACAATTTGCAAAGCGATATTTCTCACGTATCCAGAGATAATGACACCGATGATAACGACTAACGGTCAACCAAATACGATATCTTTAAGAACAACGCATCTCCCAGTTAAATGTCGTGCCTAATTAGAATCGGCTTTATTAGATTTCTGAAAAAAAAGCCAAAGAGCAAAGGAACCTCTCATTAAAGAAATCATAGACGCCTTAAAGAAATCGAATTACAAAATTCGGTAAGCTACTGTTTATTATACAATTTCCGGGTTAAAAAATTTATATCAACAAAGTTACAAGTAGGTACAGCTCTGGTATTGTAACCAAAACCTTTGGCGACGTACAACAACGCATAATACTGGAACGGCCAGGAAGGCAAAGTCGACCGCAAATGCAATCGAACAAAAGATCCAAACATCACATTAATCCAGACACATACAGAACGTCTGCTGCGAAGACAATGCTTACGACTTTCACTGGTACTCCCAATCCATGTATTCATCGCCAGAATAATCAGTCTGACCGGCAGCAGACAATGATCCTTGGCCAGCATAGGGAGCAGATGTGCCTTCTCCATTCCAACCCGCAGACCTTTCAGGTTGATGGTAGTAGTCCCTCGCCTACATACATAACACAAACTGTGGTTAAGAACTCGCTTTAAATCTTCATTCACTTAGCCAAAAAAATTTTTTCTCACAGCAACTCATTCAAGATTAAGTAGTGTCTCGAAAATACGGAACACTACACAACAGACAAACTCAAGGGTGTAACAACCGAAAAACTTTTCAAATTAAATGCAATCTCAAATGAAAGGCAAGTCGAAGCAACCATTCGCGTTACCTGCTGGTTCACTGTATCGTAATACACATCGGAAGAATAATCTTGGTAGGGCTGACCCTGTAAAAGGAATGGATAAATTACTAAGCAAATACACGTCATCTGCATAATCTGTTGTTATTACTGGTGGAGGAGGAGGCTGCAGCTGTTGGGGTGGCGGTGGAGGCGGCGGCCAATCTGCTGCACGTGGCGGTGGTGGAGGACGGTACTGCGCCAACGGTGGGGGTGGAGGTGGTTTCTGGGAAGCACGAGGGGGTGGTGGCGCCGGAGGATATCCAGGAGGCACAACAGAACGACCAGCATGAACTGATTCCACTTCTGCCAATGTGGAAATATGGGGCAAAGGAACTTGACTAACGGGCGGCTCAGGAAGTAAACCCGGCGTCTGCAACAGTCCAGAAGTGGGCAGTAGAACGTTGCTAGACGACGTCGCCATCGGGAAAACGCGGTGCATTAGCTCTCCCACCCCTTTACTTTCTCGACCTGGCTTAGCCGTGGGAACAGACGGATCGTCAAAGTTTAAATCGTTTGGCGAGTACGATCCCAGGTCGTCTTCTGATGGCTTTTTTGTTGGAACGATGATGTTGTTGGGATTTCTTACTTCCGTGTCTTCATTGTTCTCTTGGAACGTATATCGGAACATGTTATTGTAAAACTGTTCCGCGTCAGCACCGGCTGCGAGATCTTCGTCTTCGTTATGAATGCAATACTCAGGATTATATTCCTCCAGCGCCATGGGGAGTTTGGGACTGTATTCCTGCTGCACAACTGCCTCCTCCCGTACTGACTTGACCTGTGTTCTGGAACCTCGACGATCTGAACGGGACGCTTTGTGCTTTACACTGCTTGATGGCTGATCGTTGTTATGATGGCGCTTTTTAATGTTCTCATACACAACAGGTGCCGGCGGCACCATGGGTTGTAGCTCTCCATTTGGAATACAGCCGTTCGAAAAGCTTTGCATCGGAAAATCCGTATCTTGATGCAACGCAAATGGCATTACTGGCTGAAAGGGAACTAACGACGGCACTGGTGGATAAAGCGGGAGTGGCGGCGGTTGATACCCATATTCTACCGAAGTCCGTGCAATCTGCTTTGCATGCCCATTCGGTCTGAAGGAGCGAGCAGGAGGGCGTCGCGAATAATCGTGGGCGTAAGCAATTTCCAGATCGCCATCTTTCTTAGAAAACCGGTCCTCGATAGTTCTTATGATTTCTTCCATACTACGGCGGGTCTTTTTCATAATTCGTAGCGCAAGCCATCTTCGATACTCATTACTGCAAAAAAATTTCAGCATAAGAATATGAATCCCTAGCTTCTCTAATGGTTACTGAGAACAACAGTGATGTACAAACCACAAGATACCGCAAGATGATACCTATACAGTATCGTCCATACGAGTATGTATAGGTGATGCCAGTTGCAACGATTTCGGATTTCAACAAATTCGCAGCATAATAATAAATTCGTACTTACAAACGGAATAAATCATCACAAGCCCGCAAATATGCATCAAAATTTTCCGTTGGTAAAGGCATCCCCACGAACGACTGCATAAAAGAGAGAATACAATAGGAAAACACTCTATGGGCAGGAGGTTTCCAGTGTGTCCCATCCTAAATTGTAACACATAAAAACCATAAGCAATGCCATCTCCGTATAAAAAAGAGAAGAGGATGTTCTTTACGTTCTCCATCCAGGGTGACAGATCCAAGTTTATAGCCAATGTATGCAGATCCAAATACACCACACTATATCCCCTTTCCGTTTTTTCTTTCACAACTTTCGCGCAGATAATATTAGCCGTCTTCACCTTTTTCCTACAAAACAACATAAAGTGCGTAACCTATCGAACATAGGTATTTAAATTTCAGATGTCAGAATTTATGCATGGAAAGGTTTGCACTTGTGCACCTCGTTTTCACTTTACAGTCTTTACTGCAAAGTACTGTTTATGTGAAAATGCAGAACGACCGGTTGCATGTTTGCATCCACATATTAAGCGCGATCAAGTACTTTAATTTAAACAAAGGTGTGCAGAGCAAATCCACAATGATCAACGTTTTTGCAGTCTCAGACATACCACAAATCACTTTTCTTGTCTTTATCTTCGTCCAGCAGAAATGCACCGGTACAGTGCGTGGAGACAGGAAGAGTGGACATAATCACCAAAAGAGTTTTGTTGTTGCTCACTCTTTTGAATTCATCAATAAACGTTTCCACACTATTCCGATATCTCGTTTTCATATCTTCTTCATTCTTAAAATCTCCGTATCTGCAATAAAACCCTAATTTAAGAAATACAGCATTTCCAATATGTAAATCAAATGTTTCTCATAGATCTCATAAAAAACCAGCTCGTTAATAAAAAAATGCAAAAAAATTCCACTTATTATCCTACAACTACGCTACTCATTATCCTACACCGCGCGCCCACCGTGCCAGATCCCAAAGGCATGAATTAGCGAACACGACATCAGGTTGGCCAAACTGCTGTCGGGAGTCGAAAAATTCGTATTTCAGCGTACGCTCAAGGTTAGAATTCCAGAATTTCGTGGTAAAGCAAAACTAAAAAAAGCAAATCGTACCGCATATTGCAAAGTCAATATTATGCAACACTTACGACATACCGAAATCATGCCGCGACAATCCATACAACGAGGAAGGAAAGCGCGCACTTCCTCATAGTCGATACCGTTAGTGGGCTCCCGGTTCGCCAGCTTATCGCCATGCAGTAATTGGTCGTGCTCAAAAGAGATTTCCCCCTTCTTAGCCAGATCGTATGGATACACCAGGGATATGGCGTTGTTAACCATGTGCACGAGATCCTTGTACATGGCTCGAACCACTACAGGATAGCAAATTATCACGATAGGATCACAGCTGTCTGGAAGGTACGTAATCTGCACCGGCAGAGCATACTCTCTTGCATGGCTAGTGCAGCGGAATATAATTTAAACTGTATGGATTATTTTAAAAATTATCTTTTATGCTAGCAGCAAAAAAAGGATGCAACGATCAGAACTTTCGAATTCGCTGCAGCACACAGTAAAGTTGCGATAATTCCGTACCAGAATCCCCGATAAAGACAACCCAGCGCCCGTTGATTAGCTTTCTCGTAGCCGCCGTATTAAAGTGCGCAAAATGCTTTCCCGTCATCTTTTTATTATCCAGACGAAGGCTGCGAGCGACGGGATCCGCCAGAGATAGCACATCAGTCTGCGTAGGAAGTGTCTCTTTGACGACGATTGACGGAATTCTGAACCGAGTGTTTTCACGTCCACCTGTGGCCATTTAAAATTCGATTTATACAAATCAACCACATGTTTCCTCAATCACGTCGAATGTCTCAAGAAGTTTACAGCAAAAAAACATAAAAGAAATTCCACAACTTCGTGAATCAATTTTTATGATCGACTTCTTTAATGATTGCACAATACCATAGATACAACTGGAATCAGGAATCGGAAGAAATTTTACAATACTCACGGACTTTACTGGAGCGATCTTTTTCCGGAGACGCCATTGTAGGATGGAATCGACGGACATCGCCTTCGCTGCCGTGACTGCTAGGTTCTTCCATTTTGTTAAAGTTCCGATGCAATACTGCGATCAGCGCAAGATGCAGTCTGAATACCACCGACACGCGCACGCTTCCAGTTTTAAGGACTTGGTGAATTTAATCATGGAAACGATGGAACACAACGCTGATAAGGTTGGAGCAAGGGACAGAATATCGATAAACATTCCATGCAATTAAGATGATCCTTCCAATCTCAATTCAGTTCGTAACCAAGAAATACGTAGTGCATGCAATAAGAATGAACAACAAAAAATCACAAAGACATCCTGCGATCAGAAAGCGTCAATGGGTGCGTAACATCAGCGTTACAGTGTTACACGAGCATCCAAGTGCCAACCGTTCCAGCAAGACCTTCAATGCCGTTCTTCAGCTCCTACCGGTATGATACCAATCTATTGAATATACATGGTAACATATAACAGTGCAAAAGGTGATGCCACAAATCGTGCATTCACGGCAGAACAAACCGGAGATCGAACAGATGAGATAGGAGATCTTAAAAGGAAGTGGAAGTTCAGCGATCGTGCAGAGTAACTTTTTTTTTCTAAATTTTTACCAGCTTATAGGTAAGCATAATCAGGATTCGTCATTCGTTCAGAGTTCGAAACAAATCTTACTCGGCTTAATTTTCTCCAGTTTCATAAAAACAATTTTACATTCTGGATATCTGACATTCTTGCGATTAATTTAGGTAACTAAAACTGTATCGGTGTATTTAAAAAAAAACCTGTGCAGCGAACAAGTTACTCAAGTTCGATTTATGTTAGACCGAATTTTCCTTGTCAAACTTGCTTTATGGCAGGGCGTTCGTCCTACTGCGCCGGTATGGTGAGCTGCAGGATAGTGTTAGCCAGTGGTCTGGTTTGACTACGTACTGTGCTCAATTTTGGCGGCTACCCAGAATTTGTGAAACTACGTAGATTTTTCATTCGATGTGATAATGTGATAAATTATTAGATAGCAAAATCTGCAGATTCCGCATTAAAGCTACCAAGTAATCGTTTTGTATCCTGAAAGAGGTTCCACTCAAAGTCATGAGTAGTTGAGTACTTATTAATTTCAATTACAGTACGTATTCAAAATTTCAAATACGATACATTAAATTATTATGCACTGGTGCCCACTGCCCAGAACGGCAAGGAGATTATAAAGTGGGATGGTCACGGTCTCGATCTGTATGTATGTAGTGTGATTAGTACTTCTACTGTAAATTATTATCATACTTATGCACTGCAAGGCGAAGCCAGCAGAATTTCTTTTAACTTTATCTGCTTTTCGCAACAAAAATTCACGTTTAATTTTTCTAACGTAACAATCAAAATTTGCAGTCATATAACAAATACATCACACTGATTCACACAGCTTTACAATGATTAGATCCACAAAATTCGGAAAGCAACAATTTGGACCATTCGATACACAATTTGCACCGGCAAAGTAACCGGAAGAAAGACAACTTAATACACGGCATCATCGTTGCCCGTCGCCAAAGCAGCCTGTGAATGTTGCACAGCTAAACGATTCTGGAACTGGAACATTCCATAGTTGGTGGGGAAACTAATGTCAGGGATATCAGCACTTAATGGAGCGTTTTTTAGTACAAGCGGTTCCGGAATTTCTATGGAATAATTGCGCAAATGGTCCGAAGTGATGGATGGATAACGATAACTAGTTTGCAGAATTTTCAACATAAACCTGTCCAGTTCTCGGAATGAGAGGGCATTGTGGAGTGTTTCCAAAGATTTGACGTTTGGAACATGGAAAATATTGGTTTCTGAAAAACATTTTTGTTTATATAATTACCATATATGCAAGGGCGTGCGCAAATCTTATTGTCAGGCTATCATCGTGTACAATACAGCACGAAACAACAAGATATTGTCATTACATTACTGACTAATAAGTAGGTGACCACTCCGTTCACTACCTTTGCATCACCTTCCCTCCATGCACAACCTTTTGCGGTATTGCCTTTAAATCCGTTAACAGCGTTTATTCGCGAGTGCGAAACGGATTTTACTTATTAAGTACTTAATTTAAACAAACTGAAATAAATCGCAAAGTCCTTTCCCACTTCCGCCCATGGAAGAACGTGAAAAGCGAAAAACTGAAAAGGTTGTGAAGGAGTGAATAGTACACAAGGTAGAGTGCGCAAAAGGCAGTGCACGAAGTAAAATCTAATGCAGAAAAACTGTGAACCGAGTGGTCACCTAATAAATAATTTATATCAATGTGCTCGTACGCAATAATATGTACGAGTACCGTCTTCATCGTCCAACGGAGACGCATGAGCATGTGCGCTTTGATCCAAGCCTTTAATAACTGCTGTGCTGAAAATTCGGTTTTTTATAATACCGAGCTCTCGAACTTTCGCAATTAAGCGGTCTTTTTTGGATTTAAAATATCCCGCTGTCGGCCCATTGTCCGCTTTTTCTGTAAAATTACACATCGCAGTTCAGTTAGTCGTGAAAATCTAAATCGATGAGAAATACAATAAAGTCCACCAGACCACAGAATCTGCATATGCTAGCTTACCATCATTCGAAGGTACAGAGAGAATGGTTTTCGAAGATGTGGATTTTGGAGCACCATCACTGACTGATTCTGTGGTGGAAACTTCCAAATCGTCATTCTAGCAATACACGAAAAACGTATTTCAAATAAAGTACCGGCAAATTTTTTTGTTGCGTTGAATTTCGCAATGCCTTGCCTGGATAGAATTTCTACGATTTTTACCACCATGCATGTCCTTGTAATCAGATCGACGGAGCATTCCCGAGCTAAAGTGAAGCTCCACGTGGAAACGATCATCCGAATCGATGGTTTTATTTGAATCTTCGTACAGCATAATCACTATTTGAGTCAGGAAGTTGAGTTCCGGCACTCTTGACAGATATTCCAATGCCCGGTTCCATTGTTTATCATTCTCCTGGAATTAATTAGAAAACAAAATCACAAAGCAGAACACAGCGCTTCTATATTGTTCCTAAACGACTTGCCTCAAATAAACCACCAAAGCGCAAAATGTTCACTAACGAATGAATATGGCTTTCGCTGGTGAAATACAGCCTACTTCGGACAAGACGACCGGAGGAAGAATCGGTATACCTACACAGATAACCCAGTTCAAACAACACCAATAAAAATTTGCGGTAAAATAAAACGCTAACCTAGGATGCAGTTTATTGGAGTTTTCGTTAGATTTGGATGTCACATCATCTGTCTGCGAAACAACTTGTCGCAGGTCTGAACGAATTTTTTCCAGCAGCGGTGTGGCAATTCCTTGAGCGATAGCCAGTTTTTCATTCGCGGTTATTCCGTATTCAAGAGGAACAACGATATCGGATAAATGTCTGGCCAAGGCAAACAGTTTGCTAGCAAAACCCAGGCGACTTATCCACTGATTATGATGCATATCGAAACGTATACAGTCATAGATGTCAGGGATTTTCGTAATATCAAAACTGCCATCCTGCAGACGGAAGTCCTTTTCAAGTTTGCCCCAACGTCGTTGAAGGAGTTCCCATGATTCACCGGCGTACAGCATTGGCACTGAAAAATATTCAATTACAGTATTACGGTAAAAAAATATCACAATCACCTTCCATTAACACTTAACAGGCACATTTCCAAATATCTACTACCGCATCAATGTTCTCTGAAAGTAAACGTGTAAGTACCTTTACTAAGTATCATATGATTTTGGAAAGTTGTTTTTCGAAACCAATTATAATTTAGTATGGACCGCCCAGTTCGTCTTCGCAATTGCACGTACAATAACATAATAATTCTGATACTCACGTTCAACAGTGGTATTTGCTGCCTTCTCCTTGATCGCTTTATTTAACTCGGTTATGTATTTATGGACTTCTCCACAGCACATAACCGGATTCTTGATTGCCTCCATGGCCGTTTTGATAGCCGGGGAGTTAGTCGGGTTTAGAGCTACCACATCCTCATCCGAAAAGGTTTTATCCCTTTTCATTATGGCCCTCAAAGTCTTTTTAACTCTGTAAAAAAATGCAAAACTAGCCAGTCGTCAACGATATGTGCAGACCCCAAAAATTAATTATGTGAAAACTTACGCTTTTTCGTGATCTCGTGCGTCCAAGTCGCTATCCAGCAATCCATTCGTATTTGCGCTTTTAACCATTTGTACTATAAAACAGCAACAAAAACTGCTGTGATACATTGATCCAAAAATGGCAATAGATATACAAAGTACCTAGTATCGGGGTCAGTTCCCCTTCCAGGGCGAGCAAACCCTAAAACCAGCAAAAATCATACGCAGGAAAAATGCAGACGCAGAGCAGATGCAACATCAATACACACTGACAATACGTACCTTTGCAAAGGCTGCAGCTGTGGTTTGCACTCTGCCTTCGTCAGATGCATAAATTTTGAGATCGTGGCGGAAGGTGCTGTGAAGTCGAAGAAGCCCATGTCCTCGTTTCATGGACGCCTAAGACAATTTAGAACATGAGTTACTTAATGATGGGATACTAGCTGCAGTGTGGTTCATACTTCTCCAGACCCTGGATACATGCATCGGAACATCTGCCCCAACTGCTCCGACTGATATTTCCCAAGCGGAGTTAACTCGCCTCCCCACTTCATTATTAGGAGAAGGCATCCAGTCGTAACAGGGCTAGCAGTATCTGCCACGGCTGGCACAGCCGATTCTATACATAAACGCACCAGTTTGGAAACGGCCAATTACATACGCGTGCCCTATGCGTGCAAACACTCCAGTGTTCTCGTACCTGGCAGATCTGGCGAATCCAGTGGAAGATATTTAATCTGTACTTTTCGATTTATCCCACTAAAATGCCCATACATCTCTAACACAGATTTCAGTTGAACGAGTTTCGCACGGCGCTCCTTGACAATGGCTTCGCTGCGGTGATTGAGCAGTAGATCTCGTACCACATTCAAAACTTCCTGCAGCTGGGAAGGTCTTTTTAATTTAATCTCCCGACCGTTATCATCAAACGTTCCACCAAACCGCAAAAACATATCAATGAATTTAGGATGATGAAGTTCCATCTTTAACTTTTGCTTAGGAGTTCGATCTCCATGCCGTACAACAGCAACTACACAGCGCAATTCCATAAGTTGGCCCAACGTGGTTGTGACAAAAGGAGGATCTTCCAGTTGATAAGGCATAGACCATCGAATATGCAATTCAGGTGCCAATTTCCGTAAGACCATATTGGCAACTGCAAGAACAAAACAAAGAATTTCAATTTCTGAACATTAATTTCAGAAATTTTTATTTCTTAACTATACGCTAACCGATTTTCGCAAAATCGTTGTAATAGATCATGGAATTCTTGACAAAGCTGAATCCATTCACATCACAGACATAGGAGCGACCGTTGGCCCGAAGAAGATCAAAACCGCAGACTGCTTGCTATATGAAAAAAGAAAGCGGTACTCATACGAAGACATAGAAATCCCACACATCAGCTGTATGGGAAATTCCAACAAAAATAGACAGTACAGGTAAATAATAATGCTGAGAATACAAAGAATTCAGGTCACCTGAAAGGCAATGCAGACTCGTCGAGCGATCAGCTTCTCCACATTATTCAAAATAATGGGAAACCTCAACTCTTTTCCTTCTTTATCTCGTTCAACGACACCGTCAAGTGCTGGCGATTTTCTAGCTTCGGCATGAGCGTACCTTAAAAAAATACAACTATGAAAAAATTTTAAGAACAAGGCTATGCAGTAGACTTAACTTACTCAGGTCCAACGGTGTAAACTTTGACATCCGTACCATCGGTTGGCATAAACTCCTAAACAGAGCTGCCGATGTGTACGAATATCAAGACAAAATTCCAAAGCAGTTAACCGGTTACTATAATTACACAGCTCATTATAAAGACTCTGGTATAATGAACTCAGCCTGATGCAATAATATATACGCGAGCGACAGAACATTTAAACGGAACAATCCTATTTCGTGGATACTATTACCTCATAAATGTACGATCCAGTCTGTCTAACTCTGCTCTCGTTGGAATACACACTGCTTCTTGTGCCGATCTTTAACAACAAATCTGATGTACCATATCGAAGCGAATAAGACTACGCAAACCACACAAAAATTTCCTCACCTTTCGAAACAGACGCTGACTCCCACTCCCGGCCGATGTGGGATAATAAATGTAGATGTTATGATCTTCTGCACACACCGGCTTCTCCACGAACGGCTTATTAAACTGCACTCCGTTTACAATAATATGGTCATCGAATTCTTCCAACCGTGCTTTACTAGGGTCTCCACAGTCCCGATCTAGTACAGCATATCTGGGAACCTCCACGCCCGCTTTTTCCAGAATTTCGTACACTTTTTGCCTGCAGAACATATCACCATAACAAATTTAATTACCCAAAAGTCAACAAACAGCAAAATGGAGAGACTTCCAATCATACCAGTACTCGATACTATTGTCGCTACCAAGAATATCCAATACGAACAAATTAGCCAGCACAGTTTATCGAATATCACAGCTAAGAAGCATGCAGCACGGAACAATGCAGATAAAGAAGAAGAAAAAAACTTTCACGCGTCAAACATACAAATTACTAATGCGAGGGCGAAATAAAACAGCAAAAAAGTGGCAAAATACTGCACCTGTTCTGAATAGCATACTGCATTTCCAAATCGTTAACCAGAAAAGGTTGTCGAAGTTTGGCATACTGGACCGCTTTATCCAAGGGGAAATGGCCGGAATAAAATGAAATTAAGGCATCACAAGTGGGCCATTTTTCCACCGGTTCATTCATAATAACATTTTCTGGGAAAATCACCATCTTGATCTGTTCGAATTCCTGTGTTATCCTGGACAGGATTTCCGTCATGTACTTCGATCGCGCTTTTTTCGCCATGGCGCACACTCTGTAATCGAAAACAGCTTGTTTTCTTGAAACAAGAATTCCAAAGATTCCAAAAAAGGTACCCACAAACCATCGTACATACCCCAAAAACACAAACGGCTCGTGGATCATCCCAGATTCCGTAGTTTTTTCTAAGGCAATCGATACCTATAAATGAATCAATACCCACTTAACAAGGCAAAATTGAGGCAAAATTATTTTACAGCGAATCTAGAGAAAACTAACTACATTCTATGAAAAAAGCAATTTCTACCAACTTAAACCGAAAACGGTAATGACGTTCTCGACATTCAACGTAAAGCATTTTGCTCAAACAACGCAGTTCAAAGTTACCTATTTAGATTATGGCACCATTTAAAAACCTTATTAGAAAGTAAAATAACATACTGTTGCATCCGATCATTGCATGATTTGCATCACTGCAGTAATCCTTTGCGAACGGTACCTTTGCTTCTTTGTCTTCAACACGGTCGGATTTTCCAAACGGCAACGCAGCAAACGCATTCCCTCCAGAAACAGTGGCTGTGTTCCCGTTGGGCACGACGGAAACACTTTCCGTATTGGGTCCTGTTTTATTCGCAGTGTTAACGGACAGCGTGGACGATCGGTCCGCACTCTGCCGTCGCAGGAGCACATCCTCCGCCACTTTGGACACCGTGAAACGGGTCTTTCTACTAGGATGGCCTCCGGAGACAGAGTGGCTTTTAATAACGGACAACGCGCTGTTGTCGTCCGATACGCTGTTGTGCGACACCAGCAACGGCACGATCGCATCGTCGTCCACATGCAGTTCTTTGCCGTCAGATCCATTCTAAGAATTATCAAAACACTGGAGCATTCCGAATCGGCAATGAAGACAGCTATAAAGCCGTATTTCAGCTGCAAACGTTTTAATGACGGCGCCTGCCAGTCGTAGTGACGTAATAAAGCGTCATGATGTTTTAATGCTTTAAAACTTAACTTCAACAAAAAAATTTCAATTGCGATAAATTTACACAAAAAAGCATAAGTAGGAAAATCGCACTTATGAAAAATCACAAGAAACAGGTTACCAGTCGAAATGTAGGGGATCCGTCGGGTCCTGATCCTGAACGGATGTCCTTCCTGGTATTCTCGCTCATGTCTGTCTTTTCTGACATTTTGTGGTGATAAGAATGCTGGTACCACCATACCCATCCAATGTTCCATCAGCTGGATAGCCAGAAAAGATATGCGGGGAATTGTCAGATTTTTTGCAGATTTCAGACAACAGCAAAACGGATTAAACTAGACAAAAAGATACCAATATCAGAAAAAAATTCGTTCGCAGCTTACAAAGCTGTTCAATATTGTTAGTATTTGTTACTGTCTGGAGCATAAGTTGAGCTCCTGAACTTCCTTACTGCATACAATGTCGTGAATAATAATCTGTCGTACGCTATTGAGTCTATCGAATTTGAATAATATTGTACAATCCATATCAAAAGTAGAAGTATGGATGCATTTTACAATACTGAACCGGATAGCGGAAAACTGCCGTCAGTCATTTACCACTTGGAATATGATATGCATATGGAGAAGCCGGCTGTTTTACAATTCTGATTTATAACGCCCAACGTTTCTCGCACAGCCAGCTGGATTTTCCTTACCGATGAGAGCTGACGAGTTGTCTACAGGTATTAGTTATTACCCAACAATTTTGTGAGCCGATCCAAAAAGCATCCGATCGAGGATTTCCCGTACGCCGGTATTATGGCTTATTGTAAGCCATTGAGTTTTTACTTGCGAGAATCAATAATCCTTAAAAAATTATTGTACAAGCTCACCGTGTTTGTACTTAAGGTGAATTTCTACTCACATTACGCCATTTTAAATTACACAGGAATCGATAGAGAATTCGTTTCTCTATCTACTGATGTGAATCAAGCTTTTACGAAAAAATTGTACACCGTTACCTATTTTAAAAACTATGATCGAGCAGAAACCGTTTACAAGGTTTTAATACTGCACAGAAGAGGAGACATCTCTGTTCTGGCGGGATGGCAAGTTTGCTGACCACAAGCCACGAAATTATCAGCGGCAGCAAATGTTTGTATAAGAACCAGAAGATACGCGCGCTATCATAAATGATCAGGTAGAACAATGAAATTTATTGCCCTGTTTCATCTCCATCTCCATTCACCACCGGCGCTTGAGTGTCATTCCTGCTCAGCTGAAACAATACGTGACCCAAAGAGGCCGGGACACAACAGAATGCGCAGCACTCGCACCAAGAATAGGTTTGCTGCCCAGCCTAGTCTATACCGTTCACAAAAAATTCGTTTTCTCAAAATAGCAAATGTGGGGCAAATAATTCGGTGTTTTATCCGACCCCAAGTTCGATCGCTCCATCACATGGAGTAAATTCTCATACACATTCTGAACCAAAATTGAAGCTGGTCAGATGTAAATTGACCAAGTTATAAGAGTTTAAAATTTTCGAAAATTCATTGCATCTGTGTTTTTTAAGGTATCATCACCATAATGGTTCAGAATGATCTTTAGATATAGATTTACCATAATGGTAAATTTGGTCGGAGTCGGATAGATAGGTGAATTATTTGACGCGTCCGAGTTTTTAAACTTTTTTCGGTGATAGTACAGCAGCCGGTTATTTCGCGCACATTTTGAGTTTAAATCGGTGTAGTTCAATGTTTTGAGCACCAAAAGCAGTAACGTACACTATAGAACTGTTTACGAGTCCGCAGTGGTGTTTTTTCTCGCAAGAGGGGTGCAAACGAGTAGAAACTCAGCTTAAGCGTAGTCAAATAATTGCAGTATTATATTTGCGCCGACGGATAGCACCGCATAACTGGTTGATTTTGCTACCGGTGTTTCCGGTCAGAACATTCTGTCGTCTGTGTGTACTCATGATTGTTTTAACTGTAAGATTGCAGTTTAAAGATTCCTTTCCCAGATACTACAGTTTTGCACTCCACCGTAATTCGCAGAATCTGGCTGTGTAATACGAAAATCCGTGAGAAATGAACTCTGTTTAGAGTAGTGATTTAACGTGATATAGCATATAAAATTTTATACATTCTACACGAAGTGAACGACGCTTTGACACCCATTCAGCTTCATTATTTAAGTAAATATCTGTACTTATATCCATTGTTTTAGTAGGTCGGAAAGAAAGGGAAGTATTAAAGGAAGACATGCTGTACCTCGAATTAGGAATACCTGGAATAGAAATCAAGAAGTAAGGTCATAAGAATCAGGTAGTAGGCTTAATTATACAGCACTCACCATGGTCAGCCGTGTGAAAAAAAGCATCCGGTGTGGTTTCACTGGGTGTTAAACATTAGATGAATTGTGATTAGAACATTTGATGGAAATCTTTCATTAGAGATGTCTCACGCTTATGCAGGGCTGGTTAGCAGAAAACACAGGAAAAGGACCTAAAAGGGCCATAAGAATATCTTCTTCCGCTTTCATCTGCTCATGAGGCAGAGAAGGTGTTCGTTCCTGAAAATTGGCCTCGTGAGTCCTAAGTTGAGTCCTAACATTGCTTAGTGTGCGTGAGTGGCTGCCCAAGGAGCCATTAATGGCAGTCTGCGTTTACGGTTTAAATTCAGAATGATTTTATTAGTTTGTACCAGCACATTTTATTTATACCGGAATTGGCTAAACACACAAACTTGGAAGTTAAAATTGTATATTGTTATCTAGATCTGCAACATCTGTTCCGCTTTAAGGAGTAAGTGGAGAAAAACAGTTGCAAAACCCAGTTAACTCGTTCACAAAAATTTTCACTATAGTCGCTATTAAAGTACTGAAATCCGCTTGATCTAGTCATAACTGCACATGCAAATACACAGACAGCAATGCGACATCACTAAAACAATAAAAGGTCATCAGATGGGAATATAGGTCTATCACAGATGGAAGCCATATTACTCCACATTTTCAGTCATATTCAATTTCAAACTGCAAATTAATTCACTTAATTAATGTACTCAAATACATATATTATGGTGCTACGAAAACATGTAACGCACTCCTATATGTTGAAGTATAAGGTGTCCTACCATCCGAAAATGTCTTTCGGCTGGATCGTGCAGTGTAATTAGAGCTCCAGCGCGAATCATTTGTTCGTTCTGTTCCTCTACGAACACTTGTACTTGCCGCATCGCCTGTAGATAAACATATTAATGAATTCATACTTTTTAAGTGCCGCTTTCATAAAGTAAGTAAATGCAGTTTACGTTTTTAACCTGCAGTTGATATAAGAGACTTAAAATCCATAATAAATACAGCAACAGATATAAATTATGTCAGTTTGCGGTATTCAGTATACCTGCTGAAACTGTGTATCACAGCACAGTAGCATGGTATGACAAGTCAACATACTAGCCACATTTTCCAGTATCGTTGCAAAAGTGATCCTTTCTGCTCTTGCATACAAATCGTTGAATGCATGTATTACGAATTCGAAATCTTCCTTGCTCATCTAAAATTATCAAAGACGACGTTAGTCGTTTATAATAATAATTACACGCACTTTCTTATTACTCACAGGATTATTACCTGCAATATATAACGCTCTGACGTTAATTTTATTGCCAGTACATAACTAACTTTGCTGTCAGACTTAAAATTACCTATTAAAAGGGTTTTCTTTAGCAGTTAGCATGCTTATTAGTACGAGTATTGTACTCGTTGTACAGCCCGGTACATAATAATTGTACGAGTGGCATCTTGATTTAAATTCGTAGGCACCGTTTCGCTTCAATTAAGTACACGTACAGTATAACCGTAAAAAATTAGTTGTTCAAACTAGCTGCTTCGTACATTACAGTATCGTTTAATAATAAATAATCGTACGGTACAACATTGGTTATATAATTTTGCACCTTTCTGTACGAGTATCCTTACTATTAGTTTAATTTCGCCTAAACTTTTCGTCTTTGTAATTGGACAAAAGATGAATCTGTCCTTCATCATATCAAGGAAGAGACGTCATAAAAACGAAGTAACAAAACTCCTCTAGTAACAAAGTGATACTTAGGAAGAAAGTTTACTTTTAAATACTAACTTTCTTCCTAAGTATCACAAGTAATCTTGCCTTTCTTTCTAACTCTTGGGGGAAAACACTGGAAAATCGCAGGGTTAATCCTTGAGAGTAGTCCCTTTCTATGAACACACGATGTCGACGAGGAAGTGGTTGTGAGGCTGTTGGATAAATTGGAATGTACCTGCCGACCTATACGCAGTATTGCAACAGAATTTTACTTATCGCACGTTATTATCTTAATCATACATTTAATATTTAAAAATATTGTGTGTCCTGGGTTCGATTTCTAGTTTAGGTAACTTTTACTTCATAAAATCAAACAAAAAAATGTAAAATTTTCTAAAATGCCAACAAAAACTTCCAATAGACTGCATGGTAAATATCTCAGTGAATAGAGTACGAGTATAGCTACTGTAGTGCAATATAATAATAACAATATAATAATAATAATAGTATGCACTCGTATATAAACACAAAAAGAGTATATGAAGAGAACTCGTATATAAACGTGTATAAAGAAAATCAAGTGATAGCTCGTATCGGTATCAAAATTTATATAATAATTTTGAATGGTTGTTTTGAACATTCCGAAAAATTTATTACGCTCGCACATTTTAAGACATCATTGTTTTAATGACTGTTCATTGCGCTGATAACCCAAGCCTTAAAATCTGTTATTTATATTAAGGTAAAGGAATTCAAGGGGCACGGCTGCGCAATATCTGTAAAACTTTGGCAAAATGCAGGTTCTCTAAGGAAATTATCCAGAGGTGATACGCGTTGTTAGCTCTTCTTAATGAAAAATGTTTTTTCTAATAATCTAATTTTAGTTAATAGTTAATAATATTAACTATTAACTAAAATTAGATTATTAGAAAAAATAATAACTAACATATTAACTTAACATAAAAATAAATAAAATAACATAACTTATTAAAATAACTTATTAAAATAACATATTAACTTAATATGTTTACTATGTTGACAATTATGTATGCATGTTTATATTGCGCGCGCCATGCATTGCCGTCGCAATTAGCGTTACCAATAACTCGCGCATAGATATAGAATAATAGTCTTCCTAGATCTAAAGGAAAATAATAACTTCGAACTAGTTTCGAAGTTTTCCGCGATGTCACAACGATTTGCGGTGCTCATTAAAACGCTCGATATAAAGGACCCTGCTCGTACCGTACTTACATTGGGTTTCATTGCTGGCTTGTGCATAAAGCATCAACATTCTCGAGGAAAAAAATGCTCTAAAATAGTTGTGACCTCAATAAACTTTTGGACAGAATTACTAGACATCTAAGCTTCCATGGTTGCGAATTCCTGAATCGAAATTGAGTGTTTACAGCGGTACAGTACAACAACGAAAATTATCGTTTGTTGCCGAATGGCGTTTTCACGCATGAAAAGTCTTATTACGACAATTTGACAATTACTATATTCTCGTAGATTATTCGATGCTTGTTGACGTGTTGCCTAGTCACAGCACTTCAGCTTACAATTACACAGTAGATGATTTCGCAATGAATTGGAAGTTGTAAACCGTAAAGTGTTAATCGTCAACAAGCTCTATTTGCGTAATGCGTACAAACGACTTAATTTTATTACTTATCACAAACGTTTGCAAAAGTCTTTATTGTTTCGAGGGAATTTCTTTGGGCTTTACCAACGTTTGTCCTTCATAAAACTTTTGTTACACCATTTACATTTGAAGTAGCAACTATCGTGCTTACGACGTGCTCTATCTTGCCGCACGTATCCGATAATCAAGCCGATTCGATTTTGGTTTGAAGATGTAGGAATAAATCCTCCCCTTCTTTTACTTCGCAATGTTTCAGACGTTCCCACAAAAGATGAGGCGACACATCACCGGAAGAAAGAAACGACAGGAACGTGATGAAACTCTTTGCAAACAAATCGTTGCCAAAACAGTAATACACCAAGCTGCAACCGCATATCGAGGCGGCGACAAGCTGGACAAGCGCCTTAAGTTGCATGTTTCCGCCAAACGCACCGCAGCCCCAATGACCAGTGCAGATTGTTGCCGGAGGCTTTACCAGTGAAAATCCTGTCCATGCTTTTAAAAGCTCTCGATTCAGGCAGTCTTCTTCGAACTGCTTCCGGAACGGTCTACCAAAAAGTGGCAAGGCATCCATAGCGATAATATGCCGGGGCCGCCCTAGTGTTCGGGAAACGAACCAACCGAAACATCCAAACCATACCCGCTTAACTCAGCCACTTTAAATGCACCGCTCATGAAGATCGCTTCGTTGTCCTTCATGGCTTCACAAAAAAGCATGGCGACACATAGTTCCGGTGTGGAACCGAAAATCATTTCTTCTTGCGTTCCCGTTTTACCGTAGCCGATATTTTTGTTAGCGAAATCAACTTCCGGCAGCGGAAGATCGCCAATCGCTCCATCCAGTTTTACTTCCACGCTACTGAAAGTACACTGCTTTAAGACATCCAACGGCAAAGCACCGCTGACTTTTTTTTGAAAAACTATTTCTCCACACAGAGGGATCTTCGCGGCAAAAGACCTGGAAAAATAGACGAAGAGTGTGTGCAAATAGGCAATCGCGCAGCACTGACCATCACGCAACCAAATTTCGAAGGTTATCCACCACGGATGTTGGGGTCGTTTTTTTAGGGAACATAAGGTCATATGGCACAACAGACAAAGCACTTCGGAGCGCGTCAGGACTTTCTTGTCGACCAGGCATGGCATGGATAGGGAAGGAAAGAAACATGGAAGTTTTAATGCATAGTCCTTGATTTGGTTAAAATCAAAACGAGATCGATTTCGTTTTTTAAGGCATCTAAGGATGACAGGTCTTCATTTTGCGGAATGTTGCCTAATGTTCTGATCAAGAATTTGATATCGGTCAGCGACGTGATTTCTGTTGCTTTGAAAGCGGTTTCCACTTTCTGCCATTCGGCACTGGTGAATATCGTCCACATACTGCATGCAATAGCCAATAGTTATTGCAATACGAACACGAACACCGATGTATAAAGTACTCTGTACATATAATAAGGTCGATAAAAGTACTCCCAACAAAATAAAAATTTAACAAGATACGCAAAGGTGGAAGTTCGTTATTCAATAATGGTTGCACCAACGGACATTCTAATACTTAATCATAATGATCGTAAAGACGGGGATCAGAAATCTTGTTTTATTCAATCTGGTGAAGGGAGTCATTTAAGCTCTGCTTGAATGACTCCGTTACAAACGCAGATATAGACAGCGAAAGTGGCAACTAGCAAGAAACCGATTCTTTGAACTTGTTAAAACGAGTTCTTACTCACATAAGATCATTCTATTATACCTGAGTACGACAGACAGGTCCTATGATACGTGCTGTGAACTTCCGGTACGTATGACTATGCACGTCTCTTACTTACTTTTAAGCGGTACATTAACAGCAGCCTGCTGACAACAGGTACAGCATTTTAGTCTTTTACTGGTTAGTTTTTACGCAGTGTGCATAGAATGCTGATAATTTTGCTGGCGTTATCATTTTTGACCTTGTGTTACATAACCTTCGAGGGGCGGTCTCGAACACGATTGATGGTCCTTTTCCTCGCCAGGGTTCCAACTTATAATGCAAGCAAACAAATCAGGGTACTGGTATTACTGCCAGTGCAGTATGTTACAAAGTACGTAACTTCTAGTTGCTCAAGGCTTTGATTCAGTACTGCAGCTAATTTAGCGAACTACAATATCACAGTTTTAAGGTGGACTAGAAGTACTGTACCAGTGGTTCAGATTTGCTATTATTTCGGCGCTGCCCTGATCAATAATAATAATAATAATATTGTGACCGGCCTTAACTACTAAGGCTGTCGTTTCCATTATTACTGGTTACCGGCATCGACGGTATACTCAACCTCTATATTATACTTACGACCACGACTTCCGATTTCAGCAGCTAGTTTGAGAAAGCCATCGAAATGAGCGTCGTAGTATTATTATTGATCCTAATTGTGCTACTTTTTTGCTTCCAAAGCAGAAACTATTTTCGGCGTATGTGGGACCGTTTTAATGGTGGGTATTGTGCTTAGGCTTACTGTTAACTGTAAGATGTGTTTTAATAAATACCTGGTGACTCACATTGCTGGACAATGACCGCACTCAATTGGTCAGTGTAACGACTTTGTCGTTGATGACATTGCAGGAACCGTTCCTCCTGGTCCACCAGCATTCCCAATCTTGGGTACCATCGCCATTGACCCTAAGCGTCCAGACAAAACGTTTCGGAAATGGGCGAAACAATACGGCTCGATGGTCACATTTTTTCTTGGTGACCGATTCTGTCTGGCCGTTAACGACATGGAGCTGATTCGCAAGCTGCTAAAAGATGACAGACTCAGTGGCCGCAGCCAGAAAGGCCTTCTTCCTTTATTGGATATTGACATCGTACATGGTATTTGTAGAACAGAAAACATGAGCAGCAAATACTTGGCGTTTAAATACGAAACAGCAAAATAACCATAAGGATAAACATGTTAGCTTAATTCTGCATTTTTTGTCTATACGACGTACATTTGCAATACTACTACCCGCTAGTAGTATGATACGCAGATTTTATTGAGTTGTTTATTAGCTAGAATTTTAAACATCACATTCGCAAACATTACAAAACAAAGTAAACAGCATTAAGACCATCCGAACGTGGGACGGTCGACGTAACAGACAAAGCATTTCCCCTCTGTATTTCAATGCTAAGGCGCTGGAGTAAAAACTCAAAAGAGCGTTTTTCTCCCGTAGCCTCGTTAAGTTTTTTTAAGAGCGTTTTTCTCCCGTTTTTCTCCCTTAGCATCCGTATGATACGTAATAGTTGTGTTCTAATACTTAATGCACACCGTAAGATGATGCTCAAATGGTGCTGCAAAGAAAAAGACTTGTCCGAGGCATTACCAGTTATCTATACTTTTACTACAGGAATTGTGCTCAGTGATGGAGAACTCTGGAAAGAACAACGACGCTTTTCGCTTACTGCCCTAAGAGACTTTGGTTGGTATAACAGTTTCAGCTCGATCTATTAATTTTATGTATTTTTAGGTTACATAGTTATACAAACTACGGTAATACGGCAAACTTTTACTGCGATATTGTCATTATGACTTAATAAATTGTATAATAACGGTACATCTGTCGGTTAAGCACCATTTATGAACAGGATTCGGTAAGCAAGCTGGAGAGGACTGCATCCAAAAAGAAGCCGCTGCACTTCTGCAGACATTCAAAGACCAATCTGGGCAACCGTTTAACCCTCGATTCCCATTAGCAAATGCCGGTATGTAAAATTGTACGTGCAAGTTTTATTCCTAAACATTATTATAGTAGTTTTAATTTAATTGTTGTTTTCGAAATCTCTCGTTTTAAAGCTAATATTCGCGCAATACCAAGCACTAACATACATATGTACGGAAAAATATTGTACGGGAACAGTTCCCATTATGAATTAAATTGGTAGCAAAAGAAATTTGGTGCAGCGATCATTTGGACTGTAGTATCCGGATCCAAAATATCCTTCGGATCGACTAATTTAATACTGACTCGATATTAAAAGCCTAATCCTAGATTTCTTTTATCAATACGGCGAGGTCCCACTTTTTGTTGTTTCAGTTTCCAACGTCATCGCATTTATGTTGTTCGGTGATACATTCGAAGAGAATGATAATCGTTTCAAGATGTTCGTTGAACATATCAATAAAAATCTGGCCGAAGTTTTTGGTGTGGCAGCCATTGAAGTTTACCCATGGTTGCGTCATATCCCTCCTTTTACCAAGCGATTTCAAGGAGTAAATGACCGGGTAAATATGCAAGTTACACTTTATTGGAATTAGGAGATAAGTGAGATGGCGCTATTATTTGAATATGCCTATCCGGATTCCTATCCGTATTATACTATTGCAGGTAAAAGAGGCACTGGGAGTACTGAAAGATTTGGCACTGGACCACAAAAAGTCCTTTGACAATAACCACATTCGCGATTACATCGATGCATTTTATTCAAAGCAAGCTAGTGGTAGCGCTTCCTTTACTGATGAGCAATTGGTACGAAACCTGGGTGACCTTTACATTGGTACGTGTTCGTGTAAATTAATTCGCTTTCAGTAGTGCATCCCGGCCCTATCCCAAATGTACAACTTGGCTCGGTACGTTTGTATTGCTTAGTTTCGCAAAATGTCTTTGGTTTACAGCGGGTTTTGAAACAACCACGACATTCCTGAAATGGTCAATCATCTGCATGATCAAGTTTCCTCACGTACAGCGTAAAGTGCAGGCGGAAATTGACAAAACAATAGGGCAACGGTTTCCAAATTACACGGACAAACCCAAGTGCCCATATACAGACGCAGTCATTACCGAGATCTTTAGATTTACCAGCTTTATTCCTTTTGGCGTTCCCCATCGCGCTTTGGAAGACGTTCAGGTGGATGGCTACTGCATTCCCAAAGGTAAGTTTACGAATTTTAATAAAACTTATTTGTAACACCTGTATAGCTATATAGGCATCTAACAATGAGTACGTGTATTGTACAAGATCACCCAGCATGTTGACTGTTGTGTTCAGCACAGCAGATAAAATACCTACTGTGAGCAGCAGCAATCGGTGCAGTAGGTTTTAGCTTATACTGTAGCTTTGTATCTTGCTGGTCAGTGAAAAGGTTTTTACTGGTTATTTTTAAAAACCCTTTGACTACGAAAATGCTGCCCTACTGAAATCTTTTATGATAGATGTTAACGTTAAGTGCAAAATCTAACTGACTACTCACTGAGTCTATGTGCCTAGCAGAAGATTTAGCGGAAAACTTTATGACTCAATTCTGTGTGAAAAGGCATAAGCATAAACGATCGACATCTTTGTCAATGAACACCCACAATAATCTGATTTCGAAATAACGATTTCATTTGGTGAGTTAATTTTTTCTACCATGCAGTATATAAATTCCTGTTCACAGATACCGAGGTCTGGCCAATTTTAACACATTGTTTTTCCAATCCTCAAAAATGGAAACAGCCTGAAGAATTTATGCCGGAACGGTTCCTGGATAACGATGAAAGAATTATCCAAAGTTTGGTTGACGAAGTCCAACCGTTTTCCGTTGGTGCGTAGAGCAGCATTCTTCGTGATCGCTGCTGTTTCTTGCACTTTATAGCGTTTATTCGCCGCAGACAATGGAGTTTATCAGTTAATTAAACTATAAGCCGCATGATTATGTGGTGTACTTGTAGGTCGCCCAAAGATGTCCTGAAAATTGTATCTAATCATTAGTTGATTCTGGCTGACTTAAGGTTAAGACTAAAGAAATTGATTAAGCCAATAATTATCAAATTTCTTTTGTGCATAGGCAAGCGTGCCTGCCTAGGCGAACCATTAGCACGAATGGAGGTGTTCGTGTTTTTTGCCGCAATAGTCCAGAACTTCACTTTGTTGCCCGATCCAGAAAACCCACCTTCAATGGAGCCCGTGATTGCATCAAGTACGAAAAATTTTCTGATCGATTTTTGTACTTTACTGCTAGTGTTTGCTAAATGGCAACAGCCTTTTTATTTTTCATTGGTGCGAGCTCGCACATTATTTCTTAACAACAACAGCCATGCTATACCTCCGCTATACTAGTACGTAATTGCAGTTCTTGGTCCTCAAAATTTCGAAATGATTGCTCGCCCAAGAGCGTGAACCAGAAGGACCAAACACCGGCACACAGAGCTTCACGTTCGTGGTCACTGCAGCGGATCTTTGTCGTTTTTGTCTTCTAATGCGCACTTTGTTAATTTTGACCTTTTTTTCCCCAGATCCTATAGAGTTATCAGTATTCCTGTTATGTACCGTGCTTATTTGAATTGATGAAGCATTTATACTGACTTCGGTTCTGTCATGAGAATAATGTCTTAAGTTACAGTAATACAAATAACAAACTAAAACAAGGAATAACGCAACTGCCATAACGAATAATTATGTGTAAGCAGTAAAGTTAAAAGTTCTACCGAAATCGAATGGGCTGCCGGTCTGCAAAAGAGACCGCCGTATCAATGGACGAGACGGACCTTTGGCATTCCTTATCAGAGAACGTATCCGATTTTCTCTGTTTTCTTATATACCGTATTAAAGCTATAATCACAATGCATACAAAAATGAAAATCCAGCTGGTAATGCCAGCTACGGTGTAAATGACGAAACTCTGAAAACACATGTAGTCCGGCTTTCTGATTGCTGAATCGCTGTGCAGGAAGGCCGTTCCCGTGGGTTGATGTAACAGGTTAGCTTCTGCAAACAGATAACTGTGACTAACTGTGAAATTTCATATTGCTGATATGTTGCAATCAGTGTAAAAATATAATGCAGTACAAATAATAATACAAAACCTAACACAAAGAGTAAAAATACAAAAAATTCAAAAGGTTGCCTAACAGTCATAATAAACTAGATGTGTATAAACTGCTGTAGGTAGGCACAGCACACTCATCATTAGTTTGTCGTTTAATAATAAATATTCGTATGTATAATGTGGTTATGCTATTTATTAACTAGTATAATTTCAAAATGGCGGATATGCCAGCCTATGGGATATTATACGGATGAATTTTGCTTAGAAAAAGGATTAGTTATTTTGGATTGACAGAATAATTACAGGATAATTTTATTAACCCCTTCTTGTTTTGCGTAGCCGAACGGGTATACAACATTAACAATCAGTAAGGCGCAAAATTAACAGTTTATAAACGTTGAATGTTCTATTTGCTCTTGATCATTTCATGAGGAACAGACTGTAAATGCGATAGTCCAACCTGATATTTCCAGGGCTTTGGATTGCGTTTGAGAAGCCACCGACGTATGAGGTACAACATTTAAGCGTTGCTTAATGGTAACGTATTCCCCACTTTCGCCTCCAAAAGCGCTCCGTCGAGACCGCTGCGGTGGCGCTGGAATAATTTTTCTTGGATAGGCCAAACGGAAGAGCTCTAATTCTGGGTTCGGCTGCTCGATGGCACGACCTTCGACTGCAGGTAAATCGGCACTTTCGCCGGTTATGGACGGGTATTCGCTCATTTCCTGGATGCTTCCTTCGTCAAAACATGGCTATAAATTACAGATAACAATAATAATTATTTAACATGTTAAATGTGTTAGCTGCAGCTGCCATCGTGCACATATAAATTACTTTGTTGTTGAAAAAATTAATTTATATCGTTTTTGCGAAACCGCGCCATTATTGCACATGTACATGAAGTTCCGATGTATACAGAAACTTGATATTTCGTTAATTAAGCCGATGCAGTAAGAAATTATAAGACTGCTAGGACGTACCAGTCCATTATGTCCCATTCGGTTCTGACAATCAGCAAGATGGGTTTTGGAACACACGCGAATCGTACAACTGGCCACCAAGCCTGTACTGCCATCAAAGCGAAAGGCTTTAAAATCGGTCCAGAAGACTTCCCGAAATTCCATCCCGTCAACATCGGTCTTTTTGGTCATTACATTCGTAATAATTTCAGCCGGTGTCTTCACTTGACAGCTACAATAGTTAAGAGCCAACTAATTTTTGTGTTGATGATAGGACATTCGAAATTTCTGTGTTATTCAAAGTTTCATGCTAGTTTTTAATTCACTTACCAATGAATGATGGATAATTCTGATACTGAACTTGCTGGTTAAGTTTGATACTCGTAGTACACGTACCAAATGTCAAAAAACAATTTTGATTAGAATAGCTGTGCAAACTTTGTGAATTAATCATTCATATGCTAACAACATAGTCAATGCCATGCATATACTAAAGAAGTGATCTTCTTATTCCTAAGAAACTCGCTCATAATATTTCACTCTTTGTTACTAGTTCACGGTTTTACATTTAATTTAGTTGTAACCTGATTTTAATCTGAGAAAGATGCTCCATTAAATTCAGACGTATAACTAACCTCGTGCATCGCTGCAGAGGTATGGAAACAATACACCACGTACCTGTTTTGAACAAAGGTCACTCTCACCGCTTTGTCATGATCGCCTTGTAATTCACAATGCATTGGAATTACTGCAAATTACAATTTTACAGTTCACTTACATGCGTCGTCCATGATGTACGTGGGCTTCGCACAACTTTATTTTTCTACATAAGTACATTTCCAAAGTAATGTTACCTGATGTTCTCAGCGTAGATCGATCTTCCTGGCGCACTTTCCACAAAACCAGCCTTACTGGCTCGTCGAGTGAGACTTCGGTCAGCGCCATCGTTGGATCGGAAGGATTTACAAACTTCATTTGGATCAGTTCGGAAAAAGGGATTTCTCCAACGGCTGATCCAATATGATCTACTCGGTGCCTATCATAGTTTGTGAATGTTTATAGCAAACGATTTATTTAATACAGAAAAGTAAAACTCTGGTAAGTTTTGATTTTACAGTTATACGTAATTCTATACCAAATCTCGATTAACAGCAACAGCAGTTCCTTTATTTACTGTACTTTTCCGCTTACACTTTTAAATCAGTTTTTATTGTTTGTGGTCCCGGCATTTCGCAGTGCAGATTCAGACGAAGTTTTGCTCCGGCTTGAGACAGTGGCGCAATCACCTCAATGTTGATTTCTGATTGAAAATATACCATCGTATCCTACAAAAAGAATTTACGTGTTAATTTGATTACAATTCCACTTTGACTGATCTGTTTAACAGAATGCCGGTACGTCTTTGCCAAACAAAACATGAGCAATAATTCTGTTTCCTATAAAACACTTTTAACTATTATTCAGTCTCATGTTTGTACGTACAAACTAGTTAATAGCACTAGTTCGAATTCTTTTTTCAAAAAATCGAAGTCACTATTTTCTGATTTTGGCAATTTTCTTAATTTACCTGATATATAATTAAGTGCAAAATTAAATCTGCGTAAAAGTTTCACCATTTGTTTTAGTTTTTATGGCTATAAATAGATTATTGGTTCCATTACTACAGTAGCGCTGCCTTTCGGAAAAATTTTAATTTTTGCTCAAATACGTACTGTACATAGTTACCGCTTTAACGGAAGTGACACACGCTTCAGCTTTATCTCGAACGAAATACGGCAACCAGCTTCCTAAGCTGATCACTTCCGGACTGGCAGAGATATTAATGCCGCGTTCTCCGTCTTCAAATTCCGTAATGGCCGCGTTTATTGACTTTCGCTCTTCCACCATTACCGGATCGTACAAACAGATGGCATCCAGTTTTTGACCGGTCACATAAATCTGTACGACTTCCACGGGATCTTTAGTGTTATCGGACAAAGCTTTAAATCTATCTATCAGTTCTGATTTAGAAAATTTGAACCCCATTTTCGTTTGTCCGCACATTGTTCCATCCGTTGGCACTACGAACAAAGAGTTAACTAACGTTAATAATGTTAAGCACTGTAAGCGACTAAAGCGAGTAATACTATGTATAATTTGTTCATGTTGAACACTTATAAATGCCAAATATCCAGAAGAAGCCGTGCACGGATTGTTACTTATTACACAAATACTCATATATATTAATATCTATGCACTGTAAAAAATGGTACGCAGCTAAATGTTATACAATCAAAGGTCAAAACCGTGCGGTACTCACATAATTTACTATTGGAAAGTTTTGCTGCATGCGATATATTAAAAATTAAAGCCAGCAAAACATAGGTTAAGGAATTTCCGATAACGTTGTGCCAGCACATTCCAGAAATAATTCCTCTCGCCATTACTGAAAGTACGTATAAGCCTGCAGACCGTATAATATGATTATGTATATCCTAGTGGTAGATATCTACCAAAACTTTTGAAATCGATAGACTTCGGCTTCAAATTACAGCAGTTGCAAAATAAAAGGCGCAAAGTTTGATCGTAACTGTTTTAAGTAAGTGTGATATCCTCAAACCGGTAAAACCGTCAGTAATCGCGTCTTTCCCTGACACTGGATTTACATAGTGATTTATTTATTTTGTTCTTGTTACTCATTCACACCGTTGTACAGTACAGCCAGCAGGTGGTGTTTAATCTAGTTATTTTCACTGCTCTAATAGTTGCGAGGACTACGAAAGCCATGATGATCTATATTTATTTATACATAGGAACTGGTAACAGTGTAAAAGTTTGCACATTAATAATCAAAACCGTGCAGACCGTTGCGTAGACGGTTACCGAGATGATTTAACAGGCACTTAATCTAGCTCCAAACACGGTCAAGGCGAACTTATAAATAAAAATTCAGATTTGATACTGAAGGACGTTTCGATCTGGCACACACGGGAATTAATTATATTACTGGCAATTGGATAAGATTAATTCAGCGCACGCCGTGTTTCGCGTTTTAAAATGTAAATACATCCTGAATTAATTTAAAACAAAGAACAAGCTGCAGTTGTATATCAAGATTGCAAAGTGCGTTTATTGTGGACTTTTTCAACCTTTCGCATAAAGCACAGTCCATAACTGGTTCTAGTTTTGGTTATTAAGTTGTATACTATAGTTTTTTTCTTGTAAGGGTAGCCCCTGCTCAGCGATGGTCGTTGCAGGAAGTAAAAAATGCCGCACAATATGGGTTATTCTAATTGCGAATTTATATACATACAAACAGTAGAGTAGCGTTTGAAATGTTACGTAATATTAATAAATCGCATGTACGCTTTCCATTTGATATGCAGATAAATGCATTAAAATTATTGGTTCCATTTGGACCAATCTGGATAAGCCTTGTTAAAGTTCCCAAGGGGATTTTCATAAAGTCTCTTGTAAGTTTTGTGTCACTCATAAAGATATGAAGTTGTACGTGCGAGCTGTCTTAATAGGAAGTTCTTTCTAAAATGGTGGGACGACAGAATACGGAGATGTTTTTTTGCATTTCAGACTAGACTCTAACCGGAACGTGTTGTCTTTGGCGAGATCTACTGGTAGGTATAAGTGACTGCGCATACAGTTGTACGGTTATAAAACCAAGTAAAAATTCATCCGCATCATCATCAACACCGTAATATACACAAGTATCCTAGGTATTATAGGCCGCAGCTCCTATACATTATTCTGCATGCACACCGGACAGTACCCTAGTCTCCCAAAAATCTCTGTACCATGATTAAAAATTTTCTGCGATTAGGCCGCCTGCAAGTTTCCGCCGCGGGTTACTGTGCCGCGATGGGATGTTACTTACAGCGAATAGTGTGTTTCAAATATCTGGCAAGACTTTCAAAAAAATCATACTAATTTTATGATTGTGCAGCCCTGTTCCGATGTAAAGTATCAGTTTTACACCTCCAGTCCTCACAGTAAAAATGTCCGGAGTGTGGGATCTGGTTCAGTTTAAAATTTTATCTTGTATGATATGATGTCTGGCGTAATGCGGTGCAAAGTTGAAAGCGTTAAGTGTAATGTGACTGATACATTTACGGAAAGCATTGGTCACCATCAATAAACCAAATTAAATAGTCATAAACGAATTAGGCATCTGGACATGTGCGTTTGTAACCTTTGCTGCACATGCATGTCAACTCGGAGGGCAAATTTTCTGTTTCAGTGCTTTCCCAGGGGAATCGTTAATTTTCTGCAATGGAACACGAAACGCCTTGTTTATCTATACCTAACGGCTTCCTATAAACTCCGGATCCGGATTCCTGTTGCTTCATGGATCACGCTCCTTGGGGCTTATAAATAAATGGCAGGATCGTAAGCGTATGCGGTTAAGCGTGGTCATGAAAGCGAGGATTAGTCATATTGTCCGGTTCAGTCAGTCATGAGAGGCATTTTTATTCCAATCTGAATTTTTAAAAATGTCAGAAATATCTAAAGAAAATGGATGCTTGAATACAACGTTTGGGAATACAAGCGATGGATCTACTTTGTTTAATTTCATCAATGCTATCAATTCGATTATCTCTGTAGTAGGACTCGGTGGGAATATTTTGGTGGTAATTTCAAACTGGTGTTTTTTTGATGTTTTGAATTTTCTGAAGGATTTGGGTTTTAATTTAAAACCGTGCCGTGATATTCTTGTCTTTATAGTTTTATGTGATATGCCGTTTTTCATCCATGAGGACAATCACAAATATCTTCATTATGGCTTTGTCATTAGCCGATATCGCATTCCTGGTTAATGTTCCTTTATTAATAGGTACGAAAAGTTGTTCATTGTGAAGGTTCTTCGTTTTCGAGCAACAATTCACTGAAAAATTGTGATTCGACAATCATCGTTTGACCCACACATACAATTGTACACATATTAAACATATTCCATAGGACAATGTTAAGCAGCAGCTTGCAGCCAATCCTTTTTTTACAGTGACCGCTGTGTTAGAAAACTGGATATTTGGTGATATATATTGCAAAGTGTAAGTACAGTAGTGCGTCATAATAATTATAATGCATTCGTAGTAAGTACGGATTTCATGACATATATTCATGTATCCAGTGGCATGTGTAAAATACGTGCTTATTACGCTCAGTAAATCATCCAAACGTTATATTTATGCAAATGGCCGCCACATCTTACTATAGCCATAAGGAAGCAGAATAGTGTGCCTTGTGAAAATTTCTTTTATTAGCGAAAGTAATGTTGCCGGACCACATATAAAAACCGTGCGCAGTCATATATACAGATGTTATAAATAATTAATAAATATGGGATCTTGCCTTGTAAGTCGTAACAATTGCCCAAATTCTACTCCGAATTTAACAGGCGTTGTCAAATTTTAGGTATTACGTAATGACAACGGTCAATCAGTTTGCGTCCAGTTTTCTACTCGTTACGATGTCGGCAGACAGGTAATTTACTGTTAGAAATCAGCCTCAATATTGATATTCCTTATACTGCATTTTAGAACAGCGAGCACTGCAGAGTAACACATAATTATTTCCTTTACATGTCAGAAAGTCAACTGCTTTAATGAAGATAACTACAAGATACAGTAGATTAAAACCAACTGCTCTATTGTTGTGTTCTAACAAATATCATGAGCGTAGAGATGAAGTGATTTCCGCGTAGTGTACGGGAGTAACGGGAATAATAGCATAAACCCAGCTTTTACGCTAACCCTAATCTAACCCTGCGAGTAATTACTGGCTTCTTTATTCGTACAGGTATTTTGCTGTATGGTAAGTGACAATTCAAGAAAAACTGAAAAGTTTCGTGTCATGTGTTGCAGTTCGGTGCCTGAATTTTGCAACAGTAACATCTAAATATACTTGTGCTAAAAATGTTTGATTTTTCAGCCAACCGGTAATTAGTCGAAAGATAAGAACCCCCAAAAAGGCAATATTAGCGTGCTGCCTGGTTTGGTTTCTCGCAATATTATTGAGTAAGCAATACCTGCCGCATGTTGTCGGGATAAATATAAATTTAAAGAAACATAAAGTAATCGCGACATAACTCAGCAAATTGCATTGACATAATATTGTGTGGACAGGTTTTCGTTTGTCGTCTTGTAGTGTGTCCGGTTTTTCTGTATTCTGGAACCATTTCTAAAGACGATGATGTCGGCGGGGAAACCAACTGCAACATCGTATGGCCGGACTTTTACGAAGTTCAGGGACCCAAAGTTTTCGCATTATACTGCTTTGTTCTGGGATTTGCTTTGCCGGTTATCTTCATGTTCCTGTTCTACGGGCTGGTTCTAAAAAAATTGCACATCAAACAGGACAATTCGGCTGGTTTGCGCAAGCATCCAAGCGGTTCAGTGAGTACCGACGACCGACGCCGGCTCAAATTTCGCCGAGTGTCAGCTGTTATACTGGTCCTGATGTTGGCCTTTCTGATTTGCTGGACACCTTACTGGTAATATTTTTATTATCATGATGACAAAATTTATATTCCAAAATGAATTTAATAAGAAACCTTACCTGTCAAAACCAGTGTAGGAGAAATTTAGAATATCCTGTTATAAGGTATGCATGTTATAAGGTTTAATGCAAAATATTCAGTGGATCGAACGTAGAATGATCAACTCATCTTGCTGCGTCAAACAAAGCCTAGAGCGATTTAGGCGTGTACTGCCGCCAACGAAAACTATGATAACCTGAACTACCGTATTGCATTGCATAATTATGGTAGTAATTATTATCTCACAACTGACGGCCATATTTAATTCCAGGGCTTATCAGATCCACATTACTTTCCTAATTGACGACACACCCATCACGGTGGACGAGTTTGAAAGTTGTCAACTTAATGCCACACGGGAAGCCAACATCCAACAGCAAATCATCTACACGGCATTGTTTCTGCAGTGTTTGTGTTATGCCAATTCCGCGATAAATCCCATTCTGTACTCTGTCCTCAGCCGGCATTTCAAGCAAAGTTACGCTAAGGCGTGGAAGTGCTACACCGCCGGCAACCGTAACCGCAAACATCATACCCCCAATCGAATTCCGCGTTCTCCTTACGCCGGACACCCGATAATAGATGCGCGGACATATCTGGCCCCGCCGTCACCGCCCTTGCAGTTATGTGTGTCCAGATCGTCATCGGGGTGTCGCTCCGAGTTCTTCCTGTGATACATGTACCTCGCTCACGTGCGCTGAATCAGGTATCCGATCACTTTCGACCTCATGAGGCTACATAATATTGACGGATGCTCTGCGCGACTGCATTATCTGATGTACTACTGAGTAGTAGAACTATTGTGTTTTGATGATTATCTTCTACAAACCCCTAATTTTGTAAGAACACGATAGCTTTTATGTCCGGATGTTGTACTTATTCTGTACATAATTTTTGTTGAACAGGAGCATATAAAGCAACACTGAGCTAGTAACATTTTTAAATGCATGTACCATAAATAAAATTTTCGGGTGCATGCGTTCCGATGCAAAATGTTGATGTAGCGAAGCCGCAGTCACTCTTTTCTTGATTGGGAATCCGTCTCGAATCTTAAAAAACCATATTGACCTATATTGTGCCACTTTCTGTAATACGTAATGATCTTGAACTGGCTTGCCGAAATACTTGTTTCTAGTGCCATCAACAGGTTAACGTTACAACCCATGAAGATCTACATTAAATTTGCTAGGCACACTTATTTTCAGACAATCTAGGATCGGTGCCTGCAAGCGCGCGATCGGCGTAGTACAGGGCAGCATTGGGAAGTTTATAAATTTGCTTCTAATAAAAAGGTAGCAACTTTCGCGTACGCTCTTGTCCGGATCATATATAGTAACAATCATGTGATTGTTGGGGCAAAATTAAGATAATATTGATGCATAAATTGATATTCTACGGAATTTCAATTGTCCTGTTACAATTTTCCACTAGATCTTGTAGCACACATTTTTGGCGCATACTGTCCGGAGTCTCAGTCGTCTTTCTTTATAATAATTCTTCCAAGCTGTCGGAAAAATGGGAGATGAAATTGATTTACAAGTGGATGACTGTCCGTGCTGTCAACAAACGGGAGCAGAAATCCCCGAGGAAAATTCACAAAAACTTGTGGTAAGAATGCTCGTGTGAAAGTTTGGCTACAGTCGGTTAGCAAAAGACCTAAGTCGTTATATTAAATTTAAAATATTATAACATCGTTACGTCTTGCCAAATATGCACAATTCAAGTGACATCTGATTACTGAATTGAATGAGATAAACAATAATTAATTATTACTTTTTGATGTAAATCATGTTCCACGTTATGAGCGGCATGCCGGCGCAATTAGTGAATAAATGTTCCGCACCGAATTTTTGAATTTTTTATGTATGTTCCAAAAACTCCTTAAATGAGACGACCTTTAAGGTAAAACACAATAATTTTTTTGTTAGCTACAGATAGATATGCCTATTCCTTTCCATCAACATCATGTTCTTCAGCGAAAGTTTTCTCCGCTATCTCTGACACTTTTTGAAAAAGAAGAGCCCACAGAAAATCCAAAATGGTCCGGAAAACTTGACTTTCTCGCTAGCTGCATTGGATATTCGGTCGGCCTAGGGAACATGTGGCGTTTCCCGTATGTTGACCTTTCTTCTACAGGCATAAGCCACCTTATATATTTTATTCTACTGCCTAAATGTCAAAACAGGCAAAGACAAAATGCGATATTAGCTTACTAACAAATTCAGCTGGAAATCAAATTATCATTCAGCTTATTAATGTAACAATCCTTTTTCTCCAGATATCTGGCCTACAAAAACGGAGGAGCAATATTTTTTATACCGTACTTAATAATGCTCGTATTTGTTGGATGGCCGCTGTTTTTTCTGGAAATGTCTTTTGGGCAGTATTCTGGACGGACTTCTATTGCTATTTGGAGCGCATGCCCCATATTTGAAGGTTCATTATACTCGTAACATAACTGCAAGCCTACCAATGTCGTGAACATGTTTCATGTGTGAGGTCCGTATATCGGTAGAGAAATCTTTTGTGCTTTTACTTTGAAGGTATTGGATATGCCATGGTTATAGCGTCGTTATTGATAACTCTGTATTACAACGTTCTCATTGGATGGGGAATATTGTAAGTCAACAATAACAAATTAAATTTTGCCAAACCATTGCCCTCTGGCTAATAATTTTGGTAATTACGTGTAATTACGTTAAAAGGATGCTCCGACGAAAAATTATGACATTTCAGTTTTGTTAATATTTGCTCTTGACCTGCACTGATGCGTGATAAACTAAACCCATTTCTCTGTATTATTATTTCAGTTTTCTATTCGATTCCTTTCGCTCGGAAGTTCCTTTTCAGTTTTGCAATTCAACTTGGAACACAGAGCGTATGTTTCAATTTATATATATTTGTCGAAATCCTTTGCACGAGTGATTACTAATTGCAAGAATTTGCTTTATCTTGCTTGGTAAATATGTCCACGTGCTCGTTCAGTTATTGCACGTGTTAAAGTTGATGTAGAAGTATTATTATATCTATACTTCTACTTAAACAAAATACTCGACATGAATACTCCACCTCCACCTAGATTGCTACCGGAAAGAAGATGACGATGCTTGCACGGGGGAAAATTCAACTAACCTATTCTATAATCAAACTTGCTTCAACGAAACGGAAGCACTGTTTCACAATGTCACCCAAGAGCTCATTAACCAAATACACCGCGTATTGCCATCCGAAGAGTATTTCAAGTATGCCATCTCATTACCTAGAGTTAATACTTTAACTGCATCAGCATTGCACATGCCTTATGTATGCCGTTACAACTATGGTTGACCTCCGATCTCTAGGTATAATGTGCTAGGTTTAAGTGATGGCATAAGCTGTTGGGGTGAACTGCGCTGGGAAAACGCAGTCTGTCTGGGGGCATCCTGGACTCTGATGGTTATCTGCCTTTTTAAAGGAATTAAAACATCTGGTATATAAATCCGCACGACCTTTGTGTATGATAGTTGAGTATATTGTTTTTCTTGCGACATAATGCCCTTTTGATTTGTAGGAAAGGTGGGCGCGCAATTTTAGTTACGGAATCTTGCCAAAATATCGCCAGCTTAATTCTAACAAATGTTGTCGTATGCAGATTGTATACTTTACCGCAACATTTCCATATTTGGTTCTCTTAGCATTTTTAATCCGAGGATTGATGTTAGAAGGGTAAGACACACCTGAAGAAATTACATCTGTAGGCAACAACAATAAAACTTTTTCAAAATAGTCTCATCTGTTGAATCGTTGCAGAGCGCTCAACGGCATAAAATACTATTTGATCCCCGATTTTAAACGCTTAGCAGATCCAAACGTCTGGATTGACGCTGCTGGACAGGCTTTGTTTTCACTTGGTATTTCCTAATAAGTGTGACTGTGTGACTAATGACTATGCAGTTCATTCATCTCAAGTTTTCAGATTATTTCAGATTTTAGTTTGCCTGTGCGTATGTGCAGATGTTCTTTCGTATTCCAGGTATCGCATTTGGGGGCTTGATGTCGCTGTCCAGTTACAACCGTTTCCACAATAACGCCCTACGGTCAGTAATTATCCGTCGTACTGACAATGTGAATACCATTTCGGACTTACTTTGCGCATTTGCATAGTACAAATATACTGCGCATTATCACTTCAGCTTACACTTTGAAAGTTAATGCAGATGGTTGTAACAGTGCTTATTTCTAATCCGTGAAATTTTTTTCATGCGGACGTTGTTCTGTTTATTTTAGAGATGCCGTGACGATATTTTTCGCTGATACATTTACAAGTTTTCTTTCCGGATGCGCAATTTTCGCAATTCTTGGCTTCTTAGCACACGAAACTAAACAGTCAATAACAGATGTCATCCAAGCAGGTGAGCTTTGATTTTGCCCTCGCGTGCCACCGAAAGTACCGGATATCCGTTTTATCAAACACATTTCTCGTAGGATCGGGGTTAGCCTTTGTGGCTTATCCAGAGGTTATAGTCAAAATGCCACTACCGGCTTTCTGGTTAGTCAGATCCTTCGAGATACGCAGCAGTTGTTTGCTTGTAATGTATGTCATAGGGATTGGCTCCACGTACATCCAAATGTTTGTATCTCATTAGGTCTGTACTGTTCTTCTTCATGCTCGTTACTTTGGGTAAGTGTGCAACTAATGATTCCACTACCGGCTTTCTTGTAGTGATTTTCCAAATTATCCTTGTGGTCGGTAGTTTTCTTGTTAAATCAGTGCGCATCTCAAGCATTTGTTTAAATTTCATCTTTATTACCCTACACAAGCCTTTATTACCCTACACAAACCCACCTAAACTTTGTTGGGCTTCATTCGGCACTAGCAAAGCGTGTCATGCTATCAAATTTCAAAGTATAAGCTTTTTCGGTTTGCCATACCCGACCGTGCTCTGTGATCAGCTGCACATTTGTCAGTTTGCTTGTTGATCTGATTAGAATTCATCTCAAACATTGGTTTGACACAACCCATAAAGGTCATTAATGCAAAACGAAGCTCACTCTGCGCATACGGCACGTAGTCAGCTTATGGTTAATCGGGCTGTATACAATGGTAAACAGTCTATTGTGCACTGGATGCGTAATCAGGTTGCGTTGCAGGGACCGATTCCGTGATCGCTATTCTGGAAACGGTTTCCATCACCCTTTCGGATAGGTTTCCGGTTTTGCGCACAAATAAACGGTATTTTCTGCTCGGATGCAGTCTCCTTTTATTCCTTCTGGCATTACCGCTGTGTACAGACGTAAGTGAATCGCAAGAGATTTAGTTTTATCAATAGCGATAAATCAGGTTTTCTTCTTAACCTTTTGATCTGTGATGCATTATAAACGCCCTTTACAGGCTGGATTGTACTGGTTTACGATACTAAATGTAAGTAAGTAAAGGTGACGCGGAAGCTTTGCATACGTAAACTGTAAATTTTATGGATTCAACAGGATTATGCCGCAAGTTGGACAGTACTCTGGATAGCCTTAGTGGAAGATATCGCTGTAATATTTGTAAGTATTCTTGATATTGACAGCAGCGAAGAGATCCTGCAACGTTCTGCGGCATGCCGGTATACGATAATGCGTACCATATTTTGCTGTTTTTCTCCAGGTGTATGGAATTAACAGATTCTGCAGTGACATCGAATCTATGGTACGATTATCGAACCGCTGGTTAAACCCGTTTGAATTCGAAAAACATTAAGGTCACCAATAAGTCCATCTTGGTTCTTCGTCACAGTACAGACTTTGCCATTTGCGAAAAGAAGTCTATATATTACTATTTGGCAGAAGTTCGGTTTGTCTGGCACAATGCCTGCCTGTTTGTTTCATGACCCCCCACTGTAAATGTTGCTGTGCGCCTCGTCTTGGCCTTCGTAATTCACATAAAACAACGATATTGTTAGGTGTTACACTTCGACGATGCCATTATAATCAAATGTAACGCAGTTTCGCATTTGTAACTTCTCATGAAAACATTTTCGCGGCGTTAATTACGGCGTTGTTTAGTGAAGGTGTAAAGTATAAAATTGCAAGTACTCAGTACGCGTAAAAAATACGATTTGTTTTCAGATCGGGCCGAATCCCTGGAGGAAAGTCACAGCCTACTGGAAAATCTGCTGGTTGATATCCATTCCTGGCCTGATAACGGTATGTGCACCTGATCGTACCATAGATACTCGTATGTAGACAATGATGCTATAGAACGCCGACTACCGTGACAATATAGACCAGAAAAAAATGTCGCCTCCGTCACCCGTGAAGATACAACACTAATTGTATTTGTCAGTATATAGCTGCAGTTTTTATTGTTGTGATAGTATCTCTAATGTTCCGGGACATGCTGCAAAATGCAAATAACTTGTGCTGCGCCACTTCTTCTGCTATACACATGATAACACATCCCGTTTTTTAAGGGAGTAATGGTTTTCTACTGGGCGAGCTACAGTCGCACGCCGTTTGAACCAGCCTTTCCTTTGTGGGCGGAAATTGTCGGCTGGGTGTTTGCCTTATTAACCATTGCCGTTATCCCGGCGGTCATCTTATACAGCATCTTCACAAAAAACCGACATCTAAGGATCTTCGAAGTACTTACTAATAAATATTTTACAAAGCAGTAAAATGAAAGATAAATCTTTGTTCGCTCATGGTTCCTTTATTACAGCGCATAACGATTTTGAGCTGGCCCACAGCAGACTGGAAGCCTGCTATTGCCGGTGGACTGTCTACAGCTTCTGATCAATCCACGACACAGGAATCAGTAGAAACCATAGAACTAACTATTACATCGTCAATACGAGATGGTTATTTAGAAAATTCTGTTCAAAACGTACAAGTTACAGAGCATCTGTAAAACAAAACGATATGTTTTAACGATATGTTTTAACAAGTAATAATCTGCCATAACACAACAGCAGAATGGGCTATCACAACAAAAAAGGGAGCTAAATTCAAAGTCCTTGCACAAGCTGTTCGTTTATAATAATTTATTCATCATCATCATCAGAAGCCACAGCCTCTTCTTTGCTCTTTTCTTGCCGCGCCGCTTGATCCCGGTATAATCCAAAAATCTGAGAACAAACCGTAGCATTAGCAAATATATCCACGACTTCAGTCTTCCAAACAGCAACTGCAAGGTTTGAATGGGAGCGATTCAGCTGTTTTAGCGTCATTCAAACTGCACATGCAGTAAGCAAAACTTATTTTCTTAAATTCTGCACAAACATTGTGGGAATACTCCAAACGGGAAAGCAAAACATATCACAATTACTATGCTGCGGCGTTTTCAGACTTAAAGTTTACATACTTCATCGCCAGTGGTGCTGTCTTCGGGTTGCTTATCATTGCGTATCTTTATGAAACGCGGAAAGCGGAGAGATATTCCTTTCTCTGGATCGGCCTAATAAATAAAAACAGAATGTACAAAACAAACAAAAAGAAGGCAAAAAGATTCAGTTGAGTTCCAATTAATTTTAAAGACTAAAATTTTAAATGGTAAAAAACTGATGCCCCATCAACGCAGCCAGTACTTACTCGGCCAATGCCTGCAGTATGTACTGGAGAAACGGACAAATCGGCACCCTTAATCTCCCATACTTGCACGGGTTCAAACCATACATCAGGTTTAATTTTCTGGCGATAGGTGTGCAGTGGTTTCGATATTACTTTGTCTTGGAAAAATTTGGTAAACGTTTCCAAGTTTTCGTCTGACAATCCGGTGGCAAGCTAAAAAAGATTGAGTTAACCCACTATACTTATGGTTAGAGACATTTCGTTCCCATCATACGAGTACTTTGTAATACATAAAACAGCGCCATCTCTACCATACCTTGCATAAAGTCTGGTACTCATTGCGATCGGGATCGTAAACAGCACAAATATACGATCCAAATGTCCCAGCCCGTTTTCCCGAGCCAAAAAATGCACCAATAACGGTAACATCGACAGTGTCTCCAATGGTATCCAGATAATCCTTTTTCAACTAATTATGAGACAAGAAACCATCATAACTCTTATCCCTATACTGACTGGCGCTCATTGATGCGCATATTGAAAAATAAATTATTAACTCCCATCATGTAACACTATTGCGAACAGTGATAAAAACCAACCTTTAGCCAATTGTTGGACCTTTTCGAAATTTCATATGGTTTATCCAGTGCTTTAACCATAAGGCCTTCACAGCTGTCTGAAAGCGAGATGATAGAATAGAAATATGGAATCAGGGTAAAAACCGTCAAATATTCTGTACGGTAAACAGAACATACTCTGAATTGCTTCCTGCATAAATATCTGCAATGCCTCCGGATCGCTGGATACCAAACTCTGGGCTAGCATGAATTCTCCAGGTGTTACGATGAAATTTTCACGTAGAAGTTCTCTGAAACACAGCTTATTAGTTACAAAATATTAGCTGACGGTCTAATTTAATTGTCGGTTTTTTATTGCGATAATAACTTACTGTCTGCGGCGCAGAGGAGTGGAGATCAATGATTCACCGTTGAAATACAGCAGATCAAAAGCGTACACGCAAACCTGGACGGTCACATCTTTTGCTTCCCCAACGTTCTGCAATTGATATGAAGTAATAAAACATTCTGGAAATTCATATAAAAATCGTATAAACACAAATTCAGACCACGAAAAGTATGGGCTTCCACGTTTTACGTCGTACCTTACGTTTCCGCGTACTAAGAACTTGAAAAGGGAGGATTTTCTTTTCAACCAAATCCCACGCCACCACTTCACTATCCAGAACGAAAGATTCCACACCAGCTTTTAAATGGGTGGGAATTCTAGCGACAAGTTCCGGGAATTTTTGTGTGTGGTCTTCCTGATTACGACTGAACATGGTGATTTTTGCTGTGTCCTGTTTGTGCACCTGCAAACACATACGACTCAGGCACTCAGAAGGCAACTCCATCGTACAGAATTAAAATTATTCAAGGAAATAAAGAGCATCAGCCACTAACCTGTAAGCGCTCTCCATCATATTTATATTCAACCACGAATTCCAAATCACCCAATCGAGCCATAACGAGATCGATCCCTTTCGAAGGATGAGCTAACATCGGCTTCACGGGTATTCCTATAAAGCGGCCATAATCGTAGGCCTGCTTATTTAGTACATTCACAGAGTGTTCCAATTCAGGTCTGAGCAAATTACACTGAAATGTTTTGAAAAAGGATTCCATACCTGCTCTTATCCGGCAAACCCGCTGAACTTCATCCAAACCCCCGCGCAAAAGAGCAGACACAAGAAAATCATAATCCGGATATTCACTGAAATAAAGAAACTCTATAAGTAAAACTATATGTGAAAACTTGAATACAGTTATACATGTGATTCACACAGAAGATGATTCATACATCCTCACCATTAGCAATCTACTTACTTAAATGCATTTTTTATGGTTTCTTCAGCTTTTTTGATGTTATCATCCTTGGCTTTTTTCTTTCCATCATCTGGAAATTTAATAAAAAATCCTTTACGTATTTTCCTACCTTCCCGCAGACGGTGCACGCAGACAAACCTTGTTCCACCATAAGGGCAGCATGTGCCAGGGCTATCAAAGCGGATTTCTCTGCTAGACCAATACGCATGCCTCCCTTACAAGCCCGCACAATAAACTTCGCTTCAACTGGCTTTCCGGCCACAAGCATACTCGTGATGTGCTGGATTTTCCTTTTTTGAGACTACAAAAGGCCAGCAAAAAAGATCATAAAACCAGAAAATCTTCTAAACAAACACCAACGAAGCCGGGGAAAATCAGAAACGAAACACAAGCTTATGGTCTTGCGACTCTTACCGCATTCCCTGATATTTTGCTGATTTCCCGAAACTTTTGGAAAACGTTCTCTATAGTGAGTTTTTTCGAGGCCACCAGCGTTCGCTGTGTATTCCGAGAAAGCTGCAATGAGAGAGATTACACACACAATTAACTGATCATACAGTGCGTTTCCGAGTTTCCACATACTGCAGCCGCAGACCCAAGATCCCCTTCTTGTTCTTTCAATTTCTTAAGTTCTGGCACGGTTTTCCCTAGAATAATATGAAACCCATTTTTTCGAAAACCCGATTATCAAGTTTTGGTAACCAAAATCACGCAACATTTACATACTCGTAATTCTTGCTGCAAGGCTAAATGCTAAATCATCGCATACGTAAGGAAAGCCATAAAAAAGCATATGCCATCAATATAATAATTGTTACCTGTAGCATCGGCAATCGCCTTCATGACTATGCTGTCTCCCACCCCCAATTCCAGTCCTTCCCACGATGGAGCGATTTTATTTAAACTCAAGTACAGGCATCGCACTAAATCATCCGGACTCAACAATATAACCGAACGAAAAAAATTCCGCATGGTCCGTATAATTGTCAAACTACAACAAATCATGTGAACAATAATTTTCCATAATCCATGCACTTCTCACAGTATTAAGGAATCGGACTCTAACAGTACCGCGAAGATATCTTTTCAATGGTGTCAAACGTCTTGGCAAGAGCGATATATGGTGTTCTGCAATTGAAATTCTTTCTTAATCAAAATTCATGATCGTTTAAAACCGTCTTTCAGCCATACTTCTCTCCTTTCTGCCAGCAGGCATCAGTCAAGGGATCATAAGATTCCGCACTGGGATCATACTGGCTCTCCCGATTATCAGACGTTGCAGATGTTTTGCCAGCATTAGCCTCCGATTTATCTCCTGGTTTTAATGGGGATTTCTTGGCAGCATCGGAAGATTTTGTGAAAAATGACCTAATAACAATAGTACAACACAATTCGGATTGTACAGCGGCAAACGCCTACGGCGCGCTCTATGTTCAAGAAATTACTTAAAGTAAAAAACCAAACGATTGTGGTAAATGCTACTCACGTAATTGAAGTCTGCGCCATGGTGAATCTACAACTCCTGTTTTCGACCAACAGCGAACAGTTTTTCCAGAAATATCCAACAAAAGGCTGTGGCGCACATACGGTAATTACCGCTCGTGACAAAAACGAACGCATCAGTCGCGAACTAGTGTTGTCAGTGTGTCACACAATCACAGCTGACAACGAGCGAGCAGATACCCAAGAACTCGGCGGACCAGTGGCTGGAATAAACCGATTTTCTCAATGCAGATACAATGTTTCATCAATAACGAATAACCAAAATCGCAACCAACTTACGTTTTTATTTTATTATGAATTTATGATATTATTAGTAACCAGTAATCAGTTTGCAAAAATAAGGAAAGTACAGGCGGATTTGTTCTGTTTATAAAGTATTGGTACGAGTACAGGAAGAGCGCTGGCGCTCCGGGTAACTGCTGCTCCATGCCGGCTGAAACGCGCTGAAACTTGAACAAGACACAAAAATTTTGGGCACCCAGTGCACCGTAGACTCTATGGTATAAGGAAAACCGCCCTAAAAAGCGGTTACCCAATCCGGCTCACTACCACCCAACCAATCCGAATTGCGTACAGATGGTCAGTACTCCCAAATTACTGATTGCTAGAGTAGCTTTTATTAGCACTGAGTCAGTGACATTCTAAAATGAAATCGAAATACTTCTTTTTTTTTCTGGATCAGAACCTAATATTTCATTAGCCGAAATGAAATATCCGCCACAAATGCATTTCTCATTAATTGATATGGCGACGAAAAGCAATATGCGTTTTAATTTAAAAAGTTATGAATTTTTTTGTAGAGTGATATACATAGGTAATAATTATACATATTTACATAGGTAATGATATACAAATAGATAGATAGATAATGATAAGTTGAAAAACATCAGAATTTTCATTATTTGCTGAAAAACGAATGAAAACTCCGTTCATTATATCCTAATAGATTCTATTACACTGTCCAAGCAAATAATGGGTGCATTTTATACGGCTACGAAAGCAGCATATGTATTTCCGTCACAAAAAAACCAAGTTTTCACTTTTTACTACAGGCCGTACACTGAGGTGTACAGCAGGCTGTACGGGAAGTAATACTGCAGGCTGAACATCAGGCTGTGCTACACGCATTTCTACTAACTAAACTTAGTATAACAGCTTAAACTACAGGCCATACGCTAGGTTGTACTACAGGCTGTACTACAGGTTGTATGTACTGCCTGTAGTACAACCTGTAGTGCAGTAAATATTACATTCTAGCAGCGAGAAACAATATGGTTATTAATTAAAAAAGGTTATGAATCTATTTTTAGAGTGATATGCATAGATAAAGATATACATACGCATAAGTAATACCCCTAATGGTAAGTTGAAGAATATAAGATTTTTGATTATTTGCTGAGAACTAATAAAACCTCCGTTCAATATATATACCATGCAAGAAAATACCGTGCAAGAAATAAAAAACAGCATTCTATATGACGACGAAAGCGGTATATGTATTCCAGTCACAAAAAAACAAAGTTTTACTACAGGCCGTACATTAAGGCGTACTGCAGGCTGTACGCCACGTAATACTGCAGGCTGAGCACTAGGCTCTACTACAGGCACTATTATTAACTAAACTTAGCGCATTACAGGTTAAACTACAGGCCGTACACTAGGTTGTACTACGGGCTGTACTCCAGGTTGTATTGCAGGAAGTACGATAGGCAAACAAGCGAGGCAAACAAGCAAGGCTAAGCTTCTTGAATATTTTTCTTAATTATGTTTAATTCTGCTAGTATTAGAAATGATTTAAAGCGTAGAAAATGTTTGGCACAAGTTTGGTACACAACATTTAAGATTTAAGAAAATTTCAGCAGTACATTGTATTAACTGTAGTTATTTAGTAAGACTGGTTAGTAAATTTGCTTAATGAAATGCGCCTCTTCTTTAATATACTTCTGTGCGCAAGATATAAATCACCCTATTATTTTTTTTTTTGTAAACAACTCAAGAAAACAAGGATTTTTTTATACTAAACACTACAATTTTTTGCGTTTTTGCATTTATGAATTTTTTTATAGCGCTTAATTTTGTTTATAGTACGGCCCGATGCACTGTTTAAAATTTATAATTCATTAAATTCTTTTTACATTTATAAAGTCCTTTACATTAAATTTATTAAAATCTTTAAAACCATACCAGATATCTTTCCGTTCTACCGGTTACAAATTTTTATTTTAACTTTTAAAATCATTTTTAATATGATTAAATATAACTAAAAATAATATTCAGGAATCAGGATGCTTAGCTGATATCTTATGCATTATAATCAAAGACCGGCGTGCGGGCTGGTTTGCTTAATGTATTGCCTGTAGTACAACGCGTAGTATAATCTAGTGTATGACCTGTAGTTTAACGTCACTTTAACCTGTAGTGCGCTAAGTTGAGTTGATAGTAATGCCTGTAGTACAGCTTAGTGTTCAGTTTGCAGTATTACGTGGCGTATAGCCTGCAGGACACCTCAGGGTATGGCCTGTAGTAAAAACTTCGTTTTTTATGACTGGAATACATATGCTGCTTTCGTCGCCGTATAGAATGCTGTCAGTATTTTCTTGCACAGTATAATAAAATTTTCAGGATACATCGAACGGGGTTTTTATTAGTTTCTCAGCAAATTATAAAAATTGGGATATTCTTTAACTTACTATTACTTGTGTGTATGTGTATCATTACCACTCTAAAAAGATTCATAACTTTTTTCAATTAATACACATATTGCTTCTCATTGCTCTTCAGCATGTCAGTTAATGGAAAATGGAAACAGTTGTGGTTTCATCTCTGCTAATAAAATGTCAGGTCTTTGTATTCAGAAAACTTGTATTATTTCGATTTCGTTTTAGTTGAATGTCTATTATGTCTTAAGTGATAAACGCTAGAATCAAAATTTAAACCTACTCTAGCAATTTAATAATCTGGATTCTGGAGTGCTGACCAGCTGTGCGCAATTCGGATTGGTTGGGTAGTAGTGATCAGGATTGGGTAGTCGTTTTATAGGGCGGTTTTCCGTCTACCATAGAGTCTACGGTGCACTGGGTGCCCAAAATTTGTGTCTTGAACAAGGCTGTCTACTCTAGGTTTTGGCTCATGGCTGACGAACTACGGAGCAAGCCGTACAGCAGCATGCCTTCAGCCCTTTTTGCTATGGTCGTCATTCGTCACGTGCCTGATTTAACCAATCACCTTGCCGCACGTCAATCATGGTCAGGCGGCTCGCCAGTTACGGGTGATCAGCAGCTAGCCGACTGGCCTAAAACGCTTGTAGAATACTGCCGCCATGGGTAAAATAGACCGACAGAAACTGTTCAGTCGGTTTGGAGGCACCCAAGGCAGATTCCAATCAGCACATGGTTCGAAGCGATTTGATGTTGTGGTTCCAGCTGTCCACTATGGTTTTCGATTTCTGATGTAAACACATACGACTGCGTTTTGCATTGGAATAGCACGAACTGTATTGATTTTATTTACTGTATTGTTTACGAAATATTTAGTGATAAGATACGTAACTATAACTCTAAGCAACAATATCTTGGATAATAGCTAAAAACTTGTAGTAAATAATAAATTCATTGAACTACCTATAGATTGCACGTCGCCCCATAAATCTGCAGTTCCTTTTTTTGTGATATTCAGCGATATCTTTCACTTGCCAGTTCAGGTTTGCATCTCAGTCAAGACCTCCAACAAAATGGACGGAGGCGACGGAGCAGGAGATGGAGGCAGCTTTGATGCGTGTGAATGCATTTACAGCCATCAAGCTGGGATGCAGAGGCTGATTAGTTATGTAAGTAACACGTCGAGGTGCGCCTATTTTTAAAAAAATTATTATGTTTTCTGTTTTTCTACTTGTCGTATGCCACCTTTGTATGTACATATTGCGAAGGGTAAGGTGTATAAAGGTCACATTTACTGTTTGCAGTTACGTCAGGCGCAGTCAGATTGCACAGATTCGGAATGTTTCAATGAAAGTAAGTGATAGTACAGCGTACGGAATATCAGAACGCTGAACAAATATTTACGACGCTAACAAATGTTGATTACATAAATTGTTTTACATCGTACAGATACATGCTTAAGCAACTTCGTAAAGACTAATGCACTGCAAGTATTAGTATTAGTCTTTAGTGTAAACTCCAAATGAATTTGTAGGGTCTGTTTGGTCACTGGTGAATTTAGATTTTTATTTCTGCAGTATGGGCACTGTATAACTTATCGTTTTTAGCTCCGGGTTCACGGGATTCCACGCAAGCTAGTGATCCTTCGAATTACACTGGGATTTTGCTTATGTTTACCTGGCTGATGATTGCACTCGTTTTGTACTTTATGCGACCTGCCGCAATGCGACGAGGAGATCAAGGAAAGGGCAATAACGACAGAAATGTATGTTGCGATAAGCGAGTTCAGTACTAGCGACATTGATAATCTGGACATTTTTAGTGAAATAAGCGCGTTGATCTATTTATCTTACCGGTTACGGTTAGCAATGTATTTCTGCATGCTGCAGTATTTCGTGTAGGCGTGAATTGCGAAACGTTTAAGTCCGTATAACGTACAAACGTATTCAGCGTTTGCGATTTCGAAGTGTGGTTTTTCGTCGCTTTGCTCAACCGAACGTGATAGTATGCGACCAGCTTTTGTATAAATTATTGAAGTTCCAACAACGATTTGGACGAGATTGTTATTTTCATATTTTGACGTCAGCTTGGCTGTTCACCTTGTTGAGAAAATATTCGTTCGGTAGGATTTGTTTTACATCAACCATAGGCACCATGTGTTCTGCAATTTTTAAGTAGAAAATGATGAAGTAGTTAGTAGTATGTGCTGGCAAATGTAATCCCTTTCTTTGCAGCACACTTATGAACACGATCGGCAGAATTATTATACGTGTTATCATTTGTACGATAGCATACTAGTAAAGCATTTTATGTAATTGTTAACGAGATACCGTGCTTCACTTGCGGCTATGTTATACGGAAATTAGTTTACGAAATTATGCGTTACGCAACTTACGACCAGCGATATTTAGAATGTGTTCTCAGAATCGAAAGGGCTTACGAATTTTTGTATAGAAGTAGTAATTAATTTGCGTCGTTTGAATACGGTTGCCCGTAATAATTATAATAATAATTTATTGGTTTCTCTTTAACAGAGTCACCAGGATGGCGACCATATGCCACCCGCCCCACCTGTGATGTGAATCCCGATGGTGTTATGCCTGGAGCCTATTAGAAGGATAAAAAAGCCGTCTACATTCGCATGTAACCTGACCACTTTGTTGTGCTAAGGAAGCAAGCGGAAGATTATCTTGCTCTTTCTTTGGAATATTGTCGCCAATACCATTCTATCTGACCTATGTACAGTCGATAATGCGCCCATACTTCACGAATTGCTGTTCGCTACAGTTTTATACTCTTATATTCTGCTTGCCTTCGTTTAAGTTTTGCTGATGCCAGCGTTGCCCGTTAGCATCATTTTATGATCCGATATAGATTACTTGCGAATTCTTTCGATTTTGTAATGGGTTTATCTGTCATTTCTATACCGTTACAAATTACAGTTCTGGTGAAAGTTTATGACTCGCCCTTTGTTTTGCAACTCGGAGCGATCATTGAAAGGTGATCGTTTAGCTTGTTAGGAAATGTAGTTTATGTTTTCGTTTTATTGTCCTTACGTGAACGACGTCGGCATTAAGCTTTTATAGACAGCCATTAAAGCACTATGTGTTCTGCTGATTTTTGATTTGAACTATATAAAGTATGTGCTGGCAGATGTAATAGCTGACAAAATTAATGTAATTCGACAAGATGTACTTACCAAGTGAAGGTTTTTTTAACATACTGTACGGTATATCTACTACTATATACAGTATGTGCAAGTGAAAGGTCTACTGTAAACTGATATGCAGTAGGAACATCCAGTGAAAGATCTGCTGCGTTTTATATATGTTTGGAACTTTAAAACAATATATTTTATCACGATCGGTACGATGATGATGATATCGATACTTGTGTTTTAGCAGGATGTCGGTGCGCAAATGCTCAGTGCTCAAAAGACAGATACTGACATCTAGTACCATTCTAACAGAATAGATTAGTATGGTGACTACTTTTTAACAATAAATAACAAATATGTACTTACTTTAACTTAGGTATATTGATACGGCCCATACGGGGTAATTATAGAAGGACAAATTAGAGAAGGGTAAATTTCTAGATATACACTGAAGATATCTGTTTCAGCAAAATAACAGATCTTGTTGTTCATGAACTGCGTTTGGCACAATTTACTTACAGTACTTGTGTCATGCGCAACCACCCGTGAAACGCCTTACGGTTCGCAGCTGTTTGGCTTGTTGCTGAAGTCTGGATGTCAGAGATTTGTGACTTTGTCACAAATTTTTTCGAATAAGTACTTAAACAAAGTATTTATTTCATGTTTAAAACTTATTAAATGCAATTTGTAAGTATCTGGAGCAAATTTGATAGTTCTTTTTTTCTACGTATGCCCGTACAGACATCTCCCACCAAATTTTAATGTATTTGCTGATCGACGCTGAAAGCGCCATAGAAGTAATGGTACAGATTTTCCAAACTGCGTACTGGTGGGTAAAATTGTTACTTTAATGCGACCTTATTAAAACCCGTTTTTAAATTTTGACAGATTTTTGCCGTAACAAGCTATAAGTTACATCGTACGGTCCATGTTCGTGACAGACCGCAATGAGCAATATCTACATCCAAGAACCGCCAACGAGCGGAAAGGTAAGTCACAAACTGTGACAAACAGTTTGAATTTGCGCTGGTTGTGCATTGGAGTGATCTGAAGACTGCACTTCTGGCAGTAAACACGATATTCTAATTGTGTCCTCGGCGATTGTTAGGTGGTTATGAGAACTACATTGGGAGACATCGAGATCGAGCTATGGTCCAAAGAAGCTCCTCTGGCCTGCAGAAACTTTGTTCAGCTGTGCCTCGAAGGATACTACGACCGGACAATTTTCCACCGTTTAGTGCCGTCGTTCGTCGTGCAGGGCGGTGATCCCACGGGAACGGGTTTCGGTGGCGAATCTATTTATCCGGAGCCGTTCAGAGATGAACTGCACAGTCGTCTGCGTTTTGTACGCCGCGGTCTGCTGGCCATGGCGAACAGCGGTGAAAAGAATTCCAATGGAAGTCAATTTTTCTTCACGCTAGCTGCCACACCGGATCTCGAGAATAAGCACACGATATTCGGGAAGGTTGTGGGGGATACGATTTATAATCTCCTCAAGTTCAACGATGGCGAAGTCGATGCCAATGAGCGACCGGTGTATCCGCATAAAATTATTCAAACAGAGGTGTGGTCAGTAAGAGTTTAATGTTTTCGATTTAAATGAACCCTTTACTTTCTGAGCCATAACTATCCATACTTCGAAGTATTTTTGTACGTAATACAATTTTGTGAAATTTTTTTTCTGTTATTTGTACTATTGGCGTACAGCTATACTGACCGTGAAATAACTTGTTCGATTTTCTTCCAGGTTCTTACTAATCCATTCCCAGATATTCAGCCCAGGACTTTGAAGCCAAAGCAGGATGAAAAACAAATTCCAGTGGCTGCTGCATCTGGAGCTCGAGCAACGAAGTATGTTGGGTTGTTTTCCGTGCATAATGCATTTTCATGCATTTTACATGTCGCTCGGACTGTTGAGCGTTATAAACAACGAGCATACGCTCTGGGAAAAAAAGTGTAAATTCGCAGAGCCAATGTGCGATAATAATAATTACTGTCTGCGTGGTTAAAATTGTAAAGGATTTTTTAAGGCTTAGTTCTCTTACTTATTTAATTACGTGCTCGTGTAATTACAGTGAATGTTGTTTTTTTCAGAAATTTTGGGTTGCTTTCGTTTGGAGATGAAGCAGAAGAAGAGGAAGAAGAAAACACAGCAGTAGCAACCGTACGCATAGCCCTTCAATGCGTACTGTAATTTGACTCGGTTTTAATGACAGGTTTTTTTTCAGGTGTTCAGTTCGAAGCCTAAAAGTAGCCATGATCTCGCGAACGATCCTCGATTAAGTTCTCAAAGTGTTCTAGATGAAGAAGCAGACCCGAAGGGCGGATATCAACGCGAATCACGAGATATTGCTGCGGATTCTGTTCAGAAAAGGAATGTTGATTTCAGTTCGACTTCTGTGATGGATCAGGCTCCGATAGAAGTAGGCCAGGTCACTAAAGTTCCCACTTTAGAAGAAGCCAAGCGCCGTGCAGCAGAACTTATGGATGAATTAACCAAACCAAAACCACAAAGCAGAATGCCAGAAGTGGGTGAAAAACATTCGGCAAACGGAGACACTGATGCAACGGTAGCCGAGTATAAAAATCAGTTGAATCAGTACGAGTCGATAAGGAGAAAGAAAGGCGAGAACAGAGAAGAAGATGTAAGTACTCATGAAGTATTGTAAAGCTTAGTTAGTATGTCTGGCAGGGATGGATATTTCAGCAGCTTGAATGCAGCGCGGAAGAGTTAAGCGAGCAGGTGATGGTTGTCAGGGCTTATTCCCTTAAACCTGAACTATTCAGGGTTTTAATGAATGAGTGAATACTCGCCTTCCTACGGGTAGTATTCGAAACATTTATTTTTTTCTCGTGAATGAATGCGGTACGTGGTTCGGGCAATCAAAGTTAGGTACAAGTAGGATATGCCAGACCGCAAGGACTTGAAACAGAATAATTAAAAGTAGAAAAAATGAAAGTTTTGACCGTTCATCTCGCTGTGCACTAAGTCTATCCTGAAGCATATCCAGTGCGTTTTACTTAAGTAGTTACACAGTCCGGCGAAGCTGCGCGTTTGAAAATTTTTGGGGTCAGCAGTAAAATCAATTGAGCAATTAGGTAACATCGAGCACAGACTCGTTCCGGTCTCATTCAGTCTCGTATTCGCGTTTGAACCCTTGTCAGTTCATGGGAATGACGTCAGTTCATTGAGGAAGTTCTCACTAGTGGGCTCTTCTCGTTTGCGGATTAGTAGTGGGATTAGTGTGGGCCAGGGATTATATAATCCTGGAAAGATTGACAGGGTATTAATTTGACACTTTTGACCTGCATGGTTTCCCCCTTCGGACGCGAAAATTAGTTGATAGCCTAAACTTTTTCCATGCGGATGTGTGGGCTACATTTAAGTAATTAAAGGATCTTAAGGCTCTCACACCGCATTTATGAGAAACGTTGGAGGAATGTGCGGTGACTGTTACGGTTACATTAACTTACAGATAGTTTGAAATAGTAGGTGCAGTAAATCGTTGCCGTAGATAGTTGAAAGGGTTCACAGTTGTGAAACAGAATGAAATCTTTGCTTAAAGTTGTTTTAGTTTTGACCTTTGGAATAGCAGTTGCTTTTGGTTTAACGTATATATTTTTTAGAGTTTATCAGGTATGTATCTCATTTCTCATATTGTTGGTTTTGTAGATCCTTAAGAGACTACAAAATTTTAAAACTATTCTTAAAACATCCATGGCTGATGAAAGTGATCTGGCACCACCTCCGGCTGACATCGATCTGGATACAGAAACCGGAACTAGTTGGTAACGTTTGCATTATGTATTACTTTTCTGTATTTTCTGTTTCACGGTTTCCGCGCTTACAGGATGAAAAATAAATTATCTTTCGAAGAAGAACGCTTGGTATTAGCAAAGGATGCAAGTTTGAAAGCCGATGACTGGTATGACTTATATGATCCTCGCAATCCTATCAATCGACGGAAACGCGAAGGAAAAAACGAAGAATCTACTAAGCGAAAGAAAGATTCCGTTGTTGATTAGTTATTGATATATCACGCACAGTTTGACTTCTTTTATTGGGTTTTAAACTGTTATCATGAAACTATTCCATTTAGCACGAAACTTTTCATGCTTTATGGGAATGTGAGTATGTACTGTACTATGTACTGCTTACTACTACGTAGTGCATTTGAGAAAGTTGTATGACCGATATCCCCGCACTGGCTTTCATCATTATTGTACGTATTACATACTGTTCTTGCAGAGTTTGTACATGATACAAAGGGCATAAACACCGTTTTCATGTTTAATAATACAGTACACTTTTAGGTAAAAGGGAAATAAAAAACCAAATCACGATTTAATGCTCATCTTCAAGCCAGGTCACGGAAGATCAAGTTTAAAAAGCGGATTATATGGTTTCATCATGGAGAAAAACATCATCACTTTCCATTAGTGAAATAATAGCACGAGTATCTGTACAAACGATTCTCACGGCCAGTGTTAAATATTATATCATGCCACCGGTGCTTATGCGAGCTCATCCGAAATCCAGCGTGCAGTTACGAGATATGCTGCTGTGTCGATTTCGAATGGTCGAAAGTATCCTCCGCGTCGTAGTACTCATCGTCACTTGAGTATGACACCCATGGCAGGATGTCGGCACGGGACGAGATTCGTGCGTCATCAGCATCCAGGAATCGTTGTTCGACGTGCGAGGGGATTTTTGAAGCTGGACGAGTTGCGTTGACAGATCCGGCTAAATCGGGTGCCACTTCACGTGCTGGTTGGGCACCCATTCGCACTTCGTCATTACCCAAGTATCCCACACCGGCTACACGGGGATCAGCCGCATTCAGGTCAAGTACAGGTCCTTCTTCAAATGGGGTACGTGGATTCATACATTCATTCTACGCACAACCACAAAAAACATATCAAAGTGGCACCTGCTGCTGTGAAGATTTAATAACGTAAGTTAACTAAACTCTTATTTTGACAGGTGTTTGTCTGCTGTTTAGATTAACAAGTTCATCTTATGTCATAGCAGCAGTCGTAACAAATAACCGGCACGCTAACCAACGGAGTAATACATTCGTCAATCGATGCCGGAAATAGTCCGTTTAAAGAACGAACAAACATCCACATGAACGGGATGCTAATACCATACATTTCCACACAAACCTTGGCAATCTGAAGAATTACTAGGGCATGCTTGATATATTCTGTCATCTGTTCAGCTCGCTCGATGATAGCATCCAATTTCGCTCTACCGGTCCCTTTCAACTGATCGCGCTTCGTCCTGAGTGCCTAACCGAAAAAATCAAGAGTAAAAAATGAATCAAAGTGGAATTTACGGTCATCAATCACGGTCAAACAGGGGAGCTGTTTAACAGAGGGTATATTAGGCGGATTGGATATCCGCTCCCAAAGTATAAAGTGTATAAAAAACCGCATATTAATGCTTGTCAGTGACGTCAATAACGCAAACTGGGTGAAACAAATGGGCAGAGCAAAGTGGCATTCCCTGCACACTATCCCCAAAACCAACAACGCCTTGATTCAATTTTAGACAGAACAATAATACCAGACAGTACGCCCCATTTACTAGAATTATGTAGGGCGACTGGTTAACAGTTCATAAATTGTATGTTTCAAACATAAAAAAGCGAAATATCATTAAAAAATGAGCAGCTTCGTACTCTGTTAATGGATTTCGCTTTCATAATATTTTTATAGCTAAGAAGACAAAAATGTTGCCATAAATAATTCACATAGTCAACCATGAAACTCGTAAAACAATCATTTTCTCGTGTTCAAACTTCAGAGTGAGTAACTGATAGCAGTGATTTTTTTCCCAAAAACCTCTTCTCCATTGAGAATCAAAAAGAACATTACATATCATGCAAACAGTGACAAAAATCAAAATGTTTCACCAAGAGAAGTGAAAAAATACCTTGATTTGTTCCAAAAGTAACTGCAAATAAGCATCACTTTCCGTCAACCGTTTTTCGAATTCTGGAAGATTTGGTTTGTACCGCTGCATTAATACCTGTAAAGGTAAAACGATTGGATAAAGACAAAACAGTCTGTCGGATGAGAGTTTAGTTTTAGTTTAGTTCTGCTAACCTTATTTGATCCATGATTCTGCAACCGTATCACGAATTCCAAGGCACGTGTCCACTGCTCCCTTTCGTCAGCGTCTCTAGCTACAAAAACGCAAGCAAATTCTTCATAACCTCAACAACACCCAATTCTTTATAGCAATCACCACAAATTTCACAAAATCCGCGGAGCATCGGTGACGATACTCTTGTTCGTCATTGCAACGGACAAACAACCATAATCGATCACAGTTAAGCACGTCGTCTTTAACTGAAGCGATAATTGTGCGAAATGCGGCTACGAATAGAATTTATCGACCACATCAGTGGGTGTCACTGGATGACACCTACGCAATCGGAAGGCCCAGTCTATAAATAAATTAAATAAACCATATTACATAAACAATTCACGTACCTTGAAAATGGAAAGTTTTATGATCAACTTTGACGGTGAAGGTTGAATCATCTTCGCTGTCAATGCCCAGGATAGCATGCTTCAGCCTCACACACCCTCGTCGCACGCCTTTGCTCATTTTCTCTTTCGACTGAAAAGCACGTCCAGGAAATTACGATAGACAGATGCTCGTAATAAGCGATATTATTGAGGATATTGCATTTTGCGTCATCCTCGACTCACCGTGTAGTACGACAATACTCCGTTGTATTCGTCCAGCACGAACCAGCCTACACACACGAGAATGTACGGTGCACAAAAAATCGAAATATCCGAGCACTACCACAGACAGGTTTTGTACATCACATTCTTTGTCAGAAAGCGAGAAAGCATGAAGAACCAATTTTGTGAACGCACAGACACTTACGATACTGCCATCCCTGCATAACATTAGTCCATTTTGAAAGCGGCCCCTCCTGATACATCGTCGTTTCGATAACTAAAACACAAAGACGACAAAGTCCCACTTTTTCGCCATCCAGCAAGGAGAGCCGACCTTCGCTTACCAATTTGCAGCAACAAAATTTAATGGAAGCTGGAAGCCGAAGCAGCCTGTCATTCAGCTCTGAACAACCACTCACAACAAAAAATTAAAAACAGTTCTAAATCCTAACTGTGAAGTCCAGCCGAACTTATTATCCTTCTATGGCTAGACTGCGAATTAATCTTAACGAACTTAAAATAGAAGTACTGTATGCAAAACAGCAAAAACATTCAAAAATGGTAAACTGCTGTACTCGAATCTAAAATTGAAATTTACGCTCATTAGCAATCAAAAGGGGCTTGTTCTGTTCTACTATAATGGCAACTATATTAATTTGTCACAAATTAATATAGTTACTAACTTTTACAAATACGAGTATAATTGCTACAAAAACACAAAAATTAACGGGAAATGACGTTACAGTAGTGAATGACTGAATGCAGGCGAAAATCGCTATCATCCTGAAGGTGGGCAGTCGCACGCGGGCTGGGTACCACGCCCAGGGGGAGATTTTGTGCGCCAGTTAGCCAACCACGAGACGTGGTATCTAGTGACGCAGTGCGGATCAAGTCTGGAGCGGACAGTCGTTCCCCCAATTTTTTGACGTGCAACCTTGTCCGTCATTCATTAAAATTCGGATCTCAGTCTCACAGAAAGTTTGTAAATAGATTGATAGGATTTGGAATATATCCCTGAAACCTTCTCATTTCTCTCGTCTACCATTATGTGACTTATCGCTGCCGTTGTGTGTTGCCGTAGATCCACTTTTGCATAATCTGAATTCTATGGTATCATGGCTTGCGGTTGAAGGATCGTGGGATAGACAGCAAAAGCTGTACCTACCAGTGTAGCTGTTTCTTAAAGCGATTACTCCCTTTGATAGCGAAAAGTTATCTTAAATTTTGGTTGTGCCATGGAAAAGATTGAACTTGGAGCGCCCTTTCGGGCAACCCGTCTGGTAAGCTTTGTAATTGCTGGCAGTTGGCAGAAATAAAAGTTATTTAATAATTTAAATCATGATTATGATACATTCTGTACTCTGGCTTTGTCTTTGTTTGTTCCGAACATGTTTTGATTGAATCACTTGAATGAATTTAAATCTTTTCTTATAACTTCATGGTGTAATACTAATAGGCCGTCGATTCTGTATTGAAATTTATAAATCTTGGCAGTATTGTCTGTTATAGCGCCTATAAGTACCTTAAATACACTTCACAGTATATTATAACTATTACCCTTTGTGTTTTCAAGGCCGTTTTGCGTAGAGTTAGACATACGGCACATGCCTACCTTATTTCAGTTTTGGCTGTTTAGCAAAAACATGTCGTGAAAGATAAATTTTCTTATTTGTTTTTCTTCCTTTTAGTGGAACATGGTAGCCAATGCCTTTACTAGACAAATGCCGGTTAGAAAACACTGGTCTAGGTTGCAGAAATACGAAGAGTGTTTTACGGGCTCGGAAGCGGTAAGCGTTGTGACGTTATCTGACCGATTAGCTTTCGATCACTTGTCATTAAATTAATTACAAACAATATTTATGCTGGTAATTTTTGGGATATTGGTTAACCGCAGACAAAAGTTTTGGAATCAAGATCTTTTAAATTGATCTGTTTTTCAAAACAAATATTATGGGTTGAAAGGACGTCGATTGCATTGGGCAGTCTATATATGGGTTTTCGTATTTTAGGTTGAATGGATGCATGCTTATCTAAAAAACAACCCCAATTTTGGTGAAAAATGCACCAGGTAAGTTCAGCTTGGTTCGAAACTTACCCAAAAATGTATCCTTTATCGTTCATTTTGCATTTTGAGTTTTGTGTTTAGTTGTCGAGTTCTGATTCCCTAGCTTGGCGTAGTTTTCAGAAAAAGTTTTCATTATGACTAGAAGCAGTACAGAAAAGGTTTTGAAAGAAAATTATTGCGAGACGGTATTCGACGAGTTTATTTTACTTTGCGCCGTTAAGTGTCCACTTCACGAGCTAAACTGGTTTCGTAAGTTCTGTAATTTAATCATGTAAACGAGTGTTTATGTTCTTTTTATAACTGTAGCTTCTCTAAACTTCATTCAAGTGGCCGAGGTTGTTTAAGTTGACTGGTCTAGCTATAAATACAGGTAGACACTGTTAGATCTAGGTACAAAGTATGTTAGTTCGTATATTCTCTTTGTAGGGCCGTTGCTGTTAAAATGCTACAGAAACTTCTTGCTCATGAAGCCTTTCAACCAGTCCGGCCGTCAGGCAAAGACAGCCATTCACTCAAATTCAAAGAAGACAGTCAATTGTACAAATTCCCTGCATCGCTGACCAGTGAGAACGGTGTTAAGTCTGTCCGACCCTTCTCACTATCCAATGGTCAGAGCAAATCTTTGTCTTGTGATTATACCACGCATCCGACCGAATCAGCCAAACTAACAGCGGAAGACATATGGACCGATGAGTTCTATGCTCACCTGACAAAGTTACTGCAACTGGATATCGAGGCCACAATATGTCCGTTCGCTGATCGTGCCTTGGAGATTCAGAATGTCATGAGCAATGTCACGCAGCAGCGCTGGCCGGAAATCAGTTCAGTTGTGCCGGAATTTGTGTTGATGGCGATGAAGGGGTTGGAAAAATGTACGCCATTCCCATCCTGTTTGAAAATAAAATATCATAATACACCGCCCTGCGCATTGAAATTATTAACATTTTCGCCTGTAATAGGGCCTAATACACCAAAGGGTGTGCCTAATAGCCTGGGATTTGAACGTTCCTTGATGCACGTCGTCGAGGCTTTTTTACGGGGAAATTGTTGCCCTTTAGTTGATGGAGCCACAGCCGATTTACTGAAACAGTGTTTCGGTAAGAGTATGATTTCGCAATATATTGAACGTAAATGCCCCCAGAATTGATTTAAATCAGATGTCTGAAACTAGAAGTACAAATTAATATTAACTAAAATTTGCATACGCGTTAAAATAAGACCAATAGATTTGCTGAATATGACAGGCAGCCTTGAACGCATCAAATTAATTTTGATATTGATCTAATGAGTGGCCGCATTTTGAGTCATTTTTGACACATGTCAAAGCTATCAGTCCAACCTGATACGGCTACCAAACGAGATGTCATTTCGGCGAGTTGTTTTTGTGCAACTCTTATTTGATGATGGTACTTATAAATCCTATTATGGTTGTGGAAATTTCCTATTGCATTAGATCTCCTTTTTTGTGATCATGAGATCTTGAACAGGAAGAGCTCTAATCGCCGGCAGAACAGTAGGGTTTAAATTGGCTGGGAAATAAAAGACAGCTGATTATTATTCTGCCATTCATGGGCGTACTTCCTGTTGTTGAAGACAGCTTGATTATATTCTGGGAAGTGGTGATCTGTGTTAAAGCTGCCTGTGAAGTCGTACTTGCTGCGGATCGCGCGTATTTATCAGCTTGTAAAAACACATTTATTAACCGGAAACATCCTATTTGCAGAGCTTTTATTACCAACTATCCCGAAGCGGCACAGCATCAGCATCGACACATCCTCGTCAGTTGAAAGCTTTATGATGGAAATTCTTAATCATCGTGACGCACTGAACGGTACGAATCAGGCTGAGTCAGTGGTTTATGAAACGGAATTCTCTGGAACGGTACCGGAAACACGACTCGTACGTAAACGGCCGCGCTCAAACAGCCTGTTTCCCAGTCTGGACTCGACATCCTGTGGTGGGCCATCCAAACCTTCGTCCAGCAGCCGATCCGGAAGTTCGGAATGTGTCATGCCCGTTTCAGCATCTGTCAGCAGTACAGGAAGTTCACCGATTATGCCCAAGATTACGCGCCATTCCATTGATCTGTCCATGCGGCCGGTCGGGTCGAGTCTGGAGAAACTCAATCCCGGATATCGTGATGAAAGTTTTGATGATTTAGATGAGCAGTTTTATACACCACTTGGCAAAGTATGTGGTGCAGCCGGCAACGGCTGCTCGGATTGGGATGATTTGCTGCTGACGTCACCATGCCCGAAACTGATCAGCAGTGTTCAGTTAGTGCTAAATGCACTGACACCCAAAGCTTACGCACTACTTCGGATGGTTCTGGGAATGTTCGAACATGTGGTGAAAAATAATCGACTGAATTTTTCCGATGACCTCCCAACAACTTATTTCGTAAGTGCCGACAGCCGTGTCTAACAGAATCTTACAGGGGGGTTTGCTCTGTGACTTGAATGGGTCAACAATCAACTGTTATATCTTGCTCTTGTATCTGTAACGTAATTTATTAGTGTATCAGTATCGTTGATAAAGTTCTCCTACTTAAATATACTGATTGGCGATTTCATAAAAAAATGGATGTTGATAGTGGGCAAAGTGAAAGTACCTTATCTTTTGCTGCGCTGTACTTTAAAAATAATATAGATATGAGTTTAAGGATTCGGTTCGGAAGACTTTTATTCAACCCTTTATTAATTTTATATTTGTGCTTTAACTTTCAGTTAACCCTGCGTGATGATTTAGCATGGTCCACTTGCTTAACTATCATTCTTAATTTTGATATGTGCGACAATCACGCATCATGATTATGGAAGAGATCATCTTCACTAATCTTCACATTTCGGATTGTGTGATACTCGTAGTTTAACGTTAAGTGGCTAACGGTTGGTTTTTCATGCAGATTGTTCGATGCTTCACGCCAATTATATTCCCCAGTTCTGATCCATCGTTCATGCATTTATTGCGGTTTATGATCTCCAATGCTGGGAGGTTGTTTCAACAAGTTGAAGAATTTCAGCAGATAGTGGAATTGAAAATCAAGGCAGTAGGCATCGTTTCTGCCTTTTCCCAGCGTATTACCAAGCAGGAGTACGATGCGCAAAAAGATTTGTTGAATGACCATATGGCCATTCTGCTCAACAGTATCATTGCCGATGCTTCGATGAGCATTAAAGACAAACGGAAAAAACTAAAACAGGTAAACTAAAAACACTATGCCCCAATCCAGCGTGCTTGATACTGGTAAAGTGTGGGTAACGAAAACTTATTTCTTTTGATATGTATTTTTTTGCGGTGTAGTTTCAGAAACAGTATCCGGACGTTTACGCAGCCCGCCTCGCCAACTCCACAAGTGAAGAGTCGATTTTTGCTGCCTGCAGTAGCAAGCCGAAACCTCGGTTGACTAAATTCAAAAGCCTTCGCATTTAAGGAAATCTATTCCGACATATGGAGGACTTGCCAGAGTGTTTTCCTTAGAGAAAGGAAGCGGAAATGTCCTTTCCGTTCTTCTTGTTTTTACTTTTCGTTTACTGATGACCAGAACCTGCCTTACCGGGATCTCTCTAATCGTTTTGCATTTTTTGCGTCCTTGTAGTCAATATTATTTTGACTTTTTATTGTATTGGCTTTCGAATCTGAAGTGCCTGCTTGTTCAAACGCGATAGTTTGCACAACATTGTCCTTTTGATAGGAACACATGTATTGATTAAATGTTTGATTTTTGATACACAGCTATTTGCTAACGAATCTGTTTGTCAGTGTACAGCCGAATAGCCGATACAGATTCGCCGTACCAGACTTGGTCATTAAGGTAGTATGTGCGATCTGTAATCTGCAAGAGTTCGAGTCACAGGTACAGAGGGAACTTAAGGTTAACTACACTACCTACTCGTAGACAGTCGTAGTCACTGTTAACAATTGGAAGTTCAACCGGAAATGGTTAAAATAGTCCTACTCGGGTTGTTATTCAAACAGTCGGTAACTGATAGTCACACGTGGATTTTGTGTACTCACTACTGATTGCGAGTTCGTATTGTTCATTCGTATTCTAAAGTATATACTGCGGAACACAAAACATAAACGATCTCGACACAATTTGTAAACGTGCCAGTACAAAAGTGCAAAAACAGTTGTAAAGCGTGACTGACGTCATGCCTTTAGGGAATGCTCATTCTGACAGCTATGTATATCAACATCAATTATGGACGACTGGGAAATGGAATATGGATAACGAACGTGTGCATATCAATAGAAAAAACCATCCCCTTTTCGGGACCAGCAATTCATGTTAACGACCAAAATAACCTGGCCTCTGGGAAGAATACTTCAATTACGGCCCGGCATTGGGGTTCAATCACTTAAAAATTCCAATACCCAAATTATCGAGACAAATCATCGTTGTGGTTTTGGCTTTCAATACAGGCCCGTCTTTTGCATGATTCGGAGAAACTCCTTCTCGTCCACTTCTCCATCACCATTGAGGTCAGCTTCTTCAATCATCTCACGCAGTTCTTCGTCAGTCAAATTTTCACCGAGCTCTTTGGCAACCCGTTTGAGATTCTGAAAACTGATTTTGCCTGTCTCGTCACTGTCGAAGAGACGAAAGGCTTTTTGGATTTCGTCGTGTGCATCCTTTTCGTTCATTTTCGTCGTCAGTATGGAAAGAAATTGATCAAAATTGATATTGCCTTCCTCGCTTTTGATATCAGTCAGCATCTTTTTAATTTCTTCCTTTTTCGGTTCAAATCCAAGGGCTCTTAAGCAGACCTAAAATTATTCCAAATGACTTCAAACACCAAAAGTTAAGGTAATACATATGTAATACATACTAACTTCCACGGAAAGCAGAAACTTACAATCAAACATCAACAAACGTGTCGATGATGGTAATCAGTTAATTACGCATGCAACAGTTACTTGTAAGAATGCTTGGTTACCTTAAGATCTTTCGCGTCGATTTCGCCAGTTCGTTCCGGGTCAAATAAATCAAAAGCGTCGCGAATTTCTGCAACAGAAAAAATCAGTAGAAGTAAAGCAGATTAATTTATGCTTTATACACCTATAAAAACAATTTGACAGTCTGGATAAAGCGAAAACAAAAGTAATAACTGTTGCGTGCGTAAAACATTACTCGACCGCTGACCATAATGACGGGGCTATCATCATTAACTGTAAATTTCGTTGTTATTTGATAATAACACTAACAATACGCATGGTATAGTCTGCCGAGCTCTCTCCAAATAGGACAAAAGTTGGCGTGTCAGTCTTTACCAAACATTTGCGCTAATCGTATCGTTTACCTTTACGCTTTGCTCTTGGGATTCAGCTCGTATTATTCCATGCACAAAAAAATACCATACATTCCTTTTGCACATTATAATAAAGGCGTAAAGCAAATAACATGCGGTGTCGCAGTTTTTGTTTCAACGAGCACTATTTCAGAAGAATGACCAATGAACAAATGGCATGCGACGATTAATGGTTACGTACAAATGCGGTACAAGAAGATGATAATTATGAAGTTAGAATCAGTTAAACGATAACGAAACGAAGTGCAAACCGCGCCCCGTGAATTTAGTAAAATAATTAGCAGGAATAACTTGCCTAGCCACTGCAAACCCATGAAAAGCAATTATTCCTAGCCCCTAATTATGCCCGAGCAAATTACTTAATCTCTTACGCGTCCTAAGCAGCATATTCGTAAAACAGACTGCCGTACAAAATTATCCACGAACTGCAGCAGACTAACCGAAATCATATTTTGATACGACGAACTGCAGATTATCTCATACAAAGCAAAAGCAGCTAGAGCTTAAATTACCTCAAAATTTGTAAATCTTTCTCACCTTTCTTTTGTTTTTCAGACAAATCCACTTTAAGCGTCTTCTTGCGCGATCCACTAGCTTGCCCGTATTTCGCAGATTTCGAAGCCATGTTATTAGTTTTCTGATGGACAGTGTTCCCAACTCCAGGCTTCTGTCAAATCGCCCAAAACAATTTTCTGCAACCAGAAACTCCGCAATGGCGTTGTTATTCTTTTGCAGCCAAAGGAGTGAACTTCCACGCACACCGGATTCCCAAATATCTACAATACAGGAGCTTGCACAGGAGAAATAATAAAGTCATATAACACCGAATTATTGACAATAATTGGGCATATATAGAAACAGATCGTCTGGAATGTCAAGTGCAACAATTTTTGATCCATCAACGAATCAGCTGCAGGAGGTCTCATTTACGCTGTTGTGATTACACAAGCACGTACAATGCCATACGAGAGCACACAACCTGGCTCCTGTACGTGTTGTTGCAAAGGAGTTCCACGCCCCCAACCACAGGACTGCGACAGGAGGGTAGTCAGGAAACGCAAATAAACCTGCTACAGCCGTCAGCCGGATCCACTTACAATTTACTTGCCACGAAACAGCTCACGTTTTTCCTGCAGTCCGGACAAAGCCAGTGTTATCCGACCTTACCCAGACTTTGTAGTGCAAACAAAACCGTTGTATAATTCAATGGCGAACGAAATTACGGACTTCCGTTTCTGCGATGGTCGATTATTAGCAGATCATAACAGGCAACAGTCAGCAGTACAGTACTGTATATACTATATTCCACGTTTGACGATTCCACCAAATCACGCCGCAAATTACTGAACACCTTTTACTTAAGTACTAGCTGAAAATAATGAACGATAATAATTACAATAATAAATAATATATAATGAATAATAATAACAAGTACACAGAGACTGACAGAGTCGAATCAAGGATGAATAAAGGACGAAGGAACAAAACTTGCGAAAAATTTTTAATTCCTTGACCGTGAACTCGGGGTGAACCGGTGAAGTACAAAAGATACCTCGAAAGACTCAGCAACGAGTCAGCGAAAAATCAGTGTAAGTATTTACGATTAATTATAGTACAGTACTTATACACAACACACAGCTGGGATTGGCGAATGGCGAGCGTAAGACGCTTTAAGTGGAAGTGGTTAGGCACTAGGCAGTAGAATGTTTATGATGATTATGATGACGATTAATATTAGCGAAGGCAAATGTGGAAGTGCTACATACTTATTTTTAATACAAAAACAAAAATCAATGGAAAACAAAAGATTTATTACTGTAGTGAAAGAACGAATATCAGCTCATATACTTTGCCCCAAATTGAGAATACTAGGCTCGGCCCGGTGGGGTATTGCGAAATATGCCGTTCGCACTTTCGTTTAAAACCGTGATCGAAAGCTTCCGGTACAGGAAAAGATTCTTGAAACTGATGGTTTGATTATCGCAGGACAGCCGTGAACTGTGAGGTTTGTTTTTTTAACCGCTTACATAAACAAGTCAAACGCGAATACTGAAAATCTACGAACTTTTTGTGCGAGTAACGAATTAAGTATTTACTGCACTGCACTCTCTTTACCCACTCCCACTGCAACCTGCGACTGGAGCTGTGTTATGGATCAGTTTTATGGAAGCGAATATTTTCGGCAGCGTCTGATCTTGGCGACATTAAGCGGAAAGTCGATACAGATTTCGAAAATTCGATTAAAAGAGGAGCATCCTGGTCTGGTTGGTACGGTGATTTTTTTCTGATTGAAATCATGAAAGTAGCAAGCGACAAGCCGTTCTGATGGGAGTTCTCACTTAACAACAAGCTGATCTTATTGTTAGATTACGAGGTGAGCTTCCTGCAACTTCTGGAGGCTTTAACGAACGGAACATCCATCGCGATTGACGAAACCGGTGCGTAAAAAGCTGGAAGAGCATTGCATCCTGACCTATTTAATTATTGGCTATGAACGAAAAAAGAGTACGGTACTTTTCTAAACTTTCAAAGAGTGAAACTGTTCAGGAACCCAAGTTACCTACCGTCCGGGGCTTCTCACTGGTGGCGATGTTGTTCTGGACTGTCCACCAAGCCGATCTGTGTCATACTACCTCGAAGCAATCCTTTTCCTGGCGGCTTTTGTTAAAAAGCCTTTGAATGTGGTTTTGCGGGGTATTACCAATGATGATGTAGATCCGTCGGTACGATCTCGTCTTTTACCTCGTTTTCAAGAAATATTTTTGATGTCTTTACTGCTACAGTATTTTCAGTCGTGTTTACTTTACCGTATCAACATGTACCCTTCAAGGGAAAAATGTTTGTATTTTTTATTTTATAGCAATAAAATTTCATTTTGAATTTTCCTTTCGCTTAATTACATCGAGTTTCAACTTCTTTATTCATGCTGACCACATCCAATGTTCGGATTGGTGAATTATTTTCAATTACATTATTAATTGTACATCCAAACCTGCGGCTTAGGAAATCGACTTGACCATTAGCACGGAACTGTCTGCATATGCTTCAGGTTGACTCAATCAAACACGCTTCTCTGCCGGTCCTCCAAAAATTCTTGGGAACTGACGAAGGGCTGGAATTGAAGGTATCCTAATTAATTGTTGCAGTCTACTCAACGTCTGGCTTGTGTAAAGTTTAACTACAAGACTAGTATAAGCTGAAATCCGCAGATAAACGTATGGTATCGAAATCGAAAGTGGATGACTGTAGTCGATTGTTTTACTTATTTACCGGCTGATAGCTGCCGAATTAAACCAAATTTTCCCGCATGGATTTTACGTATTTGTTGATTATTGTGTATCAAGTGTAGTTCATGCTGTTATCGCCTTTATTTGTTGGTAGATTTCTAAGCGTGGTTTGAGCCCAAACGGTGGAGGTGAAGTGCATTTTTCTTGCCCTTGTCGACTGAAACTCCGTCCCTTCCAACAGAAAGATGCGGGCATTATCAAAAGTATTCGTGGAGTTGCGTACGTAAAGTGTTCAATTTCCACACTCTTTTTCACAGTTGATTCAAGCATCTCGTAACGGCACTTGTAATTGTAGGCTGTAGCGATAAATTCTGTGCACGGAACAGTGCACCCACTGCACGCGTGATATTATTTGTATTACCGCACTTCTTGTTCTGATGCGCGCTCAGTACTTACCGTCTGATGTATGATGGTTTCATAAATTGTATGTGTATTCAATTTTTTTAGGTATGCTTGTAAAGTGTCGCCAACAATGGGTAATCGAGTGGGAGAAGCAGCGAAATCTAAACTGAAAGAATTCGTTGCTGATATTTATGTGTACACGGATCATTGTAAAGGGCCAAAAAGCGGATTGTAAGTGCTTACTATATAAGTGGTACTTGCACCATAATGAAAGGTAACGGAGTTATCTTTCATTATGCTTGCACCTTAACAAAAAAGTAACCATTTGTAACGGAAATAACTGTGCTTGCAGTCTGTGCTTGTGGGTAAAGAACCACTTCCAAGTTAGACATTACTGTTTTTGCTGACCATCGCTTCTGTTAGAATTGTTACAATTTTCAGACTCCCTTGATTGTGCTGCTTTTCTTAAATTGCTGCTTTTCTTTTCTTAAGTTGCTTTCTTAAGTTGTTTTCCTAAATTAAAGTCTTATTTAGAAAATATTGTGTAACCACTTACCAGTAGTCAGTTGACAAAAAGAATATTTAGATCACCTGGATTCGGAATAACGTTGATCGCCGAATCGACAACAGGTGTGAGGTATGCGATTGATGTTGCCTCATCTGTTCCCGGCTCCGGCCGTCCTCCTTCTGTGCCGGAAGATCTTGGAGAAAAAGCAGCAGATCTGCTTCTAGAGGAAATCTATCGGGTACGAAATTTCTCTCGAATTACTCAAAGTTGTTTACTGAACTGCTGCAAGTTATACTGATAACTTTATATCTGATTTGAGGATGCGTTTGTAACTTTGTACGTAGTTTTTATTGGGCATACATGGTGAGCCATTCAGATTCTAAAACCATTTGCGTTTTAGGGAGGTTGTGTGGGGATGGTTAACCAAAGTCTGGCTTTGCTGTTGATGGCATTAGGCCAGAGCGATGTATCTAAAGTGGAGATGGGTTCGTTGTCGCCCTTCTCGTACGTTAATACTTGCCTTTGTGGTCTGAGGATTCTAGGGTGAATTAATCCTGTTTTGGATTTTGTTTACAGAATTCAGTTTCTTCGTTATTTGAGGGATTTTTTTGGAGTTGTTTTTCGAATATCACAGGAGACCGACGGAGCTAAGAGCGACGGTTGTGCGATTTTTACGTGTGTGGGAATAGGTTATTCAAATATAAACAAGACTGTAGCATAAGTTTGTCTAACCGCTGCATGTACTCTGTACTGTAACGAGCGCTGAATGCTTTAATGTTGTGCTATGTGAAACCTTGAATGTTTTTTTACTGGGTTTAGCTGTTTATGAACCGCAAACTGAAAAACCTGTCTACTCAAGTCTGGAATACAGTGGCTAGGTTAAGCCTTGTGGTAACGTGAACATTAAAAGCATAGACCGTAAAGAAGGCTCGTAAACGTATAATTAATTTCATGTTGTAGCTTTGTACGAGCTTGGCCGCAGTAAACATCAGCACCTATCTGTACAAACCGAAAAAATAACCAGAAAAACGCCAAAGCTCGTAGAAAGCCACCCTTTGTGGCTCTGCGGGATCATTTATCCCAAGGTTTTATATTTCAACCATAGTACCAAACAGCTTCAACAATTTCATGGATGCAGATATCTGATATACAAAAGAAAAAAATAGAACTGAAAATAAAACGGTCACATCACCCGTTTCATGCATCGCGTATCTTTATGAATTTCTAAACACTTCTTCGAGCAGAACCTTTCCTCACAAGTGATGCACTTCATATTGCAAGGGAAACTGCAAACAGAGCATAGCAAGGGTCCAGGGTAGCGGGATCGAGGTGCTTCAGCAGTGAAATAATTACACACGGTGCTCGGATCTAGACATGTCTGGCCGTGATTGATCCAGAACCGTTCTTCATCCTGCAGAACCTGCGCGAAGGTTTTCTTCCACTTTTCAGATAGTTTTCCTTTGCGTGATTTCCGAATCTGTTTCCGTTCAGCATCTTCTGTGAAGGTGGGAATATTCTTAGCCATAATCAGATTCTTATGGGGATCCTCGAAATGGTTGTCCTGCTGTAACAACTCCAGGCGCTGACGCTTGGCTTCGGTCCGAAGTTTTTCTGCGGTGGCGCGCTCGCGAGCTCTCTTTTGCTCGATTTCAAAACTCCGATAATTTACTTCTTGAACAGCCATAATCAAGCGAAACACATAGAAGACAGCAGAAAACTAATGAAATTTCAGGAAATAATTAAATATAATTACATAAACGTAAAAGGTAAACCAGAAATCAGGAATGCAAGGGCTCCGTAGAGAAAAATATTTTACTGTTGACAAATTTCCGAAAAATGAAAACTGACCTACCTGCTATGGCAGCGAAGAAAAAATTATAATGTAAGGTAACTGCGGCCCTGAACCTGTCCTGCAGGGACAGGATCCTGCAAGTTCAGGACAGGATCCCTGTCCTGCGCCCACCTCTAATTTGTAGCACGACACGACGATGACTGATTGAGTAAACTGATTTCTGGAAGAGAACTGCGCAAAACGGGTCTCAAGTTTCAATAAGGGACGCAGACATCGTCTCGTGCAAGGTGCGGTCCCTATAAACCTTTCTACTGTAACTGCAATATTCTTGCATACATTTACGTACAGCGTGTCAAAAATTCGATGTGCCAAAATACATATCTGCATGCCCCATTCTTGTCAATTCGCAATGCGGAACGCAAATTTTATCGTCAGGCTTGTTCGTTATGGCTTCAAAATAATGAAAGTATGCAATTATATGGAGGCATTATAACAACGTATAAACAAAAATTAGTCCCAGCATAGGTTAAAGGCCTATCTTCTGCTAAAGACGAAAGACAATTGGTCTACTCAGTCTACTCTCTACTTAGATATTCAACCTCAACTAACAAACAATATTCAATTTACAAAACATTTTTTGAAAGGGAAATATCCGGTTCCGTTTTCTGGATTCGACCATTTCGGATACAGCATTTGGGATCTGCGCATCCGACAGCTCCTTTAGTGTCCATATTTGCCGCACCAACGGATTTGGTTTTAGCAGCTGAAGCTTGTAGCCGATCCAGTTCTTCTCTTTCCTCGGCATTCATTCTCCAGAAACAATCGCTGGTAGACGTCCAACAACGAGAATCATCAGTGTAAGTTTCCTATAAAAGTAATAAAACCACAATCTTGTACAAAGCTGCTATTCATTCGACATTACAGTACGAGGCAACATTCACGGATGGCGCGGCGGAGCAGCCCTATATTGACAAGGGAAGTAAAGAAATGAGTAAGAAATTATCTACTTAAAAATTTGACTCTTGTTTCGATGTTTGAGTTTGGAAGCCATGATTTATGCGCAGTGTCCAGTCTCACATTAATTGAAGACAACTCAGACAAGTTTAAAAAATGCATTTAAAATATAGTATATACTGGATGTCGCTGAAGTTGGCAAGTCCTACAATAATCTTTTACTTTTGGACAACAACTACTGTGATCGCGGTAGAATTACCTGTAAGACGGTAATTATAAGGTGCACAGCACACTGTACGTTGACTACGCTCAACTACAGTAGGTACTAGGTAGTAAACTTGTAACCTGAAGATTTTGGCGCATTACTCAGCGAATTCTGGGGTAAAAAATCACTCACTTCTTTCCACAATGGGAGCTTTTTTAGTTCCGCAACGGCAACATCCAGTGCCTGTCGTACTTCTTCTGATTCGTGACCAATGATACCCACAAATGAGTAGGGACAACTTGGGAAGACATACCTAAATAAACGGCAAGCTCGTTAACTATTAGCACACGACTAGTGGGTCACTGACAACGTACAGCTGGGCCGACCATGCTCATACTCTGATTCCAATATTTAAGTTGCGGAATGTAAATTACTATTACATTTTTTACTCGTAAAATATACCCGCAATTTGAAAACAACACTTATCAAAACAATCGTCTAAATTCTAAAAATACGGTAATATGCTGTGTCGTTTAAACCACTGACGAAGTCAATAAAATACTTGCTAAGGTACGGCAAATGGATGCTACTATGAAACTAATTAAACAGCTAAATATTTAAATAACAACTTTCACAAAGGTTTAAGGACGGTGAGACCAACTGTTACTGCTAACAGCTAAGGTGAAATCATTACCCGATCCGATGAACTAAAACGATATTGCGAACAGCGTTCCATTTCGCTCTAATCGTACAGCAGATTTCTTTCATCTTCTGTTCAGCCTTCGCGATATGCATATCGAACTGCACCATCTTTATCTCCTTGCCGTTGGTTTTTGTGGAGTCCAGCTCCGGAGAAACGCTAACAGTTTCTGGAAGTAATTCAACAAATTCCCAGTTAGCAGACGAAGATCAGAATGTGAAAGCTGGTGTCAAACCAATTTAAAGCGTAACTCAAGCTGTTGCGAACTTACGGTGAGTACCATGTCAGCTTCTTGCAAAACTGGTAAACGGTAACCATACCTAACGCGGCTAAAAGCACGTGACAATCCGCTGCTGACATCAGTTTTTCGATGTAATACGACAAGGGCTGATTATCGTTGGCGATATTGATGAAGTCCATGTTAAACTGTAGCGAGATACTGGCACTGAACAACCCCTGAGCTTTTCAAATCAAGATTCAAGGATCCAGATTCAAGAACCTTCGACAGCTACCCTAGCGCCATAGCGTCTGTGCCGCTGCACGATAATTGCTACAATTAAGACAGTACACCACCAATAAATCAACTATATGACGATACTAACAAAGCCAGAATAAAATTAATAACCCATCTGACATATTTGAAACAAATAATACAAATTCAAATACTGTAAGTAAATAAAATTTTCAAGCTTACTGTCTGCTTACAGTCTGCATACAGTCGTATGCCACTGCACAGTCTGCAGTGCAGACTCTGCACTTGCTTTGACATCTCCGGGTTGGTTGTCGTCCCGTCCTGTGTAGCGCGCAACCCCTGCAGGTTCGGTGTTTTTCGAAAGTGTTCAGCTTCATCTAATCCACTCAAATTATAACTAAAAAATGCAGAAAATCTAAGAATGAAAATAAATACAGTGAAAACCTCCAAGATACGTACACCTCCGTTCAAAAAATTTCGTACGTAACTTAGAGGTGTACGTAACACAGAATCGCCACCCCCAAGCCCCCCTGGGGGGCGACCGTATAATGAGGGCACTGCCCACTGCGGAGTGCTCAGTATACTGCATGCAACTATACTGCACACAGCGTGCAGTTCTGAAATGGATATGCTGCATTAGTTCGCACAAATTTTTTTCTTATTACAGCAGGCGGAAAAGTTTCTCCTACACACTTCGAACAGGAAACATCGTCCGAATCAGTTCAGAACAAAAGACAACCTACAACTCTGAGCTAACTTCTTTGTTTTTTCACGATTTTCCCATCGGATATTTTAAAAAATCAAATTCGTACTCGCCAGTGTACGCATGTTCGAGGTGATTGCGTACAGTTTAGTGCTTAGGCTAGAGATGGCAACGGTCGGCTAAACGGCTGACCTTTCGGCTGACGGCCGGCTGAAGCCCTTAGCCGGCTAACTCAACGCGGCTGGAAGTCTCAGCCGGCTAGAGCGGCTGACCAAATTTTCCAGCCGGCTTAGCCGGCTGGCGGCCGGCTAAGCCGTTTATTTTCTCGCTTTAAAAAATTTTGCAAAATTTTGAAAATAACGTTGCAAAGTGCAGTTAAATCACCAAAAATTAGAAGCTGTTCCGTTTATGTTGTGAAAGCACGGTTTTTCAAAACTTTCGAAGCCGAAAAACAGCGGTTATTCGGGAATTCCGAGTCTGAACGAGATAAAATTCCATAATTTTTTACAGTTAATGGCGTCATTGCTGCTGAAATGGCATCATGACGGCCGAGTTTAACAATATCACGAGCGAAAGCGACAGAAATTAGGCGCAAACCGAAGAAAATGTGACTCAAAGTGACTCGGTGGCGCCATCTTTACCGCCAAAAATTGCACAACGAGGCCGCCGTTCAAGCCGCTTCAGCCGAGTCGGCCGCCGGCTAAGCTGCGGCTGGCTGAAGTCTCATCCGGCTTAAGCAGCCGACCTGACGTCGGCTACGGCTTGCAAAAACCGTCAGTCGGCTGGCCAATAGCCGGCTAAGCCGCGGCTTAGCCGGCCTCGGCTAAGCCGTTGCCATCTCTAGCTTAGGCGGTACCGAGAGAGGGCCTGGTGCTTATGGCGGGCACCCGCCAAGGCGGGTGCGATAAGGCGGGTGTAAACCACCAGGCGGGCATCGGTAGCGGGCAATGCAGAAATGCATTTGCACAGTGCACTTTCCCGCTAGCTGCGCATCCAAGTTGCTAGTGCGAGTCATAACTAGCGGTAGCAAGGAACTTGCTAACGCTACTCCACGCTTTATGATTATTGATACTTTTAAACCAACCCTTACAGTATTGTTTACAAAAAAGATTTACCCAGATCTTTCTAAATCGATTTGTTAAGCTGCTTAGTTATAATTTAAAAAATATGCAATGCAGGATAAATGTCCCAGTGACCCATTACTTTGACTGCGGATTTATTCTACTGGCTCCAGCATTCACTTAAACTTAGCAGGTGTTTTTTAAATCACTAAAACGAATTAATTTCTTTTATACAAAAATACAAAGGTGAAAGCACAGACGCAAAATATTTAAATATATATTTTGTTTTTAAAACGCTTGCGTGGAGACGATGACAGTTATAAAATTAGGACAAGCAGTTTGATACTAATAAATAAACGAACATTCCGCATTCAAATACGAGATGGCAACTTCTCCTAACAAGCACCAGTATTTACGCCTACGGTTTGGAGCAGCGCCAGGTTAATTTAATTTTTAATTGTAGCCGTCTACAGTTAACAGCGATGCCATTTTGTGCATTTATGCACTGAAAAAATTATTAATACTTTAGAGCAAGCCAAATTATGCATTTATGTAATCAGTTTGGTTTTTTAAATAACTGTCCAACGTTAGCGCATTACAGAGCCAATTATATGGCTTTCATTTATAAGTTGTTGTGAGACGCAAAAAAAAATAATAAAAGATATCATTTTTTAAGCACGTGCTTATGAGCTTTTATCGCTTAGAACAACAAGATGATTTTATTGATATTTGAAAAAACGAAGCGATCAAAGCAGCTGCTTTGAGAAACAATTTTCGACCGAAGCGGAACCAAAAAAGAGGCACTTTGAAAGGGAAAACCAATTTTCCTTCAATCCTAAAACGGTCTTACAATTGCAATCTTTACTTGCGGAAGCTAAAAGGTAACAGCATTTCTTGATATCAAACGGAAAGCCTGTAGTATACTGTAACGAAATAGGCTGCAACCAAAATTCAAAGGATTGTTTCGTGAAACGTTTTGATTCAGGCTACCAACTTAGGCCACAGCCTAAATCTGATAACCGCTTTTTATTAAAAGAATGCATTTTAAATAAGCCTTTCCAATTTCGCTCGAATTCGAAGATCAAAACAGGTACTGTAAAAGAATGTTCTGTGATAAAGTAAATGAATGTAAAAAACACTTAGGCTGTGGCCTTAATTAATGAAAAAAATTTGGCAAACTGCAGTAATAAAAATAAAAGCGTTGAGTAAATCGCGTTTTTCTCAACCTTTTTATGTGATACAGCTTGAAACCTTTTTTAATTTGTTTTTGAAACCATCATTGTGTCAAACAAGGTTGTATGGGACTAAAGCAAAAACGGTTTACATATATGTAAGCAGTTAGTAGACCGAATTGCGTTTGCTGTAGCTATTCTCTGACTGGCAGCCTGAATATCTCGTAAATTTTAACGGTACGGCTAGAAGACTTGATCGAATGTTAAATTTTTTCATTAGCGATAAAAAATCGTAATTATTAGAATGATATTTGCTTAATTTCCGGGCATCAGAGTATGCCCGAGACTCTGTGGGAATACGGTACGGTTTCTTGAGCATTTAAATACATTATGCCTGCTAAATAGCTACCACTGACAATATCATTCTGTACGTTTCGAGACCGATTTGCGAAGCCTACTGTTATGTTAAAATTTGGGCACTTTTTCTTATCTACGTAACTCACCATTCTTAATTCTTGCTGTTAATTTTTATATAAAGGTCATTTTAGTTTGTTTGGTGCTTTAAAGTAGATAACCATATATAACGGCTGCTTGAAAAAATATATATGGTGTCAGGCTACGTTGGTTTTTATATTCAACTTTACAAAAAAACATAAATTTTGAAGGTGTCAAAGCGATCCACGTCATATAGCTTCACATCCTTGATCCTTTTCTGTTTTCAGGTGGTCACGTGATTGAACGTGTTGCCTACATGCAGGACAGTTAAAACAAATAGAAAGACTACAAAACGTTCGTTTTTTTGAGTTACAGTTTTAAAAGAACGAGTTTAGTTACGAAAAACAAAAAGACGAATACACAAAAGCTTTTAAAATTAAAAGGCTCGTGGCAAGTAGAACTGCACTACCGATTAGGCAAGTGCAGCGCACTTGATGCCTCAGTGCAATGTGCAATTCGGCGGTGCCCGCCACTGATACTGAAACCCGCCTTATTGCACCCGCCAAGGCGGGTGCCCGCCATAAGCACCTGGCCGTACAGGTACAGGTACAGGTACAGAGGGCAAAAGTGTACGTGTACGCATCGTAGAGGTGTACGTCACGTAGAGGTTCCCCCCTGTACTGTAGTCTACGGAGAGTTTCGGTACAGAATTTTTCGTACTTAAGTGAGAGGTGTACGTATCTTGGGAGTGTACGTACGAGGAGGTTTTACTGTAGTTTCTAAGCAAAAAGTTTCCGGGGAAAGAAGATATTGACGATTTAAGCTTTCTGCGTTTAACATAGTCGTCTATGGAGCGGTTTGCCGTAGACTTCTATGTTAAACGCAAAAAGCTTGAATCGTTAATATCCGTTTATATCTCTTTTCCGCAAAAACTTTTTACTTATAAACTTCTTGTTTTCGTTCTTACATTTTTTTTGTATTTTTTAAGTTCTAACATTAGCGGATTGGATGAAATCGAACACTTTCATAAAGCACGGAACCAGCCGGGGTTGCGCGCTACTTTTCACGGTAAAGCGCACCACGACAGCCACACCAGAGATGCGAAAACAAGTGCAGTGGCATATCGTCTTTTTAACTGGCTTAACACTAGCCTTAAATACGAGATACAACATCACAAGTGCAGTGGCATATCGTCTTTTTAACTGGCTTAACACTAGCCTTAAATACGAGATACAACATCACAAACGCAAAAAAGTCGACGACTAACTGCCCCATAGAGTAGTACGTACTAACAACAGGAGTAGAGCCGTAGAGGTCAAGGTAGATATCAGATATCAGATTCTTTGTACTTCTCTACCCAATGTGAGATTTCGTAGGTGGCCGTAAGTGGTCGCACACAGATGAATTGGTCATTTCACTTTCATTGGTCCGCCCAAACGCCCTGTTCTTATCACATGTACATCCCTTAAAGCCGGCCTTATACAAGGCGCGGCTTTTCTCCTGTCGGTTTCCTTTGTGGTTTTTTGCGCAGTTTGGTCTCAACGCTGCGCTATCTCTTCATTCCCACACAGATAAAATCATAAATGCAATTCTGCGATTCTGTGCCCACATCTTATACCTCAGCAGCTTCCTTGTTCACATCTACAAGAGTAAACGCTTCGTAGATTTCTTGAGTTCTCTTTTAGTTGTTCCGCCTCAACATACAAACCCGCCGCTGTGTTTCCTAAATTGAGAATTTTAATTAACAGCGTTAGGAAACTTAGTTTATAAAGTCATCTCACCCAGATTTGTCCTGCTTTTCCAGTAAAGATGGAAACGGATGATGGCCATGGGGAATCGAGGACAAATCTGATTTTTCTGTATCTGCCCCAAGAATGGCGCGATCAGGAACTGCGTGCGGCCAGTAAGCCCTTCGGGGACATAACGTCTTGTCGTGTGGTGCGGGACAAATCCACAGGTGAGCGAAGGTTACTTGCAGTTTGCATAGAGATTATGGAGAACTATACAAAAACTACGAGTAAAGAGTTAAATTCAGTCTGGATTCCTTCTTTGCCCGGTACATGTCCCTTAAAGCAGTACACAGACACTGGAACTTCGCTTTCGCACTTTCTGAAACCATTAATTTTATATTTTATTTTTATCGATCTGTCGTAGTAGCGTCGAATAAGTACATGTATGCGTACGCCTGAAAACCGTTTATGCGCAACTTCCGGTTGGTTGAGAACTATACTTTGTACCGTTACCGTAAGTCGAGGCACCGTAATTAAATTCAAAAAAATTTTGAACGCTGTACGTACCGGTACGAGTAAGAACATCAATAGTTACCATTAGGTTAGGTCGTTGTCCGATTTTCTTTAATTTAATTTACTTTGCTGTAATAATTTAATTTTTAATTTACTTAAAATGTAAAATTAATTCTTTGAATTTGAAGCCATGGCCCCTGCTGCATTTTCATTTTTGCTTTAATACGATTATTTTTCCATGGTGTTTGTCGCGTAACAGTGCCCGCGTACGAAGTTTTTTCAGGCCAGTGTTTGTCGGTCATTCGGCTGCAGAATAAATGGAAATGTTATTAATAACTATAAACTTAATAATATTAAAAAGACTGAGCATTTCCGAGTACAGGAATCTGAAATCGTCAGTGGATGTATCATATTATAGTATCAAGTGCATGAAACTGGTTTGAGTGATGTTTGAGTGATGTTTGAGGTTTGTGATACAAATATAGTATTTATCATGAGTTTCAACTTTCAACGTTATTTTGTTGGATTTTCAGTTACGTATTAACAATGTCTTAGATTCAAATAAAATTCCGGAGCACAAGTGAAATCAGTAAATTTATCTTATGTTATGCAGGTACGTACGTAAGTAAATCATAATTACACGAGTAAGTAACGATTCTAACGATTATTCGTAAGTACAGTACAATGCATTTCAGCCCTTACAAAGTTACAATTAGCACTGTCATTGCAGTACTTACTGGTTAAGTAAATAGATATTATCCCAAAATAATTTCCCCTTCTCCGAAAAGCGTAATCCTGATATGATGCATTTCATGCAATTTTCTTCTCACCATCAGGTAACTCGTTGGGGTACGGATTTGTGGATTTTCGTCATCAGCAGTCGGCGGAGAAAGCGATTGAAAAACTTAATGGGATGCGAATTTCCAATAAGACGATCAAGGTATGAATGAATGTTTCGGGAAAATATCCATTACAGTACATTACAATTCGCAGGTATCTGTTATATTTTGAAAAATCTAAAAGTTTCTCTTGATTCTTGCTTTTCATCTGCTTTCTCCATGTTCTGTAATAGCAATATCAATAATTCATAATTTTTAAATTTCGGTATAATGAAACTGCTGCTACTCTGTCTACGTAGTCTTTTCACGGTACGGTATGCCGGTATGTACCGTACAGTACAGTACCTTTTTGCAATAATGCAATACAGTACCTTTTTGCAATAGTGCTTTTTGCAATAATAAGGTGCTCCTGAAGCGACGTTACAATATTGATACGTCATGAAATGTGTACTACATTTTTGAAGCCTGTACTGCGCATGTGGAGAATTTGATTTTAATTTTATTTCCAATTAATTCGAAGTTTCGAACAATTCTGTTCAACCTTTGGAAATGCTCGTGGATATACAAGTATAAATGTAACGTTGTACGTTGTAAGTACACACTTGAGATCCTAAACTTTGATTATTTTATGGTACTTTTTCAAAATTTCAGGACTTTTCAGCTTTCCACTAGTGCAGTAGTAGTTTCCACGAAAAGTGGTAGTTTTGGCAACTGACACTGGTACACCCAACTGTGATGTACGGAACGTTATGTAATTTCAGGTTAGCAGAGCGAGACCCCGGAGGGAAGAAATCAAGAACGCCAATCTGTACGTGAGAGGACTGCCAACTACCTGGTACGAGGGAGAGATTTCCGAATACTTTTCCAAACTCGGAAAGGTCATTTCCGTTCGCATTTTGAAAGAAGCAGTGACTGGTGAGTACGCCTGCTCGGCTTGTTGGTTATCATGGTAAAATAATTGTCCGGGTTTTGAAATCTTTAAAGCACAGAAACGCCTGGCCTGGTACCGGTTTATAGACCTTGTATTGTTTTATCATACTGTAATTATCAAAGATTTTTTATTTTGTGTGACCTTTCTTTTTGTAGGGCACAGCAAAGGAGTGGGGTTCGTCAGATTTAACACTGCTGCAGAAGCAGCTTCCGCTCGCAAATTGTTGAATAGCCGTCAGATAGATGTGCGTGAATGCTTGTTTGCAGTGATATTTAGATCCCTTGCATGATCACAGGTTTACTTCCATTTACAGGGTCATACACTTCTGGTGGATTTCAGTCATCGTTCTGCTAATTCGGAAAGTGAATCATCCACAGTCGAACATGAAAATGTTCAGTGTGATATCAGTTTGCATTGGTATGTGATTATGTAGCAGTGTTAAAACATTACTTACCGCCATAAATCTGACGTGATCTGCTGCTTTTACTATTATTTTGACAGTCTTTATCGTATAGTATTGGTAACTAGTAAATGTGTTGAAAATGCTTATGGTTTGCGTATCTTGTGGCAGCGGTAACGCGTATCAACCGTACCCAGCGTACACACAACTGGAAAATCCTGCTTCGAGTCCTGCGGGAATGATTGTTACGCATGGTGGAGATGCCGGTTTCGGGTGAGATCATCGCGTTTGTCATTGTTCGGTAATCTTCCGGAAGAATTTATCGCTATTTATTGTTAGCAGGTTAGTATATCCTTCAGCATTCGGAATTTACAACAGCACGGTCAACAACCTGGTTCCTTACGCACCGATGGGCATTAACATGCATTCAGTGCAAAACGCTCCCAGTTACGCTCAGATCGCGCCCAGGTATACTAATTTTATATCGATATTATGTGAGATGTGGTATTTTATTTAATTCAAAGCGCATGGTTGGTAGAACTGAATCTGCACAAAATGCCTTAAAAAAGGATCTTGGCACTAATTTGTCTGTTTCCTTTAGCTTCACTGATCCAGTCTTCCCATCTCCTTCCGTGGTTCAGTTCGTTGGTGACCCTGTGTCACTGTATGTCGGCAATCTGGATGAGAGTGTGACCCCAGAGGATTTGCGTGAACTGTTTGCGCGATACGGCACCACAGTGTCGAATGTTGAGGTAAAAATCCAAACAGTTAATTAATCCTAACCACAATTATTCAACAATTCTAGATCTGTAGCATTGACTCATCGATACTTAGCAGGAAGGTTGTTATGTGAAATCTTTTCTAGTGTAATTCCTCGACCACAACTTTTCATTTTTGAGAAATACCGCCTTGGTTGTACGTGCCTTGAACAAATTTTTTCGCATTTAGTTGCTGCTGCGTAAAACTAGCCGAAACTACCGCGCGTCGAGCTATGGAATGAAGTATAGTTTCGTGGAATTGTTGAACAGTTCGGAAGCCGATCGGGTGATTGAAGCTCTCCATGGTAAATTTTCAGACGATAGGCTTCTGTAATATGTGTTTAAATGAGATCATGATTCAGACTGCATTTTATATTATATTAACAGGCTGCAAATGGAGAGGTCGCGATATCGTGGTTCGACGTAAAACTACGTTGAAGCAGAATCCCCGGTTCAGAACGCGTTGAAGTGACCTTTGTTACGTTTCGCCGTTTGCGTGCACATGTCGTTGGTTTGGGAAGTTACTTTGTGCCTCTTCGGAATGGACGCGCATCTTATTTTATATTTAAAGCTGTAGTGTAGAACTACGAGTAGTTGTTGATTACTGCCGGCCTAGGCCTGGCGGACAGTTGTTATGAGTTTCGAGTTGTTTCTGTTTGTGAACCGCTCGTTTTCGACTGATAACTTCATTATCGTTTTATGTTTTAGAACTTGTATTAGCCGGCCGGGCTTTTTATTCTTTGTGGTTGCAAATTTAACAGCATTTGTGGTTTAGCGTTGTATCACAGTATTTGAAATAGTTTGTATATTATGCTTCACGGTTTGTGATTGTGATGCTGCAGTTTATTGTATGCACAGGTTTACATGTTACTCGACAGCAATAATACTCAAGACGAGTTCTTGAGCTTATGATTGTTTGAGAGAATAAAAAGTTTTGGAAATTGTGGGTTCGTCCTGGTCATCTGGCAAACTTGCAACTGGTAGTGTTTTATTCATATGCTAGTGTTGAATGTCGATTGCTCAAAAAAATGGGAAGCAACAACTAATAGCTCTCATCCGAAGAATGCTTTTTTTCTCGTGTCCGTAATTAAAGGCCCACCGCTGGAAATTCCAGTTTTCCTGTTAAGTCAATTCTGTAACAGGTGTTTTTTTACTCTTCAGCTCGCGCTAAGACGTATGTAGTGTCTTCGAAGATGTAGTCATAAAAATTTAAGTAATGGGAATTTGGATCGCTGTACAATTTTACGAGGTACAGACTGATTTTACGAGATTCATTACAGATTTACTTTTGAGACTTTTTAGGAAATGCATTCTACCCGTAGTTACCACAAATAATTATAATTTGGAGACAAACGGGTCTCGTGCAGTTTTCTGGTACTAAAAAACCAAGAAATTAAGGTCATGTTAGTATAAAGTAGTGCTCATTAGTATGCCTGCATTATATGGCTTGGATTTTTTCTGTCGGTACCGGAGCGATTTAGTTTCCTTAAGAAAAACGAACGACAATAAAGAATGCACGTGTTTATATTCCTTTCGATATTTTTTTACAGGTTTTGTCTGTAAGTAACACTCGTATTCGTACCGTTAGGTTACTTTACTCTGATGGCCCGAAATTTTTATTTCCACTGACATCAACCCGCGAGTTTTCGACAGGTCTGGGTTCGTATTTTTTAAATCCGATCTAACAATAAACCATAAAATTATTCACAATAATATCTTGGATAATTTTGTTGTCAATACAAAACGTTATGGTGCTACAGTACTTCTACACTCTTCTACCTCTGTACTCGTGGTGATATCAGCAGAAGTGTAGAACTTGAGTATTCATGTTCGTAGTCTGAAATCTGAATTACGGAGTGGAAGAGACATCCTTTAAGGCTTAAGTGTAACTCTGGTGTAGCGCCTGCGACCTCGAGGCAGCTCCACCATTTACTAGACGACTTCCCCCAAAATCAAGGAGAAGATGTATTTTATAATTCGGAATTAATACGACGCACAGAACAATTTAACAATGTGAGTACTATGGCACAATTCGCCATTCGGCTGCTACAAAAGCCATCAGTAGTTTCAGTACAGGATAATTCGCGCTGTCGAGCGCTCATTAAACATCTTTTACTGTACAGGTACAGGTATCGGTAAGGGTTAATAAGGAGCTAACCATAAGGTAAGGCATGGATGTGTTCAACAAATTGCCGAACTATTTTTTTCAAATTCTTCGAAAGCAAAAGAATACTTAGAATAGAACTTCCGAAATTGCGTTTGTTACTGCACTGATATTACGCTGTCAAATATGGAGAGTATTGTAACAAACTCAATATAACATAACATTTCCTGTGTGCGCGTTATGTAAATCCCGAAGAAGTGTCTGTCTTACAATTAAACTTCCCCATCGCTAAATACTGTAATGCGACATTACGGACACAGTCGTTGTCCGGCTCGTGCAGTGATAGTCATTGGGTGATATTGTGTTCCAGATCTTCTAACGCATCTTGTATTCTCAGTGTTAATTTTACAATTATTCACAATTTATTAATTGTTAGTTAGCTGCGCCCATAAGCTCGCTAATGATTTACAGTTTACGGCTATTCGAAACGGTTTATTAACGGCGAATCGTTTTGAGAGTTCGTGAGAAGCTGTACGGTCAGTTACGGTTTGTTGCAACTTGCAAGACACACTTCGGAGCAGAACCTTCGTCAGCTTCGCTGTCCACAATGTCCCACGGGCAACAATTCCTTTCTCGTCTACCACGGAATGGTACAAAACCGTATAATCACTCTATATGTTTAATATTCTTTTTCTTTCGAAATTCGTGTCTTCTTTCAACTTCAGTGGAGCGTTAGATGGGTTTGCACTTCGTCAGAATGACTTACAGTGGGGGTGTTTTCTTGTGCGGTACAGTGTCGTCAAACGGACTGACAAGTGCGCAGGCAGATAATGTAAATGCTGGATCCCGTCCAACTCACGAAGATGGATCAGAAGCTAGGATAAAAGTTTACCATCCTCTTCCTCTGGACTTGTTTCCCAGACCAGGTATGACTTTGCCTTTGCGCATTGTTCACATCGAAACTGTCGGGCGATCTTGTTATCAGAATTTTCGCATGCACGCATGAACGTCTTTTTTAAAGAAGGAATTCAACTGAGTAGCCACCCGAGCAAAAAAAAAGCGATTCCATTACTTGAGTAACTTGACTCACTGTAATTATTGTAGAAGTAATTGCTGTATGATTGATCTTGGGTTTATGGATTTAGACCCGGAAAAGGAGATCGAAGAATCAGGACGAAGCTCGTGTTTCCGGTTCTACGATTTGGAAAAATACAGTATCGAAGAAGCCACCCGCCTGGCAAGTATGGACATTATACCAAAGGATGCCGTGGTCACGGTCTGGAACAAACAGGACATTCGTGCAATGCGCACAACCCGCGGCAAATCCAGTCGATACGAGCCGGCAGCAAAGAAGTCTAAGGTCAGCTTGTCGTCCCCTAAGATTCTCGCAATCGGTTCGCCTACTGCCATGGTCATGGAGGAGCAGAATGAAGTGGAAAAGAAACGCAAAAGTGAATCGGCAGATTTCCTTGATGGAATCCGTAAACGCGGTCGGCCACGTAAAAATCCCATGGTTTCCAGTGCAAATGAGTCGAACGTTACCGGACAACCCATCGTCTCTCATTGTCCACCACAGTGGTCCGGCAGCATCGACCGGAAGTCGTCTGATGTCAAGTTTACGGTCAAAAGCAGTGGCTTGGGTGATAATTTTGGAAAAATCACTTTCGTCCGGAACCGGCGACATTACATGTCTGAAACAACGGTAGGCTGCAGTCATTATTATCATTATAGCTAATTTATTTTAGGGTTATCGGTTAGTTAACGGTGGAATGGGGATGCTAACTAAAGGCTGAAGCCAACAATTTGCTACATGAGTAATGTGGAAATATACGCGCATTTGTTCTTATAATTAAGCAGTTTCAGAATTCTTTGGAAACTCCCAACTCTTTTGTGGCTCAGCAATAATTGTGTTCAGAGTATCCAAGTCTTCTTGCTGATGAGGTATGTACTTATTGGTTTTCAAGTTAAAGCTCGAAATGATAAAACCTGGTGCAAATCATCAAGTAAATTATAAAGTAAATCAAAAATGATGTCGCCGCTGTTGCAGGCATTAGCAGACATAGTCAAATTCAAGAAGCGGCAGCAGCTTCAAAATTTAATCATGATAACGAAACACATCAGGCACATACCACATGTAGCAAAAGCTTATCATCAATATGCACAAAAAAACGCATCGTATAAGGAAGGTCCTTGTTATTGCGTCTGTTTATTCACAGATTTACGTGGTGTATGTATTTGGCGGAAAGGATTTACCGAAGATAAAAGAAATACCGTGCTGCGATCCACTGCATATTCCGCATATTCCTCAAAACGGACTTCAGCGATCGGCTCGTGAAGAGAGCCAATACCTTAATTAGTATCAGAGTAGTACAAATTTAATGCGTGTCATTTTTTAATTCTCATGGACATTTTGAATCTTCTTTTGGTGTCGTTTTGCGCAACCAGTCGACTTTTTAAATAATCGACGGATTTAATTATTATGTAGTTGGATTCCTTCCTGACTGTGAGTGCAAGTGTACAACGTGGCCCTGTGACAGTAGTTCTTTAATGGTCGACTTTTAATCGTGATTATACGGTATCGGTTTGAATTAGTGTGTTATAAATGTATTGTACGCTTTGGTATATACTCGAGTAGATATTATGTATCGCAGTTGAACTAATGCAATATGTAGTAATTACGTAGTTACGTTTTAAATGATTTTTATTTTTCTGTTGAACAACAAACCAAATAAATATTAACATTGCAGTAGAGTAGCGAGTTATCACGTCGGCAAAAATGGTATCCCGGATCCCCGGTAGTATTAAGGTTGGGAACTTAAGCGTCGATTTCGCATGATAATTATTACTTTTCATCTGCATTAGATATTCACCTGCCGAGGGTTCTTTCACTCATCAGCGAAGATTAAGTATTGTAACGAAGAATAATGAATCATAAAGATTAATGTATGAAGAAGAATGTATGCTGTACTACATGTCATATTGCTTACAAGCATGTATTGTATATTAATATTGCATACAAGCATGTACACATACATATAAGCTGAAATTATGTCCAAACACAAAGATTTACAATCGTTTTTTGTAAATATTCATAAAAATGCGAGTAATCTCCTTTTAAGTACGATAAATCTGAATACCATAATTGTTATGGTGATGAGCGATATTAAACTAGTCAAGAAAAGATATGGTGAAATTTCGCTCTGCAGAATCGTTCATGTGGCCCGTGGTCAGCCTATGATGATGCTGCCTATCTGTACTGTAGAGTGATGCGAGGTTATGCACCCAAATTTAAAGTTTAAGACCTAATCCTGAGTTTGAAATTTGAATGAACTTAAAAATATACGTTATTACCAATATTATACAGAATTCAAAAATTTTTACAGAATTTAATGGTAATTACTTAATATTATTTATTATTATTACTTCTTAAGTACTCGTATTGTTGGTACTTGGTGGTGAACCGGTCTCCAATGCACTGCGTACATGCGTACGGAGTCTACGGACCAGTCCGGCAGGTGCTTGTACAAGGATTGAACAGTATGACAATTGTATCTGTTCGCTTTATTATTGTATTATTATAATTGTGAGTTTATTGTCAATTGTGTGTCGTACTGTAGAAGTGCTGTTGCTTTATTTTAAGCTCACAGCTGTAAAAGTCCAGATCAAGTTACCATCGTTCAAATTTTTCAGTGCGCTTTTTTGTATTTGCATAAACACTTTTTCGCGGCAGCGTCTGTTGAGCTTATTTTTGCATTCAGGCATACCACGAGCCTTCCCTTCAGTCGGTGTGTCTCTTCCCGGTGAAACAACAAACTTTGTGGAGCCATGCCAGCTGCCACTGGTTATCGGGGATTTCCCTTTTCCGGCACGATGGATCTGGATTGCAAAATCTCGCTCGTTGCGGGCTTCTGTGGGATGGATTGCAGTCGTAACATGAGTTTTTCGAAGAAGTAAATACGACCACAAGTTTCTGAGATGCGATGTCTTGCATTTGCACTGCCCTCCTTTTTCAATTTTATCCAGATCTGGCGAACCTCCTCCGCGTATTGGCAACACGGTAGCTGTTCGCGCTCACAACCTTGCTGTGGACGAGCACACGCACCGAGTTATGCTATCGTACTGGTTGCCAGACTCAAATGGAAGTTATCCGGCTGACAAGACATCTCAGGAGATGCACGATTTTTACAGCGGACAACGACAAGAACATAACCGATGCGCACGATACAGGTCAGCGACATGATTGCATTTTGCTGCTTTGCACATGTACATGGAGTGTGTATAAAACAGGCTTGTAAAAATCAGATATGAGCCGGTGTTTTGGGTTGTTGTCGTTATGCTTTTGTACATAAAATGAATAGTTAACACCTACCAATTTTTGATGAGTAGATTCAAGAACGATGATGCTGTCGCTGTCGACCGCGGATCCTGTTTTGAAGCACATTTGCGTTGGACACGAGGAATCTTCCGAGGATTCTCCGCTCATAACTGCCTGGTGTACTTGCTAGATTGTGGTTACGAAGGAGTGTTTCCCAACAACAGTATCTTCCCACTGCATGCGAGATTTCTCAAAGATCCCGTTTATCTGGCACAGTCTGCCGTGAATCAACTGGATGATACGGATGTGGGCGGGAGCATCTGCCAGAGTCTTCTAATCCAACTTCGGCACCCCAAAAATGAAATTATGATCAAATTCGTGAGGGCCGATCCGGAGACTGTGGATGTACTGATTAACAGGCATGAACTGGGACTTTTTGTCTGGATGGAACAGCGCCTTCTCTCTGGCTACACAGTTGCTGATGGCTTCCGTTTGGATGTGGGAACAGTCGTTTACGCTCCGAATGGTCGAAAAGTGTACGTTGTGCCACATAAAAACTGGCACTGCATGCAGGCAAGTGGTCATCTTCCGTGATATCGTTTCCTTGCTACGGTTACCACAATATTACGGACCAGTCTAATAAGCGCAAAATTTAAGGTATATCGTGATGTATGCACTGCTTGAATTGGTTTGGCTGGCCTTTTGTTGGGTGTCGAGCAGTCGAAAAACTGAAACTACGGTACGAGTATATCAACTAAAAAGGTGCTTGATTAAAATATCTGGTAATATTGTTTGCTATCAGGTATAACATCGTTTTCAAACCGTATTTGCCTCGTATGGAAATTTCAGAGAAAAATCTGAATTACACGAATCGAGCTCATTGTGTGAGGGCTATGTTTTTTGGGCGCTTATTTGCCAGTAGTATTGTTCCTCTTGAGAACTTCGGCTGTTTAAATCATGTCTTCTAGAATGTCCACAACGTGGTTAAGCAAGACGTTTCTCGTAACCTGCCGCCAGACCTCAGCATCGATGCCGTGAATGCGGTGACTTACACGGATGGCTTGGATTACCGCGGTGTAATTACTGGTATAAAAGCCAAAAAATATACCGTGCGCTTGATTGAGTATGGGAATGAATTTGAAGTGAAGGCGGACTTTATAAGTGGACTGTCTTTGGCGGCTCAGTGCATTGAATCACCAGTGATACAGTGTCAGTTAGCCGATATTCCTGAGGATAAGCTGGGTGATCAGACTGTGGTCGAATGGCTTCTGAAGTTTTTAAAAAGTGGAAACAGCGGAGAAAAGAGCTGCGTTTACGAAATCAGCAGGAAATCCGAAGAAATTGCGGTGATCAAGATTAAGCTGTGGAGAGACAATGGTGAAGATAGCAGCGCGATCTCCGTGCATGATTGGTTTCATTCAAAGCAAAATTCAGACGACAGCGGAATGTGGTCTCCTCAACGATCCGAAGCCGAAAAGTGTCAGCTGCAAACGGGATATCAAAAGCGATTCGACGATATGGCTGAAGGAGCAACATACAACATCGGTGACACTATTTCAGTGCGGACGTGCACGGTTATTGATCCTGAAAATGTTACCCTGTATAGCGATAATCCAAATTTTGGTGAGTACGTTCTCTGTTGACTTTTTCAGACTAAACTTAAACTTACCATAGAAGATGGTTACATGGTAGAATTGATAATCACGCAATTTGCTTGGATGTGAAACATCTTGATGCATTTTATTTTGTTACGAACTACTTACGAGACAGAGTGCGCCATTGAAGACTCGAGTGACCTTTGTTCAGCAGAATTGTATTACGAAATGGCCATGGAAATTGAGAACGTTGTCGACCATTTACCTGAACTAGATGCCTTACCTCCAAACGGCACAGTGATTTGCGCACGTTATTCCCTTGGTACAGTTGTTTATTTGGCGAAAATTTCTATTAAGGTTGCAGTTGCCTAATGAATATTGCTTCTGCACAGATGAGAAGTGGTATCGCGCATTTATTATCGAGTGTGACTCTGCCGTTAGGACGGCGGCCTGGGTGGGCTTCGTGGACTACGGGAATATAGAATTGGTGCAAAAGAAGGATATGAAACCACTGACGGAATCCTTGGCCAGATATCCTAGAATGTGCTTCACGGCTAAAATTAACGGTAAATATATTATTATTTGCTGTGAAGTTGAAGTCTGACGACACTAGTGAAATAACAATATTTTGGTGTTTTGTACAGGGATTCAGCCTCCTCGGCGCAGTCACTACACAACTGAACATACAAAAATTGCTAAAAAAAAGTTAATGGGTAAGCCTTGTATGTTTCGAATACTTTCCATTGATGGAAGAATTGTCACGGGAGACCTCTTTCTTGAAGACTCCAAAACTGGTGATCGTACTACGGTAGCAGATATCTTTGTTGAGGCGGGTATAGCCGCTGCATGCCACTAGTTTAAATGACTAACCCGACGGTTTTGACAGTTTATTTTTCACGGATGCTTAATTCAGATGCTTTTGTTTGTTTGTTGGTGTTTTGCTGGTTGTTTGTTGGTATTTTGCGTTAGTGATTTCATTGGAGAGTCTTCTCATGCTTTGTTTGTTTGTTATTTTGCATGAATTGGGAGCTCTTGCTGTTGTTTGCAGAGGCTGCAGTTTTAAGTTTAAAGTAAGCACAACACACAGTAATTGGCAAAGGTTATTACGTATTTAGCAGCATGACTTTTTGCGGGGTTTCTCCGTTTCCGTATTCACCACGCTTACTGTTTGTGTCTCCTCAGAAATTTTTTTGTCATTCGTATCTATTAGCCCTAATTTTACTTTGGTTAGAATTTCTTTTGCCATGTATAGAAAAAGCTCATCCACATTCAAATTGAGTTTGGCGCTTGTTTCGGCGTAAGCCAGTTTCATTTTTTCGCTGTATGCCTGCAAAAAATTATTTTGCATTAATGGTGTAATTGACGGTTTTCTGTTAAAATTACGCGACGTGAAATATCACTCTAAGTATGGTCCTAGTGGAATTAATCCTTAGTACGCGCACAATAGGCAAAAACGTAATAATTGTCAGTTTTTATTGGTGTTTGAGATGATTATGATTGCAGCTTATACATAAGCTGGCAGCATACTCTGGCAAGTGTGTAACTGACTTCCCGGCGACTGACAAGGTCACTTTTTGTACCGACCATGACCCGTATCACGTTATGTCCAACGTTGCGCTCCAACTCTGCCAGCCATTTGTCTAGGCGAAGGAAGCTCTCCTTGTTACTTAGATCAAATGTTAGGATAATACCGTGGGAGCCGCGGTAAAAGCTAGCCGTAATGTTCCGAAATCTTTCTTGCCCTGCGGTGTCCCACTGGAACGTAAGTACTCGTACGGTAATGCCCTGCACTTGTAACCGAATGTGAAGGCTTCTGCGTGTTAGTATTATGGTTTCCTTGTCCACATTGTCCAGTACTTACAATTTGCAGTTTGATTAGCTTGTCTTCCACCAGAAGTGTGCGAATCCTCTGAAACACTCAAAAGGTCATCAATTTTAACAATCACGAGAGAGCTAAAAATTCTTCTCGGTTTCGCTTACAAAATCGACTCCAATTGTGTTGATATAGACGGGATTGAACAATTCATCCTACTAACAAACAGTCAGTAAATATTCAAGTTTAGTCAGTAAACATTAATTCTGAGTATATATTCACTCCAGTATACATTTGCATACGGGTAATAACGGTAGCATGTTACAGCATGCGGACGGTAGTTATTAGTAAAGCAAGTTTCAGTGCATTTTTTTCCTACCACAAAGAGTGCTTGAGGCATAAAATCCATTAAAAGCAGAAGCATAAAGTATATATACTTCTATGACTATAATAACGTGCGGCATGAATCCCGCACGCTATATACATGAACCAAACTGTTTCCTACCGCATATCGTAAAAGCAAGGATGATTTTCCAACTCCAGCATCTCCCAGTATTACTATCTTGAAGAGGAAATCACTGTCGAAGCATTTTTTGTTAAAATATTGCCAGTGATCCCGAACTTGTTAGTTGCTTATAATACCCATGTATCACTTGGGTCAAGCCAAAATGTGCACTGCAAAACTTTTCTTACAGCTGACGTACAATTGATCATGTGCTTCCATACAACAATTCCAGCTCAAAACTCCTTGCAAATTGACTTCCGTACTTTTATTGTAAACAGAATTTGACACTTATAAATTATGTGTAATTTTTGGGCTAAATGATTACATAGCTAGTCGGTTGTCACAAAACACGATTCCGACTCCTTGTCGTTCACGATGATAAGGTTGAATCATACGGATTCGACACCTTTTTGCCAAGTGGGAAATGTCAGGGTTCGAAGCAGGTAGCAAGGTAAAGAAAGTCCTCGGACACAAAGCTGTCAAAGTTGCAAAAAATTGACCAAAATTTAATTAGCCAAATTACAGACAGTCCAAATAACCCTTTTTTTCATATCTTTGACAATTTAGTAGGAAATCCAGTCTGCATTTATTCGTGCGTATGCTAAGCACTCACGACAAAACAGGGAAGGTCATATAACTATAACTCCTGCCAAGCCCACATGTTTAACCAGGTAAGTAAATTTTTGACCGCCCATACCGAGAGATTTCTTCAAAAGCGAGAGGCAAAACTGTTTAGTAAAAGCATGCTTCATTCTACAACTAAATATTTTATTTGTCAGAACAAACGAATCAAAATTTTTTACAGCACCACACTTTTTGGCAGAATAGTTTGGAATATGTAAGTCACAATATAAATTATATCACTTACTTCGATTAAATGTTAGTGCACTGCATAACAAAAGTACTCGTAACAAAAGGATGTACTGTAAGTATTTGGTTAGACACATGCGCGTAGTCAAACTTTGCTCAGTCATGAACGATCAAGTCATGAATTTCGGGGACTTGTTTGCTTACGATAAATTAATTAAATCATAAGTATCTTGAACGTTAGTACGTACTTACAATTAATTACTGTAGAAGTACAGTACTCATTTTGTTATGCAAACTTAACGTAATTCTCCGACTTCGCACTTCGCAGTATCTAACTGCGTGATCATGGATTGCTTGTTTTTGTTTTCAACTTCGTATTAACCAATTATTGCTGCTTTTCAATTATTTGCTTGATAATCAGCTTATTAATAACTCTCCGACCAAATATACGGATTGGAAGCACCGTAATTTGTAAGTATTTCACACATTTTTGACATCAGCATGGAAAAGATAAAGGTGTCCTTACACCTGCGGGAAAAAACAACTGCCGAACAAATTAAAGAAGAAACCACCTTAAGTTTTGCCTGTCGTCTGCGGGGATTTTGTGTGTGCTACATTATAGGGACAACGTGCTCAATTGCGGCTTCCTGTCTGTTGTGGCTGCCCGTATATGGCCTGACAATTTTTGCTGTATTGTTCAGTGTTGGCAATATGTTGTCCATAGGGAGCACCTGCTTTTTGAAAGGTCCTGTGCATCAACTTAAAGAAATGTTTAAAGAAGTTCGCTGGTTAGCAACGTTGCTTTTTCTCGTTTTTCTTACTTTAACATTGATGTCTGCTTTGTGGTGGCGTGCTTATGCTCTAACAATAATCTTCTGCGTATGCCAGTATGTGGCATTTCTCTGGTATTCTCTTACATATATGCCATTGGTATACGCCGCAATAAAAAAATTCATAGTTCACTTTTTCGAAGAATAAATTTGACAGACTTGATAATGCTAAATAATTCCTTTATCATATTAAATCATGCACAGTAGTAGCCTGTACTCTGTGTACAATAGCTTCGCATAACGGCATACAAGAAGTTCGACTCAAAAAATACTGTACAGATAATCTGAATTCGGGTATTGTGAAGTATAGATACTTTTGAACATGCTTGGACTGGTTTAAAAATAATAGAAATGCGATGCTAAAATCTTCCATTAATTCATTATTTATGGAATTCAAAAAGGATCCATGCGCACTAAGAGATCATTACTAATATGCAATATGATTGCTTAACTGGAGTTGTGGCAACATAAGTTACACTTGCGTATGAAATAAAGGGACGCTTGAAATTACTTTTATTGGTCAACTAGTCAACATTATAAATTTTTGTTTCAACGTTATCATGGGATTTGTTGAAGATACTTCAAAAGGATTTCTTGTTTACCTCGATGTTTCCAGCATCAGAGACCATATCGTTAACGGTAACGACAAAAAATAAGAGGATAGCTTCAATACAGTAATTTTTTCATCGATAACTATTTTCTTATTAAAAAATACTGCATGTAATTTACAACGTTGCCACAAAAATATTATTGCATAATAAAAAGCGAGGCGTAACAGTGCATATATAGCACCTTGCCTAAAAAATTTTATCTGGAGTAGTAATTAAATTAAATTGGCCTATTAGCCTATACGTTGTCCAGTGTCACTGTTTTTGCTTGTTTTCCAGCAATGACGTTTAAATACAAAGACCAAACTAAGCATTCCAATCTGACTGAGTAAGTTTGCAGAATTAATATGCATATTGGCTATTGCATATTATATTATTATTTTTTGGATCACCGCCGCAGCTCTATGGCTGGAAAGTACTGTACTAGGTGTTGATTCATATGATTCACTGTTGGTTACTAGTAAGTTCCAAATTGTAAAGTCAATTACTGTACTTAATTTATAGGTACATTAAACTGCGTATATGCGCGTGCAGCTTCGATCCGGATACCCAAAAATTTGAAACTCTGCACAAAAGAATTGCTGAACTTCATGCTGCTGCTGAACAACTTTTTGAATCCAACAAAAAGTTGCGCTTTACTGTGAGCGCTATACAAGTAACTGCAAGATACAGAAGATATGCTTATGCTATACTTATGCATACAATCAATACAAAAGTATATATGTATTGTTAGGTTTTTGGTGTAAGATTTGTTTGAGATTTTTTTATTCTTTGTAATATTATAATCATTATTTAAATGCGATCGATATGTGCCCAGCTGATTAGGGTGAATGACAATTGTTAGGTACGAAGTACATTCGCAGAAAGAAGTCAAACAAAATTAACAAGATATCGTACAATTTAATCTTCTCTTACATAATATAGAGTGGAAGCTATGCTTCGAGAAATTACAGAAAGCAAAGGATGCTACTGGTTTTTTGTTTGTAAAACCTGTTTTATGCGTTTCTTAGCTAGGGATTTCGGAACCTGTACTATCACCTTCAGCTGCAGGAAACATTGATTCTGTACCCAGCAAATCACCGGCTGATGGTGCAAAGCCGCAGAATAAGTTGACTGGGGAACAAGATACTGATACTGATAACACTGGCAAACATTCTTCTAAAGGAAAGAAAAAGAAAGTTGGAGGATAATTGATTTTAATGCCTGACCATTTGATGATGTTCTTATACCGACATACATATACTTACAGGTACCTATATCTATACTTAGTCAGACTCACATGACAATACAGCGCCTTTTAGAACTGTCGTGCATTCTCCAATTATTTTTTTAAATTAAATTCGACTGGAATGGCGACTGTTATGAATGGCTTGATTATAACTAATACTAGAAAAATGCACTTTGGCGTGCACTGGAAGACCGGAGCGCAGCAGCTTTTCGCTTGGGCGAGTGCTAACTAATTTTTAACGTCCTACCAGTAGCACCCTTAACAGTAAATTATCATTGATTTTAACATAGCAACATAACCAGCCAGCACTATTTTTGTAATGACCTTTCCTAACGACCTTTCATAACGGACACAGACATTTTTGCATTGGCGCTGACTTGTGAATTAGAGGACCTTCGCTACGCTTCGGTCGATTAACGTGAAAAACGTAAGCCAACCATCTTTACAGATTTTGATTTGCAAAAATTGTTGATTTTCGATAATAACTGATTTGTTATTATCCTTTATTGTACAATATCCTGACTTATGGCCTTGGCTTGTATACACACCTATACACGTACAAACATATTAATTTCTCCATACATGTCACACTAATGCCTACTTGTAAGTTGCGTTATGCTACGTGTATATGTTAATTACTGTGATGATTATTTAGTATTTTTTAGTGGTGTTGCCTATAAATTAAGTTAACATGTTCATGTTGCTTAAATTTGCCAATAAAACTACAGTAGTTCTGAATTGCGCTGCCATTTTGCGGTCATAACCGGAATCGACAGAACCTACGCTATACAGCATACTGCAGCAAAATACAGAGTTGAGGCCATAATTTGAATACATGATTGCAAATCATCAGTTGAATTAACGATGCAAAATCAAAATTTATGCTATTTTAAAACATGTTAAATATCCACGAAAACATTAATGAAGGCCGGCGGGAACTGAAGAAGAAAACGTTTTCAAAGTGTCCAGCATTCTGTGCTTTTGCATGATTCCTGATCATCGTTCGGATTCGAAACAATTTGCGTAACAGACTCAATTAACGAATCTCCGTGGCCGGTAAGAACTGAAAATGCTAATATGGGGGTGGTTGCGAAGAACAACAGAAGCAACAAACTGCTTTCCATTTCCTTTCGGAAACGGTTTGCCAGTTGCGCATGCTGCACATAGCAAAGCGGCTTTTTGGAGTCCCAATGTTGAAATCAGGATCAAATTCTGACCGCCGATCATTCGACTTTGTCATCCTCGTCCAGGGAAAACAGCTCTGAACAAGCCCCATTTCAGGCACGACGTCGTCTTTTGGTGAATCAAACACATAGTGGCGTTGAGACAGAATTTGCTTTAACGTATGTGCTTTGTTCTGGGACATGGGAGCATGCATTAATGGTTTGATTTCGGCTTCTTGCTGTTCTGATATATACTTTTCTTCCGGCATTTGATGTCATACGGTTATTTCCGGTGATGCGGAAAAAAGATGAGGATGCACAAAATAATAAAAACTGAAGGTGTAAGAATGAAGGACTCTTAAAAATTTCAGTCACAGAATTATCCTCTAAGCTTTCGCCGAGGGCCGAGGCTGTACTAACAACAAATCAACTTCCATTAACAAATCTCAGCAGCATATTGTGGTTATTTCAGATACTTACGCAGTTCGACGCGAGTTGCCCTTACTACATACCATAATATAAATCCCCAAAAGTGCAAGTACAATATAGTACTACATACACAGTTTACAGCAAAATAGGTATCGCAAGTTTTCGTCTATGTATATTGCATCTTTTATTCATGCAGTGCTGTGCGGTATTATTATTTTTTCTTGATGTGCGACTACGTTTCGAACACAAACACCACAAAAATTACTGCAAACGTGCGAAGGTAAGTAATTCTGATACGTGCAGTTAAAAAATTGTTATCGTGCACCGTAAGTGCTTTTTTAGCACATTACCAGTAACAGTTAATACAGAGGTACTGTGATTCGTCCTTCTAAAGTTTGTGTACAGATCTGTATTAATCAGTCCCTCGCTTCTGTTTTTTTTTGTTTAGCTTTTCAGTCCCTGGCTTCTGTTCCCTGTGAATGGATACGGAGTTTACCACTTAACAAAACTAAAGGAAAAAATTTTACATAATTTGTTAAGATAGTTTTCGCCGGTTTTATTGCCAGTTCAAATAAGTATACAACTTACAGGAAGAGTTTCTAAGCAACGGTGTATATTCAGTTACGTACTCGCACAACGCAAAGGTCATCGCCAGTAAGGTTGATAATGAAGACAAACAGTACAATAAGTACGTACAGTACAATATAACAAGTGTTACTTTTCAGATGTAACGCCTGTTACGGGTTTGTAAAGCGGTAAGTTACGACTTCGGGTTCAACGTGTTAAAACAAGCTATAAAACCCCCAGCATTTTTTATATTTAGGCTGTTTAATTGTTAAAAGCCTGTTATTGTTAAAAGACTGTTTTATTGTTAAAAGCCCGGCTACATTCCCACGTATCAGGACTGAGTGAAATTACTGCACTACACTCACTGTAAATAACAAAAATAATGTGAAGCATAGGAAACTGGAATTATTTATAAAACAAATAAATTCGGAATACTAACGTTGAGTTTGTTCAACAGAAACACGAAGCAGTTATAATGTTGAGGTCCATGAGTCAATTTAATTTCTCGTTAAACGACAATTCATCGACTAATGCAGCTTGGAATGATGAAGAAAATGATCTATATATTAATGACACCGCAATTCGATCCACCAGCCGATATGACTTGTTCGGACTGTTACGCAATAGCGTTGGCATAGCAGAAAATATTTGTGACGATGCTAAACCAGCACTGCGAACCGTGACTCCTCCACTAGAAATGCTTGATCTTATAAGAGAACAGGACCAAGACGAAGAGGTTCTTGTTTCCCAGAGAAATTTTTTAAACTGGACATTTAGCGAGGGGAATATAATAGGAGCCTACTATGATGAAGGCGATTTTGACATAGACGAATACGCATCCACTGATCAAAATGATGGTCTTACGGAGCAGTCGCAAGGCGATAGCGGTGAGAGTCAAACGGGGAAAGAAATTTTGAAAACTTTTGGCCCGTATCAAAAAGGAAATAAAAATCCTGAAACCGCTTTAGAGGAGCCAGCAGCTTTTATGGCTCCGATGCAAAGTATGTCGTAAGTGCCAGAAAGGTCACACGTGAGACGGAATTAGCGGGAAAATTACTGTACTTTGAACCGGTACTAAACAGCAAGGGTGTTGAATGTACAAAGCTCTGTGGACCTATGATCGGACGAAAATTTGTTGTTTCAGATATATGTCCGATCCTTTGGTGAGGTATTTCTCGTCATTATTGAAGCGTGGATTGACTGAATCGTTCCGTCAGATTTTCCAGATGGTATCTGTAAATCAACGGCAATATCTTGCACTACATACCAAAAACCTTGTTACCGACAAAGATTTTTATATTAAAAAAGAACCAGGACTTCTAGTCCAGCTTGGGGATGCGTTCGGGCAAATAGAGTTCCTCAGCCAAAATGGTACATACATGCAGCTTAACTGAGCTTATGCACTTTCGCAGTAGTTCGTTGTGCTTCCTTCAATCTGTAATCGCATGCTAGATATTATTGATGCACTCGCACTACTCGTACTGTAATAAATTTTACCAGCTATATTTTCCCGTACTGCGTATTAATAAATAATACGATTTCAAAATTGTTCTTTCTCCAACCTAGGTTTGCATGATTCCGCTTTTTCCACTTGCTACAGCTTAATACAAGAATACCACCAACATCCCCATAACGTGGAAATTGTGCTCGAGACTCTGAAGTATTACTTACACAAACTGTCAAAAAAGTGTCGGGAAGACGGCGGAAAGTGTCAAGCCGTGGCATCATGTATTTTAGCTGATCACCTAAAGCTGAAAGGTACGGTGGCGAATATCAGTACCAGTCATCAAATCCAGTCTATTTTTGCTCAGAAATATTTTGTGTATCATCTAACAGAAACATTTTTACAGAAAAGGATGTGGAATTCTTCAAACTATATATTGACGTATACTTCCTGAGCAAGACAAAATCTTGGACACTGGACAATGAAATATTGTTGGCTGACCACGCCGCGAGGAATTTGTTTGATCTATACATACGATGGGGGCAAGCGCAACATTTTCCCGTTATAGCTGAGGAATATTACATTAAAGCCCAGAAAATGGCCGATCATAGTACGTGTGGAAAAGAATTACAGCAGTGATTTCAAAATAAAGCGTTAATCGGTTAAAAGTTGTATTTATCCCATATTATTGTAGCTAGAAACAACCGGATGCGGCTAACTGCGGCCTGTTGTCTGGTGGAAAGCAGCTTTCTGCTCAATCGGCTGGATGTCGAAGGATCGCGAATGGTACTGTACTTAACAAACTGGGACTGCATGTTGAGCTCGCTTAAATTACAGTACGAGTATTCTTTCCTGCGTTTTCTGAAGCACTGAAGTTATGTTTGATTTAGATTTTAGCCGACTTAAGAAATTCACTTGATAAGCAAAACAATGCATATTTTGCAATGGAAAACCTTATGGACTGGGCAGAAGCGCTTCTGTTGCTGCGGTAAGAAAGAGCAGGCTACAGGGTGTAGGCAAGCATAATATTATTACTGTATCAAATTCCACTGAAGTTTAAAAAAACGGACAATGAGAATTACAAAGCAAAGACAGTTATACATAAAATATGCTTTGAGATAATGTGCGTTTTAAACAACTGCATTGTGTATTCAAGTTACTTTTTAAACGTTGTAGTGAAAATCGTTACGAGAAATCTACCGCTCGAATGAAGCGATACATACACAGTCAAGAAGCTGAGGATAACCCACATCAGTTGCACAAAGCCTACCGCGAAATTGCTCTGCTTTATGAACAGCAGGTACTACAAGCATTGCAAAAGACTCCTTATAACACAAGTGATTTCAAGAAAATTCCTCGTATAACTCATTAGTCCAGTTAAAATAAGTAGTATAATCCGTAGATGCTGATAGGCTGTAGGAAATTTGTATCCCAAGCAGCACTTCCCATAGCTCTGTCGTGCATGCAGTCGAAGTCGGAAGCCTGCTCATACGTATTCCTGTTGTCTCAAAACAAACTGGAACAACCGCTTTTTGCAGGGTCACACACATGTCGCGTTCCATCTCTTTCAATCGGCCTGGCAATCGAAACGCCGCGCGCCGGTTTTGCCGGATGTCGGCGGCATGGAAGATACTATTAAACAAGGAAGCCCCGAAGCGGTCAAACCGGACAACAAACACCTGGACTTCATAAGTTACATTAAGAGTATCTACCACGACATCAGCGATCCTGCTCGTCGTAAACATGCCGTTGAAATATGCCAGTTGTACTTGGAACTTATGCGTCCTACGCGGAAGGAGATAGATAGCGAAGGTTACGGACATGTCAATATTGACGCTAAATTAACTTGCCTTGACCACGAAATTCGCCTGCCGCTACCTTGTGAACACAAGGCATAGTGTGGTGGATCTCGTGCATATAGATACTGTCTTTCAGTTATTACACCGTAAAACATTTAGATTACGGGTGACTAATGTTTTTGTGAAGTTGGCAAATTTCTTTCGGACAAATAAAAAGTCACAAATGCATAACACCAACGCGAACAGCAACAGGCTACGTACTTTGAGAAGTTTAGGTTAGGAGCTGGACATCAGGTTCATTCTTTGACGTACGTCACAGCATATTCACTATACCGTTAAAGGACTACATGTGTAGGAGCTGGCTGGAGGCGTGGCTTGATAAAAGGTGCGATGACCGTTATGGTCGCCGTCCACATATTACTAATTTTTCATTTTAGTCGCCTTTTTTCAGTGGAACTTTACTGATTTTGAATTTCGCACTCACTTTGTGTTGTTTTAAAGGATTTGGTTGCGAAATACTTTCTTTTTCTGACAAGTAAATATAATGCCAGGTTTTTTGGCTACTTGGTTATTTCTGGAAAGATATTATGATTAATTTGATTTTGATTTCCCTGTATTAATTTTGAGAAGCCCACAGCCATGAATCCAGCACGGGAGTCCGCTTCTCATGCGATCCATTTGAAAAACCATCTGGACGGAACGGTTTTATCGGATACGCTGCACCAACAGGCTTCCTCGTCGGTTAGCCATTCCTAGGCAAACTCTTCCTGGTTGATGGAACAATAATTTTACTGGGTTTTAGGGCACCGAATGTTCTATTTCATATTGCTCTGGATCAGTTGTTCGTCCAGATAAAGCAAGTGGACTGCGGTCGACACCACCTTCGACCTCCCACGATGAGGAAACATTACTGCGAGAGGCCGAGGACTTCATTGCTCAATATTACACATCGTTAAAGCGGTAAGAATTTTGTACTTTAACGGTTTAACTTAAGATAAAACGAAAGCAGTGTGATCTGCATTTTCATTCTGTGGGTTTTTTAACTGTGTTCCGCGCTTTTTGTGAAAGAAGATTTCAAGTAAAATATTTAGCTTTCTATTTTTAGTAAAGACAGTTTTGCGCATTTCACAAGATGGGAGGAAGTTCGCAACCAGATTGTGTCCAGCGGAACATATCAGCTCAAAGAAACCGAATTAGCATTCGGCGCCAAAACAGGTAGGCTCTGTCACCTTGGTGTCAGTGTTACTTTTTGTAATGAGACTGTGCCAGTTTGAAGTGGTCAGTTCTTGCCGATGGATTATTGATAATTAAAATACTCTTACAATTAGCTTGGCGTAATGCTGCGCGTTGTATTGGACGAATGTTTTGGAACCAGTTGCAAGTGTTTGATGGTCGGTTCGTGCGTACTAGCCAGGAAATATTCCAGATGCTGTGCGATCATTTGCGCTTTGCCACGAATAACGGGAATATTCGGTGTGTTTTGACTCTCCGCATTGCATTTCGCATTGTTGCAGTAAATCTGTTTTGGCTTACAGTTCAACGATCACACTTTTTCCACCCAGTGTGCCAAATACTCCCGATTTTCGCATCTGGAATTCGCAACTGATATCCTACGCGGGATATGGAACACAAAACGGCATAATCGGTGATCCCCAAAATAAGAGCTTTACGCAGGTACGAGTGCAGTATTATTTTTATATTGCCCATGATTGTGTTACGAACAGAAAAAAAATTCGAGTTACCGTACGCGAGACTGAAACGCACTTTAGTATGTCACTGCGAAATGTAGGGAAGCAAGTGCGAGTTTTGGAAAATCTTACGATCGCTGACAGATGAGTTACGTATTTGAATGCCACCAAAGATTCATGGCATAGTTAAACCACTTATTAGAAAATCAGATACCCTTTTCTAACTGTTCTTCATTTTATCATGGCAAGTTTTCGTTATCCGCTATTTTGTGCGTTATGTTTATTTGCGGATGCAGATTTGTTTGGACTTTGGTTGGATTTCTCCAAGCAATCAGCATGGGAAATTTGACATTCTGCCTTGGGTGATTCAAGTTGCCGGACAGGAACCTGTGTTGTTTGATGTGCCAAAGGATATTATTATGGAGGTGAACATAACACATCCGGAGTAAGCTACCTGTTACGCTTGCGCTCAGATTTACCGCCATTTGCACATTCTCGGGATGATTGTTTACAGACTCTCCTTCCTTTCCGATATGCATCTGAAATGGTATGCCGTTCCATGCATTTCAAACATGAAATTGCAAATTGGTGGTCTGAAATTTCCGGCTTGTGCTTTCAAGTATGTATTTTATTTATTCAAGTTACTATTTTATTTTATCCAATTCAATACAGAGGATTAACTGTACTTCTGAATTCTTGGAAGGTTACCGAAAATCAGTTTCTTTTGCATAACATTTATTTTTGAATCCTTTTTTTAATTGTATGACAATACGGTATATTAGTTAAGTAACCGTATTTTCTTGTTATTTTCTTCGGCTATGGTAGTGGATGGTATATGGATACAGAGATTGCTTGCCGTGACCTTTGTGATGAAAACCGGTACAACGTTTTACCGACTATTGCTGCTAAACTGGGACTGGACTGCTCACGAAGCAGCACCATGTGGAAGGAAAAAGCCCAAACGGAAATGATCGTTGCCGTTATTCACAGCTATCAGGTTGGCTGATTTAGTCAGCAGTTTGTTCCTGGATTAGGTGTCCAGTTCATAGCTAAGTGATACGGCATGCATTGCAGAAAGCGGGTGTGGTAATGATCGACCATCACAAAGCCTGTGAACTTTTTGAGGATCATTTGCGTAAGGTTCTGTAGTAAGCCCTTCAAAACACAACTGTTGTAGGTTATTCGCTGATTTGTTTACTTGTCAACGCAGGTAACGAAACGAAGATTCGTGGTGGATGTCCAGCTGACTGGGTGTGGATAGTTCCTCCATCTGCTACCAATCTAACTGTATTGTTCCATCAAGAGATGTTGAATTATAAACTTTTACCTTCTTTTGAGTACCAGGTATGTGACAGTACTCTAACTTAAATTTCGCTCTTTCGGGTTCGGGTATTCTACGGTTTGTGTGCAGTTATACTCGTCGTCAAGAGTACTCAACATATATTTAAGATTGCAGCTAAGCGCTATGGTGTGGTATTCTTTAAATCAGTTTGCTTGCAATCGATTTTAGGAAAATGCGTGGGATCTTGAAAACAATGCACTATTTTTGGGGAAAGGGACAGGCTTTCCCGCAATCGTGGTGCACGGTGTGTTGGATGGGCCTTCCACCAGGGAAAATGGAAAGAAACTGACGTTCAAGGGTCTTGTACGAATTATCATCGCTGGATTGTATATTATGCGGAAATGTATCAAACGACGCACCCGCGTCTTGATACTTTATGGGTCTCAATCTGGGCGTTCTCGACGATTTGCATCTAAATTGGCGCAATTGTTCCGCCAAGTTTTCAACGTGCGGGTGCGTGCCTGTTCCAGTAGCTTATAGGGTTCTCTTGCAAACATTGAGTTAGAAAGCCACGATATACTGCGAAATTATAATGGATTTGTGTATGTTACAGTTAGTTGGAATGGATGAATATGATGCGAATGAACTTCGTTTTGAGACCATTGTGTTAGTTGTGTCTTCCACATTCGGCAATGGTGATCCTCCAGCGATGGGAGAGGAATTCTCTCAGCAGTTGTTTGATCTTAAAATGGCCTCTCTGGCAGCTGGTGCTAAAGCTTTGCGGCGCTCTAATTCATTCACTGGTTCTTCACTATTCCCCAGTTTATGGGAAAAGTACGAACGATTAAGCTGGAGTTAAACACCATGTTTTTGGAATTCGTACTGTAGGTTCAAGGTTGTACTGTTTTCAGGGAGCCGACATCCGAAAAAGGTTTGCGGATGCGTGTTTTTTATTCAAACATTAGCGATGCCTTGCCCGGTGATTTGTCCCCGTTTTTGCAAACAATTCATCCTGCACTATCCACTGTCTTCGACATCATACGACCATCCATGGTGTACACTTCCGATACATCTAGTGGCAGTTCGTTTTCTACACCTGAAAGGTCACCACAGGTGAACGGCGCTACCGAGTGGTCACCGAACTCCCGACCCGTTAGATCAGCTCCAGCCAAACTGAATCCGAATTACATCAATGAAGAATTCCCGATGATAAACACTTGTTTCTCCGTGTTTGGATTAGGGTCATCTGCTTATCCGAAATTTTGTGGTTTCGCTGCATTTGTCAATAATATTTTCGGCGACTTGGGCGCTGAGCGGTTAATGTCGTTTAAAACTGGGGACGAACTGTCGGATCAGGAAAAAGCTTTCCAACAGTGGCAGCAAGAAATTTTTGAGGTAAGTTCTCTTTTTTATGACTGCCAGCCTGTTAATAAAAAATTTAGTGCTAAATTGTTATGGTTAATTCAGTACCAGCTTTCATCTGCGGGTTTGTGCTAGTGGCTATTGCTACTCTCCGGGTGCACAGAATGAGCACGCATTTCTTTTGTTCAGCTGGAAAGAGGCATTGTACTGGTGTAGCATCTTTTTGTTACGATACCTTTAGATTTGCACGCGGCGTTTCGACGTCCAGATTAGAAAAGCTCTGCAACTGCCGCATGGACACGTGCAGATGTCAACATTATGGTCACCTTCAAAATTTCGTGGCACTCCTGTAAAGCGAAAACTTGTGGAGCTGCCCGATAGCATTAATGTCTTGAGTCCAGGATCTCGAAATCTTTCTCAACTACTCGGTGGTCTTTCTTCTCTGCATCACAAGAACGTGCAGGGAGCACTATGCCTGGAAGTGCGTCAGTTGCTTCAACCTGATGCCGGGTATAAGAATTTAACATGCAGCAAGTTAAATTACTGTCGGGCAAAAAATTTAAAATTGTGTACAAACTCTCAAAAGCGAGATACACACGTAGTGACAGTCGCAGTTTATTGTCGCTTTTTTTGCAGGCGACAGATACTGCTAATACGGCTGGACATTAGTCGGTGTGAAAATTTCTCTTACGAACCCGGCGATCATGTCCTCGTTTTCCCCTCTAACTCTAAAGATATTGTATCCCAAATTCTGGATCGTTGCATCTGGGACCTAGGTGAACTTAGCCCTTCTGCAGCAAATCCGTTCGACATTATGATGCAGCTGGAGCCAGCTATTGAAGGATCACCTGCAAGCACAGAATGGATGGACCACAACCGTCTGCCGGGACCGTTGTCCGTCCGTTTCGCTTTGACATATTTCTTGGATATCGCCCAAGCACCCAGTCAGTCTTTTCTGTTGGAATTGGCGCAGGTTCTGGATCCCAAGCACATCCATGACCGGGAAAAACTTCTGCTTATTGCAACAGACTCCACCGCATATGCCGGTTGGATTGCGGAATCTTATCCAACACTGTTGGATACATTGCAACAGTTTAGTAATATCAAATGTCCCGTTTCACTGTTGTTGACCCAGTTGCCGCTGTTGGAAGCCAGATACTATTCTGTCAGTTCTTCAAGAAAAGCCTTTCCGAGGGAGCTGCACATTACTGCGGATGTGATCGTCTTTGGTCGTAACGGTTGGTTGGGAAGGATGAATCATTTTGTGTAATGTATGGATTAATCGCCATTGGCTTTTAGATGCGTCTGGATTCCCTCGCCTTGGACTTTGCTCAAAATTTTGGACCGCTCTGAAACCCGGAGACATCGTTCCTTGTGCAACAAGAGTGTACGTTCGCTTTTTGCTCTGTTTTCTTTAGTTTGATGAAATAAATTCTGATTTCCAGAGCAAATCATTTCCGCTTACCTACTGTTATAACTACACCCATTATGTTGATCGGACCAGGAACCGGTATCGCCCCTTTCCGCAGTTTTTGGCAAGAGCTTGGAGCTGAAAGTGTCACCAGTAAAGCTCCTCTAGATATTGTGCTGTATTTCGGCTGCCGACGACCGGATGTGGATGATTTTTACGCCGGCGAGTTGGAAAACGCTGTCGTGTGTGGCGGACTTCGCAAAGGTAAGAAAGCGCGTTCGTAGACGTGATAATATAATAGCACGTATGGCAGCGGTAGTTTTTGATGTTTTTCCAGTATATAAGGCATATTCGCGAGAAGCTGGAAAAGGCCGTGTGTACGTGCAGGATCTATTGCGCCAAAACGCTCAAGACGTTTATAGACAGTGCGTCACAATGGGAGGTCACATATATATCTGCGGTGACGTTCGCATGGTAACTGGCGTTCAGAATGCGTTGTTGAAAATTTTTCAACAAGAGGGGGGAATATCGGAAGCGGAAGCAAAGGAATACCTTGTTAAAATGACCGTAAGTCGAATCCCATATGCAAAGCGTAGTGTTTTGGCGCGTTGTAAAGTATTGCAAGTTGCAAAGTACCGTACATAAAGATAATTAATTATAATAATATTATAATATTTTATTGGAACTTTATTAGGAAGAAAATCGCTTCCACGAGGATGTATTCGGCCTGAATTCGAATGAAGACAGCAGCAACGGAATTTAAAAGGGACCCGGTTTAAACTGCAAGTCATGTGACTTGGATCTGATTCAGCCTCGTTAATTTGGAAAACCCATGTTTATTGAATTAATTAATTTGGAAAACCCATGTTTATTGAATTAATTTCTACGTATATGCTTTGGACCGAATTCGTTCTGTTTTTTGTGGGTTTTATCCGGGTTAAAATGTTGATTGCGATTCATGTCTTTCTGTTTCATTTGCATGCCGTCAGCCAGAATTTGGTCAATATTTATATCAATATCTTTATTAAATATCTTCATAAAGTAGAGCGAACTATGTACTTACATAGTATGTACGTACAGCCGGCACAGGTAAGTAAGTACTTGGGCGGTCACTGGTCATCATATGACATCGTGTTTCAGTGACCGGTAACCGGGGTGTCCTGTGCTACCTAGTATTTTTTCGTAACAGTTGTAACTGCTAACCACAACATGCCATACAAATGATTTTTTAAAAGTGAATACGGTTCAGTTTTCTTATTTTATATTTTAAAAAGTATTACTTAATAATAAGTAAAATGTTCTGTCGTTTGTGCGGATGGTCGACCATTTGGATTAACTCTGCAATGTGCAACTGCGCATTGTGCCCATTCCTGAACTCAGAAAATTGCCCATATGACGTAAAAGACGTGCAAACTGCAGACCATGGGGCATATCAGTCTGCATTGTTTTTGACGCTGGTTACCAAACCATGCCTAGCAAGCACCAGCTGTGAACTGGCTGTGGTTAGCGATCGATACCTGGAATTTTGGAGTCGCGGTTTGGGGAAAAGCACTTAGTATCCATTACGTTCTTGGCATCCAGAAGTCACTTATTAGCACCAGTTTGAGGTTAAAGTTCCTGACTACGCAATTAAAAGCTTGTACAATGGAAGGCAACGGAGACAACATGCCAATGGCTACCGCAAGAAACTCGGATGATAGTAAGAGCCAGTGTATGAATTTGGGCAGTGTATAAGAGGGGCAGGAATCTATGATAACGCTATTGTTGTTGTAGTTTGCATCGATCGGGATACTGGTAGTCCGATGCGAGTGCGCCGAAGCGGGGTGGCTTATGAAATTCTGCTGGATGGTGAAGCACGGGGCAGTCCGGGAAAGTCGTTGGGGTCGCCAGTTGCTCGACGCGTCGGGGATGTTGCGGAGCAGCCTGCAGCGCCGCCGCTGACCGCCGAGCAGCTCAATGAAAAACTCGTGGCTGCTGAAGCCCGTCGTGAGGTGAGAAGCGTGTACCTATTTTCAGTTTTTGCAAATTCCGCCTGTCTTTTTGATTTGGAATATTGTATGTCGGAAAAATTTTTCACGTACAATTACAAAATGCAGTTATTATTAAACATGGTTAATGGAATATTTGAATATCAGCTATCTTGACGCTGCACGTGTATGACTGATGCTTTTTGTGTGCTTCTTCGGATTTTTTTGTACGCTTGCTCTTGACCTCATTGTGCAAAATTTTATTATGCTTTAGATGCAATACTGCATACTAGTGCATAGTATCACGTGTGCCTTAATTATTTTAATGACTGACAGTCGGTGAATGTGATTATGTACTTACTCAAATACGGGCACTTTTCATTTTAATTTTGAATTTCTAATAGCGGTTTATCAGTTTGTTTTTTTCAAGGCTGCGATAAATGAGCTTCGCAATCGCTGTTTGGAACACAACGTGGGCAGGGTGCAGCAGGCCATTCAGAAGCGAAGTTTGGCGGAGAAACAGCAGGCTGACGAACTGAAGGAGTCCATCGACAAAGAACTGGAACAAGCGCGTGCCAATGTGGAGGCCCGACGTTTGGCACAGCTGGAGAAATTGAAGCAGCAGGTGCTGCAAACTGGCGCAGTTTTCCTGTTGAACATCGATATCATACTTTTGGTTTTGTTTAGGAAAATCATCATCGTGAAATCCAGAATCGACAGAATATGGAATTCGAGGAGCGTTTGCGCCAGATGGATACCAAGTATTCCGAGATCAACGGCAACCGCGATCGTATTCTGCAGGAAATTGTGGAAAAGTTGAAGGAGCATGTACGTTTGTTTTGGTTGTCTTGTAATGCTGTTTTACACCAGTTATTTTGAATGTTCTTCCAGAATGAGCGCGTACAAGAAGTCCACGAAAAAATGGTGGCCGCTCAGAGCTCAATGCCGGATGGATCGACGGAGACGGTCAGCGAGGAACAACGCCAGTGGATTAACGCTGCCAACGAGCGGGATGAGTACATTCGCGGAGCTAAAGAACGCATGCGTCAAGCGGTGAGTTTTGGTTTGCTTTCATTCGGATGTGTTTTTAACATACTGCTGGTTATCCGCAGAATTTCGATCTGGACACGGAGAATGTGGTTGTCGCTCAGGATCAACGCCATCAGTGATGCTGTGTTTGGCCACTTACGCTCTGCAAGATATTTGTGGGATGATGTTGACGAATTATTACTGCTTAAAACATTCATATGCCTTGAAATATTTGTTCGGTTTTCATTCATTCATGTGCCTTGAAATATTTTTTCGGTTTTAGCGTTTTCTATTTTTTTGCGTGCCAGAAATTTTGTACTGATATGCGACGGCATGGGTTCTGGGAGTTTTCTACGATAATTTGATCGTCCTTGCTCAGTATTGGCCACATTTTAATTAAATTGATTTTTATTTGATGGTATGGAATTGAATACTAGGATTAAAGTTGAGATCTCAGTGATGAGCGCAGTGATTAACTGAAATTTCATCTGATAATTTTTCGGAAGCAGCGACGATCTGTCTTTTAAGAACAGCCATGGTAACCATCTCCGAGGTGACACATTGCAGCAGGCGATCCTCGTCAACTTCCGGTTCTCTTTTCTGAGACCAGTTTGCTATATTTTCACAAAAATAGTTTTCGAGGAGACGTTGCAGCCTCGAATACCATTCTATAACATTTTCCTCTCCCTCATGGTTCGTTGATTCCTCCGTAAACCGATCCACGGTTACTATACTCAGCACTGCAGCTGCAAAGGTCATGCCGTTAAAAAAAACGATAGGCGTAGTTTGTACAAACCACGGTGGAACTATCGTTGTGATAAGGATGCTTACCATGGTTAGAAACGTAACTTACGTAACTGAAAGTACTGAGTTAATCACTATTGCTTAGAACTCAAATTAAGATTTACAAGAATGTTAAAAGTGTTAATGTGCTGTGGGAAGCTGTGCGCAACTTACCGGCAATTCCAGCATGGCGAGTTATACCCCCAAAAGTGTGTGCCTCTGGATCGAAGTTGCAGATACCGTACTTTGTCAGACATTTTTGAAAAAAATTTATGCGTTCAACATGACTGTAATCGGCAAAAGCTCCCGCTAGACGTCCTTCAGCTTCGTAAAAACCATCGACACTTAAGGTGTTGCCATCGATGACCGGTATTCCAAGACTTGGATTTTTCCGCATTTTAGCAATTCTTGAACGAATTCTTCGTCTAAGGCGTTTGGCAATTTCTTCTCTTTTCCCAGTACACTCTACATTGAAAAATAAAGCACTCACAAAATCAACTAGGAATAACCTGTTAACAGCATTATCTGTAGATTAGTTTCCGTATTTCCACAAATCAAGATTCCGCATACTTTGAAATTAATGTGTTTCTGCTTTATGATGTGCTAGTCATAAATTTTGATAACATCTTGCTGTCGAAAATACTAGTACTTCTGTATGAAAGGCCGACAGAAAAGTTACATTCAGAACACAAAAGAACTGACTTGCTGGCAGGAAGTCTGGAACAGTCCATTGTAGATGTTTCGCGTCACAATGACTGAACCCGGTTTAACAGCCAATCCACTGGATAATCCAACATGTACAGCTTTAATATGTCGCTGGACCCCAGCACAGAATAAGAATTGGAACAATTCGTTCAATAACGTTGACAATGATTCGCTGCCTCCAGGATGCTAGAACGTCGTAAAACAATTCGATGTTATTTTCTTCTGGCTGCTGTAGCACACCGAATTTGTCGTTTACCAAAGGTCATCAAAGACAAACGTTATTCAAATCAGCTTAGGATCTTTGTACATAATATATATGAGATACAGGCTCATGTTAGTGAACTGAACCCATCTATCAAAAAGTATGTTTACTAGTTTAGCAATCATTATTTAACTATTACTCAATGCTACAAGTACTATTTGGATTCGTGGTGCACAAGACGTACGAGCACTCAGACTCTGGGTGCATGCGCATTAACACTTAAAAGCAGACATACCAACGCAAAGAGAACGCATCCGGCCTTAAACATTGAGCAGGAAGATATCGGAGAACAAAGATCGATAAGAGATAATCCACCTGGAATACTGGTTTCCATACAAATCTTAGCACAGCCCTCGGCTAGTTGTTTTAACAAAATCCCTTGGGTGCTAATGCAGATCAGCTGAAAAAACAACAACGTAAAAGTGCAAACTTGTTTCTTAGCTGATATGTTTACAGCATAAAGATTAACCCAACGAAAACGGCACGAAAACAGCACAGCTGCAAACCTCTAAAAATTGAGGAACAAATGTTAAGATTGCGGCTGCACTCAACGGTACGAAGATCTGGTTCCCCCCAATAATTTCGGATTTAGATCTAAATACGCAGTGACCTTTAAATTTTTGAAAAATTTATTCGCATAAACTTTAGGCTGTTTTGATTTCATACTGATATACAGTAGATCATAAAAGTTAAACAACAATACCGGTTGCAGTAAAAGGAAGGAAATATGCTCCTACATACATTAATCATATACCGCAACGTCGTGAAATCTTTTCCAGATACAATCCATTTTGATTTTCAAACCCAAATGGCGAAAACTGGCTTCAGCTTTGGTGTTCAATAGACGTTTGTATCTAGCATTTGCTATCTGAAATGCACTAGCAAAAGGGTGCACACTGTTAATTCTGTACGGCAGAGTTTCGCGAATTTGTTACACGTACATAGTTTATGCAAAGATCCTGTACCTATCGCTACTTTCCCGCTCAGCCCGTTGGTCCAGTAGGACAGAACGGGGAAGATATTTGCGAAGCTGTAGAAACTGCCTTTTTAGAAACAATATCTCGCCGGTGGACATTGCAGCGCTGTGGTGCAAAAATGCGTCAATGGACAAAATAACATGCTGGATATTTTGACGAAGATTTTCCAGTTTAGAAGCCACTTTCTCGGTGCTTGCACTGTTCTCCATGGGTGCGGAAGTGTGGGAACATTGGAAGTCATCACAGACATCATTAACAACAGAAGAGCGTAATGCGTTATCCACCACACGTTTTGAGTAGGCGTCCTCCACGATATCAAAAAATCGAAGTTTTAATGGCGACTGACTGTGCTCGTTCATCGCAATTGTAGGTGCGGGTGACGCCCAAATTATTAGCACTTACTGCATGTACAATACAGCCCATTCGACTAGAAATCTAACGCCATTTTGATCTCGTTGATTCAGAATGATCAAATTATATTGATTTTTTACAAAGATAACCTTCTCAAAATCGAAAGTACAATCGCGGATAATACATTACTTTCAACATTTTTTGCATATATGTGCTAAGTGACAACTGACAAGTCCATATATTTTGATACAAAAAGAAGTAAGTAGTTTACAAAAAATCGTTTGAGCAGGAAGTCATTTCTATTTTGGCACCTGGTTACAAGAATAGCGTAACAATGTTGCCTGTGTTTATTAGTAAGTACAACGTACGGTACGTACCTATCCGATCAAGCTTTTGCGATTAAATAAGTATATAGTAAGAAATCCAGTTCTTCATACGTAATTAAAATCGTTTGGTTGAACACCCAGTAAAACAAGAATGTATTCTAACGCTTCCTTAACTATAAAACTCCTACATAATGCAAGAGCACTTTGTTGTTTCTAAAGTCAGAATTATGTAAAGCTAGATCCATCTCATAGCTTCGTATCTTTGCAGCTAATTGTTTTAGCGTCTCTCCTAGTTCATCATCAAATGAAGTAACGGTAGTATCTGTGGCTGGTTGATTCTCCGTTACGGAGTTTTGTTTTTTAGCTGGCTGTTCATCCATGGTAACGTCATGCTTTGTAAGACAGTAGTCCACATGTTTTTTTAGAAAAGTCAAAGGTTTCCGCATTTGCTGAAACTCGAATGCCCGATCGTTTCCAGTCAGCCGTTCTGCTTCGCGGTAGTAATCAGAAGCCTGGAAAAATATAAAAATTATGGCTCTCAAGATTAGACAAAAGATCAAAAAGAAATTGGCTTAATGCGAATTACAGAACAGTATTTACATTGGGACAACCGTTCACTTCCATATTAATAACTGTTCAAATTAATTTGTTTGGGATACAGAATTCACGGTACATGCTGATTCAAATCAGCCCAAAGGTCACCATGCATATATCTGCATGCATCAAGCAAACCTCTTTCCACTGATTGCAGGCATAGAGAATTATGGCGATACAGTAATGAACCATGGGAAAAATGTCGGGAAAATCTTTTTTGTTGGCCATTTCGAACTGCTTCCATATTGTTCGCAAATAGGTTAAGAGGCATTCTCGTTGCAGATAAACTGCATAAGATGTAAAACAGTTGAATTTCAGCGCAGAGAATTTCAGACCAAGCTGATATTAAGTCAGTTAAAAAGTAAAATGGATTAGGCATTCGTATGAGAATTCCGTTTTTGAAATAAACCTTTATGTGACAGCGTTAAATTCCTGATTTTACCTTGATATGCTCTTTCCGAATAAGGTGCAGGAGTTGGCGAGCTGTGTCGATGGACGTGCTCATCACCCATTTTCATTCCTGGCTTTATAAGGGGGTTAAGTTGTTCTTCAATAGCTTGATGAAGCAGCAGTGAAGCTTTGGTCAGATCGTTTAAAAGAACTGTCGATAAAATATCTAAAACTAAGTTATGCGTTATGTATTTCAGAAATTTATAACGTACTGTAGTTGCTTGAAACAAATAAATCTTTTACATGTAAAAATTTGCATCAAAAGCAGACTGCTTTCTGTACTATATGTAAAGCACTAACAATATGTGTAGTGCGTACTAGAATGTTTACAACATAACGAGACCTTCCATTGTAGTCCAAAGCATTATGGTAAGTAAATATGTGATCACAATTGCACTCACATAGCAGTAGTATGCATTTGCCGAAACGATATTATGCGATACAAAGCAGCAATATCCAAGATAAAATAAGCCATCCAGGAGTTCCTGAGAATTACTCCCGCGATCGAAGGAGAGTTCCGCAACCTGTAATCAATATTGGAATTGTTTAATGTACATTTTAAATCGTATATTTTCGTTGTTGGCTTATCCTCCTCTTCTTATTGTTAGTTAATGTCTCTTTTCTTATTTGACTGTCTTGCATAACTACTACGCTATTCTGATGGTACGCAATACGTGCCAATAGCGTAATTTAGAAAATCCGTCCGCAAAGTACGCGTATGTATAACGGCAACATGTACACATGATTTACGGAGGTTTTTAATCGCATATTTTTTAAACATATTTAAGGCGTCCACTACGCTAATAAACCAGCTAATTAGATAAAATTATTTAATTCGGGGATCATTCTGAGTGGTAAATAGTGGCTTTGGAAAAAAAATTGCACGTGCCTGTTCTGTCAAAATATTCATTGCCATTCCGAAATTCCCTTCTTCCACATACTGCCGCGCAGTCAGAATCTGTAATTGTAGCTCCTCGTTCTTGGGCAGCCTTCCGTGCAACTTTGCCAGTTTAACATGATTTACGAGACCGCAGTAAAACTGGCTTTTCTTTAGCTTCTTGCGCGCCAAATAAGCTGCGGCCATGGTCAAATAGGGTCCCACCATTTCCAGACAGTAAAGGTCACCAAACAACTCGAGAGTCAGCTTCTGGGATAGCAACGAACATGGAATCGCAAAAAGGTAATTTCCGCGATGCAGGTTACGATGTGCCATATTGTTAGCCAACTTTAGAACCATATGCTAAAAGACAGAAAAAAGTAAAATCACAAAATTCGCACCGATTACGGCACTAGAACAGTTTCAAAATGTCAGCCACTTCCGTATTACACACATAATAAATTATGTACAATTTCTTAAACCGCTTATGAAAGCACCGCGTACAGTTACTGTATTATTATGACACTTTCTGAATTTTACAAATTTTTTTTTGTGGTCAGTGAATTTTACAAAGTTTCTTAAATGGTTAAATTAACTCGAAAAACAATAAATTAATACTCAACAATTATGAATTATTTCCGATATTACTGTACCAACGGACCAAGAAACATCAAGTATGCATTACGCTACGACCAACATAACACTATGTCGACATACACCGAACCGTGCGCGTGGATTTGTGTAGCAATATATATATAGACCTTACTTTCCTTCCTTGGAGAATGGCGTTAACTTCTTCGGTTGTAAAACGTTTCCATATTTCGCTTTTGCAGTCTGGATTGCGAATTACTTTGATTTTGGTGCAGACGTATTTATGAATGGCGTGGAAATCCAGGATGCAGTGTTTAGGGCAACTAATTAACGGTTACTAGTTGACCTCATGCCGATAAGAGCGTTTACGTTACGGCATTCTGTTTTGTCGTAGAGAATGTACCAGTAGTACGTTTCACTGCATCCAGTACACATCAGTTTTGGCTCTCTTCCGCAGATCTCACAACCGAAATGCACACGTTTGCTTTTGTCCGTAATTCTGAAGTTGACAGTGCTCGGGTGAACCACTTTCGAGGTATGCTTTATGCAGGCGCTGCTAGGTGACAGCTAGAGGTCAGCCAGTGCAAATTTTAATGGCTTGTTTGCAACGCATACATAATAAAGTCATTTTAAGCGCGGTTGACTGTATTGCATGGCAGTTAACCAACGTACATTTATTTGGCAAAGATGATCTAATAATTAGTGCTAGCATAATAGCGATATCATCTGTCATTCCTTACTAAGTTTCTAATGTAGACTAGTCTAATGTCTAATGTCTAATGTAAACAGAAGTTGTACGTCAGTGTACGATAATGATTAGAGTCAGAATTCGTAATGCTTTTCTCTATAAAATTTTGATACAAATTGGATAAATATGGATCATAATTTTAGTATTAAAGATCTTGATAAACTAAAGTACATTGTTGCTCGACAAGGTAACTGCTGCTGGTCATCGACGGGATCATGATCCCAAACGTGTTTGTTTCGACAATGTGTTTGTTGGCATATGTATCATGTATGATATTTGTATACCTAAGCCTTTCCATGGAAAAAAATTTTTTAAACTGTAACTTAACCGTACATTTAAAAGAACCCTTTGGTACCGATTTGGTGTCCTTAAAAAGGTGGCAAAGATTCATGCTCGCCAAGCAGGACAAATGACGTTTACCATCGTTGTAAAAACGTTAACGCTGTTACTGTTGCAGATGTCACAACTTCAAATCTTTCCAATAAGTTACGCAAATGCACAAAACTGCTGTATAAGCTCTTACTGGATGCAAAGAAAGTAGAGGCAAATCGGCTTCTTTTATTGGCAGAAAACAAGCATCTTAAGGGTGGGTACAACATTGTGCGTATGACAGTTGAAAGCAATTCGATTATACAGATTGTAAAAAATTTAGGTTTTTGCATTATTAAAGTTTTCACATCGAAGTGCGATCTGTTGTCTATTTTTTTATGTGAATTTAAGAATTTATTAATTTTTGTAGAGCGGCTAGCGAAACTTGAGCAAGTACAAACACCCCCAGAGCAGTGTGCTGTTGGGAATGCTAATCAACTCCGTAATACGGTCGACCCGAATCCGCCAGCCTGTAATCGACTGGAAAGCCCAGAAATGATTTCTGCTAGCGATGTTTGGAATTTATTATGGACAAAATAACAGTTCAGGCATAATAATTATTATTAAAAGTTCCTGTTTATGAACTGCACAAGTATAAGATTCTTATAATCATGTCGCTGAATTATTTATTCCTTCTGTTTCGTTTGTGGAAGAACATCATCCTCTTCCTGGAACAACAAGAGAACATACACAATACTGATGGTTCATACAAGTTTGTACAAGAACGGAAGAGCAACTACAGCAACTACTGTAAAATTAATAAAGTACAGTACGTATTGCACCTACTTAAGTAATTATAGTACTGAATTACGGAACCTAAACCGAAAAAGTCCTACTGCATTGTTTTTGTTTATCCAACCTGTAAATATGTTGCTAAGCAAATTAGGCACGCACTGCATTCAGTTAAATTCAAATTACCGTACAAGTTCTTATTTATTGCACCCTGCACAGGTGTGATGCAGCCTGCAGCTATTTCTGTAAATAAAAATCGCGCTGGTTTTTTTGGTAGAACAATAAAGCTGATGTTCGCAAAACTTACAGTTTTATTGATGAAAGGATTGCTTTTGCTTAGCTGTAGAAGTAATTTAATAAAGCACACTTCTGATAACTGAAAGAAAAAATAGCCAGTAATATGATCACTTCTGACCCCGAGTAAAACGACTTGCAAAAAAAACGTTAGGTAAACGTTTGGAAACAGCTAAAATTGACACACATCCGTTCACCTAGCGGTAGTTACACGTTAAACTAACGTGTTTCCTACAAGCTGTTTTACTCGGGGACCCGACGAACATAGTATAAATAAATGGTATTATGTGTGCGCTAGCTAGTCAAGAAAAATACGACTGTTGATCATTTTGTGGTCGTTGCACTGTCGCCTAAGAGAAGCCGCAATTATAATAAGTATCCTTTTCTATTTTCGTGGATGTGTGATTGTTGCTGCAGAATAATTACTGCAGTATTGTTGCGTGTCATTTCGCGCCAAGGTGCATTCTGAAGATGCAGGAACGGAAATGGAATACTCTTTTCCGTCCACTCCGAAAAAGCTACAGTGATCCGTGTATAGGTAAGTATCTGACAACAAATAAAGTTATACGTTATTGGATGAATACGGAAACCCGAGTAAAACAGCTTGTAGGAAAAACGTTAGTTTAACGTGTAACTACCGCTAGGTGAACGGATGTGTGTCAATTTTAGCCGTTTCCTAACGTTGATCTAACGTTTTTTTTTCAAGTTGTTTTACTCGGGAAATGGTGCTGGCGGTTTTGTGTCAAGTTTTCTATGGCTGTTCTCTGCTGCTGGTCTGATTATGTAGTGCTTCTCGTTAATTTTTATAGATGTCGCTAGAATTACTGTTGGCACGTTTTTGGCTCCTTTGGTCACCGTGCATTCAGCAGTACCTGCTGCAGCTGTAGACGGTGGCGAAAAGGACATTCCGCGACAGGTACAACATTTATTTGTGCACGTGGAGGAACTTGCACCATAAATTATTTATTACCACACAACGCCTGTGCAATAGAAATATGCATATATTTGTATTACTGGACATGATATTAGGGCCTGCTAGATAAATCGTTAAGTACTGTATCTTTTTTTTACAGTTACCTAAAATAGTTTGTACTGCGAGGATGTTACTGCTTAATTTCTGTCATGCCATGTCTGTGAAAAGGGTGATAAATAACATGAAATTGAGGCGACAAAGTAGCTGGTTGCAGGTAGATTACCGAAGAACTGCTTCTGCCATCCGGATCACGCACTAGCCCCACAAAAGATGCAAGTACGCAGACAATTTTGTCAGCAAAAAAGCTTGCTACAACGCAAACGGGAATACACGGTGGACGACACATTACCGCAGCGGCATTTACCAGATTCTTAACGGGAACAGATTCCATTAGCATTTTTAATGGCGATGCTGCCGAGATTCGCTATCATCGTTCTACCTCAGCTTCGAATTTGAGTGACAGATACGTCTCAACGAAAACTGGACCGGTGCCTATTCTACAAAATCCACGGCAAGCCCGGAAATATAGACATTCCCAAGCGGATTCGCTTGGCTTTGGATCAGTTGTAGCACACCAGAGTTCCGAATGCGGCACTGTTGGCCGAGAAGGCGATGCATCTTGCCAGGCAGTGGCCACGGTGGCAGCCAAGGATTCATTTCAGTTGGAAAATGACGATATTGACGAGTTAACAACAGAAGATATATTCCACAAAGCGGACTACGTTACTGAGGAAAAACACTTCCGAAAGAAAGAAGTTCGCAGAAAGTCAACCAGAGGCAGGGCGGAAGGTAGATCTGTTAACTCCTCTAGCCAAGCAAAAGGTCATCTGGGTGAAACCGACTATGGTAACGATCGCAAGCCGGCGAAAATGAAAAGAAAAGTTACAGGAAAGGAACTAACAAGTGACGGTTTCGATAGAGAGCGTGACGAAGAAAAAAACTCTGTTGATGACGAGGAAGGTAAAGGTTTAAGGCTCGAAATGTATTAGAATAAGCGTATTGTATGAAATTCAGACATATACAGATTGATACAAGCCTTCTGACCGGTTTGTACTATATATACAGTACGTGTGCTAATTAATACTGCAATCTGAAAACGAGTACTTATGAAAACGAGTACTTATACGCAAAAAGGAAAGAATCATTAATTTATCAACCGTGGGCTGAATAATTACTATTCTGTTTCTTTTTAGATATTAGTGGAGAATCGCCAATGACTGCACTTAAAAAAGATAAGCAGTACAAAATACAAAATACTGTGATGCAAAGAATAAGTCAAAAAGGTCACACTCCTGCTCAACACAGTAAAGGAATTCGAAAAAAGAGCACCCAAGTGGCAGAAGATGTCATGGCAGAGCACGATGACCTCGAGGAAATCGCTAAGAAATCAGTGGACGGAACCTATGGAAAGGTCGATACAGTTAGCCATCTTAAAGATTCTACCAAACAGAAAACGCCAGCGAGAGCAAGAAAATCAGTAAAACACAGCAAACAACAGGAGAATAATGAAACGGATGATATTTTAACTCAACAAATGAAAACATTACAGAAAGAAACAAGATCCAGCGAAAGCGTATCAGCCAAAAGCTCACTTTCTTCGGTCAGTGATTACCAGCTTGTTGACCAGACGATCGCGGGAAGTGCTGCATCGGTGGCCTCGGGAAAAGCAGCTTCTGGACCGCGGGTGAAGGATATGCTGGAATTGTTATCCGAATCGTTGACGACACCAACCAGTTCGCCTAATGATGTCACGGAATCGCCGCTGTTTTCTCCAGACGTCCCGACGATGGCGACTGATTCCTTACACCGCAATACTCTTAACCAGAATACCCGGAATTCTGGTAACCTTCGAAAAAGGAGTAAATTATCAATGGAAACACAGACAGCTGCTGCACGCGCTTCATCGGGATTTGCCGGCGTCGATCTCGCATACATGCAAAAGCGCTTAGCAGACCAGGAGGAATTCTTCTCGACCATTATGCAGGGAACCTGCGAAAAATGTCACCGGCCCCTCAAGCATATGGAACTAACGGATCTCTTCAAACACAAACTGCTACATCGAAATACCGAATTCATGTTTGACCCAGAAGTAAGCCAAAGTACTCGACTCAAGTCGTTTACAGTACATACTAATTACGCTGTTCCGCTGATTAGTGTATGCAAGTTATCGTTTTCTGTCACAGCACTTTTGCTGTCCTGAGTTCCAAAAAGAGCTAGAAAAGCTTCTTTTTGCGCGGGGAACTTTTGATGCAATGGCAGACAGAAGATCTGGCCGGCGCAGCGGAGGAAGTGAGGACCATGGACCGAAAAGGCGCCGCAGTAGCTCCAAAGGTATGCGACATCGTAGTTCAACGGCGGGTAGTCTGCAGCACGAAGCAGGGCGTGGGCATCGTGGAAAAAAAGGAAAGGGAAAAACTGGCCACCGACGCCGGTCAACAACAGAAAAAGACACAGCCGGCGAATTAGCCGCTATAGAACGGATGCTGCGTCAAGCCGAACGCAAATCAGAAGAGAAGCCTAGGGTCACCGAAGACAACGACGATGACTCCGATGAAGATGAAGTTGACATTGATAATAATACCGTCGAGGAGCTTGAACCGTCAAGTGAAGTTTTCAGCCTTAAGAAACGTCGTACAAAAGAGAAGCGCAGTCTGAAAGCAGTAGCTGCATCCAAAGGTCCAGTCGGGACGAGCAAACTGGAGAAGGGCAGTCGTCGAAGCAGTAAAGTCGGGGAAAAGGATATGGCGAAAGACGCTGAATCAAACAAAACCACGCACGGTGGATTGCATACTTCTAAGAAAAAATTTTCATCGTCTTTAAATTGGAAGACATCGGTGAGCGGCAGCAGAAGGACCAGCTACAGTAAGTTGCATGTTCTTTAGCATATATTACTATGATTACTAATCGATGTCAACACATGCTGCAGCGCGATCAGTATCCGGCGACTTTCCCGACAATCGCTACAAAGGCAACACCATGTCTTGGGTATGATACAATGTAAAACATGGAAAGATATAGAAACCGCGATCTGAAGAAATATTTAAAGGTCTTGCATTAATGTTGGAGAACAATAATTACATAGAGTACGATTACAGCACAATACTAACTTACTACGACGTGTGATTTAATATTGAACTTATTGTATCTGGTTTCTCAGGCGTTATCGTCGTATGCTTGCAATAAATCAGGTTGGACGCTGCGGAAGCCCGTGCCACTTCGAACAAAAAGCTATTTGCTAAAAGAGAAGCCGGAACATGGTGATAAAGCGAACGAGGAACCCATAAAAAGTAAAGATTATTGGGTAAGTACGCTTTGTTTACATTTATGGTACCACTTCGAAGATTTTCCTCCGAAAATATAGCCATTATTGCCAACGGCCGTGATCCACTGGTACGACGACATGCTTGCATCCGAATTTACTTTGCCTTCACAACCGACTGGTTATTATCCGTAAGTAGGGAGGGAAAACTACAGTAACCATACACCGGTTACCTTTGAGTGGGCGCAATCTACATATCGGTAAATCGGTCATCAATATAACAGTCCGTTCAAATTTACAATTAAATGCCAGGGGAGTGTGTCTTACAAAATTATAATTATTATATACGTATACATGTGTATATATATGTATGAGATTTACGGGAAAGTACGTGTTCGGATCCATGAGTCAATATTAATAAAGTTTTGCGGTTTTATGTGCATTCAAGGGTATTTAAACAAGCGCATTATCTAACCACTTAGGATGTTGTGCGGTAAAATGAGTTTTTGCAGATACCTGAACGGAAGAACAGCATTTGTCACTGCAGAATATCAAAAAGGCCAAAGCATAGTGGCAGTTTTTGCAAACAGTAACACCTGGAGTGATTTGCATCCGGTAGAATGTCCAGTGTCAGCAATTATTGATACTGGATCATTTGGCATTATTTTTGGAAAAGATGTTGACTGGATGCCGCTGTAAGTTCTAGTACTGTTCCGGTCAGAGTTTTACCAAGTAATGCGATATCAAATCACGAGTTTAGGGTGATACAAGTTACACTAAACTTTAATGTATGTAATTGCGCTAGAATTTTGCCACAGGTATCTCGTTAGTCCTGATCACGTTCGCATTGTGCGAAGTGTTTTTGACGAAGGCGATAACATTGTGAATTGGGAGCAGTTCCAAAAGGCCAATCCATTAGGATCTCACAAAAACCCAGCTTATAACAATGGCGAAATTTCAGTGGACATTATTGGGCCCAAGGATATAAATGTTCAGTTGACAAATGATGCCATGAGAATACGAGCAAACTGTGGATTTCGGAAAACTTATGTATGTTTACCATTCCTATACTAGTGATTCAATGGCACTTATTCCAGATAAACTTACCGAGCAAAAATAAGTGCAATAGTTAGTTAAATAAGGAAACCTGCGAACCAATTAACTTTTGCCACTACGTGTATGAAGTTATGAAGTACTCATCAAATATATATGCATGTTTATTTTGTTTTTGGCTTTTTCACGTCACACCTCCGCCAATTTAGGCGATTCCAAAACCTGAAACAAGATCCCAAGCTGAAAGATGTGTCACGGTATTTAAGGGTCAACTGGCAAGCATTCGGTAGATTTACAGATTTCATTGACAACCAAGCGTATTAACATTCAACACTAAATTAAACGTAAAGAAGCCGGCGTTTCTCCAATTTCTAGGGAAAAGGGAGAGTACCTCACAAAAATTCTAGCGGAATCGCAAGCCTACTGGACGCAGAACCAGACTACAATCGTTCTCGCAATGGCCCGCACAGCTATGAAAGCAGCCAAATCTCCAATGAAAAGAGCAAATAAGAACTTGTTGTAGCTCTTCAGTATCGTTAATTATTGTTTTCATAAATCACTTAGTAAAAGTAAAGTCGGTCTGCCATGCTGAAACCTAGCCGCATCAATAACAAAAACAAAAATTTTTCTTATGCGGAGCTGTTTAGCAATGAAAAATAAAAAATTGTTTAGTAGACATATCGAACGTGCTATCAACTGAGAAGGCAACTACCGGTATACACTATACAGCTTTTATTATAATTTTATAGGGTAAAATATCACATGAATGCAAAACTTTCTGTTTGACTTAGTTTAAAGGGTTTGCAGAGAGTTCTGCAAACTTAATTTAGCAGGTACTAGTAAGTAAGCCTCATATTGAACCAAGTTATCCACACGCACATGCATAAGTACACTACACTACAATACACTACTTATACCGAACAAGTAAGAAAAACAAAAAAAAACTTATCTTGTTCACCACTATGAACTTAATATGCTAAAATATGTTACTGTATTGTTAGTTGGTACCTTGCATTAAATATAAGTTTTCGTTCTGAACTTTTGCGTCTGTACTCGTATAAAAGAAAAAAAATTATAAAATTCCAACACTTGCACAGTGTGTGCTCAAAAAATTATACTCAGGCTACATTAAAATTCGATTACTGTACCATTGATTACCATTTATCTGCCTCTTGGAGATTTACAGTTTTGGTAAAGTAATTACGCATTCTTCGCCCACTGCAGAAGTGCACATTATCGGTGAATGTTGATGTATGCCTCTCCCTCTGGATTTGTTACTGGAATTGCCAGAAGGGAATTTATCCGAGACGTATCTGGCCAGAATACACGAAGGTAAGTTTGGCAAAGCGTCTATAAACTGGTACCATAAATCCAGTTTGCTGTCGTACAGTTCTTCCGACACCTGTTACTTTATTCTCAGGCATTCGATGCGACGTTTGTGCCAAAGTCGGCTTTGTGGATCGACGTTACAAATGCCTGGTTTGTGCTGATTATGATGAGTGTGGCAAATGTCATGACATGAATCTCACATCGTCTCCTCACAGTCGCAGTCATCCCACTCAATGTATACTGACACCGTCCTCTAAAGGTACTGTAATAGGTAGTAGATGCACTTCGTTTTAAATTTTTCGAAACAGTATATCTACTCAGCTGAAAAAACGTACACGCAGCGCTGTTACGGAACTGATTACGGAACTGAACTGATTAGTGATTTTGAAATTACAGAATTTGATACTTTTGAGAGTGCATATTTATTTGTCTTTTTTTGGACGTCTTTTTAACTAGACAATCATAACATTGGCAATAAAAAAATTTGTGTAGTTATCGTCGAAAATTAGCGAAGTTTTTAAATGCACGGTTTTTCGCGATAGCAATTTATTTCGGAAACGAAAATGCCGCATCCAGGAAGCAATCGCTTACCTGCCCCTACTGTGGTGGAATTGGCCTGGAAGAAGCTGAGCTGCTCAGCCATCTGGAAAGGAGACATGTGAATTTGTCCCAGAACTCTGTTCTCGTCGTAAGTATCACAAATTTGTTTGTCCGTAGGACCTAGTATAGAAACTGTGCAAACCGCTTGTATTACCTACAAAGTTATTTGTGCTCAGTACTTTTTACGAAAGTTCAAAATCGATGCATGAAATATTCGGATCGATGCTCATTCTTTATGGGCATAAGTCTTAATATGAATCGATTCATATTTATGAGCAGGTACGGTTGCACTGTACTATGCTTGCTGACATCATCCAGAAATTAAAGCTTATAATTATGTATGTATTCGAAAGCCGAGTGGAATAGTTAAGGGTCTAAACCTAATAGTTTTCGTATTGCAGTGGTGTCCTCTTTGTGTTTCCGGCTGCGAGATAACCACGAGGTCACGGACTGATAATCTGATCGACCATATTGCCCATGAACATCGCTTTCCGAATGCAAGCTCTTCCATATTCTCTAACCACGTACCGCGACGCCTTAACAACAACCATAGTCAAATACCAGCCGAAGTAAACTTAGCACAGAATAGTCACTACTCGGACTACTCTAGTTATTTAAGTTTTATAATGTATTGCTAATAGTGATAATATGGATGCCAATTTACATGTTCGGCAGGCTGTAGACCTACCTCTCTCTCCGACCAGTCGATTTGATCATGGTCCACAGCTACGGCATCCACCATCCGCCGGTTCTCAGAGAGTACGATTCGGCAGTACTCCAGTAACTCGCGACTCCGCATTTGCTACTCCTGCTACCATTCCTGAAATTCCGATCAGTAAGAGAGTTGTTTGAAAATATTTGCAGCGCCATAAAATAATTAAGATTTTCGACGTTGGCTTATCCATTTTGAAAATTACGAGTAATATTTTCGAGGAAGTAATAACTGCGTGTATTATGCTCGAAGATTTGATTCCTCAAAGGGAAACGAACACGACGCCAGTGTTAAGCTCCAGTAGTCTTAGCCCTGCACGATCAACAGCAGTAATTCGTGTCACCAGCCCGGGAGGATCCCATTTGTTTAGTGCTTACCACCCTCGTCCTCGAGCAGGCACAGACAACGCTTCTGGTCACAATCAACATGCTACGCGGATAAGGCGGGGCTGGATAGAAACATTAGCCAAACCTACGCGCCATCCAAAATCACTGCCTCTACCTGCTCTGATAACGGCATCTGCTTCTGGAATGAATTCTGGTTCCATCAACGCATCTACAGAGCGAGACCGAAGCGCGCGGACAGATTTGTCTGAACGGTTTGTACTTAACTAGCTACGGTAACATATAAAGGCTTTTCCGCTACGAAGAACATTAGCGACGTCTAAACAAATATTAGTAAATTAGGTGCAAATATGTTGTGTGTACTATTTACGTATGCGTTTCCCGCCTCGAAAAAGGTCACTGGGATATACAAGCATTACAATGATATCACTCACAAGCTGGCAATTTTATATAATTAACGTAGGTATTCGCAAAACTTTGCATATCTATATAGCGATAATGCAATGGTAAAATGTTGTAACTGTAAAAAAACGATCTTTTGGGCTATTAATTTTGTATGCATTAATGAATTTTGAGAGCGCCAGTTTTTACAGTATGATAATTATGACAAAAGCATGATAATTATTTTTACAGTATGATAATTATTATTAAGTCGTTTCAAATGTTTACAGCATATTGAATAACCCGGATCACACAAAACCAGCCAGAAACATTGCGGTGACCACTGAAGATGCAAACAGGATTATGTTTTTGCGGGAAGTTTTGCTGGCAAGCCTTACTGGAGACAACGAATGCGCAAGATCACTGGATTCTACCTTTCTTTTGGTCAGCTAGTGCACGGCTCATCAAACGCACCTGTCAAATGCACTGATGGAACATGCTTGGAAAAGATCAACTGTTGAGTGTTTTATTCCACGTGAATCGTAATGGTGAAAAAACTATAGAAGTATGGTTTTGCGATGTAGTGAGATTGCACTCTCACGTACGCGTCAGTGTCACATGAACAAACGGTTTATGCATTGCGTGATTCGCCGATAGCTTTAATTTGTATGTTTTTATAAAGTAGCGCTGCGTAACACAAAGAGAACGTTCATAGTGGAAAATGGCCTGATTACTTACACTAGACGAAATTAATTCTGGGCGACCACGTTTCTTAAAACTGATCTGATCAAATGCAAATGGGAACTGTAACTTTAATCTTGTTAGCGTCCAGATCTGCCAAACTGATCCCAAAAGTGTTCGCTGGGTTGGTTGAAGCCATAAATATTCTTTCTGAAATGTTCATTCCTAGCGCGATCTTCCAAGCCTTTAAGGATATTGTCCTGGTTAAGTTGCTGATCCACGCGCCCTTTGTTTTTCAGAGCTTCGTGGTCGCTAAATTTCGCAAATCGCTCCTGCTCTTTTACAAATTGTACCCGATCCAGTTCATTTCGGGATTCTTTAGCCTTTTGTTGTCGCTTGACATCCTGTTGGTACTGAACATCGGAATACATTTGTTGCAGCTGCTCTTTTGTTTCTCCGCGCCAGTCCGTTCGCCTGAATTTATCGAACTTTTTGGGCTGCTCATTCAAGAATGATCCGTGCGTCCAGAAGCTGATTTCTTCCTCATCGCGCTTCCACTCTTCGTCCCTTTTAGCTCTTCGCAAAATCTTATCTTCTTGGGACTGGATGAAATAAACAGCCTGCACTTATAATTCTGTGTAGTTCTGTACAAGTAAAGTCCGCTGGACATACACGGAATACTACGCATATATATACTACTTGCAATTGTACATTCATAAAGCGTGCAGTTGCACTACGGTGTATTATTTTTCAGTGCTATCCCTACGAATGGCTCACTACTCTGTACCTGTTGCAAGTTTTGTTGAAAGGTACTAATTTCGTCTTTCTTATGCAGCTTTAGCAGCCGCCTTTGGCTATTATCAGCCGTCCTTCCAAGCTGTATTTCTTTCCGTTCCAAAAGGCTTTCTAAATCGTTAGCCTTTTCCCTCTCATTTGCCTGCTGCCGCACTTGCTCATCAAGCATCGAACGCTGCAGTTTTTTTTTCGCTAAAGGAATATGCGGATCCATATACCGAAATCCATCAAAACTAAAATTGTTGCGTTTGCGTTACCTATTCCAAAGGTCGTAAGCATCACGCTATATTACGTTCACATTTTCAGTGATACTTAACGCCTTGGATGCGGTGGTTGCTATTTTTACTAACTTGATCATAGCGGAAGGGCCTTGTACAGACGTATCTTTGTGATGGTATGGTTGCGGTGAGGCGTGCTTTTCCAACACCAGTCTGCTTTCCTGTTTTTGCTGGCTTTGTCGGTAATTTGTCAAGGCTGACCTTTCACTCCGTTCTGCTTGTCGAGCACGGTACATTTCGGCGTAATGAAGCTGATCTAGTTGCTGCAGATAACTTTCTGCAAGCGTAAATAAGCAAGTTGATTGGCCAGTATGGAGACGGTAGTTACTCGTTAAATGTAAATATAGACTACATAATATTGTGTACTCGTAGCAATAATGAAAAGTGGAAATTAACTACAATTTAAATTAACTAAGGTAAAGTGGAATGCGTTCTAGTGCTAAAAAAACTGACTGCGGTCGTAAGTGTTTGTAATGGTTATTTATTACATACAATTGCAAGTTCTCTTTTACGAGCTCTCATAGTGAAAATTTAACTGACAGTGCTAACAGGAAGCATATGCAGACAGCAGAGAATACCTATCTAATGTAATCTGGTGGCGATCTTTAGGAATTATTTTCATAAACCAAGTTTATATGAATTTTGACAGTGGCTAAATGTTTTGCACTACTCTGTTGTTGCTGCATTGACTACAAAGGATTGATATACTCGTAATAATGCTCTATTTTACGTAAGGACAGTGCCTCTTGCCGATCCGTGTCCATGCGTCGCTGGTGCTGCATCATTTGTGCATCAATATCTTCCTTTTTAATCTGTAAACTTAGATGAAGCTATATAGTTCTTTTAACTTTCAGGTGTAACTCTACTAAGGATTGCAAAAGACCGACATATTGTGATGATTTAACGTAAATAATAGGGCATTACATCCTGCTTTACTTACCAGTTAGCTATAGCACCGGATGTGGTCTTATTTAATTCGCTAGCAGCAAAATCGCTGTGCTAACATAATTATCAGCCACTGTAAAACTTCCCGAAGCTTACCGTGATATTAGCAATTCTAGGATCAGAGTGTAGAATACGACTCCTTCTAGCTTCGAAGTTACGCCTCATGGTTTCCCATTTCAGCTCCTGTTGTGTAGGTGGTCTTGTAAGCGCCATAGCTTTGTTGTTTTTAGTGCCGTTGTATGAAAATTAATGTTTGAATCGAAATCAGGAACTTTGCAAGCCCGCTGATGAACGCTGTACAGTACAGTTGACAAACGGGTTCTGACAAACGGCTGATCACTATCGTGGAGCAGTTCGTGTTCGACAAAGGTCAGTAATGCAGGTAGTTTGCAGGCATATGAGCAACTTTACACTGACGCATTGTGATACAATACCATAGTTAAAAATGTACAATACACAAAATTAGTACGCCTGCCTACAGTACGACTGTACGAGTACTTTAAAAATTATCATGATCATTTCTATAAAGTAAGTGTTGCTATTTTGGCAAAGTAGTTCTCAGCACAACAAGTTACCAATCGCGAGGCTGGAAAGTTATACAGCTGATACGAAAAAATTACAGTGCAGAAAATTACTGTTGCTAGAATACAGTACAGTAAGTATTTGCTTGTCTGTGAAAGCTACCGCTTTAGTGAATACTTCGCTATCGCTAATTTAGTGAATTGTGATTAAGTCACAATTTGATGAGCAATTTGTGGCTAAAGGTCATTAGTAACTCCACAAAATAGTGGTGGTCAAATCGTTCTTGCGTAATTGTTATAATATTAGTCGACCGGAGCGTAGCGAAGGTCCTCTATTTCAAGAGTAATACTTTTGTTGATTTCTGTCCGTTACGAAACGTCGTTACGAAAGGTTGTTACGAAAGGTTGTTACGAAAGCCATTTCCAAAGAGTAAATGGAAGTGTTTATGTTGCTAAGTCGTTTTGCAAAATAATATTAAATTTTATTATTCCACATATATACATATAGTAAAGTACACTGACAGATCAAATAATTAAGTTTGTAATAAATTATTAAAGTGTATTATACGTGCTATACTCAACGGAAAATGCTGCGCTCCGGTCTGCCAAATGCACGCCAACGTGCATTTTTCCTAGTATACGAGCATGGTCAGAACGCAAAAATGGTATATGGTCAGAACGCAAAAATAAATTCCGTACGAGAGAAAATCAAGTTATTTTTTTAATTTTAATTTTTGATTTTTGCGTACACCGGTACATGTACACTATAAATAAACGTGCACTATAACTCTGTAAATTTAAACAGATAATGGTAATATTAGATTTATTCTGGAGCTTGTGCTCGAACCGGTGCCGGCACGTTATCTATGTACAGTACTCGTACTTATTGTACTGTAAGCTATTGACATTAAATTTTATTATGTTGACAGCTTTGTGGAGTGTGGACGTGCGCGGTAATCATTGCAAACAAAATTTGGCAATACATATAACACTGGCAAGGGGAAAGCTAATTTCTGTAATACAATGAGCTTGTCTGTATTTGCAGACGTGAAACCTAAACCTAAACATAGCTTCGTAGTAAAAAGAAGTACGCGATAAACGGGAAGGTCACTCGCTCCGTTCAGCCGCCATGATGCTGACTCACATCAAATGGCAGTCTGTGGCGGTTGGCCAGTGAGGTCACCCGTCACATGCTGCTCTGCAGTCGCCGTGATTGTGAATAGTGAAAGTTCTCCGAATCCAGTTGAACAAATATCGTCGCATGTTCATTCTTGCGGCGGCACGAATAAGTGACTGTTGTTTTTGCTGTAGTTTTCTCTTCTCGGACTCCGCTAACGTCTTCGACAATTATAGCATGTTAAAATAACTTTTCTTTTCCTTTCTTCGCTTTGAATTTGAATGTATTGTTCAGCGAAATTAGAATTTTTGGACTTGTTTGCGTCTCTTCTTGAGCGTTTCTGACACTATATGCACTATGGCATCCCGCCAAGTAGGAAGTGGCCGCGGAATTCGGCCAAATCCAACTGAACGGCCTCCTGATCGCCAAGAACCAAGCGGTTCTCAGAGCCAGACTTCTCAGACTCGAGCCCGAGATAATCAGGCTACTACCCAGCGAGTTTCTACGTTGCCACTGGCACCTTCCCGTGGCGATCGAGTGTCTGTGGTGGAGCAGTACAGTCGCAGGAATCGTCCCCATGGCTCTCCAGGGGGCTCTTCCGATTCGGGGTCTCAGAAAGCCCCGTCTCCATCAGAACGCACCCGCTTGGTGAGTTTCCCGCTGCGGTGTTTTGGGGTTTCAGTTAGGGCTCCGAATAATAATAGATATCTAATTGTAATAAGAGTCGTTTTGTGGTACAGTGTGAGAGTTATTTTGCACGTGTGACCTGACGAACCGAAATAACTTTAATAAGATTAATATCCATCACTCGTCAGGGCTAAGGTAAAAGCCAACTTTTCATCCGCTGTGCAGTTTTGTTTTTGTGCGCAGTCCTCGATGGAACGTGCCCGACATCGAGCTGCTCATCTCCGGGGTAATCAGTCGCCGGAAGGAGAGTGAGTTTATTCATTGTCATCAATGACACATGGGTTGTGGTTATCAGTGTTTATATGCACTTGTTAATTCCAACAGGGAAGCGTACACGCGGGAACCAGTGCGGCCTCTGCATCGACAGGAAGGTTTTGCTGCTCGTACAGGTGAAGCTGCAAACGATGAAATAGAAAACAAAAACAAACAAGACCTATCATCATATGGATTAGGAAAATGTTTGAAATGCTAAATAACGACCGGTTACTAACTTCGTTGTTCAGAACTCGTTCCTCGTGGACGCTTTGGCGGAGCGGGCATTTCCGAAGAAAATCTCCGGACTCGTCCGGATAAGTTCAAAAACCAGAAAGCTGGATCACGTATGTATACAGTACTAGCGTTCTCAGAAAGATCTTGTTGATAACTAATTTTGCACTTAATCTGGTTGCATTGGTATTTTGGATTTATAGGAGATGAGGGCGTGAGCGTGAAGTTGCTGGCTAACTATGTCAGCCTCGACAGCAAATGGGACACTTTTGTTGTGTTGTTCGATGTCCAGTTCGAGCCGGCAGTGTTGGATGGCCGTCGTCGGCGGGAGTACGTTAAGAAGCTGATGCAGGAAAACCGTGTTGATGAGGTATCGTACGCCTACAACCGACAAGCCGGATTACTGCTGCAAGGTTTGGCGGCCAATCGGATTGGCGAGGTGAGCTACAGAATTTCCAAAATATTGTCGAGCACAGATGGCTTCAGTTCTTTGGTGTGTAGTCTGTGGAGAAAAGTTTCGCAATCAATGGAGGACATGAAAAATGCCGAATTGCGCGAGCTCGGGTGATCAATCAGAATGACCCGGAAATTCTGTTTGTTTTGAATAACTTCAAAAATCGGTACGCTAAAACCTCTGCAGTTCAAAGCAGTTGTTGGACATCTGGCTGTTTATCGTTTTCCGGTGTGTTCGAATTGTGAGATGTATTGTAGCTGGTTGGATGAAAACTTGAATCTTTCAATGATCAATCGTTGCCACTACGATCCACAGAAGAAAATACTGGTCAGCGACGGCACCGTTCGGTAAGTATAATGGCAGTATTTACTGTTTAGTGTAAAGGCGGTGTCAGTGAAAAGATTGTGTCACACAGGGTTACCCTATGGCCAGGATTTGCGACTGCCATTGGATTCCATGACCACGGCATTTTGTTGAACATCGACAACCGATTCAAAGTTATTCGGTACGAGGGAATTTTGATAGTTGATTCACATTGACCGTCATCAAACGTTTTGACATTTGACCGGAATAGGCATAACACTAATGTAGTAGCCATTTGTTAGTTTTCTCTCTAGGAAATTGGTTTGTCATCAACAGAATTGTTGTATAGGGAAGTTACAATGTTTGAGCTTATTGACGACGGGTTCCGTCGATTTCGCGGAAGCAGACAAGAAGTTGAGCAAATGGTATCGGAAGAGATCGTCGGAAGCATAGTCATCACCCAGTAAGTGGTTCTGCTTTGACGAAGATGTTTAGAAATCATATGATTAATGCCAGTAAAGTACATGCTGTAGTCTTCCGGACAATTTAAATGTACAATGTACGTATGTGATGTGTTTTGCACTAACGTGGGCACAGCAGTGATGTTTCGATCTTTACTGCTTCCTAAGATGTAGAACTATAACAGTGAGCATTATTTTCTAATTTCTAGGTACGCTGATAAGCCTCGTACTTACCGAGTGACAGGTGTTGACTGGGGTTTGGAACCGGCTACTGCTACGTTCGAAAAGAATGGTCAAAAAATTTCATTGGCAAATTACTTCCGCGAAGTAAGTTAAATAAGTTTTTGCACTCAGGTATTTCAACAGTTAAATTAGTGTAAATCTGCCAAACGTATGGATTGCATGATCGGTCGTGATAGTGTGCTTTGTCCTAGCAATATAACGTAACGCTTCGGCAAACACACCAGCCAATCCTGCTGGCAGAGGAGTCTGGAGCGGCTCGTTTTCGCGTTCAGGGAAAGGAACGCAAGGTTATGTTGGTGCCAGAGCTCTGCAAACCGACGGGGCTTACGAACGCCATGCGTGACAACTTCAGGTTCATGAAAGAGATGAGTAATCACACACTGCAGGCGCCAGTCGATCGAATGCGCACCCTCTTTGACTTTATGGATCGACTGCTAAGGTAAATGAACGTTGCAAGTCCTTTGCGACAATGTTATTGTAACAGCGGTACCTTCTTTTTCAGGAACCCCGATGTAAACAAGTTCGTCCAAAGTTGGGGAATAGACTTCGGTGAGGACTTGCTGGGTGTGCGTGGTCGTCAGCTCAGACCAGCTGCCTTACTGCAAGGGGCAAAAAAGGTACGACTTTCGAAATTCGTGTTACTTCGTATGCGTTTAACTGAACTTTAGTTCGTTGGTAAAGATTACTGACCGTCAGTGAATTTCTGTTACAGTGTACACTTCTTTGCACAGAACCCGTGTATAGATTTCCTAATTTTAGGTGACATACGACGCGAAAATAGCGGATTGGCAGAAGGATATTCGGGCATCCAAGTTTCACACCCCACCGAAGGTGATGCCTGCCAACGAAGTCATACTTGTGTATCCGCGACGCTTCGAACACGGAGCTAGAGGGCTCTTTCAGTCCCTCTGCGAGGTTGGAAGTCCTATGGGATTACGATTTGGGCAGCCAGCCACGTAAGTTGTTCTGGATGGAATGATCGTAAATTTGCTTTTGTATTTGTAAAGGTCATTGAGTTTTTTAAGTAAAGACTTTGTTTTCAGGTACACTTATGAATATGATCGGGATATTTTAGAGATTTTGCGGAAATATGTGAGAAAAACCGCTGAACTGGTATGATCAAAATGAAGCGCCTATATTTTACAAGTGTTATTCTAGTAGTATTAGCGTTATAGAATTACTTTTCCTGGTTTAGGTTATCGTAATTTTGCCAAGCAAAACAAAGACCAGATACGACGATGTGAAACTATTTCTTTGCCGAGAACTTCCAGGTGAGTTCGCAGAGAAATTCTGGTGTAGCGAAAGGTATTCAGAGAATTCAGAGTTAGGGTGAATTAGCTTATGTGGTATCTTGCAGCGGTCTCTCAGTGCGTTGTACAAAAGACGCTGGAGAAGCAGGCGATGCTGAAAAGTGTGGCGACCAAGATTGCCATTCAGATTGGTGCCAAACTGGCTGGAGCGCCATGGGCGCTGGATATGAATCGCTTTGCAATGGTACAGACAGATTCAGTAACATCAGTATATGAATACAAGAAAAAGCATAAATACAAAAGAGGCGCTTTAATCCGTTCTACAGAAACACAATATTATGTGTGTTGGTGTGGACACGTTCCACGATTCCGGGAGCAGGGGTGCTTCGAGATCTGCAGTTGCTGTCGTTGGTACTTTGAATAATGCCAGTACGCGTTTCAGCAGTACAGTGTTTTTCCAGTCATCTCGACAGGAAATCAGTGACGATTTGGCGAATGCTGTAAAGAGTGAGTTAGTAATCAAAAGTAAATCAGCTGTCTCAGTAATCAAAAGTTTTCTAAATTATCATCTTCGTTAATCACAGAACTCTTGGATCATTACAATTTGGCTGAGAAGGGTTTCCCGGGACACGTGATGTTCTACCGTGATGGTACAAATTAACTTCTGTTTTAAAAATTAAAATGGCTACATTAATACATTTTTTAATGCGTACTTTGGAGACTTGTTTGGTGCTTTCTCTGTGATTAGGAGTTGGAGCTGGGCAGCTGGAGACAGTGTACAGAAACGAAGTCCAAGCTGTCGTGAAAGCGATTAGAGAGAAAAGTCCGCAGTAAGTATCTGAATGCATGACACATTTTAAAAAAGTTTATGACACCGACATAGGCGTATTTGCTCCTCCGCCATATTTGCTAACGTAGTCTGTAATTAATAGAGCAAAAGTGACCTTTGTCGTTGTGACCAAGCGTCACAATACCAGATTTGTTGTGGACACAGATGACCAGAGGATGCCGTTCGTGAATCCTTTGCCGGGAACGGTCGTGGATAGTGCTATCACGAAACCTAATCGGTAAGTTGTGTGGATTGGCTATAGTTTACTTGTGAAAGATTTTGCGTGCTTCAGCGTTGGTTGTTCATAGGATGGACTTCTATCTTGTGGCACAGACGGTGCGCCAGGGTACGGTGGCACCAACGTACTACCATTGCTTGTTCGACGATTCTATGCTGAGTATCGATCAACTGCAGCAGTTTACATACGCTCAGTGCTGCATGTACTTCAATTGGTCGGTAAGTTAATGCCTGGAGACACCTTTTATACTAACGGGACATTTATCCTTTATTCCTAATGTTAACAATATTTTCTGTAACAGGGAACTGTCAAAGTGCCGGCGCCCTGTCAGTACGCCCACAAACTGGCTTTTTTGGTGGGGCAGAGCATTCATGATGTTCCACATCAGGATTTGGAACAGTTCTTGTATTACTTGTAAATGGAAGTGTCGGCTTTGGAAAGGAAGGCTTAGGCATTAAAAGCGAAAATTGTGTACGTCGTTGATTGTTACTTTATAATTGTTATCACTTCTGTTGTTAATTTTAGCGCCATTCGGTGTAAATAATTTTTGGTGCACCGTTGTTAAGGATTTTATCGTGTCATAGAGTTTTTTGTCATAGATATCGGTGAACTCTGCGATAGTGGCAGATAATTTTTGTGAGAGAAGGTTATTGCTTCATACGTACGGTCTTTTTGTTTGAAATGTGAAAATGGGACATTACTATTTTGGTAGTAATTTTTGATGATTAAAATGGAAGTGCCGTTAACGCGGTTTGAAAGGGTTAAGCATTTTAGTTTTATTTTGTGTATTTTCGTATCGCATGCATTTTATTTCTGTAAACAAGTTGACGGAGATTCAAATAAAACATGCTAAGTTGCTAACCGGTAAGCGTAGTTCAACACAATACTTAAAAGCAGGAAAGCCGCTTTTAAGTTGCTTCTTCTGCAGCTTAAATGTACATTTGCGTTATTTTCATTAAGATAGAGTACTAACAACTCACCCAGTTGGCCCCAAACGTGACTCCGGGACTTACCGCATTTTAAGGCGATGCATTACAACTGCAGTTTGTCGTGGACGAAACTGCTCAGAATTCGTTAATGAATAAACGTACATACGTGGTAAAGTATTAATAGAAACTTAATAAATTTAAGGTACAGTATGTAAGCAAGCTACAAAATTCGCTGGTTTAACCATGAAACTGAACAATCCGTTTTCTCCCAGAACATGGAGTAATTCATCCACACGAGTACAGGGCTACAATGCTCGTACAGATGCAAATATAATAATTATGTTAGCAAGTAATTATTATTGTAAGTGCTTACTTTTAAATAAGTCTTTTAATGGTTGCATGGCAGTGGGCGTAGACTCCACCTTAGTAAATAAGTAGAACTCTTAAGTTTTGCAAGTCATTAAGCGATTGTTTCTGGGAAATGCCATTATTATAATCAAATGTTTGTGCATTTTCAGTTTCTGGTAAAACAATTTTTTGACTATGGATACAATAGAGAAGGCCTCGCGACGCGTAAAGCAAGTTATCGACAACGAGCTGGGAGATTTGTTGAAGTGGGCTGGAAGCCAGACTCCCCAAGAAAATGAATACACTCTTTCGACTTGGGTACCCAGACACCTGAGAGGGCTTCTGAAGTTTGTCAATGATTTACGCTTGGGTGAAGGCAAAGGTCAGAATGGGCGACGCATGCAGGTATAATGCGTGTATGTGCGGACAGTCGCGTGCAAGGTGTGTTATGGGGATTACTTATGGTTACTTTTCAAGGAAGAAATCTCCAAAATTGACAAGGCCATTGCCAAAGGATTATCGCCTTATGACCGCAAGAAATACATTGCAAAAGTGACCTATATGAGGATACTGGGAGTGGAAGTACCGATTGGATATCAAGAAGGACTGGTATTTTTCCGTATTTGTGTAGACGCCATGAGCTATGTAATCGTACGAATCCGAAGTTTTCTGTAGAGATTAATGGCATCGGACAGCCTGTGGGACAAGCAAATCGGCTATTTGTATGTGTCGCTCGTATTTGATAACAAACCGGACATTCAGCGTCTCGTCGTACAGTGCCTGCAGAATGATCTACAGCAGCAAGCCTTATCGCATCCCTACGTGCACCAATTAGCGCTGAACCTAACCGCCCATTTTCAAAATCCTGAAATTTCCCATCATATCTCCCACACTCTGGACAAGTTCCTGTGCTGCAACGACAGCATAAGCGGGACACAACAAAGTGCTGCTTTGTGCCAAGATGTCATTGTAACGATTGACCCTGATTCTGTTACGAACGGCAAATGGTTTCAGCAAGTGTTTTCCTGGTTGGAGTCTGGGAGTTGTGACACTGCTTCAACTGTGCTGTCACTAGTTAAAACGTTGATCACCACCAAGCGGAATGAATTCGGCGTTTGTATTCCGCAGCTGTTGATCTATTTCCAAGACACTGTAAAAAAGCTGCAGTACAGCGCAACGAATACGTCATACTATAATTCACGTGTTAGTCCACAAGGATTCGTCGAGCTATTTGAAATCTTTGGCAGTGTACCACTGAACAACGCAGAAGAGTCTACTCTAACGGAGTGTATTAAACAGCTGCTGTTGTATGTCGCGGCTGTACGCGATCCACCGCGATTCAAAAAGGTCACCGATGAGCTGGAAACCGGTTTTACTGAAAGTCCCATGTTTGGCCAAAGTTATGAATGGTTGAAGAAAGCTTCGTCCTACCGACAGGAGACAGTTGTGTTTGCAGCGCTGCGTCTTGTGTTTAAGCGACTGTCCAGTCTGGAGTTGATGAAGGAGGGATTGGATTATTACGCACGGTATTTGCGTGACGATAAGGAAATGACAAAGAAATGGGCCCTCAGTGAAGTTCTGCAGTATGTGAGTGCTTCCGAAGCGGGCTTTGCTTTGCTGAAATCGCGCGAGCGATGGTCTATTCCCGCTTTGATGGAGTGCTTGAAAAACGAGTTTTCTGATGATATTCGTAATGATTTATGTGGGCTGTGCTTTAAACTGAGCACACTACCGGAAGAGTCGAACTTGTTGTGCCAGAAAATTTTGGAATTTGTGCGACGACAGCTGAGCGGACTGAATGTTGGACGTAGGTACAGTGTATATACAGCGAGATTTGCTGCCATTCTTTTAAACATTTAGTGTCGGCTGTTGATTAATTTTTAACGGATCAGTTTTTGACAACTAGATGCACCGTGTTCTTACTTGGTGAAACTGCATAAGGATGAATACAGTACTAGTACTTTAGGGAAAATTACACCAATGTATATTGTCACATCATTCACATCCTATCTAACTTATACGCACTGAAACCGGCGTTTGTCCCGTATTGTCGTACTGTGCTCAGCTGATTGTTTTTGTAGGTATTTCCGAAGAAGTTGTTCTGCTATACGAAAAATCGTTGATATCGTTCCAGAAATTTGCATATATGGTTATTGAATTAACCGACTGTGCGCCTGGCCAAATAAGCAAAAGGCGCTACACCTGACGACAACCGGCATACTCAACCCATCGTTGCCGGCGCAGTTTGCCACCAGTATATGCCTTCTTCTGGAAGATAAAGTGTCAAAGAAATTTTCTGATTCCATCGTTCAGTTGGCTGTCATTATTATTGGAGCACTACAGCATCGTAACGCGGGAAATGTCCAACAGCCAGATCAAATCGTACATTTATTTTGTGACCTTTGCCAGCGCACCGGATTAAGTCCTGCCACGAAAGCCTATCTTGTACTATACATTTCGCTGTTTAGCCTACAGTTAGATAGCACCGCTCTTCGTAATCGAGCAGTTATTACTCTCAGAAATGTTCTGGACAAAATTAATACACCGCGAGAATATCAAGCCTACCAGAGCTTTATGCTAATTGACGACACCATCGCCAACAATCAAGCACAGCTGGAAGCGCTGCGATTTATTTCTAGTTGTGTCGATAAGCACGATGACCAACCAGTATCCAGTATTCGCCCACGACCGCGTCCAAGTTCCTTGGCGGGAGATCCGTCCTCAATATTGCCTTCAAACTCATTGTCAGAGTCAGAGACGACCCGAACAGAACCCTATCCCGATGCATCACTTCCCTTCGAGTATCGCTCATTTCACTGGGATGTGGCCCAACCTAGTACCGCGCAAATTCCTGTTGCTAATCCGTGGGAACCGGGTTCGTACGCGTCAGGCTGGACGCCTACACCGGTCGTTAGCCATCAACTTTTGACACGTAATCAGAATTTTTACCCACCGAATGCGCCGAGTTCCGCCGGTTCCATTGCGTACGCAGCTGGACCACCGGGGTGGACTCCGTCCAGTATTTCCACGGCTACCAGTGCTGATGTGTCCCAGTCCGGCAGTGGGTTTTTGGGTTGTTCCAGTGCGGATGCGCTGTCCAATCCTTGGGGCAACCGTAGGTTATACCGTTATCTCGTGACTCTCGTGTTAAGTGATACGGTTCTCATAAAAGATAGTATACATAAAGTACACAGGCCAGTACATACAGTACACAGGATACTGTAAAACAACGCTTGTAATATTCTTGACCCATAAGAATAAGGGTTCGCTTTTCTATAGAATTGAACAATTGCAAATGATTTTAACGTGCTTCTACACGTTTTTTTATGCAGAGATCCAAATGGATTCGTTTGCGCCGATAACAGGTCCGACAATCTCAGGAGATAATCATGGCGACCCCGTTCCGAATACGTTTGGTATTTAGTAATTTACCATTGTTCGAAAAAAAACTGTACTTGTTCAGAACTCTACCTCAATAATTCGTTGTGTTAATCAGAGCCTCCTGGAAAAATGGCACTAGCTCTAGTGCCATATGTGCCTGCAGACAGTACCGGAACCGATGCCCCGGAACTATCTGCGTACGGCAACAGCGGCCATATGCATCCTGAATTTGATCCTCTTCATCCAGCTGCTGCCGTCAACGCGTCCAACTTGTCCCCTGATCGTGCGTATTGTAGATTATAAGGCGTCGTTAAATCGTTATTTTTCGAGCTAATGCGGGTACATGATACCTCATAGTCGCTCAAGTGTCACAGAATTCGAAGCCATATCTTACTCATAGAAAACCGTCAACCACTAGAGTAGTACGGGGATTTAAGAATGAGCTTTTATGGTTTAAGAAATCGCAGTTATTGTCGCTACTCATCCTGACCGTCCGTCATGGCTGATTACAGTAGTAAAATTTTTCAGAGGTCAATCTTATGGATTTCGAAGCAGCGTCGCCTGACTTCCGATCGCTATGTCGAAAAGAACATTCCACAGACAGCTCGGCTAACCACAACGCACGTCTAATGCATCCTCCGCCTCTTCCAGCCAGACCAGCCAACATAACAGCCGGACTGTCCGGACAGGATGTATCTCGGAAACGCACACCGCCGCCGCCTCCCCGATCCGGATGGAGCTTTACAAATCCCTGGCGCCAGTTCGACTTACACAGCGTAATCCAGGGTCTGAACCTAACAAATAATGCGGCCAGTGCCGACGACAAAAAAGCTAACGGTTGAAGCCAATCTCATAACTTCGGAGCAAAAGGCCTCTTTTTGTAAATTTTTTTGTTTGTGGTTTGTGTATCTACATCAGGATGTTGCTATAAGGACTGACGAAATGACCTTTGTCCTTTGTGCCCGGTTTGCCGCCATTTAAGATGATCCATCACGACGTGCCTTGTCAAGGTATCAATTTGTTACAATTATCAATTCCACAAACCGGCTGCACTAAAGAAATCTGTTTACTACTAAATTTACGAAATGACTTTAGTAATTTCATATTACTAGAACACAGATTCATTTCGATTTGGAATTGGCGGTTTTTTTCTGTAAGGCTTTTGCAGGTTGTTTCATTTTCTTTGTTTGTTCGTAGAGTTTTCTTGTTGTGTAACCACGCCAAAATCGCTGTATTAGCAATGCTGCCGCTGTTCTCTTCTCATGTAGTTGCCCAATTCTGAGTTTTTGTTCGACACGGGAATTGTGATCGGCCAAAAGTATTGCGTATTCTTTTCCGACAATATTTATTTCTGTCGTTTTCTGCGTTTCGAGATTATGTGCCGCGGACTCCAAATCACCTGTTACTTGATTGAACTCTTCCTGTCAACAACAAAATAATGCGAACGATTCGATTAATTTTTCGGTATCTACAGAACAGCTGTGCAGCAAAGATCTTATATTTATGTACAGTAATTCCTGATTAACAGCGGCATGTAACACTAACCTTAAGGTGGAGGGTTTTCTTTAACAGAGTGGTTTCCATTGTTTTGATATTTTGCTGTAGTTTAAAAAGTTTCTTACATTCTTCCTTCATTTTAAGGAAGCCCTGAATCAAAACGTCAAGGTTTTAACAATATATTCCACTTTGAACGCAGTAACGCTAACGTACGTATTGTAGATCTAGTAAGTGTTTATTACTACAATCGACAAAATGTTTCGAGGTCAAATGCAGTAGAAGTATTAGTACCGTAGGAGAAATACCGATGCAGTTTTAGAAAGAAAATAATCATATTTATCGCATTACAACAGGAAGCAGCATAAGTTGTTAATTCTAAATTATTATTATTATGGAGTACAGCTAATCTTCTTATCGTAATTAATTAAATTGAATTTGTAGCCACAGGAAATGTTATTACGGAAAGCTATTGTAGTTGACTACTAAATATTGAATAATACGGGAATAATACTACCTTTTCAACACATTCTCTAGTTATACTCGAAGACTCTTCTACGTTCTTCGTGCATTTATTTATTTTCTTTTGTGCCGGTCGGAGTCGTCTTCGGCTCGCGAAGAAATCAGTTTTCCGACTTCCGTACGTTTCTTCCGCACTTGCGACAAACAAGAGAACATTTTTGTCTGGTGAATCTGGATATTTCGATATAAGCCATCGACGAGCCGTTTGTTTTTTCGTAACTCATTCAGGAAATTTTGTCTCATTTCTTGGCATTCTTGGAGCTTATTGAGTTCAAGATTTTCAACTGCTGCAGACTTCCGTCTCAAAACGCTATGTTCGTATGGAGTCCTTTTGCTCTGCTTCGCAACGTTCAATAATATTTCTTCAGAGAACTCTGCAACACAAAGAAATCAAAGCATTACACCATTCCTGTTTCCTTTTAACGTGCACAGCTGCATTAATTTTTATTTTACTTGGTTCTGAAGAATATAAAACTTTTTCACTCCAGCTGACCATTGTAAGGTACGTACAGCTAATACGTACTTTATTGTAGAAGTACTGCATAAAATCAGGCCCTATTTAAACAATGTAACAGCACTTTCATACGATTTCCTTTCTTCTGTTACAGTATTTTGATTTTAATATCAATACTTTCTTTAAGGCGGCTTTATGGTAGTGACGCAAGCAGTGCAATGTAATCAGATTTCTGTATATTGTGTTATATGGTTTGCTGATCATGACGTATTTTTATTATTGTCAGGTGACTACAGATTGAGTCAGTAATAAGGAGTTTTTTGGTACGAGTATTCAGTTGTAATCCATTTTTATCGCTGATTAGGTGACGCAAGAAATTAAGTAAGTAATAATGTTTACATACATGCTTTAACAGATTCTGCACGGTGACTTGTACAGTACGTAAGTTTGTACTACATTTATTACTACGAGGTCAAAATACAAAATCTCGTAATCAGTATTACTGCCTGCTCACGCGAAACATACTTATATAATTATCTAATACAAAATAAAAATTTATATTGAGGCGTTCAAAAACATACGGTTTCAGCAAATAATGAAATTGATATTGATTATTTAAGTACTCTGCATTTCACTTATGTACGCCATACTCGACACCCTTTAAGGGCATAAACCGAAAGATACCTTGTGCAGGAGGAGAACTTACTAGACAATTTATTATTATGTACGAGTAGCTGCTGTCATAAAAACGTATGTTTAAATGGTATTAACTTGTTAAGTTCGACACACTTACGGTGCAGTTTTCCTAAGAAGAGAAACAACTTCAAGTTTTCATCTTGGAGTTCTCTGCATACGGCTTCCGTTTGCTGTAGCAATCGTCCCTGCCCTTCCAGCTTGTCAGCCACAAGAAAACACCGACACAATGATGAGAACGTTTCCTCCAGTGCCAGCAGCCCGCCCTGATCCGTGCTCAAGCACTCCACGGAATTAATATTATCATCCAAAGCCACGTCGACGCTAAGAGATTCTGTTGACGATGGCTGTCTTAAAGAAACGAAACCGGAGCCATCATGCCCGTCACGGGTGTCGCACAATATGTATTGTCTGCTATCCGTTCTATGCAGACAGCACCCAGTTTCCGGTGGCACAGGAACATGAAAAATTAGGTGCAACTGCAGTTTGATTAGCGCCAACAATCGGCAAACATGTTCTTCCAGAAAATGCAAACGCTCACTGGAGGTTGACAGTATTCTCGGGAGCAAGCATGCAATATGTAGTCTCGTGACCATTTCGCGAAGAACATTCCGTATGCGACTAGAGTCCAGACGGTGTGGAACATGAGGAACGGTACGCGTTATCGTATGAATATATTCTTGCTGCGCCAACGACATTGACAATTGCAACTAAGTGGCGATTTGAATAAGAACAATTGGTCTTTTTTAACACGTCAGTTTATGTAGGACAGTAGGATCACAAATATTACCTCTGAGAGCTGCAGCTTTCGTCTCGTTTATGCCGGTATCAAAGGTAGATTCATTGTTAATATTATATAACGACTTACGTACTGCCATTAGCAGTATGGCAGACATTGACCTTTCCGCTCTTCTAAGTCTCAGCATGACCTTTGCGCTATTACCATTATCACTGGACTTTTAACAATATGCAGTGTAAGTTGGTTGTATATTTTGAAAAGATTATCAACATAATTGTTGTTTAAAAGTAGACAAAATAACGTCATGCAAAATATTACATAAAACAACAAGCTTAAGAGCAACTAAAAGAATCATTCGGAAATTTTGACAATATATAAAACATGAATTATTATTGCAGTATGCACTCAAAACATCAATAATAATGAATTCGATAAACCTGCAACAAAAGTACTCGACAGGACTTAAGATTTTAAAATGCGTAATAAGTAGTTTAAGTACCGCCCTCCTGGAATTTAGGATCGTCCTTGCCGCTACTTACTACGGGAAAATTTTGAAAAGATAGCACTGGCTGGCACATTGACGCAAAAATTTTTTAGTTACTTTGGGCGTCTCAAAGTCTCAAAATAAAAAACAATCTGTAGCCTTATACGAGTGAAGAAAAATAATGTTATACGAGTTGTATGCTGCTGATGGTGAGTCCAGATGATGAAGTAGGCTCTGACGAAACCACGGACTTCTCATACGTACCTAACACTACTCTTTTTTTAACGCTTATCTATAATTCCGCCTGTGTAGTTGTGCATGGTACGATTCGAAGTAGAGTGTTTACTTTTTAGTTCTGATCACTTCCGAATTGATGAATTTAGGTTTAGATTTAATGGTTTAACGTCCGCACACATTCAGGGCAAGAACCCAGTTCGAGGCAGCAGACACTCACAACAACAACAATTCTCCAGAGTACACACTACACAGTACACAGTATTTCAGATCAAGCTTTAAACAAGAACAAAGTAGCGTATTTAAACACCACAACTCAGTACAATACACCCACTGAGCCCACTCCCTTACAAATATACATTTGTTGGTCAAATCTTATCTTATTCTTATGGTTAGGTTATGGTACGTTGTCCGGGAATTTTTTACCGTAAGTCCGTCGAGCAAAGAGCCAATTACAATGGCTTACATCAAAGTCTCTAAATGTATCATTTAAGGTCTAAATGTATCAATGAAAAAGTTTATGATTTTATCAAATTAACCCTAGTTAAAATTTTTTCTTCATCCTTAATTCATTCTGCTTGAAAAGTCAATGCTGTGCCTGTAGTCTGATAAAATGAAAGGTCATTACTCGTAATTTACCGCTATATATTGTTACACCAGGCCTCTCGCCGGCACTTCAAACTGTTCTGTAACTAAAAGCCTGTTTTGTTTCGGAGGTTAGTTTGCGATTGAGTCGAAGTTATGGGTATTCTATTCTTTAACTTTCGTGCAAGGAGCTCAGAAGATTCCATTTATTTACCGAACACTATGAACTTCGAATCTGTTGGTTGGTTTCTTCAAAGCAAAATCACTTCAACTTAAAATTATTTACTTGGAATGGCCAAATCGTACATAGGGGGAAAGAAACCCGCGAACTACAACAAGAAAATCAACAAGAAAATCTCAGTTAATTTATCCAGCCCTTCCATCCGTGCCCTTCCTTCCATCGTTGCAATACTTACCTGCTAGACCTCCTACTGTACTTATTTATTTAATTGTTAAAAATCTCGGTTAAGTAAAGATTAGTGACTTCGAAGTCCAAGTTGATGGCATAAGAAAGACCAAGATGGTTTCTTCGTGCTTTCAAAGACCGTTTCAATCATTAACATGGGGCTGAATGACCATTGAGCAAGTAAGTACAGTACTAACAATGGAATTATAATTAATTATAAACTTTGAAGTACCAAACGACACTCAAAAGTCAGAAGCGTATTATTCGATCGAACTGATGTGAGTACAGTACAGTACTACTGCATTAAACGGGGCAACGGCTACTGACTGACCAATCACAAACAAACAAACAAACTCAATCGAGCTCCAGATTCTCGGCCAGATCTGACGGTGATTTCCGCGATCTGACTTATGAGTCCACAGCGGACAAATTACACTCTGCAGTAGCCTATTAAAAACGATTTAAATCATTCCTGCTTGGCAGTTTGAGAAATATGTACTGTACTTCAATGCTTCGTATAGGTTGAGGCCATCGGAATGTTGATCTTTGACTCGAAAAAATCAAAAATGCATAGGATATTTCTAACACGTGACAAGTTGCAGCCACGATAAAATCTAGTACGTACTTGTACTGTACTTTATACTTGGCTAGTAATGGCTAGTAATATAACTCATACCTGGCTAGTAATATAACTTTATACCTGGCTAGTAATATCTATATAACTCATGTATTACGTACTGTACAAGTACCGTAATTAAAAATTTTTGTATTAGATGACTCAAAGACATATTTTTGTACTTTAAAGTACAATGGCTGCGCAGCTGGAGTTCACTGTCAGACGACCTACGTTTGTACTACGCGCATATAAGTACTACTGTACGCAGTGACGCATCTATCTATTCCAGGTGCGCTGGAAGCTTGAGCGCTGAGATTTCCGCTGAGCAGAGCTGAGGCCAGGCTCAGAGCAACGAGCGATCCGAGGTTATCCGGGTTCGAAAAAACCGCATTCCAGCGCTCACTTTGCACACAGCACGAGTTGACACTTCAATCGAGATCGAATCTTTACATCCATCTTCTTTGTTTGTGATGTTATTAATAATATTTGCTGCTTGTGGTTGAATTTGATTCAGTTTAAATTGAAAGCTTTTAATTTTCTTACTTCAGGATGGGTGAGAATAACTGGGCGAAAGCATTCGAGCTCGATAGCACGATGTTCATGCAAACCGTACCGGGTATGTTAGCGAGAATGCTGGGAACTCGTTTTCTCTGACTGGAACCACTGCACTACGATTCATTAATTTATTTATTTAAATACTTGTATTCCATAACTCTTAGCAAAATTCTGTTCTTTTGCATTTTTTAATTCTTAGTATTAATGGTGATGCTCACCCGCATTACCCCAATGATTTATTGGCGTATTGATTATTTTTAGAGCCATGTTTCAAGCCCAAAACCTACAACGGTATGATGTCGCGTTCCGCTTCTCCGTATTCAGCGAAAATGTCCAACATGAGAATGGTCAGCAATTACATGAGCAAGCAGCACAGTGTCGATTCGGACCTGTCACACTCGTCCCGTGGCAGCTTCATGAGCTACTCCCCGCAGCCGTCGATGTGTGGTTATCAGCAGCCGCAGAATCCGTTCAGCTTCGCTGAGGTACCAGATGCGGATTTTCAGCGCATGGTTCCCTCATGTCCATCGCCCGTGGAAAGCGTCGGCCGCGTCCCGGGAATGACCTTAAACGGGGATCCGCGGTGGAGTGGCGATCTGTGCGTCGAGCGTCAGGCGCAGGCCTATCGTACGGCAGCCTCGGGCGCCACGGCAGCGGCTGTGTGGAGCGGCGTGTTGCCTCCGCGCAATACCAAAGGATCCGCATTCTCCTGCAAAGTAAGCCTCAGTACTCTGTATATTAATTAATTAGCACTAATTGTCCAGGAAGTTACAGTACCTGTTGACCGAGAAGGATTGAAATCATTCAGTCATTTCCAGTAAAGTATATATGGATGCCTTTTGGTTACGAGATGGAATACTTGTATGCAGATCATTACAGTTAACAAAGCAATTTTTCAGGTGTTTCTGGGTGGCGTACCGTGGGACATTACTGAGCATGACTTGCAGATGGCGTTTGGAAGGTTCGGGAATCCGAAGATTGAGTGGCCGGCGTCACATGAACAGAGTAGTCGTAATGTCAAAGGTGAATCTGGTTTCCTTCTGGTTTATTGATTGTATTTGTTATTAATTCTGATGGCGCTAGATTGCGGCGTTTTCAGTACAACTGTATGTCATACATTACTGTATCTCAAAATTTCAAGTTAAGAATAGCAGTTACTGCCAGTTTTTCATGCTGCAATGAAACCATCTTGATTGTGATTTGTGGGTGAAAGATCTAATATGTAACGAGTCCAAATTATATTACATGCACTAAAATATTAAATTTTTATGTCTTTTCAGGACATTTGTATCTGATTTTCGATACCGAAAAATCGGTTAAGCAGCTGTTAGGATCGTGCAACTACGATTTTAACCAAGGCCACCACAACTGGTACCACAAAGTGGCCAGTAAGCGCATGCGAGTGAAAGAAGTTCAGGTCATTCCGTGGCAGCTGGCAGATGCCAGCTACGTGCGCAACGGGTGCATGACGACGTTCGGTACGAAGACGGTCTTCGTGGGGAGCCTGCATGGAATGCTCACAGCGGAAGGGCTCGCAAAGGTCTTGGATGACCTTTTCGGTGGAGTCGTGGCTGCTACTATCGACACAGGTTAGAGGCGTTCGTTAGCAGATCCATTTCGCATTTTTTTCAATCCAGGTCGCTTGGTTATAATCCTTAATAGAGAATGGTTGTTAGTCGTAAACAGCTTCAATTGCCCAGCAACAATTGAGCTCTAAATTTATTCGGTGTCTTTTGGATATCTGACCGTTCATTAATTCAAAAATCATAGTCTAGTAAGTTGAATACTGTACTAATCAGTACAGCAGCCGGGTGGGTTGGGAACTTAGGGTATCTAGAGTAAGCTCTTAAAAAGGCTTACTAACTTTTTTTGAACTTTTTTCAAGAATTTAGCCAGCAGTTTCGTTTTTAAATTACGGGCTTTACGGCTATACTCACAAAAGCGAATACTGCCTGTGCTGAATCTTACTAGCCCTACACGTATTCCTAAATGCACATACGGTAGAAGTATTGTTATCTCGTAGTACTTACGTTAAATCACGGAGGCTTTGATATTACTACTGCTACGTACAATGCTGACACTAATTGTGAGCGCTGTTCCTCAAATTTTCAGTTTTTAAAATCATAACATACGTTTTTCCAGGTATTGCATTTTATCAGTGTTGCTTAAGAAGGGAAAAGAGGCTTTGCGCTACCTAGCTGATGACAGCGCAATCCAACAGGGTTAACTTATGTCCGAGGCTGTTTTATAAGACTGTGGGCCTTTTCAGTTATTCACTGTCATATTATAGCTGTTGTTGAAGCGTTTGTCGCGATAAAATAATAAACTTCTAAATTTGTACATATCACACATCATCTGATCATCGCATTAGATTTATGTAATAATAGTATGCCAGGGATTCTTAACATACGTACTGTCACTTTTCGATAGATAAATACAAGTATCCAATTGGATCTGGCCGTGTGACCTTCAATTCGGAAGACAGCTACATGAGAGCTCTTCGTGCGGTGTTTGTGGACCTGCGCACTCCGAAATTCAACAAGAAGATCCAGATCGACCCGTTTCTGGAGGATTCGCCGTGCAGCATCTGCAATCATCAAGTGGGCCCGTACTTCTGCCGCGATCTGCACTGCTTCAATTACTTCTGCCACGCTTGCTGGTAAGTAACCGCTATTCCGAAATTGCAGTACTCCGCCTATTATCACCGCCGCCGCCACCGCCTTGACGCACTAGAGTAACTGTAGCTGAAGAGTTTCATATTAAATTTTTGCTTTTTAGGCAGTGGCAGCATTCAGCGGACAATATTGGCCATCATATCCCGTTGATGCGCAATCCCCGTCCATAAAGGGATATGTATTCCTGTCCGTCCTTTTTCTACCTCTTATAAACCCGTACGATTAGCAGTATCCCTCCTCTTCACTGACCCGAAACAGCCAAAACGGTTATTTTTTTTAGTTACTATGCCTTTAATCGGCGCCAAGCTTTTATTTAAATTTATTTTAGTTTTGTAATTAAAATTTCGTTTGTTTAATTTTTGGTTTTATAAGAATTTATTGTTCATTTTCGTTGTTTTCAATCGTACATGTGCGAACTGGTTCATGGTGCCCTTCTTTGTTCATAGCGTTGTTAGTTTTGATCCATCTTATAGAATTGTCTTCATGTGGTTTGATTCATTTTTCAGTCATAATTTTTGATGGTTTAATCTTTAAATTATTTATTTTTGTTCCTTTTCCGAGTGTACATTTTTGGCATTCACTGTCTTTTTCCTTATCTGTTTCGAATCCGGTCTGTTTTTGATTTCTTTTTTATTCCAGGTTTTTTTTATTTTGCATTTTTGTATATAATTGCTATTAAAGCTTTATCAGTTTTCGACGATGTTCGTACAAATAACAAAAGCACTGGCTTTGTGGTGTTATGCCAATATATTTAGCGTCCATTCCTGTTAGGAAGTCAAGCCGAGCGCATGCGAAATAACTGGGAGTCGTGGCGAATAATGATTACAATAAAACTGACAACATACAGAGGCAAGACTACCTAGACTAGAAAAAAACGGACTAGACTACCTAGCGTCTGTAGACTTCCTTGACACATTCTTACAGCCAAAAAGTAGTCGAAAAGAGGCGACTCAGGTGATCAGTTCTTTTTAATGATTAAGAACATTATTCTGAAAACAAGATTTTAGTTACAGTATTAGTGGAAAACGAAGCATTGTTATTCGGCAGAGTCAGGCTGACGATGTACAAGTACGTGTTAAGGCGGCGTATGTGATAATTCGGTAAGTAAATCTTCGTTAAATGTGATTGCGAGTTCATTTTGTTTTGCAACTAGCGGCACCTCGCGCGCCGCACGCTTACATCCGGTTTAACTTATGGACAAACTCCGAAGACCGTTATTCATTGTATGATTGTCCAGTTCCCAAAAAAACTGCGCTATTCGATCAACGTACTCGTAGCTCCAGATACTACATGCAGACTTACTAATTATTCAATAGAAATGTTGCGTCTCACAAGTCAGTTTATTGAACTGCCATTTGCAAACGTGACTAGTGACCATTCGACATTCAAAGTTAATCGGTTTTGTGATATTGTGAACATTTCTTAATTGTACCAATAAAAATCGCACAAGTTTTTGCATTTTTGTTTCTACTTCACTTGACTAAATTTCAAGAAGACTGTACCGTGTTAAATGTACAGCTGCGTAAAAGATGTTCGTGTGGCTGCCAACCTAGGTGTATTCCGTTTTTATAAGGCGGTGTCAGCGTTGGTGTATACGTTGTGATTGCCATGCGCACGCTTGTTCAGTCCTTCGACAGTCAATGCCGGTCGGTTACCCGGTATTAGAGAAGCTGATAGGAGGCACTACTACCGTATCCGTATTCTATAGTTTATTCAACTTTATTATACGAGACCAGATATGCAACATTCTGTAAAAGTACATATGGAGTTGTCCATTAACACACGATGGTCCCATTGAACTTATTAGTTATCACAAACAACAACACTGGAAAACTGATGCTCCTATTTCATTAAAAGCATTCTCTAGAATAATTGTTAAAGGATGGCACAAAGTCCCTCAGCCGTTGACGTGAAGCAGGAGCCAGAGTCTACACCGATTCCACCGAATGAGCCGTCTACTGTGGAAGCGGTACCAGAGATATCGGGTTGGCTAAAAGCGGGGGCTAACATGTTCAATCATTTTAAGAACGATGCCAACGCCAGTATTACTCTCATTGATTCCTCAGGAAGAGAATTTTTAACGCGTTTGCGCACAAGTGACTTCCAGTATTTGATTAAGCAGACCATTCTGGCTAATGTCAAAGCACAACTGGAGAAGTCCAAGTCCATATTCCATCGAGACCTGAATACAGACTCGGAGCTCGCAGCAACGAGATTACCCTCCAGCTCAACATCGTGGCTGGCGTCGAAGTCTTCCCGTAGTAGAATCAGTTTGGAAGAAAATGACGATTCTCAGCCGGTAGGTGAAAAGTATTTTTGCAATGTTTGTTTTTCTGGTTGAAATTGTTTTGCGGCATTTGGTATACAGCGTACGGCCACGTTACAAGCTGTATCTGAAGTTTACCGAGCGGATATGCGAACACTCCCTGTAGTGCATATTCATAATTTTCGCCTGTATAACGGGATATTTGGACTTGTGTGACTAGAAGGACAACTCAAAGATTAATTAAACATTTTTTTTCTTCTTATTTTATTAAAACTATAAACTGTAATAAACATAATCATTATGGCGATTGGAGACAACTGCACATTGCCGAGGAAATTGGACCGTATTATCGACTTAAATGGAACAATGATTTCCAGTTTTTTTTCTTTTTATGAACATGCTGCTAACAGCCTGTTCGGCATAATCACGTTTTATGCCATACATTCTGCCGCTTCGTATGTACTGTACAGTACAGTCGCGTGCTTACCGCTTATGCGCGCTGAATAATCTCGCTTGACACTGCTTACATCTTTGCAGGGTTCTGAAGGATCGTCTAGCTCCACTGGATCCACATACAATTTGGCTGCAAAACTAAAACTTTTTGAAAGGAAAAGTGATGAACCATCGACGTCAAGGGAGAAACATGGTTCGGCGGCTGCTGCTTCGAAGGGCTCATTGCACAAACCGGGCATCAGAGCTGTAAGTCTCTTGTCCAGAACCGACCGGGAAAAATAAAACGCTATCCTATTTATCAAATTATTTCTATCAGGGCGTTGGAAGAACTGCGGAGTCTTCTAATGGGAAAATACGTGGAAGAGGTGGTAAGCGGCGCATTCAGCCGATGCCAACATTCCACAATACCGTCACTACGGTGCCTTTTAAACTGCAATGTGATGAAGTTCTCGCACTGGATGAAGAAATGGTAAGAAGATAATTTACGATTGCTGTGGAGGATTAAAATGCATGCGCACTCACAATCAGTTCTACTGCATTGACTGATTTCTGTAGTCGCTGGCGCTGTGTTGTTTTTCGCTGAATTGTACGGTGGTCTTTCTAGCATGATTATTATCTGTGCGGTGAGGTGCAAGAAATTTCGAGGTTTTCTACGCATTCTCTATGCTTGACAGCTTATTGTTAGTTTTCCTGGGCTTACGCACTACTTTCGTTTTCGTCGCCGCTTGCTTCTATGGATTTTTTTCTGCCTGATCGTCTGCATGCTACATTTCTGCGACATCTTGTTTTCTAAAACTGTTGGTTGCTCTCGGTCCCTTTCTAAAAGTGAGCCCGTTTGTAAAAAGATATTTCAACATTTCAGACCACATTATCTTCGCAGCCAGGAAGCGGTGCCCAAGTGGGAAGTGCAGCATCTTCTCTGGGCGAAATCAGTATAAGAGTGACCAAAACTACCCCTTCAGATCGAACCGCCGAAAACGGTCCCCAACGGATAAAAAAGCGACGGAATAATAAAAATGGGGTAAATGCGGGTTATTACAATTGTCAAGTACTCTCACGGGACCGGAAGTATGCCGACAGATATTTCCGGCCCGCAGATATATTCTTCAGTTTTCCGTTAACGTGAAGGAAAGGAAAATCTGTATCTTGAATCTTCCAGGCGGCTTTGTCTGCTTTTTTTGTCGCTCGAGGTGTTGAATGCATCAAATTCAACCGTTCGAATAGGCTTGTTTTTTTTCCTGTTTCTTGCTTCAGTTCACCAGTAAGCTTCGAAAAGAATTTTCGGATCATATCCTTCAGTATAAACTGTTCCTTGTAGCCGTAACCGTGGGCCTGTGCGCAATAAGTGCCGTGGTTCATGTTCATGAATTGCTGATACGGTATCACCGTATCAGTAATACCGTGCTGTTCTGGTCTTCTGGCGTGGCTATAACAGATTTTGAGGTGCAGACAATGAGCTTCCTTAGACTAGTATTAATTTGCTTTGAAATTTTGTAGGTTGCCGGTATGAAGAAAGCAGAAACTGCCATGCCACCCAAGCTGAAATTAGGAGGATTGAGGAAGAGCCGGGGCCGTGGTAATCGTTGTCGGAAAATGTACGGAATATCTCGCCGTGATCTCTGGTGTAAATCGTGTCAGTGGAAGAAGCGTTGCAGTCGATTTGATGAAGACGGGAATGTTATCGAAGGCCAGGATGAGGCATTGGCATCTAGTGCCAACACGTTCGGGCTCGTTTAGTGACTGTGGGTTTTGCATCCACTTCGTTTACCGTGCATCTGCGTTGTTGCATTGACTGAAACGCAGCAGATACTAGTACTGAAATGTTTTTGATCTTGTACATGCATTATTTATTGTTTGCCCGTGTTGGACTAAAGTAACTACTGTTGTTGTTATTGTGCGTTGCTGCGCTGAATGTTCTCAGTGATTTCCTTATTTACCCGGACAAGAAATGATAAACTAGAAGTTGTTGATCGATTCTGTTGCAAGTGAATTAGCGCAATATTGATCTGGCTACTTGACAGCTTGCAGTTATTGATTTAGTAATCCCAGTGCAGGGCTAGATCAGGATTGTTTTCTTTGTATGGCGTTGTGTACGGGGAATGCTTCGAAGCCAGGGAATAGGATGGATAGCGGGGCTTGTTCATCATGGATGGTGTGTAGGCGGCTGGACCAGGTACGTGGAAACCCATTGGCAAAGGTCGTCTGTCCTGCATCGTGTAGGCCGGGGATCGCTGCTTGATTTTCTCCAAATTGACCGCAGTATAGGCCGCCGAGCCGGGTGTCTTGGTGAAGTCTTGCGTGAATCCTCCAATCAACGGTTTACTGCAGAAAGTTGTTAGCTTTAAAACTTTCCCAGGACGAAAGGCCAGGGATTTCCTGCTCGTTTATACGTTCGTAATACAAGCATGCAAAAGATACAGAAATTTTTTTACACCAGCTTTATTGCCACCGGTAGGCTGAGTAATTTGATTCGCTAGAACAGAAGCGAAGCATAATAATTTCTCAAGCACTTACATACGCATTGTGAATCGTGGCGTGTCAGTGAAACAAGGATGCTTGGTGCCGGTAATATACGGAATTTCGTACACGTTAGGAGCAGGATTGGAATTGGGTTTGTCCTTAAGCGCTGGTAATGCCATATGCCAAGCAGGAGATCTACCGACAAAAATTGTTTAGAGCACAAAATGGATCTTCTGAAACGTTGGTAAATTTGAGGACGAAAAGATGCCTGTATTTTGTTGGAAAATTCCTCTCGACGTTATGTGCGCCTGGCCCCGGAGTCTGCGAAAAAGCAGGGTCATTCGGCCCGGATTACGATGTTCTGTCATACATTGGAAAAATCGTAATTTTAGTTGAAGAAAAGCGAAGATATTTGACTCCTGTTTTATGATCACGTAAACATAGGTGTAACCGTGTTGTCACCTCACGTGTGTTGCCGTTAGAAGGTATTCTAAGCATTTAAAACTTCTTACAGCATGCAATAATATTGGCTAGCGCTATAAAAAATTGAATTCCACATTATTATGTACATCAGTAGCCTTTTAATGTTGCTTTGCGCTTCAAGTAAGGAGTCACCTTACGTTGTCGCCCCTAGCTTCCGGTAAACGAGCTCCCATGGAAAATGCCGGCGCATGGACAATTCCTCGGTTGGTTAATTTGGGTGAGAATCCATACTGCGGCCCCGGCGATGTGCCTTTACTCTCTGTATATTCCGATTAATAGTCCAACTTATTTCGTGTTTAAATATCAGGCTATGCAGATGTACTTAACCAGTTGCACATACGCCCATCAGAAAGATCTAACATTAACTTTTTTGCCATCACATCGTACACAACGTTGTCTGAATTTATATTTTTGGCTTTCTTTTAATCTGCTTATCTTTTGCTGTTTTTTTTGTAAGGTGTGATTAACTACAACAATTTAGCATTCTTATTTTATTTTCTGGTCAACGAGAGGGCAGAGAATTTGTTCTTTTATGATCTTTTATGTGAAGTAGTGTGCCCGTACTTGCACCTTATGTAGTTGTGATGGCTATTTAACTTATTTAATTGCTGTATTGCCTATTGAAGTTTTACGTCTTATCGCATATTATCGTAATGCAAAAAAGAATTATTTTGAAAAACTGCCTGTCGGGAACACTGAGAGCACGGCCAGTCTACCACCTACTTACTCAATTGACGCACTTATTGTGAGCAGCATCCTGAAAGTGTACGCTGGACACCGTTTTAGAGTGGGGTTGTGATTTCGCCATCCGATTGCACTGGGTAACAGATATGTTCCAGGCCCGGGACCTATTCGTAATTTAAAACTTAAATTGAAGTGCTCAGCGTACGATTATGCATGATGGTTTCATGTAGCCGCTAAAGCTAAACTTAAATCTTTCGGATACTGTAAACGACCTTTAGAGTCGTTTTATTGTGTTCTGACCTTTCAGCTTGGCGGCAATGGGATAGCTGGGTTTAACTGTCAATTCCGCCGCGGGTGGCATGGCTTATTTGAGCAGAATGGAGTACGTGCAGGAATAATAATAATATCAAATTAATTTTGTGTGCTGCTTCAGTGGCTTGGGAGTAAGCATTATTATAAATAATATTTCGATGATTTATGGCTTTGCAGTAATCTTGAACCAGCAGTGATTCCAGTGAATAAGTAAATATCAAAGTAGATAATAAGAAAAGCTAAAAACTGAAACTTGAAAGCATACGACGCAGCTAAGGTCAAATTGTGAGGGCTTCATTACTACCCTAAGTATTGACCATGCAATATGACAAAATAAGTATATAGTTATGCAATATACGGTTGGTAAGTCAGCAATTAAATATAACATTTTCATATATTAGTAGCATTTACGAGTATTTTTAGCGATCTTGAAATCGTTGTGCTTTCATGATAGCGCTTCCAAACGAGTACCGCATTTGACAATTACGGTTTCATGGCAGTTATATCATACATGTTGTTTTCGAGACCTCTCCTTTCCGTCAAATGGGAGAGGGTCAACGCCAAGCAACAAGTACAACTGTTCACAGTAACCAAAAACGATGATTTATTACGTATTGTTGTTGTTGTTTGTTGCATAAATACGTATTGCAAGCCAAGGCTAGACCAACGTGGTGACACATAACATACATTATGATACATATCACCGATACTTACGAAAAACTGAATTGTAGAATAATTCAATATACAAGCCCATCCAACAATTCTTTGACCGCTGTAAGCGCAGCGCATATAAATCGCGCACAGTAATGCAAATACGCATCGTAGTGTAGTGGCAGATATATTTATAAATATTCAACCAATAATAATATATTAGATCACAATTAATCGACCATTATTAGACCAACGTGGAATCAATCATCTTTAGCCCGGGCATGTTGCAATCAGTAATTTGAAAGTAATATGGATATTAAGTACCACCGCGATATTGTATTGCAAAGCAAAGATAATACTGATACAAAAGCATAAAATTAATATAAATTATGATGGCAATAAATAATGCTAAACATATTACGTTGTATATCACAGATACAGTAACTGCAACACATGCAGATTTGTTGCTTATTTACGCTGAATACGCAGACCCATGTGGCGTGACGTGTCGAAGCACATTAAATGGCTCAAGCCCACGTTTCTTTAAATTCCCGCTTACAGCGGTCAAAGAATTGTTGGATGGGCTTGTATATAAGTAACAAGTAGCAATAACTGCTGTAGCGGTCTCATTAGCAGCGCCGTCAGATTAGCAGCAAGGAAAGTTTCATTGGTGCTGTTGAAAGCAATGGGAACGCCTACGCTACGCCCCTTTCTGGATCCAAACAGCACTGCAGATACTTACTGCTGCTGCTATCATTCTGGGTAGTGACGCAATATTTGCGTAGCAGTTGCTATTGCTGTTTATTTTCTTGGCTGAAACAAATAATTTATAAAATAATGTGATTTGAACTTTTGCATGACAATGGAAGAGAGGATTATATTTTGCAAAACTGCTTTGAGTTCTTTGTGTGAAACAGCTCGAACGTGTTCGTCCGGTTTGTATGTTCAAGCTGCAGCAATATGGGAGGAACTGGGTTCTCGGGGTTTCACGCTTGATTCCTTGAACTATCTGGATGAACTGAATCCAGGACAGACCGCAACTGAAGAAACAAAGCAACTCAGAGCTCTTGTTCCTATAATCTTTGACACGTCTCGCGCACTCCAGACCACGGGTGATGGAAACTGCTTTTTCAACGCTTTGGCGATACTTGGGAACGGTACAGAAGCTCTAGCAGTTGAGTACCGGCTTAGAACAGCTCTCTGCTTGATTTTGGAAAGAGAAGCTTTAATTATTCACCCAAATGATCAAAAAGATTCTTGTTGTCGCTTCGAGAAACACCAGAAGACATTAGTAGCATCTCTTGCACAGTTTTGTGCAGAGCGGCATATGTCAAATTTGCACCTGAAGTATGTGGATAAAGAATCTCTAGAACCAGTAACGCGCAGAAACAATATTTCTGAAGATTGTATTTGGATCCTGCCATCGGAAATGTACGTACCGTGGCTTGATGAGCATGCTGTGAAAATTACCCAGGATTGTAGCTGGACCTGCTATATGTGGATAATTGCTGCTGCGGTTGCGCACGACAATAATATTATCATCATACGCCCGCAGGTCAGTTTGATCTCAAGATCAAATACGGAACTCAATAACAAGATTTCGTTGCTGTTATTCACATTGCATCTTTTACAGGGCTATCATTCGGTGTGGGTCCGCTGTAGAACCGATAAAGCAAAAAAGCCGTGGTGTTTGTTTTGGGAAAACAACCATTTTTCTGCCGTGCGACTCGACCTTTTCGCTAACGGCATTCTTTTGGAATACCTTGATTCTTTGGAAGCAAAAGATAAATCCCAACTGACTGAAGTTGAAGTGTGGTGCATCTGCGATTTTCCAAATATGGTACGCTTTCAAGAGCACTCACTCTTCCTTTCAACAAATAGCACTGCCGAACATGATCAGGATGTGGTCGATGTACCGGAAACCATAAACCAAGCAGAGGAAGTTTTTGCTTGTGAAAAGCGACGCAAACCTTTATCTACTACGATTTTATTCAAGAAAGGATTGATGAATTCTTATACCGCCGACATAATGGAGCCAAAAGGTCAACTATAGTCTATAAAATGCATTTTTTAATATCATTGTTTTTTTCTTAATTGTTGCTTTTTAGGCTCTGGTTATGCTGGTGACGTCGCAGCAGAAGGTAAAAAAAATTAAAGTTAAAGTTTCAGTATGATTTTCACGTTAAATTGCTATAGAAGAACGAGTCTTTGGAATTGTGACGCATCTGTTCCAAGGTCAGTTGGACTCTTCAAAATTTTCCGTCCGAGGTTTTATCAGCGACGCAACAATATCAAAAATTGAGCGCCTTACAAAAAGATTGAAAGATAAAGATGTAAGCAGTAATTTCTTGTTGTGATCTCAAGATCAAAACTAACACCTACTTTGGAAATTTAGGCACTCTCACTAGAGGAACGAAATCTTCTGCGGTCGCGATCACGTTTTTTTACTTTGGAAAGTTATCTGAAGAAAATTATAGGTTTCGGTATGACGATCTGGGAAATTTGCTGTACAAGACCAAGCCATGTCAGGAGAGAGTGTTCTGCCGCTTCCGCAAGGCTTTCGAAATCGTATGGAGGAACCATCTCTCTCCATCGCTGACATGTGCGCCAAAAAGCGCAAAAATGTATTGGCAAAGCAGTCGCTTCGACAGATATACTGCCCCTACGCCAAGACCGTTGCGGCTTCTATAAAAGATATTTGCAAGGGCTGTCAAATTACTCGCCAGGCTAAGCCAGTCCTGCCGTATGTCCCAAAAATAATTCGAGTTCATGAAATAATGGAAAGGCTGCAAATCGATTTGATCGACATGGCGCCGGACTCTGATGCCGGGATGCGATTGAACTATGCTGAGTATCGTTATGTGTTATCTGTTACGGAATGTCTAACGCGGTACTGTTTTTGTATCCTTTGCGATCTAAATCCGGCCAAGAAATGCGAAAAACCTTGCAGCTTTTTTTTATAAATGAGGGCGGCCCACAGCTGCTTCATAGCGACAATGGAAAGGAATTTGTCAATAAGCGCGTTAAGGAGTTGTTAGAACCTGCTGGAACCGTTTTTGTTCACGGTGCACCATACCATCCACAATCTCAGGTTTGCCGTGTAGTAGCGTTCTATGTTCCTCAACCATTTCATTTTTGTTTACTAGGGACAAGTTGAACGGCTAAATCAAAAAGTGAAACGTGTTTTGGCTCATCTTATGGCTAACACGGATGCCGCTTTACAAGCGATCGCGTGGCCTTACTTGCTTCCAACAGTTCAGCGGATCCTCAATTGTACTGACCACCATTCCATTGGTATGACACCGTTCGAAGCATTTAAAGGATATCCCTCATTACCGGATGGAAACGAATTTGGCATCGGTAAACGTAGTGAATATAAGAATTAATAATATGCAATACCCTTGATTAACGCTTTGATGTAACTCGCAATCATGTGATCTCAAGATCAAATAAAGTTTTTATTTCTCTTAGAACTGGACCCTATCGAGCCGAACGAGTACCAACTGGACATGCTACGGAACCTCACTCCGGAAAAAAATTTTGACGAAGAAGAAGAATTTCAAACCATTGAAGAAGTTGAGCAGTACGAAGAGGATTGCGATGAAAATATTGCTAGCCATTTAGACCGATTAGAAAAACTACCGGAGCCGGTGCGTTCCCATGCTTTAACTGGGCTGGAAACGCTTGCATTTCGTCGGGCCTGTGTCAGAGATACGATACTGGAATGTGTGGAGCGGCGTTTTTATCGCAACGTTTACAAGCCCGCAGTAGCATCTCGCAAAGTCTCCATTGAAAAGGTGACATATTTCTTTGGAAGCCGACGTTTCGAAAGAAGCCTAAGAGCAGCGAACGGATTCGTTCAAAAGTCGTAAGAATAACTGAAACTTCACGCACACTCCCGGGTCGGTTTAGGATTGAGTATTACGGGAACGGCGACAGAGATCCGCCATGCAGAACTGCTGAAAACGCAAAAATGTTCACAGAAATGTATGTCAACGGGAAAGAGCTTCTTTTAGCAGAAAATCATAAAGCAATGTAGATATTTCGGATTCAACGACTTTGGCTTATTCTGTGCGTGATGACGTATGCCAGACTGCTCCAACCAAAGAGGAAATCGAAAAACTGATACCAGACTTTGCCGACAAGATGCGACAGTATTTCAAAGAAAACGGATTTCTGTCGAAAGTAATTCCTAAAGATTTGCCATCAACTTTAGAAATTGAAACGTATTTTGGTTTCCTAGAAAAGATTGCTGGTGAGCATTACAAAGAGACACACTGTCCGGGGTCAAGCATTCTGGATGCGGCGCTGCAGGAGCTGTATCAGATGCGTCAGGAGAAGGACATTGGGTGTTGGATGAGTGGCCTTGAGAAATGGGAATGCTTGACTAAACGAGACTGCTACAAGATTCAGAACTACTTAGCTGGAAGTGACATGTATCACAAAGGATCGTGTCTAGACTGCCTTGGTGGTATTTCAGGCTGCACTCATTCTTGCTGCGATGACCTTTTACTTAAAATCTGCGCTAGACGCGGTGGTACTTTGTGCCAATTTGATAAGAATTTAAACTCTACTTTGATCTCGAGATCAGACAATGATTGCAAATCTCAGTTTTCTATTAAAAGCCACTGCACTACCGTTTAGCACTGTTATATCTGCAAATCATTACGGCTTGTAATCTATACAGCGTCTAACTAACGTGCCTCTAACTAAGGTGCCTCTAGACATACTAGATTTAGGTACCGGATAAAGTAAATAAAACAATCCGGACATAAAACACAAGAAAAAAGTTCTACAAACGCCTTGATATGAGCGAGGGTATCAGAACATTACATGATTTGGAGTACAGCTTAGATGATAGTACTCTGTATTTGTCAAAACTGCAAATAGTACGAGAATTTTCGAACTCTTAGGGATTGTTCAAACGACGAAGCTCGTCCGCATCGGTTGCGGTTCTTCCTCTCGTCCGCATCGGTTGCGGTCACCTAAAAAGCATAATAAAATTAATATAAATCAGCTAACAATTTATCGCGTATTTGTTATACTAATTTTATAATCATTAATCAGCGCTTAAATCATGATAGGTTCAGGCATTAATTACTTTCCCACAAGTAAACCTTTTTTGCCGTAAACCGGTGTAGCCATTACATAAACAGAATCGTTAAATTTGGGCGGATTATCGTTTTCATCTAGCACAGCACAATTTGATTTCCGTGCCCGCTTTTTTGTTTGTGGCCTCGGCAAAGCTGACAGCTTCCATAATAAGCGTTATCGTTTTCGCCTGCTCCCGATCGAGCGAAACATTTGTGGTCGTCATAGTCCCTGTCAACGAAACGACGACTATCCAGAGATTTTCAATCATCATTTCATACCGGATATTTTCCCCAAAAGAGAATCAGGCAATGAAAGACCACATTTCGTAAAACTGATTTCAGTATGTAATTACCCATCGTTGATTTATTCCGCACAGTGTGAGCGGGATGTGCTACTACAAAATTTACCTGACAACAGTATACATTCAAGTTTCACATAAAAAAGCTCAACAAAATATTGAAAGTCTAGCATATACATATAAAATTCAAACTAAAGAACAAAGTGCTAACAGGGCATCAAATCAACAATTTGCTCGCATTATTCGAGAATCTCACTGAATTTTTCGATATCAATGCTGACAATTCCCAACTTGTACTTGTACCAGGTTTTATCAATAAAATAAACCTCATTTTTGTGAAGAGAAACCCGTTCCTGTTTAGAGTAGTCTCGTTTTCCTTTCTCCAAAATGCCGAACGAATCGGTGGTGATCATCTGTGTAATGCGATCGATTTGACCATCATGATACAGGGTACGTTTTCCATCCAGGAAGCACATGTGCCGTACGGAACTCACGATTGAATGAGCCTAAATGGCAATTACAGTTACTACGCTTAATTACTTATTAAGTTTGAAGACTAAATACTTACGAACTGTTTTTCGAGCCGCATGAATGGGAGTCGACTGCCCTCGGACGGCGTTGGAGAACTTTGTCCAGCGCTGCTTGCCTTCAAATAACATTTCTTGTGATCTCAAGATCAAACTTAAGCAGTCTGAATTTTAACTACTTTATAAAATCTAGAGTTGAATGTGAAACAATGGTTTAATGCGTACCTCTATCGCCCGAAGTTTTGCAAGCATTTCCTCTTTCTCTTTTCGTAGGTTCACCAATTCTTCCGATATGGTGACAAGAGCGGTCTACAAAAACAGTTTGTAGCTCGAGTAACGCTTGACATCTGGCGTTTTGCATTAAAGCTGCCTGTGATCTCAAGATTAGATGTCGCATTTAAAATTACCTTCTCCTTCTGTAGGTTTGAAAGCGCTTCATCTCTTGCCTCACGCATTTTCTTCAGTTCTTTAGTGAGGTTGTTAGCGGACATCTACAAACACGCATATACACCAGCTCCAGAACAAAAGGTGCTTTAGCTTATTGCGTACATGTTCTTTCTCAAAACTGGACAGCGCTTCCTCCTTCTCTTTACGGACAGTTTCCAGTTCTTTAGCTAAGTCGCTCTGCAGATAGACATGTTGACGTTACGTTGCAAAGTAAATATTATTATTTTATGGATCAAATGTGATCTCAAGATCAATTGTGCCAAGCTTGAAACTTCAGAGGACTTACTGGTCGAGAATCCACAGTGTCAGTCTTGGGTGGAGAAATCTTTGCGACGACGTCAACCGGCGCAGCTGATCCATCGGCACTAGCAGTTTTGACTTTCTTGGCTCGGGACGAGGAGACGAGACCGGCCGTTTGGTTCCAGCGGTAGTTGATGTCGTCGCCTTTGTAGCGGTAGCTTTTGCTTTGGCTGAACACGCAATATAGTACTTAAGCATGTACAGCGCAACAAAATTCAGAAATTCATACCTGCTTGTTTTAACGCCGTTACTGGGGCATAACTCCTTTGAGCGATTGCTTCTTTCAAAACTTTTTTAATGACTTCGTCGGTTTTCAAAACGGTCTTGATATCTTTAAAACAATTCCACGGTGCTTAGCTTCACGTACTTTTCCCTCGACCTTAACTTTTCGCTCTTGTCTGTTTCAAAGGAACGTCAGCAAAACCGTCTCCGCTTTCCACGGCAGTCATGAATTCTTCCACAACGGCCCACGTATCAGCTGGAAGTCTGGCACATTCAAGAAATACCGATGCGATGCACTCACATTCTGCAAAAGGATGAAACCCGGGCGATTATACAGTTTGATCCCAGGATCAGATATGCAACTATGGTAAATTTTGATAAATAAATACTCGTTAACGGCGTTTTGATCCCAAGATCAAACGGAAAATCTCTTTCTCACCTGAATCGACGTAACGGCAGCAATTTTTCGATTGCAGTTAATGACGACCGATTTATCATTATTCACTTCTACAGATTCATCGCCAATATCTTCCTGGTGCATAAAACAAATATCCCGAAACAAGCGGCAGAGGTCCCATATAGTCTCTTGGCGCTGGTTATTGACAGATTCTGCCTTTTGCCGCGCTAGACGCATGCCGGCATATTTTGACAAAGGCTTGTACACTTTCACAAGTACTTCGCTTTGTTCTGACCACGTCGAATCCTTTTCTTCAGCAAGTTCTTTCAAGGCGCGCAAACGGTGGTTACCTATAACAATTGTTGAATTCTGATTTTATTATTGCCAGGGCTGACACAAACATTACCGTCAATAATATACACGGGAATGCGATTCTCTTTGACTGCTTGTATAATGTCCTTGTCCAAAGTTCCATCGGGCTGCGCGTCAATGATTCCCGTTAAAAAGATGGACTGCGAAGACGGAGCTTTATCGCGAAAAGTTTCCTTGAAAGATTCCAAGTGCAGTGGATTTATAATCCGAATTCGGTGCTTTCCCTTAACAGCGTTGAAGAGATTATGCAGCGGCAACGAAGCTTCTCTTACTACAAAACAGGTGGAATCAGACTAGCAATGTGATCTTGAGATCAAACAACCAGTATTTCACATAATCATTAGCTTGATGCGCAACATACTCAGAACTTCTTCGCTTTCCAGGGCAAGCTTCTCGTGGATTCCGCCTGATGACTCATCTCCTGAAGTTCCAACCGCTCCACTAGACTGCAAAGAACAACTTGCGCTTCGAAAGCTGGATAACGAAGAATTTGCAACTGTTTCTTACCTGATCAGATGATAGCGCCATTATGATACAGGGTTAGCGGTTCTCCAGGCTCTTTTAGCAGATAAAATTCTTCACGTCTTTAAAGGGCCAACGCTAGGCGTGCTGTCGACCACGCTTCAGAACACCTTGCCCGTGATATGTGAAGTGAAGTGAAGTGAAGTGAAGTTTATTGTCCTTATGTCAACACCTTCTCAAAAAAATTGTCTTAGATAGCCAGTTTGCACGAGTTTTCAGCTGTGTGTGTGCGCATAGAATCCAGAAACGTAATGCACAAACCTGTTCGTTAATCCGTCTGGACAGAGCTGGGGACAGCCTGACGAGTTGGTGGAACCGCTGCTCGTCACCGCAGATCTCCGCAGTCTTGACGATCCTAGCTTTCAGACACTGCAATCATGGGGCATTATTTAGTATGAGGGAAGGAATGAGCTCGCCCGTAGCGAAGCATGGAAGCATGGTAGTGGAAAGAACTTTGAATGCTCAGGCTCGTGAATCGGCAGAGAAATAATGCACTGTCACGAAAAGATCAAAGGAGACCTACCAAGGCTCACGATAATATACGGACAACACCTGCGGCACGACGCATCCAGCTCAGAAAAGAACGTTTGAAAGATGAATTTCAAATTTCACAAGAGTATTTGAATAATTCGCTAAAAATTCTTTGAAATTAAAAACTATAATTAATGCAGAAAGCATGAAAGTGAGCGAATACGATTAGAGTTGAAACACAATGCAGGGTACGGCGGCGCTGCTGTTGCTAATTTGCAACTTGGACGCTGCTTGGTGACTGACAGCAATTCCAACCCCATTAACTTAGCAGCACCAATGGAAACAAGCCTGCTGCTAATTTCGCTGTGCTGCTAATGAGACCGCTACAACTGCCAATAAGTAAGTACTGTTAAATATACAATACATCCAAATGGGTATGTATACCGTAGCGCACTGTATCAATTAGTGAGATTCCCCGCTTTAGAAACTAGCCCCATCCTGGGTTCGGTTTTGGGTTTTGCAATGCTACAGTACTTTGTTAGCTGTACCTTGATTCTAAATCCTGCCTGAATTTTGCAGAACCACCTCACTATATAATTACGGAACTCTAATCTGGATATTATTAACTTAACAACTGTGGAATTTTTGACAGTTGACCGCATATCGGGTATTCTCAAGAACAAAAATTCAGTTAAACAATGTATAAAAACTGGACTATGAGGGGATCGAACCCTCGGCATCTCGCATGCAAAGCGAGCGCTCTACCACTGAGCTAATAGCCCAAACGTTGCCACTACTGTATGAAATTTTTCAGCATTGAACGGTTATATACGTATGACTTCCATAACAACCTTTCGTTTGCTTTTCCAACCGGCAGCAACAACCACAGCGTACATAATTACATATAAGAGTTGCAAAAAATCAACTCATCAGCTTGAACAGTAAAGACGTCTTTGACTCTACACCGTTCAACGACTAATAATAAGCAATTCGCGGCTAGTGCTACTGATGAATAGGTTTGGTGACCAAATTCGTCACCAAAACTGATTTGAATGAACTTGTGACAGTTTAAGTTAAGTATTGTGGCTGCTGCGAAAACACATTTTATTTTCCGTGATCCATATTCCATGCAGTTAAGTTGGTAAACTTATATGCACACCCTTTCAGTTATCCCAAATGAGGATATTATACTTTAGGCAAAATAAAGTTTCCGCTCTCAGAAAAAGTGAACCACGAACCGAAAAGTATGAAAGCTAAGAACAGCAAGATAACAACCGCACACTCGTGGAGTGTTGGTTATTTTACCATAAACGGCGAAACTTATTTCAAACGGCAAAAGAACAGCGCCATCAGTTATAACACCAGTATCCATATTCACAAAGACTCCCCAGAAAAAATCGAACTCTAATCCAAAAGTATAATCGAATCTCTTTGGGTGTTTAGATCTACAAAATGAAATCCCTGTGGACACTGTTCTGACTTCAGAGAGTATAATATTATGCAGAATTATTACATACGATGCACTTACCAATGGTGATTGCAGGAGCAACAGCTGGTTTCTCACGAATTTTTACATTTCCGTTCTGCGCAATAATTTCAAGGGACTGCTGGGGCGTAAACCTCAGCATTTCTTCGGTGAATCTGGTAACAGAAACGTGTATTGAGACATTCAAAAGTACAGACTTGGAAACACCGTTAATACTACACAGATACTCACCCATCGACAACCAAGCTTTCCGGAGGAATGCAACTGTTGCATTTTGGACAGATAAATTTAGCATTAGTCCCAGAATTCAGTTCCAGGAACTTCTGTGCATCGAAGCATTCCAAATGATTGCAGTTTTTCCCTCTAACTGGAACACTGATACGCTGTCGCGAGACCGGGCATATGAAACTCACAGTTCGGTAATCTCCCGCTACGTCCCCGTCGTCGTCATTCATTTGATTATACACTAATAATAATTACTCAATGTAATTTACGTAAAGACAACTGCAAAATTTTCACGGTAATGTTCAATTCTTTTTTTAAAAACGCGTGTTTTTTACAATATTATATTACTACAGTCCCTGTCAGCCGTAAAGCTGCTAACCTTTTGCAACGCCATAACCAAGCGGAATCCTTCTATTCCCTATTTCCTGCATCACCATATCCAATGTTTTTCGCTCCGCTGTTTGAACGAAAACAAAAAATTCCTGCAATAAAATTGAAGCATAATCATTTATTCTCACAAGTAGACCTTTTATAAGTTGAACTTCGAATAACTCAATGCACAATTCCATGAACTAGCTTAACAGAACTTCACCTGGTCTGTTGAAGGGAAAGACTTCGTATTTCCTTCCACAGTCCATGATATGGTAAGAGACTGGTGAACACTTCCCGTGCGCAGTAGCGTTTTCGCAATCTCCACAGGTGGATACCAGGGCTTACGCTTTATGACACCATAATTAATGGTTTTCTGTGCAAAACATGAAATTAACAATTCGCAGTTTCGTCAATAATAAAAAAAATGCGTTCCATCCAGCAATATAAAAACGACCGCGCTTACGGCTTACCGGTTTGACAATTTCAGTTTCATTCAGGAGAACTGTTAGATTTGGTGGGTGATGATCAGGAGCGGCTCGTTCAGAAGGCACCGCGCAAAACCGTAGCAATATGCAAGCGCGTTCGTTCATCATAGCTTCTTGCGGACCGCAAACAAAGGACAACAAAACACTCCGGTTAACCCCACGCGAAGTCAGGGTAGGATCTCGTGCTGCGAAAAGCATGATGCAATAACTTCTAATTAAATCGCACTTTAAATTTCACTAACGTAACTACAAAGAACCCCACTAAAACGATGTTTAAAAGCAACCAGTTATCGTTATCGACAACAAAACGTAGGCTTACACCACTGTAAAGCATATCTGTGCGTAGTCACAATTATAATGAAGTCAGACTATGGGGCCAAGACAGAATGAAAAACAACTTCAAACTTACAAATATTATGGCATCCTATGAGTTGCGTCGATATCCGATAAAATGGCGGATCTTTCATCGCGGTGGGAATTTCCAGTACGGATAACGTGGGTTCATTCAACCGCACTTCCAGTTTACCATCCACAGCAAAAATCCGCTCCTGCGCTGGTCTTTCGATATTTGTGGGTTGTAATATCCGTGTTTGAACGGCAGGCCTCGGTATTTCAACTTTAACTGAAGGCGCATTCACATTCAAAGCTTGTTCGTTATTATCGAGATTTTGTTCTCCATTTCTCTGGACTAGCGGGGGCCCTGCAGCAGCTGCTGCTTCTGGAACAGCCCCACCATCTGCGGTGGGATTGTCGGCGATCGGATTCAACAGTAGATTTGCGGGCTGAGCGATAAAATTAGCGAAATTCGGCCCCTCGTCCACATCGTCATCTGACGAGCCTGCATCGGATTCTTCCGCTGCCAGCGGAGCAGGAGGGGGTGCAGGTGGCGGAAGCACGGCTCCTCGCTGTCGCACAGGCCGCTTTCTGCGTCGCCTGCCCGTAGCTTCGTCATCACTCCCGGATAGATCGGGCGAAGAATCGTAACGCTCTTCTCTGCGTCGCCGGCGACCCCTTGCAGGCTGTGGAGCTCGAGGCTGTCTCGGAGCGGGCTGTCGTTTACGCGGAGAAGCTCTGCCAGCACCACTGGCTAAGCGACGATAAGCTTGTGCCATAGAAGACATCCTGTACCAGTACGATCATCAGTATTTAGACCCGTAATATCGGACACAAGCGCTTCACGAATCACCCATCCAGTTCTGCTCTAAGCACTTTTCGTAATCGCAATCGGTGGACAGGTTCAGATTGGTGCACGGACCAAGGACTGGAAAATACAATGGACTTAGTGATTACACGATCCACTTAACATATCGTTGCGAGCAGAGATGTTCGTCGCTACATTATCACGGTGGAACAAATCTCCACTATCGAACACTACGACAAACAGTCATAACAATCGCAAATTAATACACGCATGCAATGGCGAAAAATCGGGAAAATTATCCGCTAGCGATAAAATAAAAGTTCTTGGGACTTTTTCCTAATTCACCACTCGTAATCTTAAACGTAAGAAAATCTTCAATACGGCTCTTGAATAGATGCCGTCTTGAATCATGGGAGCGATTTGGCTTGCTCGGACTCGAAAGAGGAAGCAGTTTGGTTTTTGGAAAGCCGTTCGAAACAAAGCAAGCGAGTGGGCAAGCCATGCCACGCAGATCAGAGTGTCTACTGTCTAATGTTTATTGCTTATATTTTAATGAATTTTTAATTTATGTAGCTATCTGTACAAGTTGTTGCTGAAATCTACAAGTTGTTGCTGAAATTAAAAATTTATTAAATAAGCCTACAACTGCTGTCTTTCACTTACGTGCTTGCTTGTTTTTGAAAAACCAGTTTTTCTTGTCCTTAAAAATGTTGGACAAAATTATTAATTATAGCTCCGCTTACTAAACAGTAATGAGCTCGATAAGAAAGCAGCAGCCGATGATTCTGAATTTCTGATGGTGATTGTTCATAACACTTCATAATTAACAAAGTATGAAAAATGCGTAACGCGGACTTTTCTTGCGTTCTCGCGTTATTTGTAATTTGTACGATCTTAATTCACAGAATTCAAAATCCGAAGATTCACTGCCCAGAGGACCCTGGAGGCAGACGGGAAGATATTATTTTCCCACCACCTTAGAACCCAAGCAGTAATTAATGTGGGTCGAGCTCCAACAAATCATGCTCTTAGCCAAACAAACGAAGCTGGAATTAAGCGTATAATCCATGTAAGCAGTAAGCGTAAGCGTGTGCCATGTGCGCAGGTACTTATAATTATTGGTATCAACGATCAATCTAATTATACTGGAAAATCTGTAGCAAATACAATCCTTCAACAAACTCTTATCTGCTAACCATGACCTGCAAGAAAAAATCAAGCAAACCAGTGTCGAAGGACTGGAGCAGCTGGAGCGCAAATTCCACTACAAATGGCAGCAGTTGCAGGAAATTGTCAAACGAAGAATCGACGATGTTGCGGATCAGGAAGCGCAAGCTATAAAAGGTCACCCGCAATTAATTAGGTGTAAATCGCCATTAACTTTTCTACACAGCGTGTTTTTTCTATTTCTTCGCTTTACTTCCAAACGCGGATCTTGCCCTTGCTTGATAAAACCGAACAATTAGCTGTCAGGTATTGAACGCATTTTGGAAATTACGTATTTTATTAACATTCTAGTGATGCGACTCATACGTCGTCATCATTTGGAAGTAACAATGGCGCAGCTCTCCTCGCATTACCATAAAGTGCAGCAGAAACGTCTAGCCGATATGGAGATTTTCAAGATGGATTTGAAAGCCAAGTTTGCCGAGGAACTACATCAGAAGGCCTTAGAAGTCGAAGAATATCGATTGTATTATCGCATAATGGAAAAGCAAGTGGAAAAACGTAAAGCAGACATTGCTGCTGCCGAAGTAGCCTCCGCCAGAGCGAAAACCGACGCGATGGATCTCATATCAAAAAAACTAATGGAATCTTTCGCCCAACAGGTTGACATAAGCACTGTTGCAAAGGTCATCAATCTGGAAGTGATTAAACAAACCCTCGCTGACATAATCAACGAAAGAGATGGTTTGCAAACGTCTGTCGAACATTTACAACAAGAGACGGAAAAGCAGGAAGTCTCCCTGCGGTTACTGGAATACCATATTGACCGCACAATGCAGGATATCATGAGCGCCAATGATACATTTAAGACTTATGAGTCCCAGCTGCGTCACAGTATTCACGGAGTGACTTCCGAGCGGGATAAAGTTCATGATGCGAAAATGCATTCGTTGGCTCAGCTGAACGATAAAGCTAATGTGGTACCGACAAAGGTCATCCTACAGGAAGAGCTAAGTCAACTCAAACAAGAATGCGAAGATCTGCTTGAAACAGGAAAAGTGTTGCGCGCGCGGGGACGGTTTCGTGCTGCCCAGTGGATGAAAAAGTTATCAGTTTTGGAGAACGCAACCAAGGAACTGAGAAAAGAGATGTTCAGGAGAACGTACAGCCAAAAAATTGCCAGGAAAGCTACCGGCATGCAGGCCAAAAATCCGGTTATACTGAAGGGGCCCATTTCCAAGGATGCTGCAGAAGAATATATTGAGAATATGGGTGCTAAAATTTTGCTACCTAAAGCTAAGCCGGGAAAGGTTTTCGGCACTCCAGAAAAAGCAAAACTACGGTTGATGGACAAACAAAGGTACCCAGTGCTTCGATCTTCTCGAACAAAGCTGCATGCGCATGCATTTCGTTGGATCCATCACTGAAAATTGTAACATATTTTTTTACTTAATTTCAGAGAGATCAAATTTGTCAGTGGTGCGGAGAGCTTGGAAGAAGTTTTGCGCAAAGGCGAAACCAAAAAAGATGGAAAAGATCTTGTTGCACTGTTCTCCCAAGAGTCGGATATTGATAAGCTCGTCAAAGAAATCGAACATTTAGAGATGCATGGAGAGTCCCACCGGCAGAGCGCAATGGAAGATGCCGATGTTTCCGACGATGCGGAAGGGGCGCGGCGTGTGACGCTGGTCAACCCATTTCTGCCCACAACAGAACTGACCGAAAGCCTGGTTATGCTGGCAGCGATCGAAAAAGATTTTGAAAACAAAAAACGCGATAAGCGCTCCTCAAAGCGGTTGTCGAAAAAATTTACAGCTGTTCAGCCGTTTTCGGGATTGCGCAATACACCTAATGAGCCAAAAAAGCGTAAACATCCGACAAAGCCAAATAAACGGAAATGATTGCTACAATATAAACAAGCTTCCGTTTGCCATCTTAGACTGGCAGTGTGTGCTAGCTAGTGATTTTGTTTAACCGTGACTGAATTACTGATTTAACTGCTTTACGTACTGTAGATATTTTTGCAAATGATCCAAAAAGGTCGTTGATATATTACATTACAATTTACAAATCATCCCGCAGAGCTTCATTTGGGGCGATTTTGGTAGCAAATTTGAAAGTTCAGACTTCACAGTGAACAGTGATAAAAAAACAACACTGCAAGGGATCATAATTACTTGTTCTTAGTTCTGCCCTTATATTACTTTGAGAAGCGTCTATTTTTTATTTTTACATTGCTTTGGGAGACATATTTTTAGATTTTTTTATTTCACTTATATTTTTTGGTGGGTTCACCTAACTGCACAGATAATTGTGTGGGCAAATATTTCCTGATGTTACTGTAATAAATTGTTACGGTGCCTGTAGCTTATAATAATTGATATTTTTTGAGGCAAATTGCTGTTAACCATAAGGTAAACTAGTTGCTGGGGAGTAAATGCACTGGAAAATTACTTACTGAAAACATTTTCTGGATGTTGCCGTGTTTGGTACACGCCGTATTTACGTACGTTTTACAGTACCAAAATTAATTACTTCAACAAAGTAGTATAACAGTACACAAACTGGCATAATAGTAAGTGTACTCTAGTAAGTATCTGTATATTAAATAAAAAATATATTTTGTGTTTTTATTTCTTCCTGGGTTAACCTGCTTAGCCGTAAAGCATTTGAGCAACAGTTGCACCATCCATGAACGCGGATTTTCAAATGGCACTTCTATGGAAAATCATTTTCATTTCGACTATTGCCTCGTTTTGCGCTGCCAACTTTGTGGACGATATTAAAGGTGCTGCCGGAAGCGCTTTTGAGAAAGTGACAGGCAAAACGGCACCGGAAGCCAAAGATGATGCAAAAGCTGCGCTGGATGAGGCCCAGGTTTGTAAAAATTTGTACGTTACCATAAATAACTAAAACATCTGGCTGTAGTTTATTGCATAATGTAAGTTGCTTCTAAATAATATATATATTAACAGTAACAAAACTGCAGTTTAGAATTTATACGAACTGAGACTTTTGCACAGCTAGAAAAACAGCGTTAATTTTGCGACGCACAAGTGCACGTAATTATATGCTTAGCAGTTTAATTATACCACGGACGGACGTAGCGTTTTTGGGAAAAAGTGAGGCAAACGTTCTCAGTCTCGTTGCAGCTCAAGTTTTTACTTTACAGTTAACAACTGCAGTATCCAGTAATTAATACCTGTACTACTTTATAGCATACGTTTTATAATAGTTTTATAATAGGAAAGCTTCAAAGAACGATGGACAGAAGCACAGCATAAAGGCAAGGATGTTAAAGATGCAGCATCGAAGCATCTTGATGACAAAAAAGAGCAACTAAAAGACAAGGTCAAGGAGGGCACAGCAAAAGCACAAAATTTTGCTGACGATGCGTCCGCTAAGGCTGAAAAAGCTGTAAATGATGGAAAGAAATTAGGAAAAGATGTAATGGACACCGCTGAAGATGTTAAAGTTAAAGCGGAAAAGAAAGGCAAGGATGTCAAAAAACAAGCCAAAGATGCCGCCGAGTCAGCTGGTGACAAAGTCCAGGAGCTACAGGACGAAGCGCTAAAGAAGGCAAAAGGTCTGAAAGGCGACGCAGAAAATAAAATGGCAGAAGTGAAAGGAAAAGCCAAGGAAGCTTTTGACACAACGGCAGACAAACTTGGTGACTTTTCTGATTATGCTAAAGAAAAGCTCAGTGATCTGAAAGATGCGGCAAAGGATAGCGTGGAAAGTGCTAAGGAAAACCTGAAGAAATCCGTTGGCGCATAATAGGGAGCAAAATTTGTGCTAATACATTTGTAAATTTCATGCAAACCGACATGTGCATTTTTAATGCACCACTTGCTCTAAGTTTGTGCCAGTGTTTTATTACCGTTTCCAAGTACCAAGTCGGCATGCGATAGCAGATTTTGAAATGAAAACTTAACAACAGAAACAATGCTTTCATTTTTGCTATATACAGTAATTAGCCGCGCTTTACTGTCGGACTGGCGCAGCAGAATGCCACTGGGAGCGATCGGGTTGCGATATATGCCAATTCTTTTGCTTAAGGTCACCATCTCGAAAAGTGTTCAGCTTCGTTTGAGCATTTTTTATGCGTGCCGGAGGTTTGATAGCCGGAAGTGGTAGCATATTATGGCCGACTCTTGACATCAAGCGCTTTTTCAAAACATGTTGACCTTTTGTATAGTAACCTGCTCGGATGCTATTGAATTTCGCTCCCAGCATCCTCTAAAATTCAAATAACGTACGCATAAGTTCGCAGTTTATATCGCTCTAGAAAAACATTTTTATTACTCCAGTTTGTTAATATCCTTACTTGATCAATTTGATTCAAAGCTGTTTCATGATTGGATGTAGCGTAGTGCAAGCGGAACCTGTGGTAACAATTTACTTCGTGAACAGCAATCTGATCCTTTAACCCGAGGAAAACAAAGAATTCTTTCGTTGTGCTGACGGATAGTGCACCGTAATTTCATTTACCATTCGCGGCCATAATCATGCGCCAAAACGCGGTAGATGTCTTCTCTGCATCAAGAAAACAAATTGGGTTTCATTAAATTGCTAGCAGCGCATGTCCGCAAAATCATCTGCTTAAGTAGTGTCAAATCTACTTACTGGTAACGCCAAGTTTTAGTAAATAACTAGGAATCACGATTATATTAAAAAATTTAGTTCAGTAAAGCAAGTAAAAGTTCACTGTGAGAATTATGCTTTGTCTATGAGCAAGCGAGCAGGAAGTATGTTATGTTTGTATTGTACTGCAGTACTTGCAATACATCTTTAATTACAGAATTCTTGACTTTTTACTACATATACCCTGGCAGTAGTCTTTTGTCAACATCTTCGGGAACACGGTAAGTGTGGGCCAGTTTGTATGACTCCTGGGTACGAGGCGGAAGATAGCACCAGAGATCTTTCTGCTGCAGGACGAACCGGTTCCATTCTTTTGGCGTATGCAGTTTGGCGTCCAGTGCCCGCGTATTGGCTGTGACGGTGTCCCGCCGACGATGGTATCTTTCAAACAATTTCAGCTGCTTGTCAGTATTGAAACTTTGCCAATCGTCAATGGCTGCAAATCTTGAAAATTCAGATGAAAAATAAATGGTCAAAACAGAAAGCAATTTGTATGGATCTTACCAGACTTTACGTTGTCATATTTCGCCTTTGTTTTGTACAAGCCATAAACGTGAGATTTTGGAGGTATAGGACCCATGGGCGGCATCTGTTCACCGGCCTCCATCTAAACAGCGTTCAAAAATTCCTGTTACAAGAATTGTACATTTCTCGTTAAAGTCTAATTACGAGTATACTCTACTGGCGGTTTCGTACTAAAAAAGATTAATTAGTGCTGTGGGTTGATACTAAATTCGGCACAACGACCCTTTTTAAAATACTTCAAGTACTACAAAACGTAAGCAGAGCACTAGAGTGGGAATACTAATGCAGTTAAGTGCATCTGCTTACATGCGGTTTGACGATAATCGGGTTCTTGGACATTGTTGCTCGTTGATTTCCCAGTCGAATGAAATCATCGTAACAGCCCAAAGTTTTAATGGAAGGACGATAGCTTGATATTTGTTTCGGGTCCCTGCGATTGGCGGGAGGTATGTAGCTATCCATCTTAAATTAACTGGACAGATTTATGATAATATTATGGTTAAAGATTTTGCGTAGACCAGTTAAGTGCGTTGAACCTTGCTTATTAAGCAGTTGCAATCAACCCTCTAAGGAAGCTTTTGTTTTTGTGACTAGGAGCGCATTATTATCAAGCCCTCAAATTTTTCAATTAGGTACTGCACCGTCTGCACGTAACTATTTTTAAAGCAGTGTACCGCAAAGTGTGGATTACAAACCTTGTATGAGTGTACTGCAGCGCACGCACTATTTGTGCGAGTACTCGTACTATTAGTTTGGTACCATATTAAATGATACATATTTGATAATTATATTGATATTATGGATTAATGTGCTTTAACTGCAATGGCACGAACTATTACCTATTCAGAATTGGCTAAAGGTCATCAATGTTGCCGGGATGCAGTAGCATGCAGTACACGTAGTTAATTGTGAAAACTGTTATAGTTCAAGACTTCAAGGTTCAAGCTAACCTTTTTGTATAATCACTGTGCCATAAGTAAAAATAGACAATTGCTACAACGTTTTCGCAATTTTCTAAAGACAGAAGCTTCGGGCGTGTCGTCGCAAAGATCAAACCGCACAAACCTACAGTGTTATACATCTGATAGAACAGTAAATGTTGCTCTTATTTATCCGCCAGGTTGACTTAATCTCGAGATAAAGTGGCACTGATGTTCAGAGCCTTATCTTCGTCATTTCCACTTCAACGCGAAATGTTAGACAGAGATGTGTAGTCAAATAATTTATTATCATTTACTTATTGATAAGCTTATAACAATATTTTTCTCTGTTATTGACTACATTTCAAATGTCTACAGAAGTGATAACCACAGCTTTGGTATACCCTCTCAGCCTTTTTTAATGCAGCTTTCGATCTGCCATATAGCAGATGAATTCCCACTAAAAAATATCTGCTGGTGTTACTTATTGTTTTCTTTTATATTGCGTTTGACTGCATTTTAATTATTCCCCTTTGATTTTTGTTATCTGCAGATTAGTAAAATTACAATTTGCTAATAATTATGAACATTACACGTTGACAAAATTCCAGAATAATATGAATACTATCGTTCAAGCGCTGCTCTATTTTGTTATTTTTAAGGCTTCGTCACTCAAAAATTAATATTCCCTGTATTTTGCGACAGATCACCAGTGGTCGGAAAAACATTTACCATTAGCTACATAAAAAGTTCAATATAATTAATGTATTACGTACCACAATGCTGCAGTCGAAGTAGGACAGATTTCAAGACAATTTTGGACCATACAAATCATCCGATTTTGCTATGCTCACAACATGTCATCTGTTACTGGTCGTACAAATTGCCGGTTCAGCTGTTTGTGTGTACTTACTTGCTTGCAGAAGTTGCAGTGACTACACTCTGCGAGTCCGCAGTCATCGGCAAAATGTGCAAGTTTCGAAGTAAATGCGTCCATGCAGAGCCAGATGGCATGATTGTTTGCCTCGGAGGTTTGTCAATTGCAAGAGGCAGTCAGTCAACGTTTTGCGGAGTTTTGTTCAAAGATTTTTAAAAATTTGTGATATATGTTAGTTATCGTATGGTCTTTCCACCGTTTTCCGATTGACAGTATAAGGTTGTGACGCTACGTGTGCAGCCAGTGTGCTCCAAATCTTTTTTTAGAGATTGAAAGCACTAATCAGCATGGATGTGCTTCATGGTTTGGTTAATGGAATGAAAGTGTCCGATGAGAAGGTGCACTGTGATTATGCAGGCGATCCAACTCGTTCATCCGAGCTGATCATCAACAGCAAGAAACCGTTCAACGCCGAAACTCCCGGTGGGATCCTTGTCAAGCATTTTGTAACACCGGTCGATCTTTTCTACGTTCGTAATCATGGTCCGGTTCCGGAAATTGATCCCAAAACATACGAGTGAGTAATTATTATTAGCAAGCAGCACTTTGATGCACGAGACCCACACACCGTTAATTACTCTCTTCTTACGGAATTCTTGTTCTTTATAATTGCTCTCTCCATGGTTCAATTTTGTATCAATGTTTTGTTAATTTTCGGTATCGTTCTTTGACTGCACTTCCTTGTGGCACATTTTCGATGTCCATATTTTCCATGAAATAATTTGTATGTTGCGTGAAGTGTTTCTGTTATGATAATAAAGTAAGTAAATTATGGGCTGGACAGCAATATTTCACGAGTGATAACTGCAGTTAACCATAAACTGTGTAAACACTCGTGAAGCTTACGCCATTCAGTTATTGTTTCATATCTTCCCTAGGGTAGGCAAAGGCCGCAAAGCTATAATAATATAGATATTATGTAAATGGTTAATAACTTCACACTTAACAGATTATTGATTTTTTGAAATTAATTTTCGTTGATATCAGGCTTTGGCTTTTGCAGGTTTTCTGTATCTGGCTTGGTTGGTCAGCCGTTTAAGATGTCCCTAGCGGAACTGCAGGATAGTGCGAATCATGTCACCATCAGTGCCACATTAATGGTAGATTTTTTAAAGAACTAGACTAAATAATAGTGAATATTGATATGGAATCGCACCTTTAATTTTATGCAGATTATCTTGTAGTGCGCTGGAAATCGACGAAATGAGCTCAAGGATATCAAGCCTGTGAAGGTGCAGTGAATCCATGTTGAAGAAGGCAAGCGTGAATGCAGCATACATAGCATGTTCTAGGGTGTTGGGTGGGAAATCGGTGCAATAGGTAATGCTGAATGGACGGGCGTACCATTGCGAGACGTTCTGGAAAAGGCTAAAATTGATCTCGTACGTTACGACCTATGTTTGCATTTGGTATCCTGCCATATTTAATTTTACCAAAAGTTGGTACATAGTATCGTCGCTACTAGTTTGCAGGATGATAAATTTTGCACCGATCAGACCAAGACCTTTTGCCGTTTTAGAACAACCCAAGACTGCATGTTGAATTTGTCGGCGAGGAAGATTGTGAAGAAATTACGAAGTACGGATCGTCCATTCCACTTTCAAAAGCCATGTTAGTGTTTGCTGTAGCCTGCATGTGCTGTTTGTATTGTAGCCCAAATGCAATATCAAGTTTTGCATTGGAATAAGGTTCAGATGTACTTGTACGGCATCCATATACCGGTATCGTTTTATGATTAAAACCTGGAAAAGGAATGTATCTGAACGATCTTTTAAGTTGTTATCTTTGCTTCTTTCATGATGTTGCACAGGTAAAACCACGTTTTTATATTCTGTGCGTATTATGTTTGCTTTACCAAATTCTACTTACCAGCGGATTTGCAGGGATCCCAAGGGTGATGTGATTTTGGCATGGGCAATGAATGGAAAACCTTTGTCACGCGACCACGGTCATCCCTTGCGAGCCGTTGTTCCAGGTTTTATTGGAGCGCGAAGTGTTAAATGGATAAAGGAGATCAACATCATAGACGGGGAATCGCAAAATCGTTTCCAGCAAAAAGATTACAAATTATTTCTGCCTAGCGTTGACTGGGACAAAGTGAGCATGTAGTGAAATTATGCTATTTTATTCTCTTTTAGAGTGTTATGGATTGTATGATTTAATTTAAATTCTAAACTATTTTTTGGTTCATAGGTGGACGAGCTATGGGATAAATCTGTTCCAATTTCTTGGCTGGCAGTGCAGTCTGCTATCTGTCAACCACAAAATAACGAGGTTATCCCTAAAGACCAACCATACAGCATAAAAGGTTATGCTTTATCTAACGGATCTCGGTAAGCAGTAGTAAATTTCATGCGAGTATCTTCTGCACTTAAGAGTAGCAAACGTTTACTACGGGATGCTATGAATGGAATCGCTATTTGAGTCTGAGATGGGATTGGTTTTTTTTTTGCAGAATTGTTCGTGTCGATGTGTCGCTGAACAGCGGCAAAGATTGGCAAGTAGCAGATATTGTGCATCAGGATAAACAGGAACAGAAAGGATGGGAAAATCGCTATTGGAGCTGGAGCTTGTGGACGCTTAATGTGGATAAGTTTCCTTCACCTTGCACAGTTGTGTGCCGTGCCTGTACGTGACGCTATTCGAAATTGCAGATCGAAATAGTGAAATACGGGCAAAGCAGCTTTGACCCCAAGCGTCATTATTTGTGTATTCTGTAAATCAAGTGGTTGCCGGCCATTGTGACTAAAACTGTACATGGTTTTAAATTTTAGGGGACATATGCTCCAATACGCAACCGGAAAATGCAGCCAGTATATGGAATCTGCGCGGTGTTATGAATAACGCTTGGCACCGTGTAAACGTCAAAGGTGCATAGTGCGGTTTCTGTGCCTTGATCGATTTCTTCAGGCGATTGTATCTTATATTGATTTCTGACATCTTCGTGCTATCAGTGCAGTAGATTTTCTTTGACTGTTCACCTATTTTTGTTCGATAATTTATCAAATTTTACTGGCTGCCATATTTTGTTAATTCCCGGTGAGGACTGCAGCAGTATAATCCTGCTTAACCTGTTGCATGATTGCAGCACAAACTGTCATTGGTGATTGCTGAGTGATTTTAATTTCCGAAATGTGTGGTGTAATGTTTTAATTTCTGTTTTTATTCTCCAGTTCATCAACTGTGTTATTAGCGATATACTGTGGCTTCGGTAGTGCATACAGAAACTGAATAGTGAATGCAGAAAGAACCATGATTTTTTGCATTCTGCTGTTTGTTTTTATGGGATCTGTTGCTGCCGATAACTCCAGTCTGAGTTACGAGCAGGAACCTGAGAGGTCACATCGTTTAATCATCAACCAACACGAGCCTTTCAATGCTGAAACTGGAGTAGACGATTTGAGTAAAACATTTTTGACACCATCGGAGATTTTTTATGTCCGTAATCATGGACCTGTGCCCGCACTGCAAGAACCGGAGCACTTCAACAGTACCTACATGTACTGTGCTTAGTAGTTAGTACTGCATACTGTACTTACTTCGCAATATCCCATGATACAGATTACTTGCAAATTGCATCTGCCACGCTCTGGGCGCTTTATTAATACAATCATTCTAATTTTCTAAAAGTAAACGTAATAGGATTTCTTTGTTGAAAATGTATGTGCCAGAAATCCTGAGATTTATATTTTAGGCTGCAGGTGAATGGCATTGTCGAAAGTCCATTTAACATCTCCTTGGGCGCTTTACAGAGGTTTCCGGAGAAGGTTTCCATGAACGCTACCTTAATGGTACACAGTTTATTGCCAAAATTTATTTTAACATACCCTTAAAAAGCAACATGATGAAAACTGTAGCAGAAAAAACAAGCACCCTAACCTGTACATCTGGGATCTATTTCGTCGTAATTGCACTTGTACTTATGCTTATTGGCAGTGCGCGGGAAACCGGAGGACAGAAATGAGCAAGATAAAGACAGTTAAGGTTTGATTTGTTGGGATTGTTATTAAAAACGTGAAATACGTCTGTGGTAATAAACGATAAATTTAACATGACGGCTAAGTATATGCTTATGTATTTGTATATTTGTGTTACTTCTGATTAGGGTGTGCCGTGGGGACCTGGAGCTATCGGAAATGCCGAGTGGACCGGTGTTCCCTTATGGACACTGCTCTCCATAGCGAAAGCAGACTTGGTACACATCATTGTTCATCCAAGCTGATTTTGGACTTTTTCGTACATGTCGTAACCAGTCTTTGCGAAAAGTGTCAACTGTAGACTAGGTAATATCGCTTTTTTTAGTAGGACAATCCGAATCTGCATGTGGAATTTTCGGGAGGTGATGTGTTTGAGGGTACCACTCACTATGCTCAATCTATTCCCATGTATAAAGCAGGGTTCGTAAATGGTAAAATAGCGTAAAATGGCTTTTGCACTTAATTAAGAAGAATACACTGAACGAGTATATGAGGCATACCAAATATCTCTAACGGATTTTCTCAGCAGAACTCTAAGCTGTATATAACGTACGCGTACGGCACACATTTCAACTGCAGTTCTTAATTACCGCTTGCTTTGATTTTTAACCGCAGAGATCGTAAAGGTGATGTATTAGTGGCATGGGCGATGAATGGTCAGCCGCTGACGTTGGATCATGGCTATCCTCTCCGAGTTGTTGTTCCGGGTTTTATCGGTGCAAGAAGCGTCAAATGGCTGAACAGGATAACGGTTCTGGATCATGAATCTCAAAATAGATATCAACAGAAGGACTACAAACTCTTTTTGCCGAGTGTCACTTGGGAAAATGTACTGTATAGTTCACGCACGTACTGCAGATTTACTTTATTGTAAATTTAAGGATTGTTCTATTTATGCTTAGAACAATCCTTAAATGTTCGCATTGATTTGATGTTTTGGTACATTGTAGGTGGATCCTCTGTGGAATATTACGCCGGCACTTACTCAATTGTCTGTTCAATCCGCAATAACGGAACCAGCCGATAATTCTACTATTATGCACGGCAGTCCGTATACGATAAAAGGATACGCCCAATCGAATGGAGCACGGTATTTGAAATTGTATTCTAGTCTAATACGACCCCAGTCATACAGTAACTGCTATGCATTATCCATAGAATTACACGGGTGGATGTTTCCCTGAACAACGGGATCACGTGGCAGGCCGCTGACATTGTCTATCAAGAAAAAAAAGGTTACGATAATCGCTACTGGAGCTGGACTATCTGGGCATTGCCGGTGGCGGAATTCCCATCACCGTGCGTTATCGTATGTCGTGCCTGTAAGTGCAGTGGTAAACGTCTGGTCAGTTTATAAGATCTTTTTAAACAGATAACGTTATGTTTGATTTGTGTTAATTTTTGTGCAGTTTGCGCAAATCTTGTTTAGGTTTGGTTTACAGCTATAAGTCACAGCTTTTGTTTATCGATGTAAATACTAATATTTATACTCGTGCATTTTGAACAGAAAAATAAAACCAGCTTTCGAGTGTTCTTGACATTTATCGTTGTAGGGGACACTTCTGCTAATACTCAACCGGAAGCAGCAGCTCATATTTGGAATCTTCGTGGAGTAATGAATAATGCGTGGCATAGAGTGCATGTACATGATGATAAACATGCATGAAAAGGAGCTTTACAGCAGATATTTCGCTATTATTCGTCAACGCAATATTTGATAATGGTTTTATTTTTCCACATAAGTATCGCTAATGTCGCGGGTATTATCCATATATGCTCGTAATGATTATTTAATTTCTTTGGATTTGAGAAAAAGTAAAATTGTACTATATTATGTCCAGAACATTTTGCCGCCTACATATAATTTACCGTCAAAGAAAGTCCAGTGTGGCGAAAATGAATACGGCATGAGCGACTGAGAAGTGCGAAATCATTTGAGATTCGCTGAGAACTTCAAATGAATTGTTTTGATATCGGCAGTCTCTGGAAGTGGAGATACAGCGGGAAAGCACAGCATCAGTAGTATGGACACAAATCCGCACAATAGAAGGAGCGGAAAAATTGAATGACCTCTTGCTACTGGGCTGTTTAGTTTTCAATTTCTCGTGCTTAAGCAGGCATACTCATTTAAATTAATAAGAAACTAAACTCTAAAAACAGAGGGTACCCGGCACGCAGTACTGTTAATAAGTCAGGCTTTTCTACGACCATTAATTTTCTGTCCTGATATGCGACGCTTCCCTTCTAACATAAAGCGGCACATCTGTCTTCTGGCGAGTGGAATGGATCAGTTTAATCCCGCAAATCCCGCGCCTACGCCTTCACGTGCACACAACTTGACACTTGACAGCAGAATAAAATAGCGCGATATTTTTCTCGGGTTGGCTGTACTTTGTTTCTTTGTAAATCACCTTATTGCTAGATTGGTGGTGTTGTCGACACTAGTCTTCAAGTGCGTTTGGAAAGTATCCTTCAATCTGATTCCCGTTGTACCTATCTGAAATGGAAAGCATGGAGGACAGTGTTGTTAACGAGGAGCGATCGAGCCAAGCAGAGAGCCAAATGGATAGCTCCACGACCTCCAGTCCGGACGAGGATGCGAAGCCAAAAAGCGACACCGACACCAACAAGACGCTGGATATGGGGAGGAGGACGTCAAGCCCAAGATCAATATTAAAAAGGAGGAAAAAATGGAAGAGGACGCGGAAGAGGAAGCGGACAATTTGGAGAATAGCGAGAATGAGCCTGAAAAATCGGAGGATAATCGTCGGGAAAAGAAGCCTCGCATTGACATTAAGTAAGTAAACCGCTTTAGATTAATTCTGATATCCACGGGGAGCAAACGAATCCGGTTGTGATAGTTTTCCATTGCAGAGTGTCTGCTCAAGATGGGAATGAAGTTTGTTTCAAAGTGTCCCGTAACGTTCGAATGCAAAAACTCATGGTAAGACCATGGATCTAACATTTGGATTTTCCGTTCTTGTCAATAGTTCTGTCGTCCTTTCTTTTCGTCCTGTTCTGGGGCACAGTAAATGTCATGGTATTTTCATTTTAGAACACCTTTGCGGAAACCATCAAGGCCGATGTTACAAGTTTGCGGTTTATGTTAGGAAGTACGTCGCTCTAAAAACTGTTGAATGGCAGAAAGACATTGAATGGTCATTCAAGTTCTTACAATGCTGAGTTTATTCTACTTTTCCAGGTAAACGCGTACGGGGGGATGATACACCGACTACTCTAGAAATCGATGAAGACAATAACGAGATCCAGGTGCATTTCCCTCTCCATGGGGGTTGATGCTGAGATCTTCGATGGCTGGTTTTTCGCTTGTCGTTTTTCTGTCTCATGGGTGGGAATGTTTTAGTTACTTTTATATGTGCACAGTGGCTTCCAATCATTTTGTAGTAGACCTGGTACCAGGACATTTTGCTGGAGAACTCTGTATAATGCATTGTTTTCGAATTTTATCTGCTTGTGCTGAGTCTTGCATTTAACGGTCAAGCTAATTGTTGAATGATTTTTATTATATGGACTTTTGTACCACAGGGGCGGCAGTTGTTTTTCCTATTATCCATGATGCAAACCGAGATGCTTCCGAGTATCAGAATAAGCTGAATAACGAACAGTTACAAACTTGAAAATGATCATGTGAATTCATTTCGAATTTCATATTTTGTTGAGTTTACTTCCTGTTCCGATGTATGTGATTTTGGCTGATTTCTCAATCGAAGATTTTAAAATAATGCAAAAACTAATTAAATTAATACAAAACAGTACTTAATGATACCGTACTGTGCAGATAAGTGGTCACCTCACCGGTATACCGCCTGATTTTGTCTGATTCAGTAATTTCTACAATAAAAATTTACCTGTCAACATATAGCACCCACACGAATAACCGCAGAAACAAGCCGGACTTTCCATGAAGCCTTTTAAAATCGGTAATCCGGAAAATTTCATAGGTGAAAACCGTGAAATCATTTAATCAGATCTTTATTTAAAAATTATATAAAAAGGAATGGTCTTGTGCTACATGGAATTGCTGAAGCGTACAAAGGCACGTGCCGCCACTTCCTTACAAAACTCTTCCAACATCACAACTGCACTGGCAACGGTATTGTCTGGATTTGTGGACGCCTCCGCCCATTGTCCGTTCTTGATCTCCTGGCGCATTTTCAGCACATCATCACGAAAGTATGGATACTGTCGGGCATACGATTCCATTTTCTGCACTAGGTTAATCAGACACCGGTAGAGCGACGGGCAACTGGCTGAAAGCGGTACTGTGGGATCGAGAAGATACTCTCGCAGCACCGGATGCGGAAGCAGGCAGATTTTGGAAATTATTCCCGTCACACGCAAGCTGATGGCATATGGCTATACAAACACAAAAAGTTTGCATAAAACGATGCGGACAGCCTAAGTTTCCGTTGTAAGTTCAGCCCCTTATTAGAAGTTATAATATGTCCGTTATGAACTTTCACACCAACCTGGTCAAAAAGACAGGACAACCGATAAAAAAGATTTTTCAGTAATGGTCCTTCGTTAAAACCGTTTCCGTCAAAAAAAGACGATTCCTCTGCAAGCAGAATGTTGCAAGGTTTTAGCGGACCAAACAAAGGCCAGTGAAGGTCATGGCATCGTTGAGCAAGGGCTACCATCTGCAAAGAACGACTTTAGTTGCCCATAATCCAGAATTGTTACTGTAATAATCGTTAAAGTTTTAAACATATATTCGAATAATTCGATTATTAATAAAATAACAGTAAAGGTAACATTAATTCCGCTTACGGAGTAATGTGACTCCCTAACATAATTTTCGGCGTCCTTTTCTTCCTCCAGCACAGTGCATGATTTAGCCGCAGTGGGAAATAAATCTCGGAACATGGCTGCCCTGTCGGTAGCTTCCGTGAGTTCCATGTCTTTCTTGCTCTCGTGCATACGTTGGTCCTTTCTTATATACAGCCGTGTTCCCAAATATTTTAATAACAATTCATCAACCAAAATAAACACCGGTTTCTGCAGCATCGTGTCTAATAAATCATAGACGAATAACGCCAGTTCCTGATTTCCTGTCAACTGCATAAACTTGTCAAATAATTTGGGCTGCAGAAAAACACTGGCCCACACATTAAGCAGAGCCAGCGTATCCGTGGCTTTGTACATGCGCATAAAAATTCCCAAGGCCTTCTGATTCCTTTCCCCGGAAGACGACAACCAATCATCGGAAAACCCACAGGATCGCAGTAAATTCTGTTGAAGTGTCGCGCCGAGTTTTTCCTCTAACTGGCCTTCCATAACCGCGAAGATCTGGTCAAGGAATGTAATCCACAGCAAAAAAGGCCGCAACAGCCGCTCTGTGTCCTCCGATGCATTCTGCACGCAAATCGTGTCAATCACATCGGCAGAATATGGAACTGCAGCGTACAATTTCAATAGGTGTTTTGTCAAAGCGTGCAATGTCCCGGACGACGCAATCGCCCGACATACGACGGGTTCACGGATCCGCAGAACACACACCACGGCCAAACGGGCTTGTGCGCTCACATCCACATCGGGATTAACAGCCAGTCGTAATAAGGAATCCAACAGTGGAAAAACAAAGGATTCGGAATCGCTGTTGTTAATCTTCGCACTGGGGCTGTCATTGCTGTGCAATTCGGATAAAAACGGATTGTGCAAATCCACGATAGCCGAGAGATCTGCATCGGCCTTCTCAACAGGCTCCTGACTGAAGCCGCGCAAAAACAAATTAGCCAAACACGGATCACGCTGTAAAACATCCACAACACCCAGCAAGAACTGCAGCTCTTCCCGATCCCAAGGCGAACAGTGACTATTGCCACAACACTGCACCAGACGGGATAACGGTTTATAAATGAAGGATTTCGGCAGCAGCGTGATGATATTGGGGGATTTCAGCAGGTTGGTGAGGAAAAACAGCACGTAACTCTTGATGCCAGCTGGTTTGTCGGACTTCGCCAGAGCCACTAGCCAGTCGAAGATCTTATAGCGCAGTGCCACCTCGAAGCACGGACCAATGCCGCCTGGTGGTGCTGCAGCTGATACGCCGTTCGACGTGCTGGAAGAAGTTGCATTGTTTGCAGGATACAGTGGTAGCTCCTGCTGCAAGAGATTGAACACCCACTGCAGTTTCAGAGGGACGTCCGTTTCCTCTACGGAAACCAGCGATCCGTTGCGACTTTTCAACTCCTTCACCAGATTATGCCATTGAAGGAACAGCTCTTCTTCGGGTTTGAGATTTGGTGCAAGGTATTCGGATGCAGTCTGCGCAATGCCAGAGATAAATTTGAACATAGCAAATTCAGCATGGAATAGGCAGAAGAGGAGATAAAATTCTTATTGAGGGTAAATATATTTTCCAAGGGACCAATTTGACCGAAAACAAGATCAGTTTCTGAAGATGCCAGATATTCCCAGAATTTACGACTTAACAGGGGAGATCCACACGTAAGCCTGAAAGTGAAGACTAATTGTATGAAAAGACTCCCAGAAAAGGAGGCGAAAAACTAAGAAGACAAAAAACAATTTGATTTGTGCAAAGCAACAGCAGTACAACAAATTTGCCCCTTACCGTAGTGAGGGGCATATAAGACGCAATCTACTGTACCTAAATTGTGGTACGTATGCACATGGCACGGTGATGCTGCGTGTCTTGAGCAGGCCATTAACTCCCAAATTTTGACACTTCAATACTCACAAACTTACTTTAAAAGTTGCTTTGTATTGTGATATTTTGTATTAACAGTGTAGGTACATTAGAAACGCTTGTGTTTCGATTAGCATTAGCTATACAGTAATAGATGCAAACGTAATTCATCTCGCACCGATCACAATATTACTACTATTATTGTTTAAAATGATATGGATCATTTACGTTTACCAATTTAAACTGCCGGTTTCTTGAGAATTCGTATCGAAAATTGCCAAAAATATCAGAAAACTAGTTTATAAACTACAGCATCTAACCTTGTTAATACGAAAATTATTAACTCGCATCTGCGCCGAAACTTGTATACGCGTAGTACAGACTTGATTATAAGATAAAAAAGATCAATTAATGCAAGATGCAAAGCTACAAATTCAAAAAATTTCGAGGTTACAGCGGTATAGTGAACACATCACCGTAACAGAATTACCGGCACAACTATAAAGGACTTTTTGATCTGTGCTAAAGTTGCTGCAGATTCGTGTTTTGAGGTTTCAGACGTTACTTCTTGTTAAATAATTATTGCTATTTTCCGCGAAAAAACCAACTTAACTGTCACCATTGTTTAGAACTGTTAACATTTCTATGTTGCGAAATTTAATCACCCGTGACGAAGTGTTGTAGTACATTAACCGTAACAAAATTTTATCATAATTAATTATACTTGTATTGCAGTTTTTAAATACTTAGATCCTGCAAGTTTACAAAGACCTGCCCCGAGGTATTTTAGCAGAATAAAAGCAATAAACAATTTCAAAATATAACAACATGTAAAAAAACAGCGATTTGCATAAGAAATATCACCCGCTTTCACCTGTTGTACAATTCTATTATCTTATACTGGAGATGAATACTTCTATGGATATTAATTACATGTGCACAAGAAACAGTAGTGTACAGTAGTGTTGTTGACCTACCGTGAATGTATGAAGCTTCAAATTTATCAACAAAAATTTCTGTGCACAAGAGGTATATGACTTAATCTTGGATGTCTAACATTCGAGTTCTGGTATTATAAGATTGCCGATCAGGTTATTGTATTTCCGGTTTATTACGATTATGAAAACAACAACTGAAATGCCAAACTTTGGAAATAAGATGCGCATTGTTTGTTCACTCCTTGCTAATTTGACATATCTGCGCACTTGCAACTTATTGCGACTTTATATATTTAACACTTGACTGTGATAGGCATTTTTTACGTTGTAGCTCAAGGAATCCAGCTATGAAAACTTCGCAATTCAGCTGGCTGAACACTCAAGTTTTTGTTGATTCACTGGCTTTGCGTAATTGTTTCGGCACCGTAACGGCAGTTTGTGCAGATTTTTGTCGTTTTTGACTGCACCCAAGCGGCAGTGGAATATGGCCCGTGAAAGTGGATATGATTGTCCGGAATTCTTGGCAAATACTAACCCGCTAAGATTCCATAGGATATCATGCTCCTGGCCAGCCGGATACTACCAGTACATCCTGATCATCATTACTTCTTGTGCTTAGCATTGCTATGGCTTTTAACTGCCCCCGGTGTCATAATAACGATTCCTGTGCAGTTATCGTCGGCTGCACATGGTAAACCCTCTGCGTTAGTTAATTAAGTTCCGGCCGAAGTTTTGCAGTAATGCGCAGCTTTCTGTATGTGTATATAGCGCTATTAATCCACCTCTTTATTGTACAGATTTCATGTCCGATGCACCGCAAAACGTATGGCTTCGCGAAAAAGGAGATGATCTTTTGGAAAACGATATTCTCGACCTTGATCTTGATGCATTGGTACGTTCGCGTTCTGTGCAATGCAGCGTTCTGTGTGCTGTCGAACAGAACTAACTTGTTAATGAGCAAACAATACGCATTAAATAACTCTTGGCCTTTCAGCCTTTTCTACGTATGCCGTTTAATGCTAATTTTAGTAAATGCCTTAAACTGCATTGATTGGCATGTGCGCAAATTGGTGTAATTTAAAAACTTATGTACGATTTTCTATATACCGTGTCTAATATCAAAGCAGATCAACAGAGTGGCAATTAGTTTGATTTTGAACCGCACTGCACGCTTATTAACGATATTATACAGATACAGTGCAAATCGTAATTACTAGTACTGTAAAACGTCTGCTTTCCAACTTTCAAGTAGACACTTGTATGCATATTGCGAAGATTTTCCGGCATCTTCCGGAGCCGTCTAAAAATATGAAAACTTAATATTTTATACGGGATAAATAAAACGCAAATTACAAAAGTTAGCTAGAAACCAAGCCAGCTAACTGCAAAATATAAGGTCATGGAAAAGTTAAGATATGTATTGTCGCATTTGACAGTGTATGACCCTTTTTAGATAGCTCAACAAAACAAGTTCAGTAAACGAGCTGTTCGCAAGATTTTGCGGCAACGCCGCAATGCCGTAATATTTAGCTACTTCCGGTGGCCGGATGGAGTGATACCTTATGTATTGGATCCAACCTACAATAAATCAGAGAAAGCACATATCATCAACGCCATGAATGAATTCCACCTCAAGACTTGCATTCGGTTTACTCCTCGAAAGTATCAGATGGATTATTTGTCGATAATAAAATTTCGAGGGTAAAAAAACGATATTACGTCAAAATTAGTGAAAATATTATGCATATGTTTGCGGTTGTACTAAAATGCTACCCGGGTAGCTACGCAGACAGCTAGTGAGTCTGTAATACTGGATTAAATAAGTTTGGGAAACTGTCCACTATGAAAACTAAAAGAATTAATTGACAGGTGCGCTTCTAAAATTGGGCGGCAAGGTGGTCGGCAACCCTTATATCTGTCTACTGAGTGTTTGGATCCCAAAAGACCGGGAATCGTAATTCATGAGCTAATGCACGGGTAAGAATGCATCTCCTCTTCCTGTAACCCATATAAACTATGCTATTCCACATGTGATATAAAGTAAAATGAGTACAAATTTTAAGAAGCGGAATTTAACACAACCGCACAATTGATTAGTATTACCTGCTAAATAAAATTTTGAAAAAATAGATTTTACTGTAACAGATTACGTATACATATTTAACAAACAACATATTTGTACATATTTATAACGAGATATACATATACTGAACAAAATATGTTATGAAAATTATATTTTACTGTTGTTTTATTAACTTTCAGGCTTGGATTTCTTCACGAACAAACAAGACATGACCGAGATGATTTTATTGCCGTGATTTGGGATAATATTGCAGCGGATCACCAGGATAATTTCGCCAAAGTTGATGAGCGACTTGTCGGAGTATACGATGCGCCGTATGATTATGGTAAAAACGTTTTTCGTCACATAAATTCTAAATCACTACTAACTTTTTAATTTAATTTAACTTAAATAATCTGACACACACATTTAAGCATACTTATTGTAAATTCCTGTCTCTCGAAACACTCTAGCATCGCAGCACTAATACTGCGGTATTTAATTAGGGTCGGTTATGCATTACGGACCGAACTTTTTTGCGGTCAATTATTCCAATCCGACTATTATCCCAAAGAAACCGACCAAAGTATTAGGGCAGCGAACTCGCCTCAGCGACGGTGACTCAAAGAAAATTAATAATCTGTATAACTGCAAACCAGAGAATTTGGGCATCAATTCACCGACCAGTGTTCCGCTCTCACCGTCGGCGGATACTTGGGAGCCACTTGATATTTTTCCGATCTTTCAATCGGAATCGTGATTTTGAAATTTTCTACTTTGTCGCATCTTATATTTGGATATCACGCATTTATTTTGTTTTGTTATTTTGTGTGTTTATAACATTTTACACAAACAGTTACAAGTACTGTCCATAATAAAAGAAAGTTACAAGTACAGTCCATTATAAAAGAACACTGCATTATTACAATCACTAGTACTTACATACTTCTCCACAAAAATTTCGGCGAGATCTTCTGAATCATAGCGCTGTCCGGATAGGCTATCGATCAGCTGGAATCTTGGAAATAACTGAAATAAATTATACTTATGAGGTATGCTCATGAGAAAAACAATGACGCGTTAAAAAATCCCATTAAAACTTACATGCAGTCCTACACTGCAAGGAACAACAGGAAGCGGAAACTCTAGAACTCCTCCTGGAGCAACACTACCAACCGCACGACCTGAAATGCCACACCAGGCAAATGCACGATCATGTCGATCAGGCAATTTCAGGACAAACTCCATAGGCCGAGTACTACAAAATACGACCACAATAAAATAAAGTTCCGGCCTTACTGTCAGACGTTAAATAAATCGGAATTTACGGAAAATCTGATACAAATACGATTTCAAACTTTTCGATCACTCAAGGTGTAAAGAATAAATAATGATAACAATAAAAACATAAATCAGTTCTTTTGCCTGCCAACTCCAAAAATTTCTACAACTTACCCAAGGGAAAATACTGCTACCGTTACCGCAAAAGCTTTGTAAAAAGTTCAACTTTGGCAGGTCGATTGGCCAGAGTTACGAAAATGTCCCGAAAATCAGGCACCTGGAATGTGTACACGGTACATCTTAAGGTGGTGATGATCTCGACGGAATGAATTTCCGATCAAAAAAACTTGAGATCACCCTTTAAAAGCGTCAAACGTTGGAACTTTCGCAAGTCTACAAATATTCAGAAACACCACTTACAGCTCGATTCAAAGGAGATGTAGTAACCTTTCCCAGATCACCCATGCGTGTTCGCCATAAAATTTCGCCGGGAGACGTAGAGGATTTCAGGATCTGATAAAGAGGCAGTGATACCTCTTCCGATGTGTACTCAGGAGAAGTAATCATCCTGACAGTTTCAAGGACAATACTGGTGTTGGTCAAATTCTGAATGTTAAACTCGCCGAAATATCCTCCATTCGGCAAACTAACAAACTTATTTTTAAAATGCATTGGTCGGGCCACGCTGTACCGGAGACACTTCTTCAAATTCACTCGTTCTAGGGGATTCAGTGGATTGGAGTAGGTAATACTGGCAATCATCCTGTAAAATGCTTACACTACAATCGGATTCTGAACTCCTGATGCGCTAGCAAAACACTTGACAGACGACAATGAGTACTGAAGATAAGCCTGTAGAAACATCGAATTACAATAAACATGAACAAACCTTACACAATAAGATACAATTTTAAAAAATCGAGTATCACTCTGTCTTACATGAGCGATCCAAGATCACGAATTTCTTTATTAATGATGAAGTCAAATGTTTGTTGCGGTTCCATGAGAAACTGCTTTCCTTCATTAAGAACCATCCCCGATCGGCGATCGCCCAGCAGCGGCGGACTGCACTTGAAACTCAAGTTTTACTTCAATGAAAAGACAAATTCAAGCGAATGTATCATATCCAGAAATCACTTTCAAGTACCAGTAATGTCCCGGACGGCAGAATTAGTAACAACGCTGACACACGCGTAACAGTGCAGATATTGTCCCAAAAACATGGCTCTACAAGAAAAAGTTCGAAGTAAGCTGTATTTTAGTAAATACTAAAATTAAAAATGCTTCATGAACCATGTTTTCTGCCACATCCTGAAAATTAAATCACAAGGTCTTCTTTCTGAAAATTAGTTAGGCAAATGCGATACTTGACGCCTACATTCCTAAATTCCATAATTAATGAATTTTTCCAGTTATTCTATCCCAACTTTCTTGAAACTTATTCCACCTGGTTTGAAAATGTTCTTAAAGAAAATGTGGAAGACAGTCAGAAATGGCGAAATAAGTAGAAAAAATTTCGAAAATAATAACAAATGAAACAAATAATGAGACACATTTCGAAAATCATTTTCTACTGTGGGATAGATCCGATTACGAAAACAAAAATATGATGATAATATTACTTATGACAATATTACTTATATTACTTATGATGATGATATTACTTATGGTTCAGCTTTTACCCAAACAACTGCGGTAAAACCAATTCTTCAGTCAGCGAAAACTGGTGCTCTTTAAAGAGAACGTCCGAAGTTATGGTCTGCTATCCAAATGTTGCAGTTTCGCGATCCTTGATCCACTTGAACAAATCAACTTCCCCACCATCCTCATAAAGCATTGATCCGGACTGAATGAAGGAAGGTTTCAACAATCGTAGCACTAAACACTAAACAGTGAACAAATTTTATAAAAAATTCGAAGATATAAAATTCTAACATATAAGTTACAAGCATAATAAATTATTACAGTAAGTACTGTACTGTGTATAAATATTATAAATAGAATAAACTTAAAGTATTATTATACTATAACAACCAGACCCGTACACTATAGGCATAATATGCTATGAGTACTTACTGTATTATTATTAATTACAGCATAGTATGGTTGTTATAATAAATTTTTTTTTTATAATGAATTTTATAATAAATAGTGCAGACTGCAGGGCACTCAGACAGTCCATAAGTAAAGTAATGTCGGACATCTATCCACGGATAACCTACATAAGTATGGCCCAAGCTTTAACCTGTTTTTGCATCTATGCAGACTATGCCCTGGGAGAAGCGCCCAGGTTCATGCAATTAATGCCCAATATGTCTGGTTCATGCAATTAATTCCCAATATGTCTGCATCGGGGTAGCCGGGCTCCAAGTAAACAACTTGTATTGGACGTGTGGTACAACAGTTACTTACCTTTCATATTCAGGCACTGATTTAGCTCTTTTGCATCCGGTGGAATATTATGCGACAAAGCCATAGTGCTGCCGTCGACCTGCATCCGAACGACACAGCGAAAATACCAACGGTGTCCCACGCAGTTCGTGTAAAAAGTACTGTAAAGAACTGAGGGTCGAAAATAAAGAACTTGACTTTTTTTGGCTGAAACATGCATCGGAATAATTTTTAGGTATAGTTATGTGAGTTATGAGGTATAGTTATGTGGTTTTAGGTATAGTTTTTGAGTGAGGAAAACATAAACAAGCTTCAGAAAAATTTTTTTTGGAAAATGCAAAATATAATATATGAAGTGTCAAGGAGTCCGTAAAGCACAGGGAAGTCGTTAAATTGACCAATTTGCTTCTAACGGCATCACGATGGGGGTTCCTCAGTTCCGCTGCAATCAGGCCCGCGTTGGAAAGGGGCGGCCGCCCCCCGTTTTCGACTTGTGGCCGCCTGGGGGGGGGGCGGATTTTAAAGTATTGCGCCCCCTCCGCCCCTACATTCGGCCTTTTTCCGGCGAAAAGCCGTTTGTACGATTTTCGCCCCCCCCCCCCCTACCAAAAATCCCCAGCGCGGGCCTGGCTTCAATGTTAGTTTTCTTTGTTTCTAATTTTTTGTTGAATTTTAGTTTTTCTCATGTTTTCTTATGTTTCTTATTTTTTTCCTTATGTTTAATATTTTTTTCTTATGTTTATTTTTTCTAATTTTTTGAAGTTTTTCTTATGCTTCCGCTGTGTTTAGCTTTTTTCTCGATATCTCTTAAAGTTTACTTTCCTCACTCGGTAATATGTTTTTTTGGATTCACAGTCAGGAGCAAAAGTTACTTATGAAACACTAAAAAGTAGGTCAAAAGGCCGCGCCCGGTATAAAGACAGAGGTCTCATCCACGTTAATTTTTCCGCCACGTAAAAGCCACAAACCACACAAAACCACTTAAAAAAACATTTCGAGCAAGAATTCTGAATTCTTGTATATTGGATCAAAGTCATCAGACGAAAAATAATCATGTCTTGCATAAGTAGTTGCATTGAGTCGTAAAAATGTCCAGAAGTACTTAACAAAACTGAGTCGACTCGTAATACGGTTTCAAGTACTACGTAAAGCCTTTATTCAAAAATTGTGCCCTTTATAATTCATCAAGAACCATTGTGCAAGGATTGGATAAATTGTGTACGTACTACGTACCATAAAGGGCGAAAAAAGCAACAAAAACCTCCACCGTTAGGAGGTGGGGGGCGACAGAGCTTTAAGACCTTCGCCGTTTGTTGTGGCATGTGTCGTATGACTTGCATATTCTGCGCTTTCCATTTTCTCAAGTCCCGTTGCAGATTCTGCTATTTTTTTTCGGGTTTCGTGGAATTAGTGTGCCCCGTATCGTTGCTGGTTGAGCTGTACATTTTGCCTGTGGTGTTCAATTTTATCCAAAATGGATCCCGATTTGGTATGTAGACAAGATCGGAACGAAAAACAGACAGTTTATTCTGATTTCTTGAAATAGGCAGCTCCGGGTTATACCCTGGAAATTCCAGAGAATGCTGAATCATTTCTAAACGCGATGGCCAATGATACTGTCGAACAGCCTACTTCGGCCTTCGCGAATGCTGTGTTCCAAGGAATGATCAAGGAAACGGGTCAAACAGTACCGCATCGTTTGTTGGGTGTTGGTCCGCAGTGCCACTTTGGGGAAAGTAGAAGCATGGCTTTTTAAACTGGTACCAAACTCCCGATCTGTCCACACTGATTTTCTTAAGTATTGCACTCATCGTACAGAGGCACAGCCCTATCACGAACGGTATAAGCATCAACCGGGCTGCACCGGCGCAAATGTATGCGATACTGATTCGGCCTTGCCTTTGAAAATTAAACTGCTATAAGGCTGTGCCTAAAACAGGCGGCTTCTAATCTATGCGTCACACCCAATATGCAGCGCTTGCCGTTCTTCATCCCAATTCAATAAATTGCTTTAAATTTGATATTAATTTTAGAATTAATAGCCACCGAAGGTTCATTTCGTTTATATCGGTGTTGATGGCAGGTTTTGATTAGTATTATTATCACAGCAGCTGTGTCCCTAATCCCTATCATTTATAAGTTTTCGTGTTACAAATGAAGCAGATGCGACAATAATTTTCGACAATCATAACGAAAGTTTTCACAGAATCGCTCAAAATCCACTGAATTCAGTAGGCATATTTACTACTGTTCAAGGTAATAGCAGCGTGCGATTTCGGTTTAAACTTTCAACCAACCAGCCAACCGATTCAAATTTTAGAGTATTTCTTAAGTTAACGGAACTGTCTGTGTTCCTTTAAGATACAGAATATTCGTAACTTTGCACGCAGCAACAAACTAAAAGCTGAAAACGCAATTTTTAAGTTACAGAGCACCTTAAGTGCGCACCGAGAGGGCCTACTGTGAACTTATTACTACACCACTACAGCACTATAAACATCGTTAAATAACTAAATGCTATTGTAATTATTGTAGTTGCCTGCGAAGGTTGAAAATAAACAATAACAATGGTGTCTGATTAATCAGGCAGTGCAAGATGAACAGGGATCGAAATACGGCGAAGATGCAGATTTTACGGTACACTCCAATGATTCACTGGGGCCGCTTAACTGGTCAAAATCATAAAGGGTGGCATTTTACAGGCTGTTTCTGAACTACTATCTGATGTACCTACGCTGGTAGAAGTAAGTTCGCTAGGAATATTCTGATAATTGTGTGAAAAAGATGACCAGATTACGCTTTCAGAAAAGATTGATTTAGCGATAATGCTTTCTCCCAGCGGAAAGCACCAAATGGCCAAATTCCTGCCCATATATTTACATGAGAGCAAGGGCGGTTTTATAAAAGTGAGCGGAAACAGTGAAGACATGCTGTTTGCAAATCACCGCCGTAAAGATATCGGAGACCAATTACGGGCACGTTTCCGCTATAAGCGCATGGTACGCGCCCTGAACCGATATGACTGGAAGTGCCTGTGGGGATCCTCTGGTGTCGGATTGCAGTGGGCAATCTGGTATATGTAATTGGCCGAGAAGAAGTGCCCGATATACCGATTGTATTCAACAGATGATGACGAAATCGCTGCGGTTGAAAAAAAAACCGTTAAAACCAACGAAGCATATGATTATCCCCTGAAATTCTGGGATCTGAACGTTACAACAAAGGCATTTTCCATTGGGCTCGGCTACGTGCACCAAAGCCTCATGGACCAGCTTCCGACTGTTGTAGGCATGGGAAAGGCACGCCTGGAAAGACTGAACAAGGATGAAGAATATTGGGATCAACTCGCTCAGAATGACACGCTGGATATGTCCGATGCAGAAGACAACTTTTCGTACGACCTTGACGATGGAGCCTCCGATTTTATGGATGATGACAGAAGCTCAAATTACACACCAGATCCTGATGAGAACACAAGCTCTTCTTATGATTCCATGCAGACTAATGAGTACGCTGCAGATGACTGACAACTGGTCACGAGCGGAAGGGAGTGGTGTGTATTGGTGTGTATTGTAATTTGTTAGCACCTGGTGAAAATTGAAGTTCTTCTGCTAGGATTTGGATTTGGTTTAATTTATCTTCCAGCCATCGTTAGCGTTACGCAGTGGTTTGAGAAAAAGCGAGCCTTTGCAACTGGCATTGCTGTGTGCGGATCTGGAGCCGGAACGTTTATTTTTTCTCCACTATCGAAGAAACTGGTTTATATGTATGACTGGGATGGAGCATTGCTGATCATTGCTGGCATAATCTTCAACTGCTGTGTTTTTGGTGCATTGTTTCGCCCAGTGGAATACAACACTGTGGCCACCGTGACAACCGTCCAAGATGAGGAAACCAACTCTAATTGTAAGACTGAAGTGGTTGAATTATCGGTGCGTAAGCATAAAATCAGCACTAGCAGTCTAAAAGACAAGTATGGAACCGGTGCTGCGGAATTGCGGCCGTTGAGTGCGTCGAGTATTGCCAAGTCGGATACTCATATCCATGTGCCCGATGGCCCACGACCTGGAAGAATCTCGCCTGGTACAGAGCCGCATTCGTTTCTGAGACAAACCAGCTCATCTGAACGAATGTCCCATGGGCGCTCGCGATCCCGGCTGCGCTTGGAAACCATCGGAGTTGAAGGTATGATGTTATAATTTGGTCTATACGACATCTTTGCAGCCGTCTGGCGATAATTTCTGCCGCTTTGACAATGTGATAATAATGTTTTTTTTTATACGGCATCGTTATCGACCATATATGGGCCATTCTGTTGGCCCCGATTGTTCGCTAACTGTTAGTGCATGAATTTGATGTTGGTGCAAAGCATCGCTTGATCGGTTTTGTATTTGGTTCATTATTTCTAGCCGAGTGCGTTTAATGAACTGGCATTTGGGTTTTAAACGACAAAGCTTCGCTGGCAGATAAAATTTTCTCGATTATATCGTTTTGAAGGCAGTAGTGCAGTTGCTGATTAAATGAATTTCTTTCAGGAGAAGTGACCGACGTGAAAGAAGTGGAAGTTCCTCCATTGGCTCATCGCGATGCTCTGTACACTGGTTCTCTGGCAAACATTGCCGAATACCGTGATAATCCTGGAAAATTCCGGGAGAGTATGTTGGATATATCCAAAGCAGTGGTAATTAACTCATCGGGCGATCTAACCTCCATCGACGAGACACCTCAGCCAGAAAATTTGTCGGCATGGGGCAAAGTGAAAATTGCTGTGAAGGAAACGCTGGACCCGGCGTTGTTGACGGATTGGGTGTTTCTGTATTTTACGGTCAGTAACTTTTTGACCAGTTTAGCCTTTCAAGTCCCGTACATCTTCCTTCCGGATCGAGCGGAAAAAAACCTTGAAATCGAAGGGGAAGATGCTGCATTCTTACTGTCCATTATTGGTCTGGCTAATATCGCCGGAAGGCTGATATTTGGCTTCCTGTCGGATCGACCGCAGATTAACCGGTTGTGGTTGTACAATGGAGCAGTGACTACTGCTGGAGTGGCCATGTGTGTCAGCGTTTGGTGCCTTGATTATGCGACGCTCGCAACATTCGCCACAGTTTTTGGTTTATTTATTGGTATGAACATCACTTTCCTTTAAGAATCCTTTCTCGACTGAGTTGTTGTCTCTTTTAGGTGCCTTTGTTACGCTTACGTCCGTTATTTTGGTGGATCGTTTACTCTGGAGAAGTTAACCAATGCATTCGGGATTTTGCTGTTCTTCCAGGGTACAGCTTCCTTCATCGGGCCTCCACTAGCAGGTTTGTTAAGTTTGATCTGATTATTATCTGTCGACTAGATAATCTTTATGTCGCCAGCTGCTTCTTAGTTATTACTTGTGCGAAGATGAACTTTGCGATGTGTACAAGTTTACTTACTATCGCTACAGCACATTTTTTGTAAGGATGTAGCTGCGCTGGTAGAATTTGCAATTGTACAACCGCAGTTTTATTCTATTTCGCAGAATTAGTGACTAGCGTGGTATCCCTTTAATTTTGATAGTTTGGTAGTAAATTTGAACCATTTTGGACATGTCTCAAGCAATTATTAAAGCTATGCCTTTGCTGGTTTCGCATGTCGCGCTTTTTGCTGACGATGACATGAGATCTATTTGCAGGTATATTGAGAGAAAGTTCAGGCGACTATGATTCAGCCTTTATTGTGTTTGGGATTATGATGGCAGTGAGCGGGGCAATGTTGTTCTTTATCCCTTTCGTGCGAAAGGGAGAAAAATCGTTCAGATCCCGCCGGCACAAGGACCGAGTGGGTGTGCTCGTGGCGGCTGACGATAAAGTTAATGGCCGCGCTAATGCTCAGAATGGGACTCTCGCCGAACGCAGCGTCCTGCTGGAAACGGATAGACGGAGGAAACACCGCGTGAGATTGTCGTGCCAGCCATTGTAATCAACGACAGCAGCACTTTGCCGGCAACTGCCGCGGAAATTACTGCCTAGAAAGTCCTGGAAATTGCCTTAGCGGTTTCGTTGTTGTTGTTGTAACCCTAATTATTTCACTCCTTCTGAACTGATGCGTCAAGAATCAACGCTACGATGCTGTGATTTTGTTAACCTTGGTGTTTGTGGTATTCCGTGTAGCATAGTACTAGTTTGGTTGATTTGGGGAATCCAACGTTTACGGGTACGATAATGCTCTGTTTGCAAATCAAAATGATGGTTTTGTTATTGCTGTTATTGATATAGTTTCGAGAAAGTTGCATTTTGCCTTTTTTGATGTGATCCTTTGCGTAGTTTTTCATATTAGTACGACATCGTGCATCACGAAAAGAGGTTTTCAATGAAGTGTTGACTTCTGGACATTGTTGCAGGGTCGCAGTTTTGAAATTTTTATGCTACTGCAGAAGCCAGCCAGTAGTCTTTCCCCTCCGAAAAAGTTCCTACTCGGGGAGTGTTACTTCAGCTTTGCAAGGGTTATCTTGATTTGCATAATCGCTTGCAAATCGTAGTTAAATGTAAACATCCCCGGCACAATGTAACGATTTTGCGCAATAGCGACAAGCTAAAGAAATCATCAAAGCCTGCGCACAGTGCAGTGAGTGCACACGTACCAACCGCTGATCGGATGCCGGTCTGTATGGGATTCATTAATGCTTGATCGATCCAAGCTTGGCTTTAGGTATCATTAGTATACTATCGCGTTGGCCGAGAGTTTTTCTCAACAAAGCACGTACACTATGAGCGAGCGAAATGATTGCTCGCACTGTGCGTATATCTGTGTGCGATCCATCCAGAAATTCCCATCTGCCTATAATTTGGCCCTGGCAACCAATAAACACAGCTCGAACACGGACAGAGACGCTCGTTATTACCGTACGTTAACCAAACATTGTGATTTTCTCATCACGTTGGCGCTCGCGCGCTGACTCCGGGAGAGTTGATTTCTTCCTTTCGTCGGCGTTACGTGTACAGAGCAGCCGCGGCCCGCACAAATTGAGTGTGCATAGTAATCAACACCGCATTTGCTGCTTGTCAAAGCCTATCAAAAGGTTTCGGCGGAACCGTATAGACTGCAGTCTGTCAGCAGTCAGAACGTGATGCTACACACATCTCGTCCCGCAATTTTTGGTCCGTGTATCTACTCGTATCTGGCAACAAGCAAGCGGCCAACGTGTGTCGCGCTTCCTCCCTGCGTTCCCATCCTCTCCGTCCCGGCTTCCCGCGGCACCCGTATAACAAGGCCACAGTGCTGTAATGTGTATACCGCAACCCTTCCTTCGCCAATTGGTTCCATTAGCATGCAGCGCGCAGAACGGATCTACGCTGGAGACACGTTAAATTGTCTGGCGTGCAACATGCAGCACGGCGCAGCATGATTATACCAAGTAGATATCACGTCGCTAGACATGGGAATACCGCGGCACATTTCACTTTGTATACCCCGGCCGGCAAACTTAATAGCCCTTGTTTAGTCATACTGTCACCGGAAGTAACCAACACGACGGCTCTGCTTTTTTCTCGTGCCTTTTCCATCATCCTAACCGATATCGCATCGTAAAAGCGCTTCGAGAATATTGGAAACAGTTCCGTCGAAGGTGTACGCACTCCCTTTTGGCCTTCGACCTTTATGGTCTGAGTGCGCGATTAAGCCAATTCACCCGCATTAAAATTCCCATTATCTTTACACCTCTCATACACAGATATCTCCTCATCGGGATCTGCTGTATAAGCGGATTGTCGACACCGTATTAAGCCTGTGGGAACCGCTATATATGGCGAGCTATGCGGGAAAAACGGTGAAACTGACGTTCAATATTAAAAGAGAGTCGGATGGAATACCAATATATTTTAAGGTTCGTTTAAACGGCTATAAAGTTCACATGACAATTTCCCTTCTGAACGCATTATTTCTTTCGTTTTCAAAACCGTAAGTTTTTGGTAGGCGGATGGTCAAAGATTCGAGCAACAGCTGACCATTAAACTCCAGAGGGATGAAACGGTAAGTGTTGCCTTTGTTTAATGATAAGACTTCTCTGATCCCTGGCTTGTTCGGATTATCTATGGTATTTTTTCGTTTCTACAGTATAGAATTGATCTCACTGTGCGACCGGCAATCCCTATCGAGTAAGTAGCACCAAAAGCATAGCAGATTTTTGCTCACACGTAATGGGCCGGGTTACTGTATGTAATAGTTGTTACTGTACTTGCTTGAAAGAATTAGTTATAACTGATGCGATTAACTAATTTATAGCATTTGGAGAATCTGATTATCACTTTCTTTAAGTTTACGACAAATTATCTTTTCGCATTCGTTGTTTTGTCTTCAAATCCGCAATCTAATACGACCCTGTAGTATAGGTAAATCTTCCTGTTGGAGTATTTTTTGTCATTTTTAAACTAATTTAGTACACAGTGTTTATTCCTTATCCGTCGTCGATCATCATGGTCCTGTTCCATGTAAATCGTATTAGACAGACTGCACCACGAATCGGTAAAGATTCATGAGCAGATCGTTGAATTATCCAGCCGAACGCTTGTAATTCCCAGGTCACAAAGATCATGAAGTCATATTAATCACTTAGAACAAAACCTAATCGCACATTTATCCGCATATCGATGAATCGTCAGTTCCTTTTCATGCTTTTGGTGCGAATGATTTGTTACTGATGAATGTGCTGAACTTTTCTGAAAGCCAGGTAGTACGAGTATAATAAACAGCGTATATCAAGGACCAGTGTATAGATCGGCAAGGAATTTGCTTGCAGAGGCATACCTTTAAAATTAATCGAAATTGTAAGTGCCATAAACTTCTGCATAATTCATGTACTCTATAGAATGTAGACAGTATGTTATGTTTCCAACATTCTGCTCTGTACCACCATTTTTTGTTCGCAGTGCAAAACCCACAAGCTACAAAGGTTCTTTCGTCGGGGCATGCATGAAATGTCGTGTTATGAATAAAAATATATTATGAACAAGTTGTCAGGAATATATTTGTTATAATTAGGACAGGTGGAATATTTATTTAAGCAGAACGGCTCCAGCAGAATACACAATCCCAGAGTTCTTGCCCGAGATGGATCAGATAAATTATATGCGGCGTTGGCTTTAAACACGCACCTTGTATGGATTTCCATCCAGATGCGTGTTGTTCAAGTGCATAATACCCTCATACTACAGTTTGAATTGATGTATTGAAGTGCATGAATATCCGCAATATCGATTAGCCGCCGTATATATACAGCCGCTGAATTACAAGGGACTTTTTGTGTTAGTATCTCTGAGATTTCTGATGCTCTATCATCAGCTTTACGATCCACTCGCTTCTTGGGTGCTAAAATTTTTCCGTAATCTTTTCCGGCTGCATGGATTTACTTTTAACTGCACTGGGCTTATACGTCTTTTTGCTAGTTACCCAGCATGACAGCGGAAACAGCTGGTCGTTGCTCTTCCGCGTAGATTTTCCCAGGCCAATCAATAAATGTTGTAACCAGCGCATCAGCGTTGATTGTTAAGGCTCGGCCGGGACTACAATTCCAGACGATGCCTCAGAGTGCGCCGTTTTTATACGTGCACCGCCAATACAACGTTTGCACGCAACGCAACAAAAAAAGGTTGCCTCTCAATTCAAGCACACATGACTTTTGGCAGAATTTCTTTTGACTTCTAAAAAGTTTTTGCATCATGGTCTGCATACGTTTATGAAAAGTTAGTAATGTTAAGGTGTGGGCAATATATTAACTAATTACCATATTACTCGTACTTGAATGCCACCTGGCCCTAATTTCGATATAGTGCGCCATTTGATGATTAAACGCCATACGTACAGCCGGTACTGGCGGTACAACCGCTGCAGAGAAGCGTTGACCTTTCAGATAATTCAGGATTATTTTCCAGAATACTCCGGCTGCAAGATGAGAATATCGGCTTGGAAAAGATATCCAAGTTTATTGATCCTAATGCGCTCAGCTACACGGGTGTCTGGAAGACCGCTCATTTTCCTTTAACGGAAAAGAATAAACGGGAACTGATTAAGATTACGGTGGTTATGAAAGCCATGCCCATGTTTTCTGCCATGATGCAATGTAAATTTTACGAGAATACCGATGCGCAACACGCTCGCTGGGGAGATAAGCTGACCAATCTGGAATACGATGGAGTGGTTACATCCGATGGAACGATCGTCGTACAAAAGCAGCAAATAATATGAAATAACATTTTTTATTGTTTCATTTGTGAATTGAACTTGCCGTTTCTTGTCACAGTGTCACTGTCACACTGAACGCTGATTCCGCTACTCGAAAGTATTATATGTGTTCAAAATTTTAGAATTTTAGAAGTATTTACTGTGAGTCTAAATGAGATGCAGCGAAACAATTAAATGAATTTTATTTACATTTTTACAGGGTTGTATACGGATATTTCATTTCCTGAACCGCATAATTTATCTGTGTATAAGTGCATGCTTATCCAGTTGTCATCTGCTGGCAACGATTTGACGGAACACGTTAAATATTATAAAGTAAGTTTGCAAGTAAGTAACGAACGTTCCTCAAAACAGTGATACAGCTAACCAGAAGTACTTCAAAAGTATTGATACTTGCATAATCATCCAGAACATGGCTGTGTCATATCACACGGTATACTTCTATGGTTAAAGCGCTACTAGCGTAGGGTATGGGATTGTGATGAGACAAGCGCTGTAATATGGGCAATATCCATTTCAGCCGCCGTACTCACAAATGCTTATTAATTGCGCTTCATGCTGTGTACATTTGTTTCGCTTAATTGTGGAGGTTCCGCTGCCAGTGGTTGATAGCCGTCGACGAAATTATCGAGTACTGGGGTGTCAAGAAGTGGAAATTCCAAATCTGCCGGTATTTGGTCTCACAGCCGATGATCGCAATTTAGGGTTTTATCGTCTACCGGGTTCCGAATGTCCCCGTCTGCCGCGATCCGCTGCCGGATATATGAATTCAGTTTACTATTCCAGCTATGAACTATTTTACTAGGTACTTGCATCGTGAAACGACGTACGCCACGCAGGCGATACCAACCAGCCCATTCATCCCGAATTCTACATCCCTCGGCCAAATGGGCAATGAGTATTATCCCATGGCAAACCCGAATAATTGCCCTGTCAACGGCCTGGACAATATGAACAGTCTACCGTCCCTGGGTAATCTCATGATTATCAATCTGAGCTTCGATGCTGCCAGCGACACGCACAGCGCCAGGGCATCTCTGTCGGGGAATTTTAAGATTTCCGTCGTACTTCCAAACCATCACTACCCCGCGGGTAATCTGACAGCGGATGTGGGCTTCAACATTAGCCACAATTTCCACCTTCAACCCAGGCTTCCGTTGGCCGCGGCGAGTGCTGCCGGTAGCAATGGGAACTACGCCCGCAGGTGACCTATAGTTATATATGCCGTGAATTCTTCGCTACAGATGCTGTCAATACTAGTGTCCGCACCGTTAGTTACCGTTACCCGGTTAGCGCTTCACCCAGCGAAACGCTCCATGATCATTCCACTACGACACTTATGGTTAGCGATTCGTTAATGGAGATTTTTTTGGACTTGGCGGCCGAATTTGGACTTCACTCTTGACACATTCACCGCTGCCGCCTCCATACAGCGCGCCGAATACCGTTGCTCCCGTACGTAGTAAATCCAGTAGATACAAGCGCTACAACAACACCCTTCTGACACTGAACACTGCATTGGTTTGGAGGCGAATGGATGCTTGCTGACCTCTGGAGTGTCCGATTTCGGTGCCGGCATGGATGGGAATGTCGCGAATGAAATAACTGCATCGCGTCGAGCTTTATACGGAAACAACGACTCCGACTGCAATGTTAACACACGGCAAAATAACCGCTGGCCGGTTTACGCTAGCAGTAGGCGTACTGAGGGAAATTTACAAGTTTCTGCTGTAAATTAATGATGACGGCAATGGCAATTTCGTGTACAGTACACTGCATGGTAGCTAAAACCACAATTCTCGGCCACGGCCTGGGAATCCTTCCTTACTCGGCCACCGTATGTACATGTGGCGTTGGTATGGAGAAATCCCGCGAACTTATATTATGCCATTCCCCGTGGTATAAACCGCTGATACTCTTTGATACCAGCTGGAAACTCTTTGTGACTTTTCCTGATAATCGAGTTCGGCGCCAACTGAAGTTCGTGGAATTCATATCAGCTTACGGAAAGGGATGTCTTCCTTGATGCACAGGGCGTTAATGATGTAAGTTATAAGTACTTAAGTTTTTCATGATGGGAATTTATTCGTACACAATTTTTACTTTCGTACACAATTTTTCGTACACAACATCCTTTTGATTCCTACCGGTGCTAGAAATATTTTTTCAAATTTACCAGAACTGTAACCACTGACCCACAGTGACTTTGCTAGGTTTGCACTTTACACGGTACACACTGAATAGTGAATACCGGTATTATTATTTGGTGACTGATCGTTTTGGGGAAATCGTAAGTTTGAGCTAGCGTATGCACTGTGATCAAATACGTCATTGCATCTTGCGCACATGTATTTTTAATAAAGACACAATGGAACAACTTAATTTTTATCTTTGTTAATATTTTAGTAAATTTATTGGTTCAGTTAGCATTTTAAGCGATTTTTACCCAGGGACTGTGAAAGGAGCGAAAAACGGACCGAGATTAAGTTGTTTGTTGGTTTTTCTTGTATTCTGTATATTTTGGTTCAACCATATCTTAAGAGAAATGAAAATGACTGTACGTTAACGTAACTAACCATAAATCTTCTGCAGTTTCACAATTAAGTTACTACTAGGTGATACTTTCAGCACGTCTGGTCGTAGTTGCAAACAATTTTTCCTGTGCACTACCTCTAAGCCTGTTCACTCCAGTGCTTTCTTTAACATTATAGAAACAGTGAGCGAGAGATCAGCTAGAAAAAAACGAAAATGTGAAGAACTTGCACGAGCCGTCTGGCAAATAAATGGACAGCGAGAAACTAACCGCGTTCCCTGATCGGCGAAGGGCCGCCTATCCTGTTGAAATAAAAAACCAGAAAAGCTAAATAAGGATAACTCGGCAAAGCACGTTCTTGGTCCAGAAAACATATTCACGACCAGATGGTGTTGTATATCCGGAAGCACAGATGAGCCAGCACGGGGAATCACTGCAAAAGCAATCTGAGCGTTCGTGAGCTGTCATACTGCAGATTGCAAGTGCACACTGTTACCTTTGGAGCCTTCACAAGCGCATCCGTGGCCACATTCCAGTCATCCCGATGATCGGCCCGGATGTGCCAGACCATGTAGTCGCGCTCGCACCCGTCCCCCAGGAACACTTTGTCGCACGGCTACACAAATACACGTTAAGTAATCTGTAAATGTACGCACAAGACAAACGCCATAATAAGTACAGATTTTCAAGTCTGCCAGGCATACCTTCATAGGACAGGTATAACGCTGCAGGTACATTTTCGCGGTTCCTTTGCTGCCGTCGCTCGGTTGCAAGCCGTTGGTGATGGCCTCACCGATAACGGCGGCGGGAATTCGGTCTTCCAGCGCTTTCAGATTCTGCAAGCATACGAGTACCCCGTGAACGCATCCTCCCAGCTACCAAAAACGGAAAAAGTAGCAAACCTTCATGGCCTGCTCAGAGTACTTGATGCAGTCTCTTCCTTTCCGCAATAGCTCTTCGTGCATCGCTTTCACGTGAGATTCCAGTTGTTTGTCGACAGCATTTATCAACCTTCCGCAACCCTACAGATACAGCCCAGGTCATGTGTTTGTATAATGTAGTGGACGTCCTTCCAGATAATGAATTTTTCTGGAAGTTCGTATTATAAACGTTACCGGGCATTCGTGGAAGAAGCTGGTGAACATGTCGTATTGTTTTCCGTGCTCTGTCAACATGTGCATGTGTAGGTCAAAAGCAGCGTACGGGCCGCCATCGCCGATAGGAGTGCGGCTGCAGGGATCGATTTTGCAGGTGTACTTTATTACACCGTTCTACACGAAATAAACAAATTGACTAGTGCACGGGCACCACTTCAACACGCTTTGCTACTCAGTACTTATACACACCTGGTCGATTTCCGCGGGAATGACGATCTTGTCGGGAATGATCTGACTGGGAAACAGCCGGTCCTTGTCGTGCGTCCACGCCGGAAAGTAGAGGCGACGGGCGTGCTGTCGGAAGTAGAGACGCTTCTGTAAAGTAAGTGTCAAGCAGGTATGCATGGCAAAATAATCGGTAACCAGCGCCAGGCTACCAGCTTGTCTGCTTGTATGGTTTAGTTATTCGGTCGGTAACTATCATAGAGCGCGACGCTCAGGTGCTCATCGGGACAGTAGGCAATCACTAGGCATTCCCTTTAATAGGCAATCATTCACAGTCTATCCGCGCTGTGCGCCTCACCTGTGCTCGCTGCGGATCCAGGCCGGGTTCTGGTTCAGCCGACAGCAAGGCCAAACGCATAACCTCGTAGTACTTCCTGTGGCAGCTGCGCAGATGCGCCAACATGTGCATGTCGCCGGGATCGAAGCGCACCTCGGGGCAGCTGTGGCCGTCGTTGCACTTGGCCGGACAGGGGCACACAAAGTTGAGGATAACGTTCTTGAGCGCGTGCTTGGCCTCCAGATGCGCCTCAAGGAAGTGCGGGGCCGTCGCGAAGAAGCCCTTGCAAGCCTCCGTCTGCTTGGCGAACGGGCACGCCAGTGGATCTAGGATGAACTGCATAAACAAGAGCATTGATATAACTATTATATGAGAAAATTAGACTAACTGGTAAGTCAAAATTATATAATAAAGACAGAAAGCCTCAGAAAGCCTCTATAAAGACAGAAATATAAAGACTATAATAAAGATAATAAATAAATTTATATCTGAAATTCAATGAAACAAACTGAAGTATGCAATTCGCCAGACAGCCTGCACTTAGCACTTAATCAAATCACATTGCGCTTCCTAGCATAATTACTCACATCAACGGTACCCATCACCAGCACGTGACTGATGCCAGTTTTTTCCGATTTGCGAATGACGATCTTGTCGGGGATGCTGATCGCCAGCCTTCTGGTCCTGTCGTCGGGTCTATTCAACGCTGCACAGAATTTCTAAAATGAAAGTTTCTTGTTTCAAGAACAACATTATTAGATAATAGCCATCAAAATATCATGAAGTGCAAACTCGAACTCACTACTTTACTGCTAAAATTCAAATAATGAAAGAACAACCAAAATCTCCATCCCCCCTTGGGTTAAAGGAGAATGTACTGGAACGTCACGAGACTTAAGACCGATGTAGTGTTTCCCTTAATACAACCAAACCAAAACGTTCCTAGTATACTATTGTTTGTAAAATTAGAAAACGACATTTCCTAAAACGTAACCTGCGAATCACAGTTTCAAGAAACCAAAACAAATAATTCACACATTTAAAAGTGTACAGCAACGCGCGCATTACAGCTCTTCACCTGCACCGGAGCTGGCAAGACGTTATCAGTGTGCTCCTTATGATTCCAGTGTACTTTCGATTGTGGCTTCTCTTTCTTAACACTCTGCAAAGGATGTTGGCTCAAACGGCTGGTAGCTGCCTCTGGCGATGATTTGGCTGATGACGAACCATAATCGCTGTCAGATATACGGTCGATGGAAGGCGAAATGCAGGTCGGCAAGTTTTCTGCGATTTCCTTATCATAATCATTCTCGGAAGATGGTAACACAGTCGTCTCGGACATGGCGTCCGTAAATGTTTGTGTTGACTCTGAAGAAAACAAAACAATGATACTACAACTTCCGTACGAGCAGAATTGCAGACTTAAATGATAAGTTCTGAAAAGTTACGTAAGTCACGATAAGTGATAAGTACTGTAGTAACGTGAATCTTAATTTTGAAATATTCAGCTTTGTAGGTGAGCAAATAAGCGTGCTGCAGTGTAGTGTGCACTGCACACTACACTGCAGCACGAACGTACGCCACTCACGAACATCAGCCTGGCCCACGCGGCCACGCCACATTCCATAGTTAGCGCCGCCGCGCCACCCTAGGGCGGTGGAACCATACGATTAAGCGACGACCGGAAGCCATGTGAGCCTGTAACCACTCCATCCTATTCCAGATTGGTCAACTTATCTCCCCAGCGTGCGTGTTGCGTATCGGTATTCTCGTAAAATTTACATTGCATCATGGCAGAGAACATGGGCATGGCTTTCATAACCACCGTAATCTTAATCAGTTCCGGTTTATTCTTTTCCGTTAAAAGAAAATGCGCAGTCTGGATTTCCAAGCCGATATTCTCATCTCGCAGCCGGCAGTGACGGTAATTGTATATCAGTATATGTATGGCTTTTAATCACCGAATGGCGCACTCTGCCGAAATTAAGGTGAAAATTTTTTTAGGCTATGTTATGAAAATTTTTTAGAAAGCAAAAGAAATTCTGTCAAAAATCATGTATACTTAAATAGAGAGGCAACCTTTTTTGCTGCGTTGCGTGCAAAATTGCAAAGGTTGTATTGGCGGTGCATGTACAAAAACGGCGCGCTGTGTGGCATCATCTGGATCCAAAATTCTACTCCCGGCCGTGCCTTAAAAATCAACGCTGATGCGCTGGTTACAACATTTGGTTGGCCTGGGAAAATCTACGCGGAACGACTACCGTAGCGGTTTTCGCTGTCATGCTGCTTAACTAGCAAAAAGACGTACTTCTATACCGTAATTATCGAATTATAGCCCCCCCCCACAATAGAACGCCCCTTTAGGTGGTTCGAAAAATATTTTCCCAATAAATGCGCATCTGAAACCCGGATACCTGCACGGATGCGCAAAATTGCTTTGAAAATTACAAAAGCCGTGGCTGCAGCTACAGTAATTTCAAGCAATTTAGACCTTGCAATTGAAAAGTGTAGAAACACGGAACTACAGTTTACAGCATTTACTTGTTTGAAATTAATTTTAACAGCCCATGCGGCATGCCAAGAAAATCAGTTCGAAAAATAACCATTCTTCTAACACGATTTACATGGATAAAAAAAATTTACAAAGTTGAATAAACACTGGGAAGTTTTTGGGAACGGGAAAGACTACTGGTACTGACTGGCATTATAATAAAATCATATGTAAAATTCCGAAACTGCAACAATCTCCAGAAGCCAACAATTCATTGCAAACTTATTTTTGTCCAGCACGATGTTGTAATAATATGGAAAACCACGCAAAGGATCACATCAAAAAAGGCAAAATGCAACTTTCTCGAAATTATATGATTAACATCAATAACAAAACCGTCATTTTGATTTGCACACAGAGCATTATCGTACCCGTAAAGGCGTAAACGTTGGATTCCCAAATCAACCAAACTAGTACTATGCTACACGGAATACCACAAACACCAAGGTTAACAAAATCACAGCATCGTAGCGTTGATTCTTGACGCATCAGTTCAGAAGGAGTGAAATAATTAGGGTTACAACAACAACAACAACAACAAAACCTCTAAGGCAATTTCCAGGACTTTCTAGGCAGTAATTTCCGCGGCAGTTGCCGGCAACGTGCTGCTGTCGTTGATTACAATGGCTGGCACGACAATCTCATGCGGTGTTTCCTTCCGTCTATCCGTTTCCAGCAAGACGCTGCGTTCGGCGGGAGTCCCATTCTGAGCATTAGCGCGGCCATTAGCTTTATCGTTGGTCGGCACGAGTGCACCCACTCGGTCCTTGTGCCGGCGGGATCTAAATGATTTTTCTCCCTTTCGTATGAAAGGGATAAAGAACAACATTGCCCCGCTCACGGCCATCATAATCCCGAACACAATGAATGCTGAGTCATAGTTGCCTGAGCTTTCTTTCAGTATGCCTGCAAATGGATCTCGTGTCATCGCCGGTAAAAAACGCGAGGTGCAAAACCAGCAAAGACATAACTTTTATAGACCTCTGAGATATGTTCAAAATGGTTCAAATTTAATTTAATTTCTGGTATACCACGCAAACCACTAATTTCACGAAATAAAATAAAACTGCGATCGTATAATTTCAACTCCACAAGCGCTACTAATGGTAAGCCCTTACAAACTTTACTTTAGTGGTAGGCTGGTAGCAGCTTATAAACATCGCAAAGTTAATAGTCGTAGAAGCAATATACTGTAATTAAGAAGCATTCGGCGAGATGAGAGATTATCTGGTCGACAAATAATAATCAGATAAAACCGAACCTGCTAGTGGAGGCCCGATGAAGGAAGCAATACCCTGCCAGAACAGCAAAATCCCGAATGCATTGGTTAACTTCTCCAGAGTAAACAAATCCACCAAAATAACCGACGTAAGCGTAACAAAGGCACCTATAAGAGGCAGCATTTCAGTTGAAAATGGAACCTTAAAGGAAAGGCATGTTCATACCAATAAATAAACCGAAAACTGTGGCGAATGTTGCGAGCATCGCATAATTAAGGCACCAAACGCTGAGGCACATGGCCACTCCAGCAATAGTCACAGCTCCATTGTACAACCACAACCGGTTAATCTGCGGTCGATCCGACAGGAAGCCAAATATCAGCCTTCCGGCGATATTAGCCAGACCAATAATGGACAGTAAGAATGCAGCATCTTCCCCTTCAATTTCAAGGTTTTTTTCCGCTCGATCCGGAAGAAAGATGTACGGGACTTGAAAGGCTAAACTTGTCAAAAAGTTGCTAACCGTAAAATACAAAAACACCCAATCCGTTAACAACGCCGGGTCCAGCGTTTCCTTCACAGCAATTTTCACCTTGCCCCATGCCGACAGATTTTCTGGCTGAGGTGTCTCGTCGATCGAGGTTAGATCGCCCGATGAGTTAATTACCACCGCTTTGGATATATCTAACATACTCTCCCGGAATTTTCCAGGATTATCACGGTACTCGGCAATGTTTGCCAGAGAACCAGTGTATAGAGCATCACGATGAGCCAATGGAGGAACTTCCACTTCTTTCACGTCGGTTACTTCTCCTGCAAGAGGTTCATATAATCAGCAACTACAAACTGCCTTTAAAACGATATAATCGAGAAAATTATATCTGCCAGCGAAGCTTTACACAAATGCCTGTTCATTAAACGCACTCGGCTAGAAATAATGAACCAAATACAAAACCGATCAAGCGATGCTATGCACCGAAATCACATTCATGCACTAACAGTCAGCGAACAATCGAGGCCAACATAAAAGCCCATATATGGTCCATAACGATACCATATCGAAAAAAAACATTATTATCACATTGTTAAAGCGGAAGAAATTATCACCAGACGGCTGCAGAGAGTATCGAATAGACAAAAAAACTGTAACCAAATTAAAACATCATACCTTCGACTCCGATTGTTTCCAAGCGCAGCCGGGACCGTGAACGCCCATGGGACATTCGTTCAGATGAACTGGTTTGTCTCAGAAACGAATGCGGCTCTGTACCAGGCGAGATTCTTCCAGGTCGTGGACCATCCGGCACATGGATATGAGTATCCGACTTGGCAATACTCGACGCACTCAACGGCCGCAATTCCGCAGCACCGGTTCCATACTTGTCTTTTAGACTGCTGGTGCTGATTTTGTGCTTACGCACCGATAATTCAACCACTTCAGTCTTCGAGTTGGTTTCCTCATCCTGGACGGTCGTAACGGTGGCCACCGTGTTGTATTCCACTGGGCGGAACAGTGCACCAAAAACACAGCAGTTGAAGATTATGCCAGCAATGATCAACAATGCTCCATCCCAGTCATACATATAAACCAGTTTCTTCGACAGCGGAGAGAAAATAAACGTTCCGGCTCCAGATCCGCAGACAGCAATGCCAGTTGCAAAGGCTCGCTTTTTCTCAAACCACTGCGTAACGCTAACGATGGCTGGGAGATAAATTAAACCAAATCCAAATCCTAGCAGGAGAATTTCAAATTTTACCAGCTGTCAATTATATTCAACGATATAATTATTACCAGTCACTCAGTTCGAAAGACACCCTTCTACAAATTCAAAATAGCCAAACAAAATTTCTAGTGATTCTCAAAATCAGATAAAGGCATACAGTTAACAAAGAAACTGAATGACGAAAACTGGCACATGCTGTTTTTAGGTTTAACATCAACGCCACAAATGAGACGAAGTGTAAGTACAGTACCTGCTACGAGGCCGAAAGAAACAATCATGAAGGCAATATTGGGCGACCACAAGCTGATTAAGGTACCGGCGGTGGCTATTACCGCTCCAACCACGGTAACTATCCTACATCCATACCGATTAACCAGAGCCCCGGCTATTGGTCCTATAAAGCAAAATTTCGAAATAGTAAATATCCCAGTGCATGTGCACACCAGCTGACGAAAACCATTGGAACATACCCACAGAAAGCGTGATGCCAAACAGCGTGGAGCCCACCGCGGCCGTAGCCGCTTCGCCGCCTTTGAACACTTCGAGAAGAACGGGCAATAGGGCTCCATAGGAATATGTGACACCGTCGGCTACCACGTGGATGAGAAACGATCCAAACACCACAACCCATCCAAAACCTCCATCGGGTGGAGGCACTTGCGCCACTGCACTTTTTACTTGCATGGTGTATCACGGAAATCACGACCCGCGTTGATTAGCAGTGCGGCATCCAGTAACGCAATTATGAAACTCTGCACGCCTTAGATTATCTGGTCGATTTCGAAATATGACTGGTTCTTTGGTCCGCGCAGCACGACTTGGCAATGCCATAAATGCGCATATCACGGCATGAAGAGGATAAGATAACAGTTTAGCTTCGTAAATACTAAACAGGGAGGCGCGGTTGAGTCTAAAAAATAATCAGGGCATGGAATCGGCGATCACATCAACAATGCAAACATGTACGGTATGTGCATACCGCTGTACCGCCAATGCGTTCGCTAGCCACCAGCTGATTAAGTTTTAGGTTTTAACTCGTAAACACAGTACCATATAAAAACCATTACTTCTGCAAGAATTAAAACCCAGTAAGCCGAAAGCGCCAACTGTTCTTCGGTTTCACTTTTCAATTAAATCCAGACATAAAGAAGTCACGCACTCGTTTACTGTTGAATCTTGAAGAAAAGCATCAGACAGCATGCAGCTTGACTCCAGTACTAGAAGATTTCACGACTAGTTTACCTCCCTATTAAAGCATTCAAAATGCTTAGCAGTTGCAATGGACTCCTCTCCATTAATCAAAACTACAATAAGTTGGCTACCGGAAACTGAACTTTCATTCGGAACTGGCAGCCCACACAGGGCTCTTGTTTCCGGCTCATTACAGTTATGCTAGTAAGTATACATCATCAGTGAATATCTATATACAAGTAACACTTACACAATACAGTATAAGCGTTCTACATTGTGCAGTGCTTCCTTTCTCCTTAAATTTGTCACCTGATGAAACCACAGGATCATGCATAATATGATAATAATAATGAAAAATCAAAAATCTGATAAAATTCGCACGGAAAACGGTTTGAATCCTTTAAATTTTTATTTAATAATGATGAGATATAGCTACAGAATTTTCTTCCCGGTCATCCAGGCAGTTATTGCGCCTCTCCGGCAGCAGACATTATGCGAGGCAACCTACAAACTGTTAAACAAAATAATAGTTAAGGTACCTACAGGCTGCAATATATGTATTTTTCAAAAATATAATTCCAAATCTCCTTCTACCACCGAAGTGTTACCACCGAAGGTGCAAGCCGGAAATACTTGCAAGGGCAAAATTCAAAAGGAAACTATCGAACATTTTTCTACATTATACTTTAGTAATTTTATTCTGCTCGCCGGTCAGTCTGGTAGCCCGTTCCTTCACACTTAAGAAATTGTCCGAAGAACGAAGAATATTAATTCTAGGAAAATAACCTTTAAACCGTACTATGCCCGTACGTCGTCTTGCAAGAAGCAACTGTGAGAAACAATGTGGAAAATACTACTGAAAAAGCAAGCCGCCATGACTACGTATCAAAAGAAGTGTGCAACAAAGCGCCCTGGACGCGTTGTGGAACTGAACTGTAAATAAATTAATTCAATTGTTATAAAGTTCGCAACAGATTATATCCTGACTTCCTCGAGCTAAGCCTTATAATAATGTTATAACACTCAAAAACATAAACGAATGCAAAATTAATAGAAGCTGTTCGTCACCAACCATACTATGAGTCCAGACAATTAAACAAAGAAACACCTCGCCTGGGAGCTGTATTCTTACAAATACATACATAGCTGCCAGCAAGATACTGGCAGATAGCGGATAGCCATTCACTTTGACGAACACATTCAACAGGCACTTTTCATCCCTTGCTGATTGTTGCATTAACGAAAATAACTTTATTCAGCATTGAAGTCTGCATTCCGCAGCTGCGCAGTAACGTGTCCTTAAACTGCACTATTCCTGGCCACAAAGCACTCCAGCTTACAGAAATCAGGCTTACCGCTTACCAGAAAAAAAGCCATCCTACTGATCCTAAGCGGGCAAAACATGCTGCAACGCTGGAACCCTTCTTTGGTCGTCAAATGCTGCAGGCATTATGATTAGCTAGATCAAACCCACTCAACACAGCCAAGATGCCAACTCATGAGTCCAGAAAATACAGAAAAGATACTACGATAAAATCGTATTTGCCAAAGCACAAAAACAATACCCGATAATAAAATGGTTTCTGAACGATCAGCTCAAATAAATAGACGATAGAAGTGATAGTAAAAGATCAAAATTAGAAGATAACGAGCTTCCGGAGTCCAGGCCCGTTTTATAGATTCCGAGGCAGAGTGTGTGTACCCACTCTACAGCACTTCGATAGCTGAGCTGCCACAGGTGGTCTCCATACCAGTGCGGAAAGCATGTAAGTATGTACTTTAGTCTTTTACCGTTTTACGTTTTACCTATGCTTTCACCAGTGTACTCGTACAGTAATTAGAGAATCCTTAATATACATATGTAATTAGTTTATGAGTTCTTATGTAATTAGTTTTCTTAATATACACTGCTTTTACTGTGCTTGTAGCTTGTACTTGCTTATAGAATACTGGACGTGGAAAGTGCAATCCTGATTATAAGCCCAGCAAAGCACATCCGCTGATGAACTGCAGGTTATAATTATGCCAAAAAACTAACACACAAGAAAATTTTTACAACAAATTGAAATGGAAAGGATAGATTTTTAATTACCGCTACTAAGTTATGGTCTGCCCCTGGCAAATCTCTCCGTTAAGGTCTGCCCATGGCAAATCTCTCCGTTAATTAAGTACTGTATAACGAGCTCTGCTGTCTCACTTCCGGTTACTACAACTGCCTGCATTTTCTGCAGTTTTTTTCTTTGCTGTTCGCGCATAATGGGGATTGGGGAGAATTCGTTGCCAGTTTTGCCACGGGTCCACGATTATAAAATTTGGTGTTAGTCAAAATAAAAGTAAAGGACATGTTACGAAGTTAAATTGATTTCAGGGATAAAGCGCTGAATCAGCCTGAATGTAATGTGCCGGGCCCGGAAATGACCGTATCCCGAAACGCCATATGCCAAATCTACTAGTAGTAGGTAAGGGGCATATGTCGGACACGCGCGGCATGTAGCCGAGCATGATAAGCATAGAAGGAACGAACAATACCGCTTAGCTCAATTTTTGTTCGTTCCCTTTGTGGTATAAGCTTAAGTAAGTGCACGTGTAAAACTATAGACACTAAACTGTACTCGCACTGCATTTATTTAATATTTTTACAGAAGTAGGTAACGAAATCCATTCCAATGCCTTATAATTGATTGTAACAATTAGGTCTTGTTTCAAAGAGCAAAGCACTAAACCGTAAACACAGGAAGAGGGGTCGCAAACAGCCAACCACAAAGCGAATCATTTAATTCGTAATAATCGGCATTTGCCTTTCTTCACTTCGCTATGCCAGTTATGACAACAGCCAGATAAATTAAGAAAAGGAACGCATCCAAAGAAAATTAGCAAAAGATAGTTTGCTGATAGTTTTTTACCCACTGATAGTTTGCTGTTACCAGTTTCGGTAAATCTTTGAGAAATCATCTCTCTGCTCTACTATATCAAGGAATTTGTTCAAAATATCGCTCGCATTCTCATCTAGTTGAATTATCTGCTTGGGCAAAAATTCGACTGCGCTATCCAGAACAGTGTATCCTTTCTGTTCCACACCTTTAGTCACATTGTTCAACTCCATGGGTTCGCATAAGAAAACTATCTCATTAGCACTGCTGCCCTCCTCCACATCCTCCGCACCGATTTCGATAGCATCTTCCTCTGCTTTCCCCATATCGGCATTCCCGTTCTTCATCACAGCAGTCACAATACCTTTTTCTTCAAAGTTGAACCTGATTCCACTTGCAGCTGCACCATCCACAAACTGAATGGGGAACTTTTTCGTAGTACTTCTTAGTTCCTGCTTCGTTTTGACAGCATTATCAGTTATAAGTTCCACAATCATCAGCGCACCTCCTGGTCCTTTCATTTCTAGAGTTGCCCGCGTATCTTTAGAAGCTGCCATTTTAGCTAACACTGATTTGATCCTTTCGGTCGAAAGGTTGTCGGCCTTCGCAGCTTCAATCAGCTTCGCAAGAGCAGTATTTTGCTTAGGATCAAAAGATCCGTGAGTCTTCGCAACAATTCGCATTTGGCTTACAAGTCGATTCATTTTCTGAGCTCGCAGTGCATCGTTCGCTCCTTTTATGTGCTGTATATTCTTCCAGTGACTATGTCCCGCATCACATTTAGAAGTCAAAGAGAAATGCCTTGACACTGTGATAAAAGTACCAAGTTGCGATGGGTGACTAGATAATGTGTTGGGGATCGCCGTCCAGTTCCAATGTTTAGAGAAGCGACAAAACCGTAAAACATCCTTAACAAAGATAGCCGTTCTCAGAGGATATATCCCGTGATGTCCGACATATGCAGTTACGGACATCTTTGAAAAACTATGCAATGCAATACGATGTTCCAAAACTCTAAGATGTAAACGATAAATTAAAACAACATGATCAACAAATAAGTCTCGATAAAAATCAGAAAATTACTTCACAGGATCTCGCGCAATACTACTAGTACTTTCCGCAACGCAATACTACGGTTCCGAACTAAGCCTTCAGCGCGGAGGTAAGTGCTTGCGGAGGGGCCTTATCCCCAGGCTCATGAGAAGGGCGCCTCTGTCTGACGAATTCGAGAACATAAAAATAAAATCTCCAAGTAGCGCACGTGATGTTCTAACTTACAAATTGAAAAACTGACAAAAACACAAACTTGTGAAATTTACGTATTAAAAAATATATTTTGAGAATATTAATTTTATTACGTTGTACTTGTACATATTGCCGCCGTCTGCCGGTAGGCCCGGTACTGGTAAAGTTCAAGTTGGAATGGGTTTTGCGCCCTTTATCGTCAGGCTTCGCCACAACCTACCAGCGAGAGCGGACAGCCTACGACTTGAAACAGGTCAACTCAAATTTGCGCACCGAAAACTTTTGCTTTGCAGCGACATCAACGAAATTCGTCTCATCCGGTAAACCTGAGCGTACTTCACCAAGTACGCTGATCTGCATGCAGCTAGAACCCAGGCATTAATTTTTGTGGGTCTTCACGTTTCGGTGATCATTATTAGCCTTTCCAACATCTGAACAGTTTTTTCGTATTAGAAAATGGTAAGACCCTACCAGACGTTAATTCAAAAAGTCAATGTGTTCTTGGGATTTATTACGGACCTGGTTTATTTCGGTAAGCCGCTGGACGAGTTCTCTGACGCTTTCGCTTATTTCAGGCCAAGCGAACGAAGAAAGTTGGGATCACCGGAAAATACGGTACCCGTTATGGTGCATCCTTACGGAAAACTGTCAAAAAGATCGAAATCCAACAGCACAACAAGTATACCTGTCTTTTCTGTGGAAAGGTATTTAAATTTTGTCTTGTAATGGATAAAACAGGGACGGTTCGCCATTTGATGCTCTTGAAGTTCTCTCCGTTTTATGGCCCCGTTAACACGTAAATCAGTGATTCATACGTTTCTACTCTAGGATGCGATGAGGAGGACCTGTGTTGGAATATGGCAGTGTAAACGATGCAGGAAGACCGTGGCGGGAGGAGCATACAGTTATACGTAAGGAACTTGAATTGAATTTTTTTTGTGCGAGCTTCGGTTTGCAGGGGGTATTACTAGAGAGTCTAGAGACTATTCAATTCGAAGTTCCCTCTTGTTTTGGAACTTCTTGAATCGTAGATTTGTATCGGAAAGTGCACGAATAACATTTACTGTTGCTGACAGTTTATTACCGAAATTCCTTCTACTTACCAGTTACCATTAGATATGTAGAAATAGCAAGTGTGGCATTTCTTAAACTGCAATTCATGCCACCCCTGCTTCATCCAGTGTTTAAAAGTGCGCAGGGATAACTTTTTTGAAACGAAATGTATTGCCGGTATTGGTGATCAGTTTTAACCTTTGACTCATGTTTGATTTAACTTTCCATTCTGTTTGTCTTCCGTTTGTGCACTACGTACGTTTAATTATGCAGGATACAGAGTAACGTTTAATTGCTTTACTTATCGTTAGATAAGTGCTATTAGCTTAATTGTAGCGGAAAAGTTATTATTTGAGATTTGGCATACGTGAAAAAAGTAATTCATTTTTATGGGTTACCTGCTACCGTGATGAAACTATTGAACTGTAAGTTTACTAATTAATAATAATGTACAGTAATATTTTACATTTTCAGGACCACCGCTGCCGCTACTGTGCGATCCACCATCAGACGTCTCCGCGACTTGAAAGAAATATAATTCCGTTTTCGTTTCTTCTTATCTGTGTCGCTTAATTATCTGACGTGCTCGAATAAAAAACGAATAAAGATTAAAGACCGTATCCGGAGACTTCAGCGTTCGTGTTGTCATAACAGGATTTCGTGGCCGCTTATTTGCTAGTCAATTACTTAATTAATTTGCCTTATTTTATTACCTTCCTTTAGGATTAATTATTTGCACTTCATTTCGGATTCACATAAGTGTATTATAATACACCGGACCAAAACTGAGATACAACGTGGTAATTCCTGCTTTCTTTTCGGACAGACCATTAAATTTTAAAAATCTGTTAGAAGGGAAGATAAGTCTATAAGGATACGATTGATTTAGAAAAAGATACTGTAAGTCTGTCACTTTCAGGTCGGCTTTGGACCGGGACATTATTGGTTTTGTAGCTGTAGTTTGTAGGTAGCGAATGTGATGCGCGCAGTATTAATGCATATCTATATAGTATTTCGGAGTAGTAAAAAAGTATATTTTGCATTTTTTAAAAGTATATTTTGCGTGAGTTCGATTTAACTTGTAAGAAACTTAACGCTGTAAAATAATAAGTACACCGATATCTTTTTAACTTTTAATACTGTACTTCTGCTTTTGGGGTACTAGTAAATAATACAGAGCAATGTACAGGGAAACAAAATTTAATTTGTCATTGATTATGAATAGAAAGTTTCAAAATACTGTACCTCTCCCACTTGTCGTTTGTATAACTGATAGGTAGATATTAACTGTCCGTGCCGGCGGACAAGTCAAATTTAGCGACTCTTTAATAGTTGTAGTCTGCATAATATTCCGGCATTCATTAGAAAAGCATTATTTAAGTTGTTTGTATCACTCAATATATATACATATTAAAAAGACTTGGATGTTAACCTATAGTGAATTCATGTCAATAAAATGGTGGTCCTAGATTGGCTTAATTATTTTGCCCTTGTTTTCCGCAGCACTCGCACTCATAAATCAGCGGTATGTTTGACGTCTCGTGTGGATGCGGTGACCTCATGGGAATTTGTATCATTGCGACACCGATGAGAATGGATGGCACTGCATGGATACAACTTAACCGTGCCAGACCGCTAATCCCGGCCGCATGCAGCTTACGTCTGTGGAATACTGCAGTTTATTGTATCATTTCCACTTTTCCAGTGTGTCAAACTGACATAATTAGATTCCATTGCGTGCAGCAAGCGTGCCGACTTTGTTAGTCACGCGTTTGGATGGTAAGTACAAAATTTTTCGGTCTGGACATCGGACGAAAGGGAATGGATGGATCGGGGTGGTCATTCATGCGAGCCTTGTTCCAGCTGCTCCTTCTCGCTCCAGATACGACACGCACGACTTTAAGTCTTTTTTAAAGCTTTTGTTAACATGTATTCTGTGGTAATAAATATTTAATGTGGCTGTAGGATGCGATGGATGAGCAGTACTAAAGATGATAGGAATTTCTTCTGCTTTTAAACATTAACAAAGTTCAACCTTGAATAAATCCGCGCCAGTGAATAGCACATAATACGAACCAATATTGCAAAATGTGTAATTAATTAACCATACTGGAGTTGAAATAATGTTACATACATATTGACACCAACGGACTTTAAACAATTATGCTGCACATTAAATTGCCGTTCCTGTTAAACTATTTTGCTGCAAAATTTTCGTGCCACACGAAAAGCAATTATCTGAAAAATTTTATTTTTACGAGCACATGTAGTAAGTATACGTACTTACTCCCATTACATATTTACAACATTTCGTAATTATGGACAGCTAATGCCGAATATGTAAGCAGTTATTTATGAATCAATTCTTACATATTCAGAATTAGCTGTATAAACTATAAAGCCTCTAATAAGGAGATATGTGGCTTAAGCTTGCTAATGTTTGGCGTAACGTGTCTTGTCAAAATATTTCACGTTGCTGGTGAAGCTGGCCCAGCGGTGCCATGTGCATTAGCATTATAATTTTGGACTTCTGCATTTCCGAATTTTCGAAGATATTTCAACACGGAATTTTTGCAATTTTTCAAGTTTTAGAATATAAATATCCAGAATCTAAATAAATGCTTACAGATGTATGAATCCGATATGAATTTGAGTTGCTATTTGGACGTATATACATGTGCAAGAGTTAGCATTATCCCGGCCGGCCGGGCATCTGCATGTGCATCGTTAAAAGATCCCATTCTTGCCGTCGATTGAATCTGACTGAACACTCCGAAGATCGGAATCGAGGACACATACCGGATAAGTACTGTCAGCAGCGACTTTTATATCAGTGCCTGCTTACATACGTACAGCACATGAACGCCTGTATCCGTCGTATAGTTCCTGTTTATTGGATCTTGCAAAGGCCGACCGGGGCCGAAATTAGTGACGACCATTTCCCGACTCCCTAATTCAAACATTCTACTTAACGGTTTCTGTTTCCCTTTCATTAGCAGGAAGATTGGGCCGGCTGGAAGCAGTTAATATGAGTATTAAGCTGCTGTTTAGCAGGATCCGGAGCGACAACGTGAACCGGAGCGCAAGTACAGCGCATTATATAGAGCGGCAGGCATATCTCTATATAGTGTTGGTTGGCACTGCTCAGCCAAATGATCCTTTTGCAATGTAAATGATGGGTTGGATTGTGGATGCAATGGACGAATAAATACCGGGTGGACCAAAACCATATTATACTCTCCAGATCCATAACGTGCCTGGACAATGAAAGTATAGCCTGGAATTATATGAGCGCACTTTCACATCATCAACACTCTAATCACAAAGCGTGATTTTGTGGTTTCGTATCGTTTAAAATCGTTTACAATTGGAACTAAATCCCAGCCGAAACAATTATTAAACCGTAATCCAATAAGTTATATATACTGGTCGCTATCTATTGTGACTCACGGTATTTGTTAATTCATTTATTTCTGATATCCGGTCATGATTGAGAGCGTGATGTGGTGGTTTCTTTAATTGTGAGGATGCTGTGCCCTTTATTGCCGACGACCCACATATCTGTACTGCGGTAACTGTAGTTCCATCAGCAAAGCGATGGAGAATACGCCATGCAGCAATCGACTAAATCTCCATTGGATATCGTTGACTATATTATATTGTTATGCGTTCGTTCAATCGGCTATCGTTTTCTGCGATTGCAAGGTAAGTGTCTAGATTGGTAAAATGAGATGCTTTTAATTCTACATACATATACTATTTACTAAACCAGCGCATACTCCTTTTACTCGGTTAATGGCGCTTGCTATACACATTATTAAAGGAGTCGGTGGAAATGTTTATCTGATTAATGTCTGATAAAGTGCGTATGGAATTTTACGAAAATTTTTAATACGAATAAAAATTTGCACAGCAAACACTCTGCAGAATTATAATTATCAATTTAATAGGCTATAGGAATTAACTAACTGCGGCGAGTCACGATATGGGCATTGCCGCGATTATACTTGACGCGAATATACTCGTAGTTATCATATTGTACTTCGCGAAAAAATGTTGGATTTCTGTCGATTTCATCCGATATCGATCCTCCATTGAATTAAGCGCGTATGAAATAACCATTAACAGCACTGCTGCGGTAATAGGAGCGCAACATGCTTCTGCTTTTTGTTTATAAATATTTTATCAATATTCTATAATGCCTTTTAACCCTAATGGGAACGGAGTGGAACAAATCAATTGTGCTGAGAATTGGGCTTGTAAATTATATGATTTTGTGTTGGTCGGCAGGGCACAGAAGTGTAAAACAGTTATTCCCTTTCAGGCAACTCAATTTATCCGAAATCTCCATTTTAAATTTCCCTTTTTAATCGGTAATCGATTTGGTTGTTTTTCGTTTCTTCAGTGTGCAGAAAAAGGCAATGGTGTATTTTACATAGTTCTTATAATTATTCGCGCCGGAAACTTCATGGATTGTGGGTTAATTTCTCTGTGCCGTAGGATCCCATGTTCAGAAAAGACTCGCTTCCGGCAGATGATCGATGATCCTTGTATTGAAAGAAATCAAAGGCAGGCTTTGAGCAGGGCTGATCATCAGTATTTACAGCATATTTAGCGCCGTGATTTTAGGAAGATATGGGACGTCAAACGCAATAAACTATAACAAGATCAAGCCACATAAACGAAAGCAGCCTAAAAGCGCAGCGGAATTATTTTAATTATTAGCGGTGCTCGTGTGCGAATTTGCGGCGGAATGTACTTTGTAGCTACTAGCTAGCGATCGCCTGCTCCAGTATTTATATAACTTTGTTTAAACCGAAATTATGAAGCACTCGTAATTGTTTTAGCTTACGTCTAGGCGGGCAAGTATGCTCAGCGGATAATAAAAACGAAACCCAAAAAAACCAAGCGGTACTTAAGCAATAGGCCGATCCATAGAATTTATCATTTTACAGTTTGCGTACATATCATAAATTAAATAAGCAGTCTGATTAAGTGTGTATGATTTTGAATAGCAGCATTAATTGGGTTAACAACAAGAAAAAATAAATTTTTAATATTTTGTATTAACAACTTTTATAATATATTATGAGCTCGAGCTTTCTGTACCCACTGACTAGTTTTAACACATAGATAATATCAGAAAATTGTAGCGCTGGCAAAAAACAACGAAATCAACTATTCTTGCAGGAGCTCTTTGATACCACTCCAGCTGTCTTTTTTAAATGTCCGGTCAACTGCCCAACGTGCCCCAAGCACGTGCAATGTCCCAGCGGCGTTAAAATACTGCGAGATCCCTGTGGATGTTGTTTGAATTGTGTGTCACCAGCCGGAGAAGATTGTGATTTATTCCATATTTGTGATGCTGGGCTGGTTTGTAGAAATGGAACTTGTCGTGGTACGAAACCGATAACTTTGATTCTGTTGTGAAATTAATTATTACTAAAAATAACTGTTGCAAGTAATTTTGTTTGCTAATTATTCATAATGATGGACCGTCAACTTCCCTAGCACCTCATTCTTTGCACAGCGACTAAACCAGCATTGTTATATGGCTGTAACTGCAAGTTGTGCTGCCCTTATGTGAGTTGTAATTATACGAGTAATATGCCGTCCTTCCCAGATATCCATCCATCCGGATGCCGGGTTGGTTCCAAATATTACCAGGATGGGGATAAATGGAAGCCCAATTGTCAAACAATATGCGAATGTCAGAACGGGATATATGGATGCAGTGATGTGTGTCAGCAGGATCAAAATGCATCTGAGTGTAAATACGGTCGTCAATTTGTTATGGAAAGTGCGTGCTGCAGCCGGTGGGTGTGCGCTGACTCGCCGACTCCTTGTGCAAACATCACAACGGACTGGACAGAGTGCTCCTGTTTAAATCCAGTGTCTTACCAATGGAGTAATACAAATCCCAGATGTCAGTGGGTGGTCCAGCAAAAATTGTGTCCTAACTTGCGATGTAAAGAAGCGCAGGATGGGGTACAGGGTGTATATCCATTTCCAGATCACACAGAGCGGAATGTATTGGCAGAGGTAACAAAAATTTTGTTGTGTTGCAGTAATATTCTGCGCTTCCTGTGTTACTTATGGATGACCTAGCATGCCGTGAAGACCTTTTCGTTAATTCTTCTAATTAAGTTGGAAAAAAATTGCGTAAATATTTTTTAAATTACATGTCTCGGCGTTTTAAGGCGTTAATTACAATAGCCCGATAGAAAGAAGCAAGGGGCAATTAAAATATTTCTATGATATGACCTTTTGGGCTCCAGTGCATTCCGACGCTGTTATATGTTGGTATATAACTTCGAAATTTAAACGCGCGCCTGGTTCTAAACGTATTTCATTCATTTTTAGGCAAAAAGGTACTGCGGCTCGTCTTTGTATCAACGGTACGAGTATATCGGTCAAGATAACTGCAAAAGCGTCGATCTGCATCTTCAGAAAACATGCGCGTCGGAATGTCATATTGCCAACGGTACTAAACTCTGTTGTTTGCCTAATGAATTTTCTTCCTTGCAAGTACAGCTCAAATGTCCCAATCAAAAAACGGTGTCACGCACTATTCCTGTGTTAGCCGGATGCCAATGCGATGTGTGTTAACTGGGTTGATTCTTCAGCTCTTAGTGAAATTATGTCTTTGTATTAAGATGCCCGCAATCTCGGAAGATCACGAATATCATGTCACTAATTTTTATAAAATACTCAAAGTGGCGAAAAATATTAGGTGAACAATGCGTAGCGCGTGTAAGTACAACTGATTCCCATTATTTCACCCATAAGCCAGTAACCATGTCGGACACTGATTCGTCAAAAACGCTTTATAAACCAAGACCACCCTCATCAGAGTAGCCAGACTCCGTAGTAGAAGTAGCTACTGTCGTCCAGGAAGAACGATCGCTGCCCAAAGAAGCAGACGAAATCGGTTCCGGGATTTCGCACACTTGGGTCGCGATGCTAGGCACTTCGCACACGGCTTGAGATCGCTGCTTGTCTCCAAGCTGTATCGGTGGTCTGCTGAGTGTTAAATCTAACTGGTGAAAGTGCGTTTTATTGAACGCATTTGGGCCTCCACGAAGTCCCGAGAAGAACTGAATATTGCGAGTTGCAGCTGTGGCAGTGGTGACCTTTGTTTGAATCTCACGATTTCTGAAGAAGCACAGGGTTATACGCAATTATCATGTCATCGGATGATGTATTAGTAGATCTTCCTTCGTTAAGGCCTTTTTTTCATTTTGCAAAATGCATATGCTCTTTACATACTATGCTTTGATGGCCATAAATATGCGGCAATATCCGCTAAACTTTGCAAATGAATTCGCGTGAAGTTGGTGTGAGCAGTAAGTATGCATACCTTGGCGACATCACGGTCTGCATAGAGCATTCGTTCTTAAAGGCGCTAAAATTGGTTTGAGAGGAGTGCGTAGAGCACTGCGTGATCCGAAACTGTATTTACAACCGAATAATTTATGAAATTGTTTGTGGGAAGCAGGAGTATGAAAACAACGGAATTCTGATAAGGGTTTCGTTCGTCTGAGATCTTACAACATCGTAGGCCTTTTTTCTTATGCTCCATATATTCCATTCATAGGATTTATCAATATTAGATGGAATCGGATGTAAGACAGTCTGCATCGAATTATCCACATTGATTCCTTGTTCTGTCCTAAACACGCTTTCCTGGCTATGACATACAAAGTCAGCATTATGCCGCAGCAGTTTGGACAGTATGGGGATATTCCGAAAAACTTCTTCCATGCCTGAGGTGTACCTAAAAAGCGGGAACAGAAAAAAGCCGGTCTGTAATTTAATCAAAAGAGTATGGCATTACCCTACCCCACCAGTAGTGTGGCATTACTGATTTTGCAGCAGGCAGCAAAATTATTCATGCAAACAAATTTTTATAAGTATTTGCACGCACTTCGCTGGATCATTCGCAAAAGCAAGTGCATCACTGGGACTCTTGAAGCAAAATATCTCTCCTGAATAATGCAATAGGCCCAGGTTTTTGTCCCCATCAAAAAGAAGGCCGTTGTAATCGATCAGCGTGGTCAAGCATTTTCCCTTTAAAACCACAGAACGAACACTCACAATTAGATAAACTTATTAAGCTTTAGTAACCTTACAAGTTTTAGCTCATGCATTCGTGCTCAACACGCCATTTTCAATATATGATGGCATATGATTAATTACTCATATATAAAACATTTGTATCTATATTTCCTAATTAAGTGAGTATCCGTACAGATGCATTCGAGCACAGTTACTGTACTGCCATGGTATTGTTTTAATTCTACTTTCTTCCGTAATCACCTTGAGCGACACGTTAATGGCTTCGAAACCAGGAGTGGTGTCCTTCAGTAATAGCCTTACTTCTGCAGTATTAAACTGATCTGCGGCAATCGATTTGTGAGATTCTTCCGGTGTTACATGAACATTTAATACAGAATTTAAATTCCTTGAAGCTTTCAGATCGCTCCACATCTACACAAGTCCAGAAGTAGCTTAGTACTGTAATAAAATGAGATCAATTAACAAATACAAGACTGACCACTGTATCGCTATGACACTATAAAGCAGTACAGTAAAACTAAAACCTACAACTAATTACATGGCGCAAAGGGATACGTTGTTGACCGCATTAGGCTTTTCAGATATAAAATTTCACCTGCACATTTGTAAGTACTTCCACTATTTTTAGCGCATACATACATAAATCACGAACTGTATTAATTGCTACCTGAAGCTTCGCCTGGATGTTCATAACTGTTTTATCCAAAAATTCGCACCACGCCAGCTCGCTCTGCAGGGATGACCATTCTTGTGCCATAGAAATAAACAGTGGCTGCAATACAAGCGCGTATATACTTAACTCAATCAGTTATAGATACTTTTTGAAGGTTGATGGGATTCTCACGAATGCTGTCCGTTCTAGATCGACACTATTATTAACTATACCATTGCAGAGTCTACTGCTTAACTTATTGTGAGTAAGGTTATACTATAACTACGTTTTAATATAGAAGTATACGGAATGCGCCGTATACTAATATGTTTTAAACTGACCACTAAAGAAAACATCGGAGGCTGTTTAGCAATAGTGTTTACTGTTTAATCCACAGCCACTTACAAAACGACATTTGCAGCCACTAATCTTTCGTTGCGGCAGTTGGATTCCAGCATATCAACGTTACGATTAAAAGTCTGCTGTGATTTTTCCAGCACACTAATGCTTTCCTTGACTTGATTCTAAGAAATGTTCAAGAATACCTTTCTGAACACATGCAGGTATATAATGCTTCAGAATAAGTATCGCAAATTTAGGAGCGTTATAATGTACTCCACGATATGACTCACAAAATTGTAAGGTACGACTGCATAAGGCATAACGGCCATAACCGCAAAAGCTGCAGCCTACAGAATTAAAAGTACGGTACCTGTACAATGTTCACGGACCAAGAAACGCGATTCAGTGGACTAAAAAAACGGACACTTACATTTATAAGCGTGAGGCTGTCGTGATAAACTTCCAAAAATATCAGAATTTCTTTAAAAACGTTGAATTCCTCGGCTTGCAGGGGATTTTTGCCGTGCATTAATTGTAGAAGATAGCCACGAATAAGCCTTTTATCCTCGTTTGCTTCCTGCATCAAGGATAGAAGCCGTTCGGCAATGGAGCTGATCTGTTCCTTGAGAATCTCCGGCACTAATGGCCAGAACGCAGGCTGTAATATCAATTAAATAACCAAAACCGCTTATTTGTACTCGATTGCGATACTTATATTTATTAATCAGAGTTGCATAGTTCATACTGACTGCACTATAGTGATACTTTATTCGAAATAAGCGAAAAATTTGACCCCGTTGGAAGCGTTAGAAGGTACGGTACCATTTATGAATGACTTTTCCATCTGTCTGCGTTATAAGTAAATTAAACTTTAACGGTTTTACAATACGCGTTTAGCTACAGCTTCTGATTGCTACGAGTAGATATTTCAGGGCCAGTTCGTCAATTTTGATTTATAAATTTTTCCGGCAAGACAAGGAGCGTACCATCTGTAATTTCAGCATTACTTCGCCGTTTTGCTTTATTGAAAAGCCTGACACCGGTCGACAAAAGAAGATAATCTTCGACTTCTAGTTTCTTTTGCGCCGGAGTTAAATAAAGAAATTTCTCGAGACTTCCATTTGGCCATACACTGGAGAGCGCGGCTGCAATTGTAAACCGCGATATTAATATTCATAACTTGACACAAAGAAGTTACTTCTCACTCAGTTATAGCCCCATTCACCAGAGATACTTTGACGAGGCTATTTATACTGCACATACTCGTACTTCACCTGTTCAAGGAGTGCGCAAAACACATCTTAATTTTTAACATACAGAAGGACGATCAAAGCGTTTATTACACTACTGTCAGTACTAATACCTGCGCAGTCTTGCACGGTTGCAGTGTCATTAGGGCTGCCCAGGCTGGACTTCTGGATAACATAATTCACCACTTTCTTTTGTAGTCTGTCCAAATCCCATGAAGACGTGACCTTTAAATTCATACGCAACTCGTGCTAATCTTACGGTATTGCACATTGAATTTTTGCGCAATATCGCATTTTAGATAAGGGTTAGCTGAATACTGTACATCGTCATCTGAAATTCCTAACATTTAAGATTACCTAGTACATTATGCTTGCTCGTAAACCTCACCAATGTTGTCAAAATGTCGTGCAGCGCAGTACGATTAGCAGCATCCTTTTTCTGTTTGAGACTTTTTAAGAATGACTCTGCAATAATTGAAACCCAGCACTTGTTTAGTTCTGGTGGTCACTTGCAAATTAGGTACTTCTACTTTCGTTAGTTGTTGGTGGAATTTAACGCTTGTGTATCTGGCATGAGAGCATTTAATAATAACTTGAACTGTAAGAATGTATTAATTTTAAGCATTCTGATAATAATGCAACAATAACAACCATAGTTTCATGCATGTATGTATGAGTGGTGTACGGCGTACGGCTGTACGGTACCTTTGTCAGCTACATCGTTGTGCACGGAAAAATATAGGAGCGCAGCGGAAACTTCGAATGGATGGTTGTCGATTTTATTCTGGCAATCCTATTACAGTTCCGTTTGTCGATATAATAGTTCATTTGATAATAGCTTGTCGATATAAATCATAACTGCATTTATGATTGATACCTAAATATCAAAATAACATGCGCACCAGTTGAATGTCACTTGAATCGCAAGGCGTTACGAAAGGTGATTAGCATTCTCGATAATATAAAATGTATTTATAATGAATAGTTATTTATTACCTGTATAACCTTTTCTACGAGTGAATCGGAAAAATTTTCATCCAGTTCAAAAGGAGGCACTGTTTGTAGCTGCAAAACATGTTTCCAGTAAGAACTCAGGTTGTTTGCTGACACTGACCACCAGTAAACAACTGTTAAAGAGTTCTCGCTGCTGCACATGTCCTTCTGATGGGAACGGTCGTGCGCTCAGGTTCTTTAATATTCACCAAGTACTCGCCCAACAAGGGAGGAAGTCGGCTGTTGTTGTATTTACAACGATTGGCAACTGTTTCCTTGATCCTCCAGCGTTGCAGGCCATCTGGCGAAACTTTAAAAGATGTACTCCACATCTCGAAACTATTTGATGTCTGTAATATGAAAGGTTGACTTCCTTATCCGAAGGCCCAAACAATATAACCAGACTCAATTACTATAACCAGCATACCAGACGTGTAGGTTGCAAACGATAACGTATTTGAGGACTACGTAGCGTGCGTGATAGCTCACCAGGACGAAGGGTTGTCATTTTGGAAGGCGCCCTTGCTTGACCTTAAGGGTCTTCAAGTTAGTTCATGTCCGGCAAAGCAAAATGTTCAAAGCTAACGAATTCGTCTTTGCGTCACTTTGTTTCCGGAACGCACACCGATAGGAAGAGGCAGCTATTTTACGTTGCCTAGAAGCAGCCGCTGCAGGAAGAATTAAAGCTGCTGTGTTCAAAACGCATTTTCCCGAGAAAATTTGTAGGCGAAAATATACACTGTAGCACTATACACGCGTTGCACACCACGGAAAGAGGCCATCTAAACGAACGAAATTTTGTTGGATGGAATCAGCTGACCAGTAAAACAAATCTTCGAAAACATTACGGTAACTTTCGAAAAAAAGTAAAAAACGACGCTCTCAAATGTCTCACGTTTTTTTCATACAAAGAATTAAAACTTTCAATAGGCTCAAAGACCAGTTAAACTCGAAATCTACTGTACTGCACGCAGCGCGAGAAATGGAACAATATAAAACAAGTTCAGCCCAAAAAGCCAAAAATCCCAAACGGCCAAACCCCAACAACAGGCTCAATCCCAAGCTCCATCCATATCGGTATCGTTGCTGGTACCCCAACCGCCCACATCTGTCTGGTCATTGGGAGAATTGTTCCCGGGAAACGTTGGACCGGCGGCGAAGGGATTTTTCGCCAACCCGAACTCCGTGGACGATGACCTTGATTCTCTGGCATTACCAAGCGGAATGGATGACATTTGTTGAGTTAACGAGAGCATCCCGTTTTCGTCCACTTGTAATATCACCCAAATTGTGTCTGCAACAAAATATATAATATAAAAAATAAATTATGTACGAGATAAATCGTTACAAAGGCAACAATTCGGAAAACCATATCTTACCTATCTGTGATTCACAAATAAGAATTGAAACTACAGATTACAGTTATGAATCGTAACTGTAATCTGTAGTTTCAACTTACGAAAGCATTCATTTAATGTCTTCGAATCTGTTTGAAAGCTTCCAATAAAACGGTGAAAGAGAATGCAGCTTGCAAAAATAAAAAAGAGTTCGCTGAAGTTTGCCTTCGTCTATAATTTTCTTTTTTCACATAGATAATTTAGCACACTTCGAAGAATGGCCAGAAAATCAGGATCACGATTAGGATTTTATTAAAATTTTTAATACTCGTATGGCGTAAGCTCAATTAATAATACACTATCCGCAGCAAATACATTTCAACTGTACCACACCAACCTCCACAATATGTACCAGTCGGGCTGCACATCCGCCATTGCCCCTGATACATGCCAGGCTTATCCGGACTTTCCATTTCTACACTGGCGTCGAAGGTATCGCCGGGTTTCAGCGAAGGAAGTGCAATTCGTTCGATGTGAGTCATCTGGTGACCGTTCCCTGTAAAGCGCAACGCGCATCCAGGAGGCCAACTGTCCCACCCTACGAAATGGCACCGTTAGTCAGTAGGTTTCGGCAGTCATTTCTGACTCGACGGAATTTTTAAAAAAAACCAAAAATTGTACACCACTTTGTAACAGTGGATTAACGTCTTGTTTTCAATAACTTCAACAAGCCACAAACTTATTTAATTGTTAAATAACATTATCATATCTCTAAGGAAATAACAGTAGATACTAGATACTTTGAAAATGTTAGTACTATAACAAATTGAAAACCTATTAGCTGCGAGATTCGATATTCAGAAATGAAGATCATTCGACACGACCGAAACAAACTAAAAAACCATTCCTTCCAGTCCGTAGAAGAATCTGCTTGACAGAAATCAGCGAAATGGTCTACTCACAGCACGATTTGCTTACCCGGATTTCGTATTTTCCATGTTTTAATAAACTTCGTTTTGGGAGGTACAGATTCTCCTTCGCCGATCGTCACATCCTGCACGAACACCATTTGAGGAAGATGCTCCTGACTGTTTTCCAGGTCGTAATAGGAGCATATAGATTGTTGGAGGTTCCTGTAATATAATTTTAGTGTCCCTAATGAAAAACTTGCAAACCTTGTAGTTCAACACATGTACAAGTATACAAAAACGTAAAACCGAATTACCCAGGATCATTATACATTTTTTTCAATGAACACTCCTAGGACGCGAAAGCAAGTTTCAACGTCGTTTCTCAAGAATTTAGCCGCCAGTTTAGCACATCTTCGTCTCACAGGACAATGTCCCAAGCCTTGTTAATGGTAATGTGGCGGTTATTATAGTCTAAGTTTATGTTCATATAGTGCTACCTAACACTTAACAGCCACATTTTCAATTCTCACCAGTTGTTCATGTCCAAAAAGAACTCGCACGTTCCACGGTTTACATTCTGCCCAATCAAGGCCTGAAACTGCGTTATTAACTCGTTTCTGTCGGTTGTGTTCATGGAGCGAAAGGCAGAAAGCAGACCCTGTTCCAGATCATCCACATCCATGGTAATGCAATACAAAACAACGGAGCTCTCACTGCCCGAACCTGATAATAACTTCCGAAATGGTACTCACAAAGCTGACTGGAAAGAACAGCTTAACGATTAAAACGGTTTACCGTTTCAGTTAACTTAAAATTTTTGGCTAACGGAATTGCCAATTCAACACAATATCAGCCAGCTATTGTTAGTCGCAATCCATTTCGGAGAGTAGAAATAACTGATTTTAACGACTATCGCGCACTTTGCAGAGATCTCAACTACTGTAATAACACGAAATAAGCTTCATCATATAAACGGAATTTTTAATTTAAGTAAAGTAGCAAGTACTTCTGATAATACTTAAGCTACAAAGTCGAATCTCTACAAAAGTCGAATCTTAAAAACGTGCACAGAAAATAAACCTTGCAAAAGCGGAAAGCCTCGTTTCGACGTAGACGGTGAATAGTACGGTACGTAATAACGTAAGTACATGTCCGTAGTTCTAACGTTGCGAGTGCTAGAGTCCCGTTCTGAGCTTTACTGCTACGCAGTGCGTACACGTAAGAAAACGGAAGTACAATACATTACAATATTCCTTTCATTTACAGATTTACTTATGATATTCCTTTCACAATCCTCGGCCGGTTATGCTGCAATATTTCTGTAACGCGTCCCGAATGGCCGAGCAAAACCCGGAAGCATGCGTTTCACAATTGCTTCTCAAGAATTACACGGCCCTCCATGACTGCGCTACATCCATGTAATCCAAATTTCCGATAATCCTCACGGTCGGCAAAATAATTAAAAATGGAAAATAAATGGAAAAGTGCACACTGTACTTCAGTATGAACAAATCTATATACAGGTATGTACAAATAAAACCAGAAAATCCTTAAAGCTGTGCTAGAACAGTAGTGCAACAGCTTAAAATCTAAAAGAAATGTGTGGCTTTGCCGCCGCTATGAAAACGCGATCTAGCTCTGCGCAGCAGCCCTATGATCGACAACTAAACACAGGTGCGAAACCGCGAAGTCCGGTCAGAATGCTTCTTACGCTGGGAAAATAAGCTTCTCTAGGTAGCGGGCGGTCCCCACTGGTTCAAGCGAATCGCGTGGAGTCGTCGGCTTGAATGAATGTGGATGACGCCAAAGACGGAATTCGCACAAAGGATCCGCAAAGACAGTTGCGCCAGACAAAGTTCGCCGACTTGGGAGCTAAAATCTGTATAAGTCCACTTCGTACGTAGCCGTATGTAAAGTATTAATTTCTCTTATTCATTGTTACGACGTTAATTGGTAGTTCACTACGTATACTGGTGACAAATGTAATAATATGTTTTTATTGCCATAATTACTCCTATTAATAGCCGCATTATGGCCCGCATAAAAATATTAGCAGCAGTGAATTATACTTATTTTTAATTTTGTCGCCGACGGCCAGTGGTGATATGCCCATTATACGATATCGGATATTCTGATCGGTTTTCGGCGGCATTTTCGCAGTGATTTGCCACATTTCGTGATCCGCGTTTAGCCTGTCGAAGCTTACCTTTAGTGCGCCTATGATCCTATCAAACAATGCTTCTAGTTTCTGTGGTCATCCTGTAGTTCTTCCCCGATGAGGTAACGGTTTTCGCAGCTCGCTCTGGTTTGAATGGAAGTCACTGTGGTGTGTGAATGCTCTGTACTTCTTGTTATCACTAAAATTTTTGCTTTTCAACTCGGGTACTGATCAGCCCTGTTCCAGTGTCAGCACAAAACATACAAAAATTTTTTCTCACTTATGGTTAGAGTTGGTAACTTCATAATAATAGCACAAACATCACATCCAGCATTATGTAATACAAGTTACCAGCATTCAAATCACTAAACAAATCCTGAACACTTGCCAGAAAGCTGCTTCCCATTACACTGTTGAAATTAAGAAAGAGATCACTCGTCGTCGGCATTATCTTCTTCGTTTTCCGAGAGGTCCAGCGAGAAGCGATCCCCCATGGAAGCGAAGGCAATTTTGAAATTGCTGGTGCTGTACTCTGGTGCATTATACAGTAATCTGAAAACGTTCACGTAATTTGTAGCCGAAACATCGCCAGTTCGGATATACATCGTGTAGCCTATGTCCAGGAGCCTTCGTGCGGATCCAGGTATCCATCTGCAACGATTTCAAACAAAAACAGTTTCCTTAAATGGCGTCATGACGTTTTTAGTTAACTTATAACATACCCTTCAAGCCACACTAACAGAGGTCTTGTTCGATTCATCAGAGCCTGGCGAAGAAAGAAAACGTATTCAGGTATCAGCGACCAATCCAGAACCTGCTCTCGGCGTGCAGTCAAGCGTATCAGTTTCCAATTGTCATGAACATTTTGCGTTTTTAAAGATGGCGGTGGCACCAGCTTGTTGCGAGGCACTTCTTCCAGTGGTAGAATCTCAAAAAACGTTTGCAGAGCAACCGTGGTAAAACGGTAGCACTTAAAGTTGGTACCGGGCTGGCCGACAATGGTATGGTACAGAGCCGGAGATACTATAAGGTAAAATTCTGGCCTACAAAAGCAAAGATGAAATTAATGCTCTTTTTTAATCAATAATCAACGATTTGGACAAAAGCAATGAGAAAGAGTCAACAGCTAACAAAAAAATCACTTAACATAAAGTTCAATTTATCGCATCGAAGATCGGACAATGAATTTACAAAATTTATACGGTCTTACGCTAGTGTCCGAATCAGAATATCTGAATGCTGTCGAAAAGCGTTAACGAGGTTTACGAAACGACGGGAAATATACGGTACTTTTAAAACAATTAAAACACGTGCAGTCGCATTGTGCACGGCGCAATTGTTAAGTACAGATAAGTAATTCCGGTCATGACAGACGCAGGTCTCAAATCTCAGTTCTGATATTCTGTAAGGGTCTTCTTACCTTCCAATACTGCAGAATGCATTCCTCCTCGCCATAGAATATACCAAAGTTCTCAGGAAAACCGCATGCGATACTTCTGGAATAATTCCAAAAAATTTGAGCGCTGGTGCAACATCTGTCCAGGGGCGAGTAGGCAGACCAACAGCAACCATTCTCTCTACTTTAGATTCCCAGGGGTCCACAGCCGGGGAGTCACTACTCCCAGGTATCGTGCACGCTTCAGAATTTGCAAAAAGGTCAGCCTTTTTGAACTCCTTTTTAATCTTCCCGCGCTGCCTGAATTCGATCACATTGAAAGGACAAGCGACTTCCAATCGGTCGGCACCGTAATCCGCTTGTATGTCCTGCAAACCCGAAACACCAGTAAAGTTTAAATAAAATTTCGATATGAGAAAGACAACATGTCCACAGTTTAATTTTAAGCGCAAGAGCCTCCGGTAGTGTTGCACATCTGGCCGAAGACAGCAAACGCCGTAAATATGGCTTTGTGGATGGAATGGGTTACCTGCTTTACCCCCTAGCAGTCGAGACTTTTGGCGCATTTGGTTCGCCATTCGCGGAGCTTATTCGTTTCGCCGGCAGAAAGATTCGCGACATGACAGGAGAACCCAGCTCTACTGCATTTTTAAAGCAGAGGTTTAGTCTGGCACGTGTTAAAGGAAATGCTGCTGCTGTTTTGGGCACTATGAATATGCGACCTAAACGGCCAGACGGCGCTAACGATTTTGGTTGTTTCTTTAACGTTTAAATTCGAATCATTTTATGTAGTATTACGCGTATGCATATTTTGTTATGTTGATGGCCTTTTGCCCAATAAAGAAGATAATGTTTTCAGTTATTGCAACAATTACGTTGTAGCACAGATGAAATAAAATATAGAAGTACATGTCCAGACCAATTATTATCAACATGATACCATCAATTTGACGTAATTTTATGCTTGTTTACGTAAGTTATTTTATGTATCACCTATGATGCAAACACGTATGCTATTTCGTGACGAAATTTTCGTCAACTGCTGTACTTACGACTTACGAGTAAGTAAGTAAGTCTACAAGAATGACTAAAATATCCAATATCGATGCGCGGGCTCAAGCGTACAAATAATAATAATAAGCAAAAATCTACAACTCTGAAATCACACCAGTTTGCGGTCATATAGCTCACCTGTAATCTTTTCAGGAAAACAGGATTGCCTTCAAAAATGCGGGCCCTGTGAATTCCCTTTTCCATTGCTCGCCTTGTTACCAAACCCAATCCAGGGTTGGCTTCCATATAGACAGTTGACGGATCAGCGGGCAAATCCATATGCTGAATCACGCTCTCTACGGCAGAAGGGTTTTTAAAGTTCAAGATACATTATCTGCCGAAACATAATTCCAACTCTATCATTAACGCCATTGATAAAATAAATCATAAGTGGTTACCGCAGATATAAAAATAGCAGTACCATTACCATACTTTCTCGATTCAGAACCCCCCCCCCCCCAACACCCAACCCCCAGCCCGTAAGAGCAGCACAATTCAAGGCAATTTTACACGGATTTTTTACTCTGATCGAAATAAAAAATCCGAACTAAGCAGTACTAAGCCTCCCTTTGAGTTTGAGAGGTTCCTGAATCTTGCGCGTGTACGTATCACGGCATCTAGCAGCATGCTAATCTAAAAAGTTAAAAACCACACTCGAAGCACCATTCCGAAATACGAAGACGAACGAACCTGCTAACGTTTCGAAAATCACATACATTTCAGGCGGCCTCGTCTTTGCAGCTGTTAAAGAGCGGCGATAAATGTGGATAGCCTCATTCAAGGGTTGGTTCCCCGATAAATATGCGGAGACTTTCAACAACTTCGCCGACTTTTTTGGCGTAGCGGCCCGTCCTGTTTCTGACTAAAACAACAAAACCCTAGCATGCATACATATGCGCCATCAGCAGAATCAAACAAAAGCGACCAACCTTTGCTGCTTCCGGAGCCGATGTGGACTCCAAAGTGGACGAAAGCCGAGAGGCGACAGCAGGTATACCACGGCAACATGGACAGAGATTCTCCGGGATCGCCTTTTCGGCAACTCGCGCCAACACCGACGACATCAATAATCTGCTTACTTTTTTGTGCAACATTGCTGTCTTCTACATACTAGGAGCAAGAAAATATAATTCCTCCGGTTTCAGACGACCCGTTCTGTAGTTCTGTGCGCAAATGAAATTGTCGAAAATTAAGCATATTCAAAATCGCACTACCTTTTAACTTACTTACGGCTTACCGGTCAAAAGTGATTAAAAAATTAGAGGGCCAACCTACAACGGGAGGTGCTCGAAAGAGAATTTCATTTCTCATAAGTCGTAGTTAGGCTTCGCTTCTGTTTTCTCATTTTTCTGAAGTGTTATAATGTTATTCCCGCTGATGATATAACTTGAAACTTCTATAACTTGATCTGTTTCCAAATCCATTGTTCCTCTCACAGTCAGTTCATTCTCGATCGTCGGAGCCTGTTAGCCATGGGGAAACGTTCAACAACATCTACAAAATCCGGCAGGGCCATGAACCCTGCGGATCAGGCCAGTAAGTCACAGACTCGTTTGAATTGTCATAAGTTATTCCTCGTTAACTCGGTGTAAAGTACAGCTGATGTCGGAAAACTACTGCCCCGAAAGCTCTTCATTTCGGATTATTTTGATCTTCAGGAAAGGAAGCAAGGCGAAGAGAGCTGAAGAAGAATAAAAAACAGCGCCAGGTCGTGAGAGAAGCGGTGATCAAGTCGAAAGATCCGAAGAAAGTCATCGAAGAACTGGAGCGATTAGATCAGATGGGTGAGCACACTGAGCAATGGGTCGTATTGCTTGTGAAGTGCGATCCTGATATTACGAGAGATAAAATTTAGTCTTATACTGTAGAATACAACATCCACGAGATACCACCACTGCCAGAGCACATTTTAGCGGAAAGACGAAAACGACTATTGGGAAACTTCAGTCGTTGTTTATCTCTTTACGTAAGTATGAAGTCTATCTCTTTTAAGGTATAAACGTATAAAAGTGATGAACTTATAGAATACTTGGTACGGATATCGGATTGTGAGTTTTCAGTCTTGGGCTAAGTGTTTCTGCTTAATGGATGTGTTTTTCATTATATCTGCTGCATGTTCCAAGTGCTCACTGGGTTTTGTATGTTTAGTATTCTTAATAATTTTTACAGGAAAAGGAAGACAAGACCAAATACGCAGACTTGAAAAAGTTACTGGCTGCTTACCATCGAAAGCACGACGACACTAGAAGATACTATGGTATGGACTATGGACTGTTAATTAATACGCTGGTATTGCATAAAAATTGGTACGAGACACCAGCACCATGAGCTCAGTAGATTCAGATAAACAGAGTGCAGACTCATTTATTTACAAATAATGTGCATCTTCAGTTGTTTTAGGTGGTCTATAATTTCTCGTGTGTGAATTACAGAATCCGTACGGAGAGCGCAAAATGTCAACATTGAGGAGATTACTTTGCCTAGTCTGCCAGCAGAAGATGGCGACAGTAGGTTTACAACCAGTGCATATATTCTGTGAGTAATTCATAAATCGCAGATTTTGTACTCTAAGGCTCCAGCCACCCCCAGGAAGAGAATCTCTCGTCTTTCCGATTGCCCCAGGGCCCCGTTGTGATAAGCGCTCCTAGAATTCCTTCATGGGAGTAAGCAAAATTTAATAAACTATACACGTGCTGTAGGAGCGTTTTGTATAACAAGATTTCATCGAAGAAGCCACTACCATTTCGCGATGATTTTCAGAGCGCTTTCGGATGATTTAACGGAGCTAGGCGGTCGGCGGCCACCCGGTCCACCCTGCGGTCCACCACCCTCTTTTAGTGACGACAGCGATGACGAAGGTTACGGCCAGAAGGATGCCGCACATGAGGGTGAATCAGAAGAGGATGAGTATGACGAAGATGAAGAGGCGGACGTTTCGGAAGCGAAAAAGAAGGAAAAAGACCCTGCTGCTGGAGACCATGAAATGGATACCGACGAAGTGGCTGAAGACAGCACCAGACAAGATGAATCTGACCCAACCCAGGCTGTTTCAGAAGGTGCGAATGGCGACAGAAAAGGAAGTTGCTTATCTAAAAGATGAACTTCTTACGTACAGCTTAGGACAAAATGGTCGCATACCCAACATCTCCACATTCAGTACGAATGCAGCGCAGTGCACTGTACGACTGAGTTCAAAATATCCGTTTCGTACAAGTGCGCTGCACCGCTTGCGTACAGAATGCTGGGCATGGGGCTATGCGACCATTTAGTCCTACATTGTACGTTTTGTTTTGCAAATGTAGGCATCTCTCCAGAAATGCGACCACCTCCGGTTCGACCGGCACCATTTAACCCTAGATTACCGAATTTTCGCAATGTTCCTCCTCCGTCGTTATCAAATGCTAGGTTTGCACAGCCGCCTCCTAGGCCTGGTGAGTTACGGTTAATGCGATGAATTTGGATTCGTTTTTGTGTAGATATTCGCATCTGTATTTGCTGTGTTTTAGTGCGCTGTTTTTGAGTAACAAGCAAATTCAGTATCTGCGTATGTTCACACTATGTTGTTAGTTTTTCTTACTGTACAATACCGGGGATTTTTGCTGATTGTCAGGCATGCCTGCTCTGAACCGCATGATGATGATGCGACCACCTCCCGGATTCCCCGTACATGGATTGGCTCCCATTGGGCCTATCCGGCCGCCAATGATGCCCGGTGACGTGATCGCGCAGCGACCAGCACTGTACAACCAGCCCGTACCTACGCCTGAGAGCAAAACGACAATTGCCGCAAAACCCCAGTTGCGGAACACCATGGCGGAAGTGACACGTTTGGTTCCCACAGCAGTCAAAGTTAAACGAGAAGAGCAAATCAAACCTAAGCCCAAACCAGCAGGTGAACGTGCTGTGCTGAGTCTTTTCTTATCTGTGCATGTCCAGGTTTAACTTCTGTTTCTCGAACTTGTACAGGCTCTCTCGGACCAAATGTGGAATTGATACCACATCGACCAGCAGGGAGTAACGAGAAGCCGAAAGGTAGTACGGATCAGGCTTATGACGATTTCATGAAAGAAATGCAAGGGCTTTTGTGACACGGTTTAGCGCTGGCAGTAGCCGTAACCGTGAGTGTTTTGTGTTTTTTAACGCTGTATCATTATGAAACTGCAATTGTCATTGTTTTGATTTTAATCCATAAAACAATGAGTGAATGACGCAGTGAAGTCTGAATGGAATACTAATCTGGATAGTTAACAGAAATTGGTATTAAGTTATTAACGAGGAAAACCGATGTTAAAAACTGTAACTGCGACTGTCGTTTGCATAAAAGAAATCGTTACATAGTGTGTGGTTCCTTATTGGTAGTTTGTAAAAATGTTTTCATTCTTCTTCGTTTTCATCGTTTTCTTTATCGTCTTCTCCCCAGTATTTTCTTTTGAGATCATCGTCGCTATCGTTACCCTTCTCCGACCACTGATATTCTGGCTGCTCATTGGTGTCGTCCCTTTGGAGTGGTTCAATGTCACCCTCGTCGTCATGTTCGACTACTGTAATTCTTTTATGCTCCGGGATGGGAAGATCTTCCATGTCGGGAACTTCCGAAGGAATGATGTGCTCGAACAGCTTTATAACAGCCATTTTGAGGTCAGTTTCTTCATGATAGAGACTGTCCAGTAGTAGCATTATGCACCAGTCGCGATCGTATGGCAGGATTTCCTGCTTATCGAGCGTTTTAAGACTGGGAATGCGAGCAATCATTACCATTCGATATTCTTGCTCCAGTTGCACGGGATTGTCTGTAACGAACCGACAAAAGTATTTCGCAAACGAGTTTACATGTAGTTAAGAACGGAAACTTGATCTTCCAAACGTTTGATGTAAATCATGTAATACTGTTGGTTTGTTATCGTAACCGTAGAATGTTCTTACCGAGCATAACTAGTGTCTGCAGTTTGGGCAAAACTGAAACGCCAACAGCTTCATCTAAGAACGTGACTAGATTGTTCCTGCAAAGCGAAAGCAGTGGTTACGAGTGGAATTTTTGTAATTGATTTTGGGTAGGTCTTCGCATTCGCAGTCTAACCATCGTTTCATAAGTCATTTTACCTTAGATTGACATATTCCAACTTTGCGTTTTTGCGCGAAAATCCCGTCACTTCTAGGATCTGATTATCTCGCAAATGTAGGATTCTGAGATTGGGGCAGTTTTCCAAATCTTCGATTTGTCTGATATCGTTTTCTGCCTGTGATCAAGGCACAAACATCTTTAAGAGAGCTAGAAACCGGTGCGACCACGGGTTAATTTAAGTAAATACATAAAAGTACTTGTGTTACAACTACGAGCGCAACCGTCTCCGATTCATGCACGATTAAAGACAAGTAGACAACATTGCTATATTCTTACCAGATAGAGCTCTTCCAGCAGCGGATGTTGTATCCCAGCAGTGCTTCTTAGCCCATTTCCCCTCAATTCTAGTTTTCGTAGCCATTTTATTTCACTGTGTCTGACAATCGCTAGCGTTCTAATCCGGTTAACTGCAGGTCAGCATGTAAATTTTTAAGGATTCGGGTGGTCAGAGAATTGAGTGGAATTTTTTTTATCGCAATCTTATTTAAGTGAATGACGAAAATCTGTCTTTTGTCTTGCGAAAACTTTCGTACACTGCCAGATTATTCGGCCAGTTACTTAAAATCTCTGGTTATGTCGCGCTTATATGCTTCTTGCGTGGATAATGGTTTTGCTGGCTTACAGTTCATTTTTAGCCTTGTTAACCGAGGTGTAAAGGATCTGTCCAGGTCTTTGATTTTGTTGTGACTTAAATCCAAAAATCGGACCGATCGGCTTCGCAGAGAATCCATCACTCGAATACCGTTGCTGTATAATTTTATGGTACCCAAGAACTGCAATCGACACCGTCAGCTACGACACAGATGGTGCTTCTGTGCTTTAGACCTGTTTGCTTTGTGACCTTTTCTTACCGGAAGATGGTTTAGGGCCGAGACATCTCGTAGGTAATTTTTACCAAAGTCGACGCAGCGAAGATTGCGGAACTCACGTACACTGGAGATGTCGACGAACCGTCTAAAGAAAACTGTTTAATCATATAGCACGGCATGGCGTCTTGTAGAACTTGCTTGTAGGGCGCGAAACAAACCGTTCTGAATATGCCCAGATTCGATTCGTGAAAGGGTGATGATTTCTTCGGGGTGTTTTGCAGCGATTTCATCTGTGACGGTCTTAAATGATCTCCGTCGTCCGGCTGCAACATGCTACCATTTTTAGTCCGAAAAACGTATGATGCGTGCGAGTATATTATGTTGTGTGCAGAATATCAGAGCACAATTGGAACACAGGGAAACATTATGTAGGTAATCAAATAAATTATTCGTCAAATTTTATAGGCAATCAAATTGCTCGTCAAATTACTGTACTTATGACAAGGGACATGCATGTTTAGCTAAACCTGTAAGCAACCTGATCTGATGTTTCTTCATCGCTTTCTGAGTCGGAAAACTTGGATCCCTCTGTTGGGTCAGCTTCCTTGTTCTCCAAAGTTTTTGCAATTTTATCGACATAATAAGCCAAATCTTTCTGTACAGATGGATCTTCATCTTCTTCCGGTTCATTATGTTCAGGAATTTTTTCCAAGCCTGTTGTTTCCGGTGTTTCTTCAGTGTTTTCTTCGACTTCATCCTCATCTTGTTTTTCGTCGTTGTCGACATCCTCCTCGTCTTCGTTATTGGACATTTTCGTAGTGGAATTGCGGATACAAATACTGCTTAAAGAGTTAAGTTTTAACTGATCATTCAGTTACACAGTCTGTCGTAGAAAACGCTCTGCTGCCGCGACTTACCACGTTCGAATTTCGACATTTTCCGGTTCACCTCCTGGCAACTTATTGCAAGGGATCTCGTGTCTTGTTTCTCCACCCTGGTTTAAGAGCAGCAGTTACGCTGTAAGTCACTGCAGCAGGTTTTCATGATTTTCCTCAGTTGTATACTGTATAGTACTTAATTTTATCGTTAAATTGGATTGTGACCTTTACAAACTGCAGTTTTGACAAATGGATATTTTTTTTAATCAAAATATTGTTGAGTATTGATCGTTTTTGCATAATATTCTAAGCCGTCGCAGGTGCATTTATTTACAGCTATGGAAAAACCTCAGATAATTTTACATCACCATCAGTCGTTAAACTATACCTGCTACGATTGTAAATGGATACCGTTCAGTCCGCGATTCGTTGTCCTGGGTGGTTTCCCACGGGGTACCGGCTGCATTGACATTTTTCAGATGTCCGTTTCCGAAGTGAAACATGTGACTCAGGTAAAATACCTTTGCTACTTGCTGTGGAATGATTACGTGAAAGGTCGTGGGCATATTTACCTTTGTGTTAGGTAGAAAAAGCCAAGAGCTTTAAATGTGGGACATTTGGAGCATCGTCTGTGCACGAGCGACATTTGGCAACTGGAGATTTTGATGGTCGATTATGTGTATGGTGAGATATGTGCTGTTATAAGTGGTATCTAACACTGGCTTTAGTCATCGTGCTTGCACAGATTATGTACTAACATGGTTGAAGTACAGATATAAATATTAAGGAAGTGCCTGCATAAATGCATAAATCAGACGGTGTGCTGTTTAGCGAAATAATCTCGAAGAATTTTTTGTGACACCGCAGGGATCTGGAGAAACCTGAAATGCCAGTGTACCATTTGCACGCTCATACGCAAATTATCAACGCTATCGACGGAGTGGGTGGGCTCAGCTCCGGGGCCGGGGCTCCGGAAATTGTAACTGGTAGCCGGGACGGTAAGTAAAGTTCAAGAGACACATTCGTATTTTTTTGGGTTTTTTCCCGGTATTCTCGGGATTTCTGTATTGGTTGCAACGAAATTATTACTCGCAGGACTGGTAAAACTGTGGGATACTCGGCAGAAGAAGGACCCGGTAGCGGTGATGGCTCCGAATGGGCCGCAAGGAGACGGACAGACACTACGCGACTGCTGGACAGTGGCCTTCGGTATACACCAGTAAGAAGATTATGTTACATATCAGTGACAGTGTTATACGTTGGCAGATCTCACTGTCTTAAATTTTGTTACCTCGTGCATGCGTTATTGTTAGCAGCTTTTATGCGGTGTACTAAATTGCGGAGGATAATAGTCCTGACCGGGTTGGTGATTAGTTATTTAAACGCAGTGTGGTTGGTTGTTCTAATTGCGGTTATATTCGTTGCAGATTTTTTATGAATCCATTGAATTGCAGCGGTTGCTTTGTAATAAGAAATTTTTTTCTTCGATGCAGGAAATGCTTGTAGTCCGGAGGAGCGCTGCGTGGCAGCTGGCTACGATAATGGCGACATCAAGCTGTTTGACCTCCGCACGATGTCCGTGCGGTGGGAGACCAACCACAAGAACGGAGTAAATGCGATGACGAAATAGCTGGTTACTGTGTGTTTCTTCCTTGTTTCTTATATTTTACTTTTGGTACACTTTTTAGGTTTGTCACTTGGAATTCGATCGCAAAGACATAAACATGAACAAGCTCGTCGCTACAACAGTAGGTTCGATTTGACTTTTGTGTACTGTTGATGCCGTACTTGACGTGACTGCAAACATACCACTAATGTATCGCAGCATTTTGAATACCACTAATGTATCGCAGTTGGAGCAAACATTTCACGTTTATGATATGAGAACGCAGCACGAAAAGGATGGTTTCGCCAGCAAAGCTTTAAAGGCAAGTGTGAAACCAACGATTGCATTTATTATGCCTGATGACATTCCATCCTCAACTTATCGGTATGGATAAATTTAATTTGTCTACTTTTATCAGGCGCATGACTCGACGATTTGGGCCTGCCGACATTTACCCCAGAACCGTGACGTATTTATGACGTGTGGAGGAGAAGGTTCATTGAGCCTATGGAAATAGTAAGTTTTCCGGTGACTGTTTCGCAGCTGATAAGACACGGAGCGCAGCTACTCTGTATACTTGTTTTGCGACTAATATGTGACCTTTATTTTTTGTGGTTTTGCAGTAATTATCCGACCAATCGGACCCGAGAAGACAGTGAAGGAAAATCAATAGGGGTTGTTGGCGACATCCAGCTAATGCAGGACCTGAAGTTGGGAAGTCAGCCAATCAGTGCTTTGGACTGGAGTCCTGATAAGCTGGGGCTAGCGGTGACCACTGGCTTCGACCAGTGCATGAGAATCGTCATTGTTACCAAACTGAATCGGCTGTGAGTTTTCTATATGACTAATTTTCTGGGTGGAATATGTGGAAACTGTCAGAACTACGTAATAAGTACATTCACTTGAATTTGATTTCGTGGTCATATGCTTGGGACAGATGAATATTGCAATGGGTAATCAGAATTTATGTTCTTGTTAACCCTAACAGATTCTGCACAGAAATATTTGCGGTCAATAACGATCGTACTGTACTGGCTGAATGCATTTATATTTTACTGAATGAAAATGGACGTATGCAGTCATCCGTTACTAATACTCTACTGCATGCAATATGCTACTCACAGTATGATTTCGTATTTCGTCCTTTGAAGATTCGATGAATAAATGTGTAAAATATTGTAAACACACTGTACTTTGTTCGGTAGACTTTTATAATCACGAAAATAAATTATTATCAACAAATTGGAGCAGGCAGGTAGACTGGCCCGCCCGTAGACAGTATTTGTTTCCATCGACTGCGTACGCATAAGTATTATATCGAGCGTACAAAGCAAACGCTAAATTCTTTTTATGTTCGCGGTATGAGTTTTTCCTAATTTTACATAGCTAGTATTCCGTTTTGCATAGCTTGTATTCCTGTTTTGCATGACTCTGTATTCCGGCATTCCCACCTATGCCGCACTGGTTGAACTACACGATTGCGGATTCTACCTGTGCAGAAGTATCGATCGTAATGGTTTGTTTAGCAGTCAGCGTATCGACAAAATTCAGCATCTGGTTGACAGTATGCTTTGAGTATTTTGCAAAGTACATGAGTCTTCCAGATCATTTTCCACGGTGCAGCAATGTCGCTTTTTGTGGATCAAAAGTTAGATTATCCCCACCAAGTGTCAGGATTTCCAGTCGGCTTATCATGGCATTCATCGTTAAATACCATTGCATCCATCTCTTACAACGACAACCTGCAGACTGGTTCGGTGCTGGTTTTTACTGAAAATGTAATTAGTAAACAGAATACGTGTTACTTCCAAACTAACAGTTAACATTTGTTGCAGGGAGCAGTCGTTGCACTATCGAAGCCCAGGAATCGCAACAGCTTTCCAGAATGTTTAGCCTGGCATCCTACGAAAAACTGGCTCGTTGTTGGCTGGAAAGATGGCATGGTTTCCCAGTATGATTTCGAAAACGAAGGTGCACATGAGCATCTTGTCAGTAACAGCGCAGTAACAACTGTACTATGGAATGCGTCTGGAAACTTTTGCGTTGCTGTCAATAAGGTAAGTAACGTATTTTGCTCTTACTTTCTTGAATTATACACGTATTGTACACGGCGCGATTACACATTGTGCTTAGTGCTTACGCGCATTTCCAGTTTTGACCTTTTACCTTCTCAAAATTCAATAAAATGACAAACTTTAAGGTCTTTCTACACAGCTTTCCTATAACAAATTTTAGTGTTGGGATCCAGATTATTTCGAACGCGCAGTTATTTTTCATTTTAACTGTTACTTAGAATAATCGAATTTTTGGTTGGATGGCCGGAAGCAATGGCTTATTCCTGCCTAAGCCATCGTATACAGCCGATTCCCCGCAAAGTATTTCCTGTATCGTTTTCATGGAGCGACTGCTGACTTACTCGCGATCCAGGAAATCTTTTGACAACACGGTTGGATCGCTGGGCATGCAGACCTCATCCAATCTCGATGTTCTTGTCGGAGGAAATCAAGGTTTGAAAAATGGCTTTTGCGTGCGCATTCGCTCTGTTGAAGCGTAGCTCACAGCGTAGCTGTCTAAAAGTAATTCATTTTGTTTTGTTGCGTGTGCATCCCAAAAGCTGCAGTGCCGGTTAGTAAAAAAATTCGACAGATGCGTATGCGTTTGATTTACTTTGCTGCGTTGGACTACCAAAAAACTATGATCCGTTTTAATGTGAAATCGATTTTACCATCTTCACACATTTGTATATTTGTAGATTAACTTGTTATGTTTATAGGAGGTTTATACAGCGTCACCGATTGGCCAACAGTTACGGAAGTCATACAGCTAGGAGATGCAGTGATTTCCATGAAATGTTTCGAAGTGGTTGGCAGTCGCAGTCGAACAGCGGTGGTGATTACCGCTGCCAACCGTGTGATACGCTACAGCATTTCGTCAACTTTTGCACTGGAGGAAAAACTTACGGCAAGCATCTCGTCAGCAGTCTGCAGTGTTGCAAATTAATTTGACCCATCATTGGTTGCGTTAGATTTCGCTAACAGGAAAAAGTCCACTGTCTTCGGTGTGTTGGTTGGGAATTGATCTTCTGGCTGTTGCATCCGTGGAGGATGTCATTAATATCTGGGATGTCAGCAAAGGCGAGAGTTTTCAGCTGGCAACCACTCAGCTGTGCAAATCGGACACGACCGAACTCGTCCGATCCGTGGCTTATAATTCCTTTTCCGGTATGTGCGGCCTCAAAACAAATTAATTTTTGAAATACTTAAATGAAACATAATTGAAAGGGCTATAATTATTACTTCGTATTAATTTAAACATCTGTTCTTGTAATTAATTCGAAGGCCGAATTAATGTTATGCCACCTTAAAATATGGTCATGCAAACTAGTAACCTGTGATTGGTACGTTCACTAATGCAAAATATTTTGAATTTTAGGGACATTGGCGGGCGCTACAAACATCGGCAGCGTGCTGTTCTGGCAGATGCACCCGAATGCCCCCGACAACCAGACGTTTCGATACGGATTTTTCCCCTTGGGCTACCTGAAACTGACAGCGGAAGTGCGCACTTTCACCAGTAGTGCAGGCACTTCCGCTTTTGCGGCCATCAGTGCCAAACATGCCTACATCCTGCAGCAGCGCCCACTGGCCTATTCGTTTCTGTATCCCTTTGTGGCTGTACAGTCAGCGGCTGATGCATTCTTCCTAGCCAACACCACTTCCCAGCGGGCAGCCAACGAAAAGGTCACCTTTGCGGTGGATGGCCTTATTGTTGGTGAAAAGACTGTGGTGGTGTGGGGAGAGAGTAAAGCGATTCTGTACCAGATATCCAGTGAGACAGAGGAGCAAGGCTTCAAGCTGACGGAAATGGGATCATTTGAGAAGAAATACTTGGCGATGGCGGTGCACGGCAGCAACGCTGTGGCTATTACGAGCGACACGCTTAGTATTTTAAGCATGCAGGTGAAACTTTAAGAAACATTAAGCTAGTTTAGAGATTTACAGTATATTTTCAAATTTACCTACGGCAGTGCAACATTTATCTACTGTGTAGTTCTAGATCACGCATAATACGTTCATAAATTAAGAGTTCTTGTAGGGGATAACGAAATTTGAGTTACGCGTGCAGTCAGTGGAAGGAGATTTGCAGTTGCTCTCAGTGCGAAATAGCATGTGCGCTGTTGCCACATCCGGTGGATATTTGAAATTATGGAATCTATCCAAAGTGGACACCAAACACTGGACGAAATCTAAACTGATCCGAGACAGTGTTCCGCTTTTTGGAGAATTTTCGATGATCAACATCAATTCGGACGCTAGTTTCGTTGGATTTCTCGTACAAAAGGTGGGTATAAGTGACTTTCTTATTTTGTTGTATTTATTCACCGGAGATTGTATGCTTGTAGTTCATATTTCATGATGTTCTGCAAGTGTATGTGTTGATCCACAACCCATTTGCAGCTGGACAAAATGCGGGATACGTGTGTGTATTTGTGGAATACGGAACGCAATGTCGTCCTTCACTATGAGTGCTCACCATCGATTGATCCTGCCGAAAAATCTGTGACGTCCAAAATATCATTGTGAGCAGGGAGAATTTTATTCTCTTCATGATACAAAAACAACTTGTCCAAAATTTACTGCAAATTTGTGCTTTTCTGCCTCATCGGCTGTACACTTGCTGTAAATCTACATTAAAAGCCAGTTTATTTTCGAAGTTTCTTTGTAGATGTACTATTAATAACGCCCGTCCGTTATCCATTGAATGGCAAGGCGATGATCCGCGCATGTTGTGTGCATGCATGGAATCAAAGGACATAAAATCCGGAAATGAAAAGGTATGAAAAAACAGTATGTGTTAGAAAACTTATAGAAGTTGTCGTCTCCTTGAATTACGAGCAGATGAAGTATCTGTTGTACAGATTTGATTGATTTTGCAGATTCACACTGTCATTGCAACATTTTTTTCTACATCCGAGAAAGGACTGCTACTAAATTCCATTATGACTTTAGAGGATCCAGGACAAGTTCTAATGTTAGGCTGTCAGATCCCGTTTGTGTATTTGTACACCAATCCCGTAAGTCTTTATGAACAGCCCCCGATTGCTATGCAGTTTATATGTCACACCGGTATACACACGATTGCAGACTACGGATCCCGGCAAATTAGCGATTACTCGGCGATTTTTACCGGATTACTCGGGATTTCAGCCGGAGAATGTCGACGATTTGAAGATTGTGTTGGATTTTAGCTATTATTCCTGTTTGGGTAAAATTTCCGAAGCCTTAAGTGCAGCTAAATCCGTAAAAAAGTAAGACCGCTGTGAGCTGTACTGTAGAGTATATTGTAAAATGCCTTTACGAAAAATGTAAATTTGGAACTCTATATAGTGTGATGGTTTGGCATCACTTGGCTCGGTTGTGTGTTCGTCTGGGAAAGTTGGACTACGCGAAAGTCTGTCTCGGCAAGTTGGGACGCGTGGATTTACTTGAGGATCTACGGCATTTTGCCAAAGATAATGCTGACCCTGACCTCCAACTTGGCCGACTGGCATTAATGCTGCAACTTCCGGTAAGTCTTCGCAGTTCGCGTATACATACATATGGTTGCACAGCATCTGCAGTGTGTTTTAAATTAATCAAGTCAGTTAAATTGTAGGAAGAGGCGGAAACCATGTTTCAACGAAAGGGAAGACCAGACTTAATTCAGCAATATCGCCTAGCCAGTGGTGATTGGAGTAAGGTGATGGACAATCTGTCCTTGTCGACCATTGATCGGCTTCGGCGTCGAGCTGTTCTCCATAATATGGCACGGGATGATGTCCAGTTTGGCGAAGTTGATGCAGCCATAACAAGGTTCGCTTAAGTTACAGTCAGCTACCGCATTGCACCTTTTTTAATTTATATCTATATTTCTGGACTTTTTAGCAGGTGCAGTACATCTGTGCCTGTAACTGGAATGAAATCAACATTTGTTTTTTTCTTTCTGCCGACACTGTTGCCAGTTGTCCTTGATTTACAAAATTCTTTTCTTGATTTAAATTCGTGTGATTTAGTAAATTTTCAAACTTAGATTTCCGGTTACTTGTTTCCATTTCTGTGTGAACCTTGTTTTATTTCCACTTAAAAAATGTTGGTCATTGAAGGTTAGTGGAAGCCAACTGCGAAGCCTTTGACGTGCCCAGGTTGATGTTACGGATGAAGCCAAATGACTTGGAAAACTACATCGAGAAGCAACCAAACCGGTATGCCTAAGCGAAAGGACGTGGCGAAGTTTTCCGAAATTTTTCAGAATCCACTTTTTCGGAAAATATTAGGAAAATCATCACTTGGTATGCTCAGTTGCTGGAGTCACAGAATCAGCCGGTGGACGCTATGGAATACTGCCGAAAAGCCGGTGACATTAAATCCATCGTGCGAATGTTGACACAGACGGACCAGATCGACGCCGCCATTGATTTGGTTAGATCATCTAAAAACTCCGCCGGAGCGTTTCAGTTGGCGCACACGCTTGAAGTAGAGGACGAAGTGGATCCGCAGTTAATCATTGAGATGTATCTACTATCCGAAGCGTATTCCAGTGCCATAAGGATCTGCATGGTATGCCTTGATGGTTTTCGAACTAGTCTTAACGCGTTCATAGGTCCAATTAATTAACGATGGTCGTGACCCGTTTCTTTATTTCCAGCAATACGAACTGGACGATCAAATTATGCCGATTGCGTTAAAAGGTGACAAACCAGGCATGGTGGTAGCGGCGAAATATCTGGAACGCAGGGGATACACTGATAAAGCTATCAGTCTCTATCACAAGGTATTTGCAGAAAGCGCCTGACGTTTTTTTTGCAATGAAATACCGAAAGATAATGCAGAATTTTGCAACCTGTACTATTTAGGCTGGATATCTGAGCCAGGCCAGTGATTTAGCATTCGAACAAGGCTATTACACGAACATCGAAACCATTAGCGAAGATATTACCGAGCATACCGATCCTAAGTTAATCGAACGATGCGTGGAATATTTCGCTGGGAATAACCAGGTGGATCGCGCTGTACAAGTTCTACTTCGAGCCAGAAAAGTAATTCTGTATTTCGTAATTTAACACGTTTCAGCTGCCAAATTACACTTCGTGCAATTCGTTTAGGTGAACGAAGCTGTTGATCTTTCCATTCGCTATCAAATGACGTTTGACGAACGATTTATCTCGACAATCCTGGAACACATTGCGGAATCTAAAATGGATGCATCCCAACGCGTGGTTGTTACAGAAAAATTAGCGGGAAAATGCTTGGAGCAAGGATTGTATCACGATGCGGCGCGGATGCTGATAGAAATTGGCCGACCGGAAGCTGCGATGAACGCCATAGCAAAAACCGGGGATACCGACGCGATCACACGATATATTCGTATCATACGAGATCCGACTGCTCTTACTGTTGCCGGTAATAACCTTCAGGCTCATCCGTGGCACCAGAAACGGGAGATTTTTGACGCCATTGTATTGGCATACAAGCGGGCTGGTGCGCATCTGTACTTGGCCAGTTTCTATGATTCCTGGGGAGAGGTAATGACTGACAGGTCTCTCTTTTCGTTTAGACTAACCAAGAAAATTTCGCTGTTATTAATGATAAGTTGTGTTTGTCAGTATTTTCGAAGTCATAATAATAAAACAACTGTTTGCACTACACGTGCCGAACTCATGCTTCATTTATTGTATAACAATATGACCTTTGCAGACGGCGTGCGAATCCGACCAATATGACACCGCTTCCGAAGCATTTGGAAAAAGCTTGGATGTAATGAAATCTGTTAATCCAACAAGAGATAATAGTGCTGAATTGGATAGAGCAAAAGAGGAGGTGGAAATTAAGAAAAAAGTGGTGGATTACTACCTTGATGTTCGACAGTATGATTGACAAAAACTGATTAGTAGGGCATATGGTTATTATCGGCAATACAATGTATTTTTGCAGCGAGGCAGAAAGTAATGCTCCCGGTGCAGTTGCTGCCGCAGAAGAGCTTTTGAAACACACTAAATGGGATTCAGGAGTGCGCACCGGACATGTTTTTGCTTTCTTAATACGAATGACTTTGAAAGAGCAGTCTTTTGCTAAGGTATTTTTAATTAGTCACCGGCGTTTAATTCGTATTTTTGCATCGCTTATTATTTTTTTGTCTCACAGAGTCGAAAGTATTTACAGCGGCTGATGGACAGCTGCCCAGCAAGTCAAAGCCTTGCGGACTTTCTGGATCAAAGTATTATCGATAAAGTGACCCAACTGTGACTGCAGGGAAGCTGCACACATTACCTACGGTACAATCAGGAGTTGCTGTTTTTGGAAACAAGCGCGTTTCATATTGGTACTGTTTTCTCACTGCTGATAGACAAACGTTACAAAATATCGTTTTCAACCTCTCACGGCAGTTTTATTAAAAGTCGCTTTACGCTCTGCTTTTAGATTGATTGTATGCCTTTCAGTAGAATCTCAGCCGTCATTTAAACTGGCGTTTAATGGTCGTAACAGGTGGTGACGAAAACTCCCGTGTCTTTTGCATTAAACCGCTGGTACTGTACTGCTAAAGCAGTAAATCCAAAGCGCTACTACCTCAGCGCGACGCGTAAAACACTGTGATAAAACTTATTGAAAGCTTCGGTTCCCAGAGGAACTACATTAATTTTTTTCACCGTACTGAATCATGCCGAATTCATTCTGTCGGACCCATGCGGTTGCAGTTCTACGGTACTACAAGTCCGCAGAGTGGGCAGTGCAGTCATAATGGAATGTGCCGTGTCTTAGCAGCCGCTTTTCAGTATCTTGACACATTAATTCTGTTTAAACCAGTTTTAAAGAAACTAATTAGTAGTTATTGTAGACCTAAGCTCCCGTATAAATTCATTGGTGAATACCACTGCCGTATTCACCGTCGTATTGGTGAACCTTATTATTAGAGCCGTGCCCTTAAAGAGTACTCGTACAAGTCGATAATATAATTGTGTTCATACGGACTGTGAATCTCAGATATTGAAATAATTTTTTCATCAATGATTTATCTTTTGTATCCTTTTTCACGCTAAAAATTGGTTGACCTTCCAGAAGCTTATCGGTTTGGGTTAGTGTTATCTGTTTTCCTTCGACTGATTATAACGACATCGAACTCTGATTTTCTATCCTAGGCCTTTCCGGTAACCTCGCTCAGCGTGCGACATCGATTAACAGTTCTGATTGTGAATGCCAACGATAAGTTTTGTTGTTTACTTATCCAAATGTTGGTAATAATCACTGTCAGTCGCTGACTACAAAGATAAGAGCGGCATCAACTCGAGTCGAGTATTGCCGTCATTGGCTGCCGTGCTGTTACCGTACACTCATTAAACAAAAGAATGTTCATGCAACAATACTCAATTTACCAAAATGCCGATGACTTCTTCCAAAAACATTTTATCATTCCTTACAACATTGGTGAAAGATGGCGAGGACTCCAATTACCAGCTGGGACGAAATTCCCACTTTTCACTGGGCTGATTACCTGGTAAGCTACAGGACTATTGGAACTCGTATGTGAAACTGACTGACTAAATAATTCCATTAGTATTATATTGGGTACTCATTAATTTATTAAAATTATGTAGTTGTTCCAAGTTCCAAATTGTCTTTTTAGGTATTGGCTCTGATGTTGGCAGCATCCGGTGCCATTGGTATATATTATGCCTGCACCGGAGGAAAACAGAAAACCGCTGGAGAGTTTTTACTCGGTGACAGGAAAATGCAAACTTTTCCGGTTGCGATGTCACTTCTCGCCAGCTTCTTGTCTTCGGTGACGTTGCTGGGGATTCCTGCTGAAGTAATGTGAGTGTTCCCTTGTGCGTAGCCTTAATAAAGTTAAATGGTTTTTTAGGTATATATGAACGGTGCCGGATATTGGTACATTGCTCTCTCATTTTGCTTTGTTATTCCGATGGTGGTTTGGATATATATGCCGATTTTTTATAACCTCGGATATGTATCAGCTTTTGAGGTAACAAGGTGCAATCGTACAGCTCCGGGACATCGCTATATAAAATTAAACATTGCTAACTGCACAATCTGCATCCTTTTCATAGTACCTGGAGAAGCGGTTTTCGCGACCTTTACGTGTGTATGCGTTCGTTCTCTTCTGCGTCAACATGGTAAATCTGCGCGCTGCCGGTTCTAGCACTCACTATTGTGCACAGTTCGGGGCTTGGCAGAATAACGTTTATTCGTTATTTATAGATGGTTTATCTTGCCGTGGTCCTGTACGGACCAGCCATAGCTCTCAGTGCAGGTACATGAAACATCAGCAGTCGGATATTACATAATCGTCGGAACGGTAGAATGTGTTTAAACAGTTTTGTTTGCAATAACACACTTGCCGTCTTATCGTGTGTTGAATGTCCACATTGTAAAACGTTCGTGCTTACGCAGTTACTCGGATCCCCACATGGGTATGCATCCTTATCGTGGGATCTATTTGCACGTTTTATACCGCCATGGTGAGTTAATTGCATGGGGTCAATCAGTTTGTGTATTCGGAAGTGATTATGGCTCCGTTTCTGACAGTGAGCTTATGACTTGACCTTGATCGCGGTTTGACAGGGCGGGGTGAAGGCTGTTGTCTGGACGGACACTATGCAGCTGGTTCTCATGTTTGGAGGATCTATCACAGCGTTGGCCGTAGCGGTGCACTATGCCGGTGGCATCACCAATGTGGCGCTGGTCGCTAAAGAATCTGGACGATTATATGATCTCTATAAGTGAGTCACAATTTTAAAATTTCTCATCAGATTTTTGTCAGTTTTATTTTTTCCCTACTTCATGTAGTTTTTCGCCGGATCCCAAACAAAGACATACAGTATGGTCTGTTGTGATCGGAGGGATTTTCTTCTGGACGTCTGTGTATGGTGTCAACCAGGTAGATCTGCTAATATTAAACTGCATATGCCATAGTTGCGGTAACTGCTAATGGACAGCAAAGTCGCCGTGAGCCCTGTAAAGGGGAGTGACATTTGAACAAAAACAGCGTGTAATTAATTTCAGACTCAAATCCAACGCTACCTAAGTATTCCCACGTTACGACAAGGTACAGAAATTAAAATCTTGGAAGAAAGTTTAACGCACAATTTCACCTTCTAATAAATTTGAACAGCTTCTAGTTGATCAGTCTTGATTGTTATTATGCAGCTCAAAACTGTCTGTGGATTGGACTGCCAGGTTTTGTGGTTATGCTTACAACCACTACATGGTAAATGGTACTCTGCGTTATGCTATTTTTTGACAACTGAGATAACGGGATTTTAGCGAAGGGGGTATTTTACAGGACTGGTCTAGCGTTGTATGTATATTATCAGAACTGTGACCCGCTTTGGCAAGGACTTATTTCCGCACCCGATCAAATATTGCCAATGTTTGCCCTGGAAACATTAGGACATTTACCAGGAGTAACGGGGCTGTTCGTAGTGGGCGTATTTAGTGGCTCGTTAAGGTAAGAACAATTACAAACAAATTAAAAAGGACTCCACCTTTCCGTTTAAATGTAGAATCTTTTTGCAGCACTATAAGTTCTGGTGTGAGCTCTTTAGCAGCCAATTTTCTCGAAGATTGCTGCCGCTTAATGCGTCCGAATATGACAGCACATACACAAGCTGTTATATCCAAAATTGCCGGTAAGATGCAGTGCGCAAAATGTGGTATCTACGTACATAATTAATTGAAAATGCTTAGCGTGTATAATATGTCGTATTTCCTTTTCAGCGGTTTCCTTTGGGCTTGTGAGCATTGCCTGTGCCTTTATTGTGGAACAGTTGGGGCAAGTCTTAGAGGTACAGCTGCGAAAAGTGAGCGTTTGTTGATTTGACGATATATGACCTTTTGCAACAGTTTGCCTATGCGTTGTTTGGAATGATCAGCGGACCGTTGTTGGGTGTTTTTGCGCTTGGAATGTTTTTTCCTTGGTCCAATAAAAACGTATGCTACTTAGTACTGTATTATTATTATCGTTTTAAAAAGTTATAAGAAGTAAAAACTCTTGTAATTTCAGGGAGCTTTGGCTGGCTTCACGACCGGCTTGGTCCTGACTATCTGGATAGGACTAGGAGCTAAAATTACCGGTCCGATGCATGTACAGCCCGTTCGAGGCCGGATAAATGATACCGTAGCGTGTCCTGCAGTTAGACCGTATCCAGCGATAATCGATCCATATGAAAATAAGTATGGAAACAAGTTTCTGCTTTCTTTTTTAAAAATGTAATCCCAGTTACTTGTCAGTGAAAACTTGTGGACTTTTAACTTTTCAGTGCCAACATACTAGATGTTTATGAAATGTCCTATTTATGGTAAATCTGGTTTTGAACTTCCTCTGAAAAGAGTTGTTATGCGGTTAATTGAAAATTTGGTGTTTAGGTATGGGCCGTTTGGTTGCAGCGTTGTAATTGTTACTGGGCTTATTGTCAGTTTCCTAACCGGTGAGTTCCTACGTCCATGTAATTATGCAAGATAAGACCGACCACGCACGTATCCCCTTAATATTGTTTCAGGTCGTTCTCACGGGAAGCATATGGATCCTCGCTTAATGTACCCACTTTTCTACAAATTTGCCTTCTTTCTCCCTCGAAAATACCGAGAAAAGTTGCTTTTTGGCGTTCCCTATTCGGATTTAGACGGGGATTCGATGGGCAATAAGGAAAGGAACGGACACGCTATGGGTTCATGTGTTACCATCACCACTGGAGTGGATATTATCAACAGTAGATCTGGTGCAAAACTCGATGACCTTTCGCAGTATCAAACGTCGGCTTTATAAAAACAGTCTTCTGGAGAATTATCTCGCTGTTTTTTATCGATATGTCACGGAAATGATGACTTATTAAAAATCATTCCAATCCGATCTACTCTATCGAAGGATTACATGACTTTCTTGTGCTGCAAAATACAATATGCTAGTATAAAAATAGCGTGAAAACCGACCGGCCAGCGTAAAAAATTAAAAACGAAATAAAGAAAATATTAAATTGCACATGTTACCGCAAAGTTTGCGTAAAAAGACATGAAATCAGACTAGTAGGAAATTCAAAATAAAATCATAAAAACTTAATAGGAAGATAAAATCAATATCTGCCGTTCCGAAATAGAAGGGAAGAGATAAAACAAAAAATGAGCTAAAAAATCGAAACTGATTCTAACGGAGAATGTAAAAATAAAACACACAGTAAGGAAAAGGACATCTGGATACTGGCTAGAACTCATCCGCGTATTCCGACTCCGCGGTTGCCATATGATCGTCATCCATTAAAATTTTAATAGACGAACGCGGCGATGCAGCCCGCTGTGGTTTCGGCACCACAACACCTCTTATGTCTTCCACATACGTTGTCTTTCTGTTGTATGGCACACTATCCAGGCAGTCCACGATCGCATTTCTTCGAATTCTGTTGGGCGGCGCTGTTGGTTGCTCATAGGCATCCGGCTCGGCGACACTGCGTTTCCTGTACGCTTCAGCCCCCGCGTAAAGGTCACCGTAATTTGGTTCATCTTTGTAAGTGTCCAACTGATCTTTCAGGTGCGTCGACACGGCATTCCAAAATGTCTGGCGTTCACTCAGCTGATGCGGTGGTAACTGGTTGGCATCGTGCATTATATCATAATAATCCGGCTGACCTTTCTTGTCGGGCTGGAAGCGCTCGTCCAGCCTTTGTCCAGAATATTCTACTGCGTATGACGTTTGATAGTCGGATGGCATTTGATAAAGAGGTGGAAGCGAGATTTTTTTTGTGGTATTGACGTCAAGTTCCTTTGAATGTCGAGGGCGTTGGTGAAATTTGGATGCCGTTGTTTCGCTGGCTTGGAAAGCTGGTACGAGAGGGCCGACAATACCGACGGACATATTCCGCCAGTATTTACGGCTGTACTTAGATTCCGGTGCACTGAGAGTGGCTTCTTCCAAAAATGAAAGATCCCGTGTGGAAGATCGCTTTTTCTCGTGCTTGGAAGTACATTGCGGCTGGTATTCTATACTAGTTTCCGGCTCGGAAGGAAGAACATCAGAGAAGTCTTCCTGTAATAACATAAAGAAATTTAATCATGCTGACACATACATATGATGCTTTAATTAGGTAATTACATACCGTAGTTATATATGGAGTTATGTTAGTACTTAATTTTGCGCTTATACAGTAAGTACATTGTAATTATTCAGTTAAAACAAAGTGCGAATTCTCTCGTAGAATACGAGAGAATTCGCACTTTCGTATTCTACGAGAGTGCGAATAGATATCGACACCGTAGATATCGACACCATATACCCCTGGTATGTATATAGATATAACATTTGTCATATATATATATATATTTGTATAATATGTAATGTATCTGATAATATTTATGCTTAACATATTTAATAAATTTGATAGATTATTATCTAGCTAAGAATCTAAAATTGAATTGCGCAGAACCTTTCACGCAGTTTTTGAATTCTACTGATTTATAGGACCATCGTATGTAAAAAGTACATGTTCTGCACGCCCAGAGCAAAAACTAGCCTGTGTAACAGATGTCCTCTGTCTTGTTCCAACATGCTGTTCCGGAAATAGCCCTACACTTGGGGGCGCTGTGGAAATTTTACGAGGGAAAAAATCATTCTGTTCACGGTCAAAAGAATAAGAAGTCTGGTACATGCTCTTTCGATGAAGGGAAGGTGATAATTCGGAATGACCATTTTCCACACCGATCCGGTCGGCGCTGTATTTGCTGGTATTTCCTTCTTCAAGACCTTCGTTCTCAGTTCCCGTAAATGATCCAAACCAGGCTGGAATTCTGGGAACATTCTAGGAAGGAACAAACAATCGCAAAAAAATCGCAGTCCAAGGGTCAGCTACGCAATTGACTTGTGGATGGAATAAAAAAGAAACAATGCGATCAAATAAGGCTCTTTTGTGTCAATCTTAACACAGGTGCTTACGGAAAAATCATCTTCATACTGAGTAGAATATTGAAATGCCCGTGACGGTTGCAGCAGCTCCTGGTAATGCACGGACTGCGCTGCTACTCCTTCTTCACCAGCAAAAGTCTCTTGATAAAGAGAGCGTTGTGGCACCAGAAAATTAAATGTATTTTCCATTATATTCGGCGCACTTCACACAATAAAAAAGAGGAAAAACTGAAACTTCAAGTGTTCATGTTACTGCTCACAAAATATAATTGCTGCTGTACATATTTCTACATTAAATATCATCTGTGTCTTCACTGTCGGTGAAAAGCTGATGACTGACTGACGGTCATGATTTTTTACTAAATTTACAAATTTTCAAAGTGGAATACCATTCATTCAAAATGATAATTACTCTTTCAGAGCTATATCGACGTCGGTAACTGGACCCTCGGCGATGTCCACGCTCAACTAAGAAATTAAGAGGTAAAAAAATAACTGATGTGTACGAAGACATGCGACTGCGATGCAACAGAATTGTATTTTCAGTAGCAGAATTGTATTGACAAATGACAAGTCTAGAAGTACCTCGGTAACCTGCCTTAGTTCCGTGACCTTTGATGAATTGACCTTTCGTATTTTGTTACACAGCCATCATAATTATATTGAAATAAAAACGATTTTGAATCTTCGTTAGACTGCAGTAGACTCAATAAAACTCCGTGCGTCTCGTACATTCGCAGAATGCGAGTTGCATTCATTTAATATTACTGCACATAAGTACTAGCAAAGTGCGCCTTCGAAATCATAAAATTCAGCCTACTTTCTTGTTACATGAAGCTGCTAAATTTCAGTGATGGTGGTTAGTCTGTTTTCAAAGATTGGTTAATTACAGTATTAAACATAAACCATAATAATAACTTAACCAATAATAAGTGAGTATTGATTAACGGAGTTGCCTTATATGGCCATATTGCCATATTTGGTTAAACGTCATTGTGCTTATCAGGACAAAGAGCGACTGTACGACATACAGTACTGTACTCTGAGTGTACTCACTAGTCACAATCACAGTTAACAAGCTCTATGTACATATCAACCACTGACAGGCACCTGATCTCAAGGGCAACGATTTTTGATATCAATTTAAACTTTAAATTATGGAAAAAATATTGTTCATTATAATATTATTATGTACGATTAGATGTACAAGCAGTAAAAGTAAATTACAGCATTATCGTCAGTTATTTTAAATGAGCATAAATAGCCAAACAAGGAAATACTGCAACTTTCCAAAATTACTGTAATGATCTTCCTCGCTTGGCTCGCTTACAGTTCATGAGTTTTTGTCATGATGGACCATTGATATGGTAAAGATGTACGTACGCGGCTCATTCAGAACATGTACGGTCTAGCATCCAGTCTCAAATGAAGCTCATTATACAGACTGTGCTGCAATTATTTGGCGGAGACGCCCCCATGAGGTATTCGTGTTCACTCATCCGCCGTCTCATTTTGCAGTCTCGTTATCGCCACATTGCCTGGTTAAAAGTTTTGCAGGGTACGCCAATAAAGCAGCCAGTTTCCTATAAATTGTTATTCGAAGGCTGCATATTCCATACTTACTGGACTCCTGTTTTACTTTTGACTTGAGACAAGACACAACAATACAATGGTGCGTAAGAGACCCTTAAACTTGATGGCTTTCGGATTTCTTTTGGGACATTATCAGGCGAAAACATCGCTCTAAGTCGGGATCACTTTATTCCATTCAGTATAACCGGAACATTTCAGCAGGTTTGATTGACTTTTACAATATGCTGTTGTTTTCAGGCGTCCGGTGTTACCATTGCGGATGAATGCAAACAGCAGTTTGAATCAATCAAACGCGATAAAAAAGCTCGGTAAGCTTACGCGAGAACGCGCGCAGGTCTGTGCGGACATCTTAACCGGGGAATTGTGTTTGCAGCTATATCGTTTACATGATCAAGGATGAGAAGCAGATCGTCGTGGAGAAGGTCGGGGAGCGCAATGCCAACTATCAAGACTTCCTGAAGGATCTCCTCGCTGCTGGCCCTGATGACTGCCGCTACGGGGTCTTCGATTACGAATACGAACACAAGGTCCAAGGAGCAGCCACTGAAAGTCACAAGCAGAAATTGATTCTGCTTTCCTGGTAAGTCACTTATTGTGTGATGCAGTCTGCAGAGTAACTTTTCCCTGTTGCATGAAACTGGTAAAAATAAGTCGAAGTTCCTCTAGTTTTAATTAAAACTCAGAATACCACATTTAACCGTTTAACGATAAAATTCTTTTCAACTTCTAAACATAAAGCGTTAATATTCGAAATGTACGAACAGTTTAATCCGCGTGAACTTCATGTCACTTTTTCGAGTTATCTATTTTAGCCATTTTTGAATGGATGCTTATTTGCATGGCACTATATATTTTTTATGGTAGTTTCACATGTACCATGTCTCTCTGACGTGAAAGTGCAATAACACGATCAAAGCAATGTTAATTTTACTATTATAAAGACTAAATGGCAAATGTGTAAGTAAATGGAAAAAATATATTGATATTTCTGACTGGATTCGAGTGGCACTAGGTGCACGTTTTTAAATGTTTGGTTGAGATTTTTTGGGGAGATTATGAGATTTGATGGTGTTACAGGTGCCCTGATACCGCCAAGGTGAAGAAGAAGATGTTGTACTCCAGCAGCTTTGATGCGCTGAAGAAAGCTTTGGTTGGCGTGGCTAAATACATTCAGGCTACGGACGAATCTGAGGCCTCCAAGGAAGCGGTGGAGGAAAAACTGCGATCAACCGATCGTTCTTGAAGCGATTCTTGTCCTGACTGAAGCCCGTTGTGGTTCTTTTTGATCATATTCGTTTCATGGTTTTTATTCCTGTTTTGCTTGTTTCTCGGCTGTGTTTGAAATCTGAACGGACATTCACTAATGAGCATTCCTTTTTTTATAACAAGTTGGACAAACAGTATGCGTTAATTGAGTGCGCTGTTGATGTTGTTTAATTTTTTATAACGATCAGTTCGAGTTAGTTGAAAGCAGTTTAAGTAAACGCTGAGTCACTTGCAAGGGGAGCGTTTGCGAAAGATGCGAGACCGTCGCCCATGAATCATCAGATGCAAACTCAGCATAACAGTCTCACAAGAATTTATATACGTACTACACGAAATAATAACTGATGCAGGAAAGGTCAAACACTTCCTCTAAAATTGCAAGCGATCTTGATGCAAACTGTTTGTCGCGCAAAAGGTATTTCCACGTTGGATCTGAAAGCGCAGTTATTCTCAGGCTGTCGGAAACTGATCAGCAAAGTACGTACAACAACACCTATGCATTGTGCGGTACTCGTCCGTGCGCTTCTGTTTACTCATGTTTTAGATGTTGATTCACATAATTATTATGAGTACTTCACAATCTTTATCTTTAATTTACAATAAATACGTTAAACAATTTGAAACCTACTCGCATTTGCCACTGAAAGAGAAATTTTTGAAAATAGTGCTGGTGTGGCGAGATCACTGAAAAAGATGCGGAATAACTATACGAGTACGTATAAATTAAATAATAATATATAATTATTTGTCCCACAAAAACCTCTGCCAATACTCGTACCAAATTACCAATCATTTGATTCAATTAATCATATAACTTGATTCGGTTTATTAGAAGCTCCACTCTGTCCAAGCTGACGATTAAATTGATATACAACGCTCTTGTCATGGAACTGTTTACCCCCGCAACATGCAAATTTAAACCAATAAAACAGATCATGCGCTGAAAAATAAGACCCCGCATAAGAAAACAGCACTCAGATTTTAGTTAAGGAAGATACATCCTCATGAGATCCATTATTTCCTTTATTCAAAACGGGACTCCAGTGGATTATACCAGAAGCAGCTCGTTTCATTTTCTTTCCAGATGATTTCCCGAAAGACGCCACCCCGTGCAAAGCACTGCTGATTGCTGTAGCGGTGCTTCCTCGCTTTGCCTTTTTTCCGCTAGGAACAGCTAGAAAAAAAAATATGCACTGCAACAACATTTTAACTGCCAACATTTTTGACAGAGTACTGAAATTCCCATACTTACTTTGTCGCAAGTCCCCTTTCATCCCGCTGTTAATCGTCTGCACCACTTTATCGGTGTCATGGATGGCCCTTTCCAATTGGTTCACGTCTCGCATGGTGGAACTGACTTTCTTGGTTGCTTCCAATAAGCGCTTAAGGAGCAACAGTACGGATGGTAAACGCTGAACGGGCCTGATCAGCAAGTCGCGCAAATGCTCCCGGAGGTGTTCAAAACCCGGTTCTTTACCTCGTTCACACTTCTTCAAGAGGCCTTGAAATCGCGGATACTGCTTCTCCCATTCCGAAATCAATGATACCAATTTGGGCTGTACGCTAACAAACGGCGGATACACTTCCTTTAAACGTTCGCATTGTCCAATGAAAATAGGCCCAATATCACAGTCTTCTTTCCATCCGAATAAGGTGCTCTCCAAATCATCAAGAATCTGCTGATGAACCACATGAATAGCATTAATTAAATGGATGTACACATGCATCTGCTCCGCCGCCGAGGCTTCCAACAGTGCTCCTGCAATCTGGTTTGGATCAAGCGATTTTTTCATAATCTCCAGTATACTCTCCAAAATGGTACAATAATTTTTCTCCGTCTCATGAATCTCCTGGACTATGTTGCGGCGTACAGTACGCACGGGTGTGGGACTGTACGGTACAGGGCTGGAAAGTGAATCATCCTCCGAAAAATCAAATGATGCATTCCTGGTTCTGGAACTGGACGATTCGGCCAAAGGTGACAGACGAGGACGGGAACGTCGTGTCTTCTTCGATGAAGCCTGATTTTTTCGCTTCTTTTCAAGGCTTCCCTGACTCAAAGTTTCCGCGGGAGTGTACTGTGGATAACCAGCTGGAGCTGCACAACTGTCTATCTGTACGCTCTGCCAAAACCATTCCGCCGGCAAAACTGCGCCATCCGACTTCTGCTTGAAGAACAACGGTCTCGGGAGAGCAAAGTCGCTATCGGTGTCACTTTCCAAGTCTTTCTTACAAATTATATTGATCATCCGTTCCTTCTTTGGTGAAGAGCCCTCAGTGGAGGTCACTTGCCAATGTCCCCCTTTCAAATCTTCTAGTACGATATAAGAGGCATCGTCTTCGTCAGCAGCAATTTCTCCACCGTTTTTCTCACACAAATCCTTCACATTTTTGGTTTCGGTTTCAGAAAAACCATGAAAAAATACCTTCAGCCCCGTAAATGGTTTAAACCGGAACTCGGCAATTAAAGCGGGATCATGGGGGTTTATGTCTTTATCTCGGTTTTTCCATAAATGATGAATCCATGCCTTTCGGAGAACGGGAATTCCGATAGCGACAGCGACACCATATTTGTCACACTGAACACCGCTGGCTATTACATGTGTGGCTCGGTCCCCAGAACCAGACTTTGGAAAGCGGTCGCGTGCCTACAGGTACACAAAGATTTCGTCGTGTCGGCACATATAGAATACATATAAAAAAGAATTTTCTTTTTGAGGTGAACGCTTTACGCTGGGCCACCAAAAAATCGCGTTTAACTTACGGAAGACATGGAGAGAAAAATTGCTTATGGGGTAAATTTACAGAAAGTTGCGAACTAATCCTCTGCTTCCTGTGCATACAGTTCTGTACTAATTGTAGAATTCGGCGAGAAATTGTAATTGCATTATTTCCTTGTAAACTCTAGAAGTATTAAGAATTATTAATGCTTAGAAGAGACTTAACTAAAAAACTGTGAATGAATGATAAGAATAATAGCTAATAATAACATATTGGGATAGTTGGCGACTACAGATAAGTACTGTAACGAGAAAGCACGTGCCTGTCCACCCATCCACTGTATCCAGTGTACGAGCTTTTCCAGCTCTTTGATGGCATCATCGTCTTGCTTAAATCCAGTAAGCACGCAAACGGTGTCCTTCATGCACAGATTATACAGCGCCATCGGATGGCGGCCACGTCCCTTGATACCCAGTTTGACGTCGCTGTTGTTTTTGCGGGCGGCTGCGAAATGCTCCAGTGCCGGTGGTGCTAGTACCGAAACAGACTTACGTAGACTATCGAACTCTGGTAGCTCATCGAAGGCACTTGTGACAACTACTGTCTTCAAATCTGAATGGCTTTCGGAATGCGCAGCACGTGCAGCCAGAAACTGTGCTTTAGGAATGATGGTCCCTCCAATGTCTGCGACCAGGGAACGAAAATTTTCGTCCGACGGTTCATCATAATTAACGACACGCAGCGGGGTTTGTGCGGCCGGGGTGTTCTATAATAAAACAAATGAGCAAATGTGACTGGCAAATGTGAGGATCACTATAAAGGAAGTTAGGTATTTAAAACGTTCTTGCAATAAAATTAATATAATATAACAGCAAATGGGACAAAAGTCACAAAAGGAATAGCAATACGAAAATAATAGCCAGTTTCACCTGTTGCATGCTCAACGTGTGTAATCTGCATCATATCCACATCGCCCATTTTATGATGCAAACCCAGTAAAGGGATATTAAAATTTTCTAACAGCAAGGAAAGTCGCGATCGACGATTCCACCTGAAAAGATGCATTCTGCAGTAGAGTGGATGGCTGACAATTACAAAAAAAGCCGAACAATCAACATTTCGGAAGCGAAGACCCGCTGCTCTAAACTTCAAAGAATCAAGACTAAAAGAACATCTGTCAAATGCTAAACAGGATCATGATCATTTATGATTTCATTAGACCATTAGGGTATGTTGCCGTTCAGTTTGTAAACAAACTGGTAACAAGGATTTCTTGGTTCCTTCGAACAGACGAACACTCACCCAAAATTCCAAGCTAGAAACACTCCTTAAAAGTTGTCAGTTTTGTTGCCGAGTCATCGGGCTAGGAACAATCCGTTACTCAAAATCAAATACCACGTAATTCTATGAATTCAGATCAAAAACCTGATAATTCTCAACACTTTGCGGAATGAATGTGAAAATTTAAAATTAAAAACATAAATTTTCAACAGTATCTGCTAACAAATCTTGACACGGAAGTGATGGAACGTGCAATGGTAGTGGTACCAAATTTTAGCAAAACAAACAGGTCTTTTTTGTGAATCAATGAAAAAAATAAGAAATGGTGTTCCAGACCGACAAACCGCAACTGAAAAGAGCCGCCGTTTTAGTGACGTTTTAACCGTTGAAATTTACTTAAGTACTGTATATGAACAAGTATTGTACGAGTACCATCAACATCGCGTGCTGCTATGGACGCTGAGTTCTGAGACTTAAACTAGGTATTCAGTACTCACTGCGGGACAAATTTGTTTTGTTTGGATTAATGCCAAACGAAATTTAGGATTGCTCGCATCGTCTAATGGCAAGACGTTGGCCTCCGGAGCCAAAGAGTGTGGGTTCGAGTCCCATTGCGGGCGTACTTTTTGGTTTTTTTGCACAATCTTTGCAAAAACATGTTGACTTATAAAAGTTGAATCAACAACTTGTTTGTGCCTGCTAATCTAATTAGTCTTTTGCGATTTCAAATTTAACATCAACGGATTAACTGTTAGGCGGTTTATTGTAACTCAGCATTTGTAGCCATCATTTTGTTTTTCGGGCGGGTATGTAAACATCCTGATCAAAGCATTACCACCCCTTGCGGTTGGCGACGCTTCGTATGTGGGCAGGCAGGCTTCGCAATCGCAGCCTTCACTTTCGAATTTTTTTAAAAAGTACGTAAGTTAAACCGTTGATTGTTGAAGGTACGCGTGTTATTACTATGCGATGAGGCGGAAATTCGATTTATGGCAAGCAATTACATTCGCAGCGTAAAATTAAGCTGTGGCTTGGCTGTCACCAGGCACACTACTTACGGGTGTTGACATTTTCAACTGAAAATTCCAGGTGCGGTAGATATAATGCCGCGATAAGATAAGGAGCTTCGCGTGGAATGAAAATTATGGTACTACTGAGAAATAAAAAAAACGTCGGTATACTATAAGCAATTAATTACGAAAATAAAATTCGGCCAGCCTAGCAATTCATAGCAAATGGAATTTTCAGTTGAAAATGTCAACACCCGTAAGTAGTGTGCCTGGTGACAGCCAAGCCACAGCTTAATTTTACGCTGCGAATGTAATTGCTTGCCATAAATCGAATTTCCGCCTCATCGCATAGTAATAACACGCGTACGTTGAAGTTTATGCTTCGCTATTTGCGGTTTGCTTTTAGAATTAATTTTATTGTTTTGTAACTTGTATTATTGTTTGTATTTATTATTTGTTGGAATCCGTACATACGCAGCAGCTGGGAGAATTACTGGGAGATAGTATGCTTATTTGGGCGTTCCTGCATTCATCAGTACAAGTGACGGTTCTGTATCGTCCTAGAGTAGCCTGGGAGACTTGATTGAAGAAGACTTGAGTCACTTGATTGAAGATTGCGGATTGCCTCAGTTGTGCCACCAACTGGCCCATTGCGTTCCTCGGCTCCCGATCGGACATATTTCACTTAAAATCTGACAATGGACTTTATTTTTAAGCCATTTATGTTTACCAACGACCTTGTAGAAGAACCCGTGGAGGTTGTCGTTAATGCAGGTAACTTTCGGATGGCGCTTGTGAATCCGTCTATCAAAAATAATGCATTATACAGAAGGTGCTCGCACTTTATACAGGAGATCTTCCATGGCCGACCGATGCGATTCTTTGCGTTCCTCCACTTGGTGAGTTTGAGAATATAAAATGCGACTTTGTAACTTTCTGTTACCTATTGGTAATTGCAGGTGTGCAAGTTACTCTCCATGAGCAAGCCGAATGTTTGGCAACTCAAGCGTTTCTACGCATGCATGGTTAGTAAGTGAAATGAACTTGACTTGTGACGATTATGTATTGATTAAAAGTTTAAGTCGATTTGGTTTTTTGAATTGCTAGAAATCAGAAGTGAACGGTGTTGCAATTTTCAGGTCTGAAATTTGTGCTCGATGAACGCTCGAATGCAGAATTCATATCCGTATCTGGTAAACTACCTCTTCTTAAGGTGGAAAATCATTTTGTGGCTGGCTTCGACGCCATTACCGCATATGCTCGACTGCGGGTAGGCACGACACTTATGAAATGAGTTACTTAGTTCAGGAAAGTATTGCGCATATTGCAGACTTTGATGTCGTCAGTAGGAAGATTACGGCTTGTCATCTGATAAATTATTGAGAATTTGGGTTTTTTTCATTTTTCACATGTACTGCAGGGTCTAGTTACTCTAATAGTACTCGTAATATGTATTCTGGGCCCATCCGCCCCGGCATTCGCTTAGAAAACTGTTTCGGAAGTCTGACTTACTTTAATGACTTTTCACTGCCTGAGAAGTGAGACCAACTGAATTTGGCCTTTCTGGATTATCTATCTTGTTGCGTTCAAAAAGCAGTTTGTTTTTGCCTTCCGATCGTTCTTGGTTTTAGATTCGTCAGCAGTTGACTAATGAACAGGAAGGATCCATCCGACCGTATGTGGAAATGATACAAATAACCGTAAAAAATGCCGAAGTGCGTAATTGAATTGAAGTCATTTGCTACAGGGGTAGTTAAGCGGGTATCAGGTTTATTTATCTACCCACTTCCATTTAATTTTTACACCTGTTTTTTTGCAGTTGTATGCTGCCTGGTTGGATGATGCAAATTATAAAGCTGTCACGAAAGATCGGTATGGCTCTCCATATCCCGCACCGTTGAATAAAATTCTGCCGTTTTTGAAACGCTTGCAAATCAAAGCGTACTTAATGGAAATGTCTCCTTTGCGATCAATTGAGGACGTTCGAGAGAGTCTTTTAAGTGATCTGCGAGCTTTGAGCGAACGGTTGGGACCACGACCTTACTTTCTGGATGATGTGTAAGATTTTTGTTATGTTTGTCATTCAACCATACTTTGATATCTTGATTTTATTTGATAAAATTATTTTTTCTCTACAATGACTGATTTATAATGAAACTGTTATAACTACAGGTTTATACCGTTATAACGTCCTTTTAAAAGTAGATCCGTCCTTTTTTTTATTCATCCTTTTAAAAGTAGATCCTCATCTCGCTACGAATTGTGCTAAAGTGTACAGAAGTAATGTTATGCATTTGTGTAGTTATTCGAAATGCTTTGCACTGCAAAGTGTAATAATTAGCAACGTGTTGCCTCCATTATGCGTTGATGATAGCTAATTAACGTGACGTGATAGACGATTTTCCTCATGTAAAATTATTGTAGGCATACAAACGAATTGGATGCGTTGGCATTTGGACATCTCAGCGCTCTCCTGACATGCCATCTTCCAGAAGGAAATCTGAGCGAACTGGTTCAACGCCATCAGAATTTAGTGGCATTCTGCCAACGAGTGGATCGGTTATTTTTCGCCAAAGAACTTGGACTGAATACCGAACTTTACAATGCCACTGTAGTTACGGGAATGCGCCGACTGCCTCCGATGCTAATCAAGAGCGACATTTAATCTGAAGCACCGGATTACCATCTAGCTGCTCGCATAGTTACTTACTCGCGGCAGCCACTAATTGCTCTTTTATTGTTGCGCAAAGTTTTCAGAATATGTTGAGAAAGCGATCAAATGTTGCGGTGTATTAATTATCATATAGTATTTGTGACGGTTGTCTTATTACGAGTGATCTGTATCCGTAAAGCAGTAAATTCTAATATATGCCTATAAACAAGCGGACTTGTGATTTTTAAGGTGCAGCATGTGGTAATCCACAAACTCCATACAATAACAAAAACTGAAAAACATTTATTTCAGCACTATTTTCGTCATTTTCTTTCAGAATACTTTTTAGATTCCCCTATTTCAAGAAATGTTCAAATAACGAAACTTTAATTTAACATTAATTTTCATTGCTGTTGAACTGTTAGTCGTCAGTCGATGGGAAACTAAACACAGTGACGGTAAACGAAATGATTACAGTATGTACTAAAAAACTTTAGGACGAAATCAGGCAGAAGCAAAATGTACGAAATGACACGATTCTTCATCCTAAAACAAGAAGTAACGCTGGGTCAGGGGAAGCGTTTTTGCAGGCGGACAGGTCAAGTGTTCCTTGTCTGTGGATCCATCAGTTTTAGAGATAATATTGTAGACTTTATAGTTGTTTGGATTAACTAAAAATCAACGCAATCGACTCATGAAAGCCATTAAATTTAATTAGCTGCTACCGGCTCATTCTGAAACTTACTTTCTAGCCGAGGAGTGGCTGTATTCAACACCATGGATGCCTTGCTGACTTTAGCGCACCCATGAACGGCATATCGTTTTTTGGTTGTAGTGAAATTTTTCCCTCGCTGACCTATTTTTACAAGACCAAAATCAAAACATTAGAGTCAATAACGGTTTTAAAGTAGCCAGTAATTCGAAAAATTATTGCGCTGCTGCATAAACCAACCTTAGAGATAAAAAGAATGGAATTATGTGATGGACTTTTCCCATAAGCACCAAACATTTTACGCTGCTTCACTGGTTCAGGAGTTGGTATAGAAGCATTTGGCATACCCATCTGAGACCATGCAATCTGCAAAAAATTCCATAATACGATGATGCGATCTGAACTTAAAAATATTGTAGCCGATATTATTTCAATATGGCAGTTCCCACACCTTATGTTTACGAGTATTTACAGTTAAAAGTTTAAAAAGATTCGCTGTTTAGATAGCGCTTGTGTTTACTGTGCACATCGCAATATAGTATATGTACCTGCCCACCCTTCAGCACCATGGCCGGCTTTGCTCCAAAGAACGCCGGTTCCCATAACACTAAGTCGGCAAACTTTCCAATCTGCAGTACCATAGTTATTTAAATTATTTATCCTAAACGCCTCATTTTTGTGTAACAGATCCGTTTTTGTGGTAAATGAAAGTCCGTGACTAAACGAAAGAAGAGTTATGATGACCTTCTAGACAATTGATTGCAGAGCGTAAAGACGACCATCAGAGACGGAAATGTTGCTTATGTATGCGTAATATCTTTCTTTAGTCATTCACCTCAATGGAACCAATAATATCGCGCGCGCCACTAACTATGGCAGGATTTATAGTGTACCTGGAAAAGTGAATTTTAAAGTACCCTCCCGAGATTCAAGACACCATCACACACTTCATCCACTTACTTTGCCACGTATCGACGAGCCCGGAAGTTGTCGTTGTCGCCCTTTAATCACAGTGAACAAGTGAAGAACCATATTCGAAATACAACAATTCATTCACCGTACAAGAATCACTTCAAACGGTGTTTTTTTTGCGCCTTTACCGTTTCTTCAGAAAGTCGTCCGCGGATGCTCTTCATTTTATCTGCCGTCTGCCACGTTCGCGTTATGACTTCGCCAATGCGACCCATTGCCTATCAAAGGGCAAGAATTCCGTATTTCACTTAAAAAGAACAAAGTCTTATGATTCGATTTATAACATTAAATGAAAAATATAGGTACAAACATCGCTCATAACGAAGCATATATATAACGCACAACACAATACAACACACGGTAATTCTAAACAGCTGAATGCGCATAAAGCTAGAAGTTTATGGTTTTATAATAATCTTCGTTTACTCTTTTGCTGTGCACGGTAGAAATAGTTGAACACGTCACTGCAAACCAGCTCAAGGTCAAACGCGTCACCTGACCTGAGAATCGGAACTGATTATAGAAATGGCACCCAAATCATGTAAGATATCTTCTGCAGCAATCGTTTCCGCTCGAATTCGACTTTCAGCAAAAGCCAAATCTTCTTTGAGATTCCTGTACAACACAAAACCTTCTAGTAGGAACCAGGTCCTATCATTCTGAGCTAAGATACACAGATCTAGATAATCACTATACCGGTATCATGGAAAGTTTTCGCCCAACTTACTTATCCAGATGATGGCAAACCAGCAGCATATCCTACAGCTCATAAACAAATAATTAATTTTGCTTTCACACAAAGCACACGGACTACTAACTGGATTAAAGCGTTAACTTTTAACATTATTCATACCAAATGCTCGTCGATTGTGTTAACGGTGAATGGTCGCGTTGGGTTGGTACTGCTAGGTATGACGTTTTGGGCGCCGACTACTTTCATGATGTCCTGAAATTAAAAAAGCAATTCTTCAACCACGACACCGAACTCCAGAATTCCAGGTTTTTATGTAAGAACGACACAAGTCAACAGAAATAGTCATGATACTTCTATAATTGCATGAATTCCCAAAACGCTGATTAAGTAGCGCGTGAATATTTTTGGCAACTTGTCTTACAGGAGCATGTCCACCACCGGCCCCTTCCGTGTGGTAAGCATGAATCGTTCGTCCATTTATCGCTTCCAGTGTGTGCTCTACACAGGACGATTCATTAAGGGTGTCGGTGTGGATTGTCACTTGGACATCGTACGCCTCTCCAACTTTTAAAGCTGCATCGATGGCAGACGGTGTTGTTCCCCAGTCTTCGTGCAGCTTTAACCTAAATGTACAATAAATCGGAAGTGTTTGGCGACTCTTTAAAGTTTTCTTAGCAATGACCTTAAAATTACTCCTTTTATTACGATGTCTCTGAAGTACTAGTATCCGTATTTTATATTTTACTGTCACTTCCATAAGAATTTTAAAACGTATAACAGACCCGATAGCGCCAGCCTCGATTTGTTCCACTAGTTCAGGGGCTAATTTTCCCGATCCGGTACCACTTGAATTTCCTTTGCCGGTAAACCCGAAATTCATTGGGAAATTATCCGTAGCCTCCATCATCTGCCTGCAACACAACATCAAAACGCTTTGCACAAACACCTGCAAAGGCTACGTTTCGTAGTTCGTCTTCATTAGTTGCTCTTGCTAAATTGTATGCGTACCGAATGTGTTCCGGTCCAGGAGAACATGTGGTGGCACAAGTACCTGACGCCGGACCCTATACAGTGTAAAGAGAACTTGAAAATTCCATGCGCGAGCGCGGATTAGCATGCCCGGCGGTCAAGTGTACAGTGTACACTTTGACAGACCGACAAAGCGGAACAACTGAAAGATTTCCGTGATTTCGAAAAAAAATCGTGTGTTTAATTGACTTTTGATTTAGGAACATACAGTTCCGCCTCCAATCATTGTGGTAATCCCTGCAGCAACGGCTTCTCGGACCAACTGGGGACAAATAAAATGCACATGGGTATCAATAGCACCAGCGGTTATTATTAATCCCTCTCCGGCGATGGCCTCTGTTCCCGCACCCACTATCAAGTTAGTGTCAACACCCTCCATTACGTCAGGGTTGCCGGCCTTTCCAAGTCCCACAATATGCCCATCCTGTAACAACATCGACCAGATTAGACACAACTGATTTGTAAAACTGGTATACTATAGGGATCGACAAGATGACATGCAGCTGTACTGAGAAAGCTTCGGTAAATATTACCTTTATTCCAATATCGCACTTAAAAATTCCTGTCACGCTGTCAACAACCAGAGCATTTGTGATCACTGTATCCAGGGCGGTGTGCGAGCGTTCAGCTTTGTTGGCGATACCCGCTGCTTGGCCCATCCCTTCACGAAGAACCTGAAAAGTGACGCTTAATTTCATTTCATCCAATTAATTACCGTTTCATATGATACCTTGCCACCGCCAAATTTGCACTCATCTCCGTAAACTGTGTAATCCTTTTCGACTTCTATGATAAGACCGGTGTCGCCCAGTCGGACACGATCTCCAGTTGTCGGCCCGTATATCTTGGCGTACACTGGCCTTGGTATTCGAGAAGGATCAGTACGGATCTCCAAATCATGCTCTTGTTTGGCATGTCGGAAGCCTTGATTCAGAAGCTATTAAATGCAGATCAGATTACCAAATCGGCAGTCTTCTTCCCCGAAACCACTATAGTAAAACCAAAGATTCTAAATTTCATGTGTTAACATACCCGTTCCATAACGGAGGGAAGATTTTCTAAAGAGAACTGTCCATTGCACAATCCATTTCCTCCTCTGATGACTTGATTTCCGGCAATTTCGGTTAGGAAGACTTTCCGGATGTCGCCTGGTTCGAACCGGACTGCGGTACCAGCAGCGATGTTGAGTCGCATTCCATACGCCCGAGCACGATCAAACTGAAGGAATTTGTTAGCTTCGATGAAGTGATAGTGACTGCCAACTTGGATGGGGCGATCGCAAAAGCTCTGGACTTCCAAAATGTCGGTGCGTCGGCCTTGATTGATTTGAATGGGATTTCCTTTGACCGGCATAATCTGACCGGGCGACTGACCATGAACATCCGAAGATCCACGCTGGAAAACGTTATAACTCGGAACGGGCAAAAAACTGCCGTATAACGCCAACTGCAGATCGCCATCCTGAGCTGATATAGGGTGATGCACCGTTATAAGTTTAGTGCCATCTGGAAATGTGGCTTCAATTTGGATCTCGTGGATCATTTCCGGCACGCCCGGCATAACTTGATTCGTACCTAGCATGAACACACAATGTAGGTATCACACCTGGGCAGTTATGGAAAATGCAACCACCGTTAGAGTTACGAGTTACAGGTAGCGTGCGAGTTACGCTACGAGTTACGCTATTTATGCAAGTAAAACCGAGTTTCGAGTTATACCGCGAGTTACGCTACCATAGACAATGTATACAAATTTCTGGCGAGTTACGTTAGAGTTAAGTGTTTTGGGTAGCGAGTTACGCTACAGAGTTACGTTAAAACTCGATAACTCGCAAATAACTCGCGTTAAGTTATAGAGTTAAGTTATAACTGCCCAGGTCTGGTAGGTATACATAATGTCCTGATTTTATCACTATAAGTCCTAGGTATGCCTCTATAATATTGCAAGGTTAATTATCCACAAATTCTGTGATTAATGCTGCACCACGGACCGCATTTCAAGGCCAGCTACAGCGTTACAACGTAGAGTGAAGAAACAGCAATATCTATATTATGTCGTTTTACCTGCAAGTTTACAACGAGCAGCCTGATTAAACAATTGTTATTCATTTTAGCGATCGCCACTACAAAATTGCCGAAGTACAACAACATGCCATACGACTATTCAACATACAAGTACTTATTAACATACTGTAATGTACTGCAGTGACTTAAAGCAGTGTTGTTGCGTGCACAACTTCCGGTTTACTTATTTACCCAGCATTTTTGCGCCAATGTCCATCAACTCCGCAACGCTGTGGTTGCCATCCCTTACTAGTTCTTGCAACTAAACACGAGCAACAAAGACCAGAGTATTTCTGCGGAGTATAATCGTATAATCCACCGTGGCAAACATGCAATGCAAGGATACAGTCGCGTTTAACCCAGTTTACCTGAGCGGCAATCAGCGCTACGCTTTCTGGATGGTTTAGCTTGCATCCTCGCGCTAATCCTATAAAACATGGATTAAATTCCTGTACATGTATTCTAACCCCTTAGCACCCAAGCAATTACCAAACTTAATAAGCTGTCACGGCAGAGATTTTACCCGACGGACTTCTACAGTGTGTTATCAGGTACAAACAGATATACGAGTTTAACGAGAACTCACTCTTTTGGGCTACAAATCCGGCGTTGTGGATAAGAAGACTTTCCTGCTCCCGTGGACTCAAGTGCATGGCTATGGGATGAGATTTTTCAATCGGCTATTCACACACTCCAGTGCAGCTTGGCTTTGGTTGGTATGCAGTTAGTACAAATTGGATTAATTTGATTATCAGCCGGATACCAGGGCAAAAACACTGCCTACCCTAGAATAGTAAAGCCTGTACAAATCAGCGACATATCAACTTGTATATTGCCACTACTGCACAGCAGAGATTGGAATTTAAACTTTTCAGCTGCGGCAGAATACAATACCGCTATCTGGTAATCAGATGGTCGTAAAAGATAGGAAATCTGTGCAAAAGAGCTGTTAAATACAGTCGTATTGTATTTACCGAAATCTGCACTATAGTCGCATCGGTGTTATCACAGCTGCTCTCTAAATCTGGAGCCGGGTATGTTGTTGTATTACCGAATTTCTTTTCTTGAATGGTGGAATGTTTTGTGTTGTACCTGAACGAGCTAAAATTTCGCCAGAAGCGTAAGCTTAAAAAAGAGTTCCCTGAAACCGGTTGTGACCTTGCAATTCGCTTGCATTTACGGTAAGGTAAGGAAGTGTATCACGTCTACCGTTTAAAAATCTACTCCTAATCTATTGCGAAAATGCCTTCGTCAATCTTGTGCAGGAATCATTTATCCATTTTGCCCTCATTGTTTTGCTACAGAGAAACCGCATTTATTTGCAAAAGGTAAGCGAAATGAATTGTGACTGCGTTAGTTTGTTTTGTACAGCGGCTCATGCAGTGTAGTGCAAAGAACGCGAATTGAACCTAAGAATTCTATTTTAGGCGATAATCGTTGGAAGTATTTATATGTCTTTTTTGCAGCCCCTGCGATTTAATTTTGGCTTCGAACGTACCTGAATCTATACTTAATTATGGAAACACAGAATGTGGTTTTCCAAAAAGGTAAATTTCCTAAACAAAAAAAATATGAGATGTTGTAAGGCATCTTATCGTTGTTTGTATGGCTTGTAGCCTGTAGCAAGTGTCCAATACAAACATATTGTACATGCTACAGCGTACCGTCCTACGGTACTTTACACACTTTTTTGGGGGTTATCGTTAGTGTGTTTTTTAAATACATTCGGGTCCACAAAAGCACAATAATGTGTTCACGGTTCAGATTTCATAAAAATTAAGTTTTATGTTGTTTGCAAACTAGCTCTACAGTCACGAGCGTAAGTAATACTAAGTACATGTACTCGCGCTGTGGATTGATCAAAATTTGTATCACAAGGAGGATCTCTCGTTTCCGCGACATCTCAAGGTGGGCACCATCATGGCCATGATCATTCTCATGGTAAGTACTAGTGGACCGGAAGCCTTGTTTAATTGACAGACGCCTCATTTCTTTGGCGTCGAAAATTTGAAATGTAGCACTTAATCTAAATGGGCATAAATTTTAGACCACGGCCATCACAGTCATGAACACGAACATGGCCATACCCATGAAATCATGGACAATCCCGGCAGCTATGAGCACCGTGAACCGTTGCGTCATCGCACCAACTGGAAGGAGGTCAGATAATACGGCTACACTGCTACAGATCTATGGAGTACTAGGTAGTAAGTCTACAAACCACCTACATTTCGCTAAAATTGTACATGCTGTCTACAGCGCGCATTCACCGTGGGAATAGGAGGGCCAGTAGGATCTGGGAAAACTGCGTTGGTGCTAGCGTTATGCCGATACCTGCGCGATTCCCACAACATCTGTGTCGTGACAAACGATATTTTCACTCGGTAACTTGCTTCAATTACTCTGCATCAGCCCGCCAGACGTCTGCATGACTAACAATTGCAGGGAAGATTGGGAATTTTTAGTAAGAAATAAGGCGCTGGAAGAAAAGCGGATGAAAGCTGTCGAAACCGGAGGATGTCCGCACGCTGCTATTCGCGAAGTACAATGCATCCTGCAGCTGTGATCCAGAACGTTCTTGTTCGTCTTACGTAACATGCACATCTTGTTTCTTGAAGGACTATTCCTTAAATTTTCAAACTGTGAAAGACCTAACAAAAGAGTTCCAGCCGGAAATAGTATTCTTGGAGTCAGGCGGCGACAATTTAGCGGCTAATTTCAGCAGGGAATTGGCGGATTATATAATCTACGTCATCGATGTGGCTGGTATGTTTTAACCGATATAGCTTATCTGTCTGTAGTATTAACATCAGCGCTTAGCGATATGTCTTGGCGAAACGTTCTGGTTCTGTTTAGGCGGGGATAAGATTCCCCGGAAAGGCGGACCGGGCATTACCCAAAGCGATTTACTGGTAATCAACAAAACAGACTTGGCGGAGGCAGTGGGAGCGAGTCTGGATGTCATGCGGCGGGATGCGGATGTGATGCGCCAAAACGGTCCCACGATATTTGCGCAGGCTAAAAATATGGTCGGAGTCAAGGAAATCGCAGACTGTATTTTAACTGCATACAAAGATTCTGCCAACTGATCACCGTGGATCTTGCAATGCATGATATTTATTTAATAAGACACAATTCTGTCCGGGTTTCAGGAGCAGTACTCGCATAGTATTAATATTAATGTATCTCATCATGCCGTTTTAAAACTTAAACTTTTTAAACTTAAACTAAACTTTTTAAACTTTTTTGCATCCGATGTACTTGTACTACACTAAATACAGTAATGGTTTCGCTGACCGGTAAAGGCGGCGTAATGTTACTCTGGCGCTACCGAAATGATGTTTGAGGACATCATGCGAACAAAAACGTATTGCTGTGACACTTAACGTGCACTGTCTAACCATATGACTTTTTTTATGGCGACTTGTTGGACAATTGCAAAATCCTGTAATTTATTACTGTAATACGTCGAATTAAAAGGTGTAGTGTGTATAATACTGTATACTGGTAGGTACAGAATCACAGATAGTGTGTCAGCGAACGCAGAATAAATTTGGCATTTAATTAATCGTAAGCAATAACTGATACTGGTATAGTTATTTTCAGCTTGCAAATTGTAAGCGATACTGTAATTATTCGATAGTTTCTGTGGTTACCGTATTGCAAACTGAGCGGTCTTCGCAAAATGCATTTTTATGCAATTTTTTCTTAATAATAATTATTTAACCTTATGAAAGACTGCTAATGCAGGATAGTTAAAGGCCACCAGCGCGCACCTTTGTATTTTGAAATACAACATGATAGTTTTCTTTTCACAGGTTGTGGAAATTCAGGTTTTCATGTTTCAAAAGGTATTTGACTAATGTAAAAAATTTTTGCTTAACATTTTATAGGCACGTATACGTGCTACAAAACGCACGCGTAGATATTTTATTTTTATGAATTTTGTAGAGGCCTCAGGCATGTATATATAGTCATCAAACAGACTCATGGAATTCGGTTCCTTACTTTTAAAGGGATTAGAAAACCGGGATAGCTCTGATCGTGATAGCTCCGATTTGTCATCACTAAGCGCACAAACCTTACGGATTAGACTTAAGCTGACAAAGGAAATGTCTGAAATACCTTTAGAAAGTTTTTTGGAATGCTGAGACGAAACATGACCGCTAAAAAAGCCAGTCGCCAACTGCATTCCGCTTGGGTGCGTTTTACAATGTGATGAATTCACAAAACGATGGTAAATCCAACAATGAACCGCTTCCGGGACCAGCATCTGGAAAACCAGGCGACAGCAAAATGGTTTTTATTGCCGAGTACGGTTATTTATTAGCAGGAGGAAGTGTGTGTTTCTTATTGGGAGTTATATTAACCCTGGTTTTTGTTTGGATTATCATTTTGATATGCAACCGACAGATTGCTCTCGAGCGAATAGGAACGCAATCTAAAGTGGCCCATGCGTATGCCGAATACAGTGTGCAAAATGAAGCAATAAAAAAGCGTAAGAATTCATAACTTACGTTACTGTAACTATCTCTCGTATACATATTTTCCGAAAATTCTCTTACAGTCGGTTCATTTTTGAAGCACACTTTTTAGCATACATCAACCTGTCCAAAAGTTTTAACTGCACTGCAACACAAAGGCATCTGCTGCTAACGGATTATCAGTACAGAAACATGGAAACCCAAATGGAGCTGTCCTTTGAACTGGGAATGAAATGGGCGCAGACCATAATCAATAAAACCGCTTATGCCGGTTTATTTACTACTATACTGGCTGCAGCCATTATAATGCTGTTTATTGAAGTCCTGTGTGTGATCGTCTTCATGATCTATGAGCAGAAATTTAAAGGAGTTACGACTGCTGAAGAAGCCGAACAATTAAACGAAAAGTACAACTTTTTAATTCAAGGCCCAAAGGTCATCCATCATGGAGTGTTCGAAGTGACGAACAGTTTAAGCAACGCCAGCTTGCATGTAAAAAACTTGGTATCAAGAGCCAGTAATTCAATAACCGACATCAAATCCAAATTCACCCCGCGCACGATGGCCGCAACCACGGATATGACCATTACTGTGCGACCGCCGGCGCCCACCACGCCACCCGTACGCCCAACAGCTTCGCCTCGACCGGACCAGATTTCTTCCGGCCCGCCAAATTGGCAGTACCAATTTCAAGCTGACTCCGCTAGGGCAAGTAGCAACGCACCGGACGCGGATGCAAGGACGGAATTTTCCAAGTCAGTTGGCTTGAACACGCTGCGCGATCATTTGGATAAGCATAACCTGTTGATTCCTTTATCAGAGCATAATTCCGAAATCTTGTCGCATGACCTGCCCAATGAGCCTCAGGTCAGACATGTCAGATATTCCGACAGCGACCGACGATCCCATGATCATACAGCGGGATATTACTCCGGGGGAAACGCCACGCAGTACAACTACGATTGGAATCGTGCTTCCGGGGACGACCTCGAACAGGACGCGCAGTCTTGGAACAGCTCCAGATAGCGTATTTGTCTGTTATCTTTTAACTCTTTATTTTTATGCATAGCAGCGTGAATCTGATGCACTGCAGTCTGCAGTATTGTTTTGTATTTTTGTTGGCACTTCGTACATCAGTACATGACGACGTATTAAATCGATATCCGATTGTAAAAGTTTACTTTAACGGTAGCGGGTGGAAGTACAGTACCGGTAGGTTACCAATCCAAAAACTCAAGTACTCGACTATTCAAGTAAGTACTGTAATTTACCCAAGATATACAGTACTCGTACATGGTTCTCAGTTTGAAAGCAGCCTTATTGTAGCTGTATCTTTTAGAGTCAACTAAACTAAATATGCTCCAGGTCGACGGTTGCACCGTCGTCCGTCGGCGTATTTCCTGAACAGAAGCCGCTTTTCGACACTAAATTTCTATGCTTATCCTTATCCAGTGGTAAGCACACAGTGGCTCGTGCCAGTCGTGCACGGCTTCCAGTCCGAATGTCCTTGAGCTTCGCAGCCCACAGGCCGGCCACAGGCACACGGTCATTCATGGCAAGGGCGTCACACGCTTGGCAAAAGAGGGGTGTCGAATTTTGACAGGGGAACAAAATTTGACGAGGGGCAATCGCTTTTGCAAAACCGGTGGAACTAAATTATTCCCAAAACTTTGCCGGCTGATGTATTTATGCAGCATAGGCATAAGGCTCCTTTGGCGCCCCTGGACCATGGGGTATTATGGTGTGCCTCGGTACTTGGCCGGAATCAGCCTGCGATGCTGCTTCATCAGCTCGCGTTGTCGACATATTATGCAGTGAATACAATTCATACGACACATCCCAGGTCAGCAATTTTCCTTTTGTCATGGATCTGAGCAGGCCGGGCTTAACTGCCCGAAGCAAGTCGGTGGGATAGCGCGTTATCGTTGGTGCTTCCGCCCCAGTGGGAGCTGGCAATCCGCATTTAAATTGTTTGGGGCGGCAGTTACTTTGTTGTCGCTTACTTCTCTTTTTATCGTCACTCGTCAGTTTCGTTCATGCAAGTTGTCATGATACTCGAATATGGAAAAGGGAAAAACCTACCGTAGTTTTGCGAAAACACAGTTGAGACTGTAATAAACTGTGGACTGCCGTCATTACTGTTAAAGTTTTTTTCTTATGGTTATTACTGTAAATAAATAGTTAAATGCTTACTGTTGTATGCAAAAGCTTGATTCGTAATTATTTTCCCTTGATAGGTTTTGCGACCGTGTGTTTGCGACCCACTTGGCGTGGATTTCCGTGATTCGAGCCATCATCTGGAATATATTATATTATATATTGGCTATCCGAAAATGGATTCGGCGGATGTATCCGTGGGGGTTGCGAAGGACAATCGTCCAGCAGTACGCCGTGTCAGCCCTATAAAAGATTTCCTAGCTGGCGGATTTGGGGGAACATGGCTAGTTATTGTGGGACATCCCTTGGACACTATTAAAGTGCGGCTGCAAACGCAACCCAAAGTTGGCCTTGCTCAGGTCCCTTTGTACAGGGGAACTTGGGACTGCTTTCAGAAAACTATTAAAACAGAGGTGAGTTTTTCACAAGAAGAGGTCGGATGTCGGAGTTATTATATCGTCTATGATTGCAAATTGTTCGTTATTTATCCACTTATGTCAGAAGTTAGAACAAGTGGTTCCTGCTACTGCGTCCAAATCCTTTCAATTTCCCTGATATGCTTTCTTGCCATAGGGCGTTTTGGGCCTATATAAAGGGATGGCAGCTCCCTTAACCGGTATTGCACCAATTTTTGCTGTTTGTTTCTTGGGATATGGCATCGGTAAGAAACTCCAACAGAAAACGCCGGACGAGGAGTTAAGGTGGGTGAATTAAATAAAGAGTAAATTAAGTGGGAGTTAATTAACTGTACCTGCTGATTTTGCGATGCGATCATCTCACTGTTTTCCGCAGTTATCTGCAGTTGTTTCAAGCCGGATTGTTAGCGGGGGTTTTCACTACCGCGATTATGGCTCCCGGTGAACGCATTAAGTGCTTGCTTCAGGTACTGGAAATCAGTAAACAGTGGTGAACTAGCGGATAATCCTTAACCGTACTGGTATAGATAATGTTTATAAGCAGGATTCATGAGCAGATATCATTATTTTATAATATGATCTGTAATGGTAATATTGATTCAGTTTTAAGAGAGCGAGGAATATTTTAATATTTGCAACCCTTTAATATTATAGAATAACCGTTTAATTTTTGCACAGATTTCTGCAGCATAAGGTGGAAAGTATAAAATGGTTTTGTCAAAATTCTGTTTTTATTTTGCTTGGCACTTCTGAAGCAGTTCAATGAACGGTAATGGCTTCCTTGGCTGTGGGCGAAGTTAATTTTTTGATATGTCGGCAGATCCAGCAAGGAGCAGCTAAGCCGAAATATTCTGGCCCAGTAGATGTCGTTCGCCAGCTTTATCGGGAAGGTGGCATCCGAAGCGTTTTTCGTGGAACGGGGGCAACTTTACTGCGCGATGTTCCCGCTAGTGGAGTGTATTTCATGACATACGAATGGTTGAAGAAAAAGGTTACCCCTCCTGGTGGGAATTCGACCGACGTGAACCCATTGCGCGCTATTTTTGCTGGCGGTACTGCCGGCATTTTCAACTGGCTTGTGGCATTGCCACCGGATGTTCTGAAATCCCGGTTCCAGACGGCCCCGGAAGGAGCCTACCCTAACGGTATTCGTGATGTGTTTCGAGAAGTCATGCGCGAAGAAGGAATAGCTGGTTTTTATAAGGGAGCTACACCAGTTCTGCTCCGTGCTTTTCCAGCAAATGCGGTAAGAGACATCACTTGACCATTAACAAATAAAAAAGTAAAACAGAGTAAGTAATGGAAGTGGTATTTTAGGCGTGCTTCTTGGGTTACGAAGTCGGAATGAAAATCCTCGACAATATCGCTCCCAATCTCTAGTTTAGTGTTGGACAGGAACTGCGGTTTCAAAACTGAAAATGGAATCGTGTTAGTTTGCGATACAGACAGTAGCAAATAAGGTTTACAGATAATAACTTCTGTGCATTTTTCGGGTTGTTTTATTTTTTAATCTTGTTCTGTACTTGCCTTCTTGAGGAATTCCTCGGCACAGACTCGAGCGCGAGAGTTCAGCGTCAGCTTCATGTCGCTGATTTCTTTATCGATTTCCTCCATAAAATTTATAACAAAATCCACCAGCTTGTGCTTGTACATTTGTTCCGTATTGAAGTTAGTGATGAGGAAACTTATATCATACCCCTACAATTTCCCACGCCCTGATAAGTGACTAACGGTCATGATTTAAAATCGTACAGGTATGCCTAAATATTGAGTCAATTGTCAGCCAAGTACTCTGAATGAATGCAAAAAAAGCAATGAAATATTATGCATAATAATTATTAGACTGGGTAATTTGTGGTTTCGTAAGCACGCCATACGAGTACAGATATACTTGGAAAAATCATGAATAACTGTACGGTACTATACTTCTGTTACTATTAATATGAAGCAAAACGAACTTAATTAATTTTGATACTTGCTGGTATCTTTTTCATTTGCTCGTCTACAACTGTAAATCATAATATTAAAATAATTAACAAATAGCCATACCTCAACTGGCTTTCTTCTCATGACGAAGAAGTGTTCCGCTCGCATCATCATGAAACGCATAAACTTGTGACACAACAATTTCTCAATCTCATCCGCTTGTTTGATGGCTATGCTCACTCGCACAGAGTTAATGGAGCCCTCGATAAGAACTCGCTCCTTTTCGTTCCTGCTGATCACAACAGGATTCAGCAACAATTCTTTGGACGATCTGCAGATACAAGAAACCGATACCCCTTCAAACCAAGAACGATCGCAAAACATTTTCATACAAATGCATGATTTAACAACAGCAAGATATGCAGCGAATGCGTCGAATCAATTGAAGAAAATAACATTTATGAGCATTGAGCAGCCTACCTCACTTCTACTTCAGGTTTGTTGTGCCTTTCCACTACTTGGCTGTCGAAGTTTTCCACACACATGGCAGCCGTCAAAGTGGCCCTGACAGCATTCAGGTACGGACGCAGCGTCGTTGACTAAACCCAATAAAGTAACAAAGCCGTGTTATAGAAATTGTTACAGCACTAGCTGAGCAGCAGGAGAACCTCATCACGAATCGCTGTGTACGGCCAAATCCTTCTTCAGCTTACCATTTTTGTGGTACGTCTGCTAATGTCTACGGCTGGTCTGATGGATTATTAGACCAACAAGTTTAACTACGCGACGTCCTGATGGCAAAACGAAACAGAATTCCGTGATTTCTCGACCGCGGCGCCAGTCTCTGCTGAGACAGAGTACTGAGCACTTGGCAGTAAATACTCGTTCAATCTAACCTGTACCAAACGAAAAAGCAAATTATGCAAATCCCATGAGGAACTGCATAAACAAACCGTTTTAAAGGCAAGATGTTGGTGGCGAACCATTTTAACACAGTTCATACCATACTCGTACCTTCAGATCGCGATATAGTTGCAATCCAAAAACTTTACTACGGAGAACAGAGGTTTACAATTTTAAAAGCAAAACAAAAATAGAAAAAGCTCAGAAGTACTTCTGGATATTTTGCTGCTAATTTTCAGTTTTCATTCTTCGGTAGTTAAACATTTTGTTCGCATCCTGTACGCGAAAACAAATGCACGGATACGCCTGAAGTTCATTCCGAGCGACAAAATTTTTTGTATATATTGCCGGCTAGTGCACCGGGCTAGCTGTAACCTCGCGGTAGGGGGGCTTGGGTAGAGAACGGTGGATCACGTAGGATCAACTGAGGGGTTCTGCTGAGATTAGGCTGTGCCTTAGCATGCTGATTGTTAACAAAGGCACTTCTGCGCAAGCGAAGTGTCTTGGTTGTTGAAGAGGGGTCTACCAGGCCAGGCAAGAAATTGAGCAACCGAAAGCCCCCGCAGTTTGCAGTGCTAAGATAACACGGACGTTCAGATTGCCCAGCAGCCTGCGTACGAAGTAGAACTCTATCCTTTTTTAGTTTTTTAACTTAATGATTTATTGAGGAGCTTGCAGCTATGATAAGTAGTTCTTTGGGTCTAAATATTCTGAAAAGTAAAACAGCATACATATGTCACATATCTGCACTCTTAATCTACAAAATTCGAGCGAATGTGTTTGCTGTCAAGTGTCACATAAGAAGTAACGTTACGTTTGCCGCGGTTTTTTCTCCTGGCGCGATGGCCGAAGTTCCAGACCCGGCGCCGGCGTTTTTTCTTTTTTTCCAGTTTTCTTTTTCTCACTGTCCGATACAATAGCAGAAAAACAATTTTTTATGTTTATTACTGTAATCATTATTACATCACGAAAATGTATGTTTAGTAGTGAATTGTCGATATGAAATTCGTAGTATTTAACATATCATTTATTACAATTTCAGTCATAATTTTTACTCTTTTATTCGTCAATAGTACAATAGTGCATAAGTGGTCCAAGTGACATTTACTGTGATGCACAAAATACTGTAACAGTGGCCTATCTGGCTACTGTTCTAGTGGGGTGGCGATCAGCCTTTACCACGATTAAACGGCTGTTGGTGTGAAAGGTGGCACGGCCGGCAACGATGCTGGCCGAGGACGCTCTTACAGATGTAACGCAATTACACAGGTGGCTCCGATTGGGATGACACAGGTTCATCCCAAGCGGTCAAACACAACAACGTAACTCAAGGCATGTTTAATGACAAGGCGTTCAAGAAACGGAGCAAGGTTGTTAGCAAGGGTTTCAGCAAGAGGAACAATCAAGTAGATGCAAGCTGTAGCAAACTGAGCACAAGAATGAATTCTAGAAATTCATGAGAAAGGAAACTAGCCGGTAACGGGGACACAAATTCATAACGCGATGGAATGAATCATAACTGGGCGGTCTTATCGTTCGTACAAATACTATCGCTACAATACTGTACACACCAAAACCCGCACGAAATTTTGTTATTTGTAATACGTAATCGATGTCATTGTCGAAGTCCCATGAATGGGTTGTCTGCTCCAGGAAGATAATAATAATAATAAAAAGATAATGCTTTGTCTTTATGCATAACAGCATAAGTTGCGAAGCATATGAAATTAAGAAGCTTTATGCATACTTCTATGTTGCGAATATACTTACATTCAGACTACATGCAGTTGTTGTAACTGTTGTTCCCAACACAAGGAATATTTTAACCCTTCATTTTAACTTAATTGGGAAAATTTTTCACTAATCATCTCGGTGAGATCTTTTAATTATCAGCAGATTCTGACGATACTAACAACAACAAAACGGGTGCAACTTTCTATGCACTTTACGTGCGTAATAGTAAGTCCTAACCATAAGTCAGGTGCTGGTTTACAATTCCATCACATTTGCATCATGATTTTTTTCGTCTGCAGATTATTAAAGTGCTGCAGTTTTTATCACGGAACCGCATCCAAATCATTTTCAGATCTTTTTCCACATGCGCTAATAGTTTTTCGAAGGAATCGCAAAGCCTGCTTGTCGAAGGTTGTTTCTTCTTCTTCTGTCGTGATACTGTCGGTAACATCAACTCCGTTTGTGCCATCATTTTTATCCTTTTTATCTCTTTCTCCTCTTAAGTGAGTGTAAATATACCCAGACCATTTCTGGTTTTTCTGGGGAACTCGCATCCGAATTTTTCGGATTTTGTAAGCACTCGGTTGGGTTTCCATTTCATCCGTAATTGGCCAGTAGCAGTTAATTAAAAAGGTCACCACCGCAAGAATGCCAAAGATAATGCATATGATGAACAACGGAAATGAAATAGCCTTCTGGAAATGCCTGTTAGCCCAATGAACACCCACAGTGTAAAATGACACTTGGAGAGCCGACTCAGTGGCAGTAATCTGGCTGAGTTGTGCAAAAAATAAGGAAGGATGTGGGCACTTGGCTAAACCGTCCACTATAGGAATGAAAACAAGATTATTATTGTAATGCGACTGTCCGTAATCATTTCTTAATGCTATAATTTGTTATAAGAGATATCTTATATTTTTTACACGGCAGCCGTCGTCGAGTTATATTATTCGTAGCGAGATATGATCACTTACGTTCAAACAGGCGACTTCGATTTACAGAAGTTTTATTACTATAGTCCAGAGAAAACAGTGCAACGGAAGATGAATCGGAAACTATCTGCACCCCGAGTAAATGTAACAAGCAGCTAACGCCTGTGGTCATACATATTCCAAAGGACATCCATGCTGCAAAAAACCTAAACGGAGGCAAATTTTCCATCTCCAGTCATGGTGAAAATTGTTTTTGTTTGTATTAATCATTCAAATTTATTTAAATTTACTATAACATCTGCAAAACCTGATACTGAAATGAATATTTGCATACAGTGTAAACAGATCACTTGCTCTGATTAGTCGAATTAAGTAACTAATTGCTTTAAAGTTTAAACTAAGGACAATTTAAATTCCGTTGTTCGTTTATCATCGGAAAAATTACATACCGTATAATCTAACCGTAAGTGCATAATTTACTTTTGTGTTACGTAAAGTAATACAGTACTAGTAATAGTAATGCGTACTCATGCACACTTGTAACCAGGTTCTGATCGGATTCGTACGCATCTTAAATTTGCTACTGGAAATGTTGTTGCTACTCTACAAGCGAAGCAGATGCAGTGTTGATTCCAGCTAACTATTCAGTAATCATATACTTAAATACTCGTATTTTTATTTTGTGCCGAACGCGCCACGTTTATAGGCAAAATTGCGTTCAGTACTAGTAATAAACATTCATATTCGTGTAAAACAATAGACTTTGGTGACAGAAATACGAAAGGCAACGCATAAAACTGGAGCGCATATTGCTCTGTATATTACAAGCAGCTTAAAAAGGTCAAATACGCTTACTAGGATTATAAATACTCCGCCTTTGTTTGCTGCTGATCAGGAAGATCTGAAGCGTGCTTTTCCATTATGAGCAATTAAGAACATCAAAAGCTTTTTGAATTCGATGTGGACGGTGGGATACGGCAAATTTATTCTGTTTTTATGTATGAGTACTTCAAGTATCGCATGGAGTATCATTATATTGGTTGCTGGCTGGTTATGTTGTATGTTGCTAAGTTAAAAGTACTGATTATGTTAATGTTATTGATTAACGTTAAGAGTGCTACTGGTAGCACGTTAAAAAATAGTTATTCGCACAAGCGAAAACCTGCTGCGCTCCGGTCTGCCAATGCACGCCAACGTGCATTTTTCCTAGTTTATAAATTCTTCTACGCCGTTAAAAATCTACAGAATAATGTAATTTAATGCATATTGCAGTGTACGCAGATATTACAGCATACTTAGATCATCGTTTAGCTAGACTTGTTCTAGTATAAAATCATTCATATTTGATTTTATGATATGCAGTATCTTACTTGTTAGCAAAAATTAACAGAAAAAGAACAGCAAAAACAAATTGTAGATTAAACAGAAAAAATGTATTGAACAGAAACTGTTGTAGATTTGGAGTACGAAAGTGTGGTTTACGCACCGTTGTATTCGGTTTACCAGCCAGTATAAAATGATGAAGTTAATGAATTTTGGTCGGACCTAATAGTGATTTCAGTTCCGAAGAGTAAAGTAATGACAATGACCATGAACTAAAGGAGGCATAATATAAAAAAAACACTAATTGAAACCAGCACAGATATGCAGCGCCGCCAAAGATGTTGATGGTTTTGAATTTTAAGAGTGAGCGTTCACAAGACTGGTTTGGAATCTTTATGATGAGGCCAGCGCCACGTCTGTTGGTCAGGGTTTTAACGGCGGCATATCTACTCGGTAGGATGCAGATGTTGTGCCTAACTTAGGAACTGATCCAGTAAACAAAGATTCAGCGAAACATTAAATTCTATGTTTGACATAATGAATGAGTCTAGTGTTTTAGCTACCGCTCAAATCAATCGAGGAGGCAGTAATAATCTCTCAGCAGGACATCCTCTTATCCACATGGTCGGATCTTGCACTAGTCACCAGAATAAACAATTCTCGGGGAATTTTATGCTTGTGTACTTCGCCTTGTGTGGCGCAAATACGATCAAGAGCGCTCGTTTATGTAAACAAAATCTATAATAGTCTTCTTATTTATCGTCAAAACCGGTCAAGATATTAAAATTTTTGTCTTTAGATTTGAACTTTAATATTTTACTTTTACTCTGCTTGAAATTGTTTTGTGAAACTGGGAACCACAATTGCAGTGCATCTTTATTTTAAAAATTTATAGTGCATTAGCAATACTTCGAGTATGTACAAAACGTTAACGGCGTGCAACTGTATACTACTAGTAAAAGGTATGCAGTTATTAAAATATGAGTATTCTGGGCCAGTGTCGAATAGTTCTTAATAGCCGCACTTTAATATTACATAAGCATGAAATAATTGCTTTGGCAAGGGATAACCTACAGAGTATATCAACTCACATGTGCTTTTCTTGTCTAATTAATGCGATTAATACACGTGCACGTGTTTCGTGCAACCTAATTCATTCCACAGCTTTAATTTTATACTATATATCTATGTACAGTACAGTACATGTTGCCAGATTCCAGATCAAGCATATTATATGTGTGTGCAAGAAAGTTTGCATTAGGAAACCGATATCTTTCCTATTCGAACTGGACTGATTTAATTATTTCATCAACTTTCAATGACCGCAGCATGAAGCACCCTCTCCAGCTGACACGACAGTGTCAGATTCAATGGATTATTATCAAAACAAACATAAAGAATGGCTCAGGCATATTAAAAAATATGCAGGGAAAGATATCCTTATGTTATTCAAGAAAAACAAAACATTCTTTTCTGGTTAATGAGCGCCCGCTGGTTAATTAACAGCTGATTAATATTGCAAAGTATTAGTGTCCCGGCGGTTGCCAGTGACCACCCATGCGCCACACATTGAAAGCGTAACTGAGGCGTTCATTGATTACAAAACACGTGTTGCTTCCCACTAGTGAATTATTGTACGGAGGATGACCCAATAACTTGATAGTCTCGTACTCCTGAGGCACTTGAAGGGAAGATAGATATTCGTTATTTTGCAGAACATGGCAGAGGAAGTCAATGTAGCGGCTGGCTAACTTTAGAGTCTGGATTTTGCTTAACTTATCGGACGGCAATGTGGGGACCACTTTGCGTAATGAACAGAAGGCATCGTTTAGGCTTTGTGTGCGCTGCCGCTCACGCACGTTGGCCAACATTCTTTGCTCCTGTAAATCTTCGGACGAAACAGGTTTTTTGGCAATCTCAAATTTTCTTCTTATTTTAAATGAAGGCAGTGCAGTTAGCGCCGATGGGTTGTCGAAGTGATTCGCGTACAAAAACTGATTCGACATATGCATATCATTCGAAATGTTCGCTTCGCGATCAGCACGCTTTCGCTTCTTAGTCGGTGGCCGGCGTCTGGGTTTACAATTCGTCTGTTCCTGTGCCTCGAGGGATGAGATAATCGTCTCTGTGGAGTCCTCTTTGCCGACAATATTGTTTTCGTAGCACGTTAAGCCCTGCAACAATGAAACGGTTTTATTCTTTTAAATTATTAATAATTGGTATTGCGCACATTAAAGTGAACTACTGTATACTCACCCGCAACTACTGTATACTCACCCATAAGTCATAACAAGACAATTATTTGTTAACAGTGCTGAATAGCATATAATATGTGCGCACTGCGGCCACATGCACGCAGTGACCTCTCTATATACGTGCAGGTTTGGTAAATACTGTACTTAATTCTCCAAGTAAGCTTTATTATTATTGGAACTCGCAGTCAGTATAAAAGTTAAATATTGTATGATATTTTTATTGCAGAATCTATATATATAGGTAACAGTTGACATCACCTAATATAATAAACTGGCTGCAAAAACTTGATCCAAGAAGTGTAAGAATACATATTCGTTTATTGCATGTAAAATAGCTAGAGCGGGGCTGAATGATTTCAGACTTCGGCTACCGTGCTCATACGTCTGCCTGTGGTCTTTGATTTGCTTTTTCTATAGATGTGCAGAAGATAACCGGTGACCTTACGAAAGTATTCCTCAGGCAGAGTTCGGCTAATTCACTTCAAAATATTAAAATGTGGAGCACCAGGTGGATTGCCGGCCCGGTCTAGGTTCCTAAACCGGTGGTTGTTACAATAAATCACGACAGTCCTTGTTTTCCTTTTGTGGGGACAAAAAGCTAAGAACATAAAGACAAGATCCGAGTGGCTTTCACTGCTCAGAATATCGGATTCGCATGTTTTACCCCGGTAGCGGTATTCTTATTGACACCCTGACGGCCAAACACGGCGCAAAGTTTGTTTGGTCGAGTTATAATAATTTTATTATATCGTTTATCTTAATATGTATCACGTTTTAGTCGATGTTGGTACCGTACATTAAGTTTTTCGCTTACCTGCAAGCGTACAGCACTGCTTACGCAGGATGCTTCCTTAGGAGACATATTAAAAATCCAAGATTCCATTGCAGATTCTAACTTTGACAGAATTCAGTTGACAAACATAATAATGCGCATTTTAATTTCGCTGAAATCGGTTCGGGTTTAATCGAACTTGACCCAACAGAAAGCCAAAGATGCGGCGTACGCGTTAGAAACTCAATCTTCTAATATTACCGAAAATTTCCAAATAGACAAGTGATATAAACAAGAAGACCGGCAATCAGTCGACAGCATAATATGCTCAGTTCTTCTTAACAGAAGCGAATCTTAAAAGTGCTTTACACTAAGAGTTATCGATACGGAAAATTCACAGCCTCTTCCGTTGCAAAGAGGAATGATTCGTTAAGATGGTTTGAGCTCAGTCGGCCGCTCAATCAGCTCCTTCTCATGATCTTTACAGTTCTCCTTATCTTGTGTAAGTGAAGAATGAGCAGGAGGGGCGAAAGATGCAGATGATGTACAAGATTATTTCAGGCGACTAATCATTATGACACCAGCCTTTGACAGCAACAGCCAAAATTAATTGCTTGGATGCTGGCTGGTATCAAAGTGCAGTATATTACACTTCAAGGTCTATTTAAGAATCTGTATAATTACGAGTACATACGTAGAACCTGTTATACGTCAACAGATACACTAGAAGTACTCGTAGGAAGAAAACAGTTCGTGAAAGTTGTGTGCAAATCTTACGAATTTAATTACAGTATAATATGCTGTTGTAAGAAAATCATATCGCCAGGATTACAGTAAATACTTTAACAATTGCAGTATAAAAAATATAAATCTATCTACAGTATATGCGGCATGCTTTTTCATGAGTTCATTGGCAAACAAACCAGAATAGAAAATGTGATCTATGGCTTACTAGTTAATTATAATTATTTAGAGATGAGATATAATTATTTAGAGTTTATAATTATTTAGAGTTTGAGATATAATTATTTAGAGTTTCTTATAATTATGAGATATTATTATTATTATTATTATTACATCAAGAGCAGACAACCCGCTAAACGATAATATAATTATTTAGAGTTTCTTACTGCGCTTACATGCAGATGCCATTTTTCGTACTCATTTGAGTAGGCAGCTACGGTATATGTGGAAGTACTCGTACAGTAGTGTACAATAATGTGGAATAGATAATATTATGAAATTTTGATTTATTTTAGTTAGTTTCTAGATATTTAGTACAATGTACACGTATACAATGTACAAACGTACAATCATAATAATTAAATTATTGTGTGGGATAGGGTTATACTAGTACCGGCGCACAGATGTCAAACTTTGTTCATGAATAATAATTGTAATTATATGAATACTAATTATCTGTGCCAGGATTTCGGCCCCTCTCATTCGGCGCCGGCGATCTCAGCTTCTGCTCATCCAATTTTCCGACTTCAAAATGCGTTAGAAACCTCTCGATCATGCGGGTGTTCTGAGACCAGTTATTAAAGCTTGTTACCATGGATGCCATAAGGCTGACAAGGGCGGGTGCTCGCTCTAGGAAACAGCTTATTTCTAACGATGTTGCAACATACTGCTTGATTTGACGGCAACAAAATTCTAAAAATATTCGCAAGCCAATATTCATCCGTGCTCAGCTTGTATAATTATTATACATGAACAAAGTTTGATACGGTAATATTATTACCGTATTGTATAGGTACGAACTACGAAGTACTTATAGAAATGTATTCTACGCATATCTATATTATAGATATTATCGAATATATATGCTTGAATACAGCGCTGACGGGAGCAAATTGAGATCAATTTTCTGTGTGATTAGGCAACTTCTGTCGGTTGATGCTGAACAAATAAAAAGTGATGGTTTTTGAAAATGTTGAAAGAATCGATATGTATGCTATTCTAGTTTAAAGAAGACCAATAAACGGAAAGATAAAAAAAAATTTCAAAAGCACTACACGACGTCCCCCGATGGTTGCTGCTTATGCCAGTTATGTACGAGTAAGTACAACACTGCACAGTTCACAAGATGCGTACTGTAATTGCGTATGTTTTGTCCACACTGGAATTGGTCTTTGCGTTAAGGGATTTGGCCCGGTACATAGCACCAAGTTCGTGCACATCCAGGGGAACTTTCGCTGTTGCGCGCTCCCAAACACTTTTTTGCATTGCTTTATGGTATTTTGTACAGAAGAATTGTATACCTACGAGTAGGTGAGGAAACCGTTTGCGCGCGCAACATCCGGTTGCGAAGTTATGAGGGTATCAAAATTCCAAAAAGTTTAAATGCATTCAGGTGTACTAAAAGTCTCATTATGGACCGATCCCTTTCAAATTTTGCGCGTAAATGCACGTAACCATGAAGATCGTTTTGACCCGGATCTAGACTTCTACGATTTTTTTCAAATTTTAAAATGAATTTTAAAGTTTTTGAAATTCATTTTAAAATTTGAAAAACATGCTAGAACAGTGGATCCGTCTCAAAACGATCTTCATGGTCATGTGCATTTACGTGCAAAATTCGAAAAGGATCGGTCCATAACGAGACTTTTGGTACACCTGAATGCATTTAAACTTTTCGGAATTTTGTTACTCTCATACCTCCGCAACCGGATGTTGCGCGCGAAAACGGAGTTCACGCCTATGTACACCAATCATTTGGCTACACAATGTCAAAAAGCAACCCAAAAAAGTATTTGAAAGTGCGCGAAAGCGAATATTCCCGTCAATGTACACGATTTTAGCGCTATGTACCGGGCCAAATCCCTTAAATTCAAATTTCCCGATTTATGGGGAGTTAGCCGGATACCTTTGACTAGACTTCGTCACATGTAGGCAATATCAGCCAAATCTGGAGAACTACAATCAGTGGAACTTGGATAGCTCAGAACTATGAAACGTTGCAAGTTTTTAATTTGATCGTTGGAGTTATTTCGTGACAGACAACTTATAAATCACACACCGTGTGTGACACACGAATACGAAAGTTGTTTTGTTTGTTGTGCCGTATCAGCGGGTTGCTTATGCTCTAGCATGTTCCCCGAATGGATATCGCTGTCGTCGACTTTTTGCGACGATGATGTGGCTATGCGTAGCCCCTTCCAGTCACTGCCACGGGAAGTGCTGGTGGAAATGTGTCGCAGTGTCTGCAAGAACTTGGCGGATCGACCAGCAGCTGCGCCAGCCAGCCATCCCCTTCCCAGTCCCGCACTGTCTCCCGCAATGTCGCCTTTGTTAACATCTGGGACAGGCAATGCCCGGACTGAGTTGCAGATGCGATTAAGTAACAGCTCCGTGCAGAGTGTATCCGTTAACCTGGACAGCGGGAGAGCGCAAACGGGATTCTTTCAAGGAGGCACTCACGGGATGCCGTTGGGATCGGAAGAATTCATCCAATATGCAATTGAGGTGCGTACAAATCTACTGGTAGTCTTTCTGCTGGCTGTTCACCTGTCGGACAACGGGACAGTTATTATTTATTGGACCTGACGTGACTTCTCACACGTTGATATTAATGCTGAGCTTTTACTTCACGGATTTGCTCACCAATCCCATGAGGCCATAACTACGGATTTTTCGTTTTGTTGTATCTTTTTTGTGTACTTCACTCGTTTGTTATGTACTTTAAAATCGTATCGTGAAATTTGTCACTTATGCATTTTGTGATCGAAGTCTTTTCCCTAGATCGTGTGCTATGCACTAACTCTGGATTTCAGTGAACATGAAATTATCCGAGATGCAACATTTATTTTTTGCGACTGGTTGACTGCACTCTCGCCATCACCAAAGCCATCCGTTCCGGAATGTATATTGCAAAACCCAAACCTGTACGCACAAAGAATTATCAAGAATTTATCCAGTTTGTTTGTTCCAAGGGAAAAGCCAGGTGTGTATTGGTACACTTTCTATCTATATGCACGCAGGCTAGGAATTGTTTATAGTTGTGTACTCGTTAGTATTTTCGTTTGTAAATATTTTTCAAAATTTTTAGAAGTTGTTTTATTCCTTTTTTCGTGATTTCAACAAGTTCTTATGTTCTCTTTGTGTAGAGACAATTAAGCATATTTGTATTTCCGCACATGGTTCCGGTTACGGATTTTTCTTTATTACACAGTTTGTTTTCAGCTCCGGAACAAACGTCCAAGGAACGGGAGCAAGTTACTAAGCCACAGGAACATACTTCAAAGCAAGACCAAAATTCAAAGCACCAAGAGCAGATTTCAAAGCAGCTGATGCTCTGTCATCGGGCTCTTCGCACTATTCCGGATGTCTTTCGCTCATCTACTATTTTAGAAACTGAAACATGGGAAGTCCTTCTGCAGATGCTCCTATCAGTTTCTGATACCGTACTGAGTCCGCCTTCCGATCCCGAAGATTTTGCTCAACAGATCTCTAAACGCCTTCTTGCTGTTCTGTTTGATGTGTGGCTGCTGGCGTGCCAAAAAAGCTTTCCCGCTGTGGTTTACTGGAAAACATTTTTCCACATGTGTCGTATGTGGAGGCATAGATTGCCTGTGGTTGAAGAATGGCTTCGGGTAAGGCTTATCCACGGTGTTAGTGAACGATCCTGTATGCGTATGGTTATGAAAGCGACCATTTCTATGCACTGCATTTTTCAGATTTCAACTCTGCTTTTTGAAAAGTTGATCCATGAAATGAACGGAAAAGGCGGAAAAAATTCGATCATGTTTGCATCACCCGATCCAACGAAATCGTATCAGGACTGGAAAAATATGGAAATTCCCCCAGGAATTTGTGGAAATGATTTATTGATGCAGATTTTTATCCGATTCTTCCTACTTTTGGGAAATGTGGCCGAAGTCGCGAATAACGAAAGCGGGAAAAGGCCGCCAGAGAAACTTATGCATATGGTAAGTGCGACTGGAGTAGTAGCCAGTTAGTACTAACGTAAAAAGTTAGTAGTATTTTGTCGTTGCCTGCTTTAGCGGTAGTGTTTTTTAGATGTAAAAGGAGTTTAGAAAGCCGTAACAACATCGTTAGTTCTAGGAAACATGGTTTAACATTTGTCAGATTTTTATAAAATTTAAAAATTTGCAGATCTCGATTAACACATTCGATTCGGGAGCAACTCTGTCCAGTTTATCTCCCCGACCACCGTCCAGTGCGCCGTTAATTTTTCTGAAGGCCATGACGGGGATCACGGTGATGGTCGATCTCGCTATGGATATGTTGGCCAGTATGGACGCATACTTGGATATCTCATGGCCAGAGATGAGCACGAACGCACAGGATATTAGTACTGCTTACCAGACTCATTCAGCAACTGTCAAGGAATCTCTAATGCTTCAACGTAAAGGTCGGCCTTTTCGGTGTGAAAATCGGTTGCCGTGTAAAGGACTCCTGTATCTTTTTGGGCCGTGGTTATTTCAAGCAAGCGTGGTTGGCCGACCTAAAAGTAAATGTTCCGCTTATAACCTTCGATATTTTTACATCGACGAGAATTTCAATTTCCTGAATTTTGTTACTGCAGGCAGTATTCGCACACGGTCGTAACTGTTTGTGCCGTTTTTGTGCGTAATGTTTGTTTTGAATGTGATTCTTGAAATTTGCATAACTTTTTTGTTCCTGTTAGGTGCAAAACATTCCAAGCAAAAAGATGACTCATTGGAGCACAAAGATCCACTGGACATTATATTCCAGATGACTGCCGAGAGCGCTATTTGGCAGCCAGGTTTTGTACTTTGATCATTTTCATGCACAGCGGTGACCTTTAAAATATGTGCCTCTTATTACTGTATGTGTCTTGATGCAGGTCGAGCCGAAGCCATTGGAACTTTATGTCGGTTGTATTCCTTTTTGGCGAATGGCGAAACGCTGCATCAGGGGTTGTTAGCGCGCATGGGACTGGTGTTGGCTGAGGCATTACATTCAGAGGTACACCATGGATTTTTGTAATATTGAATTAGACGGGGATCTTCCAGATAATGTTGTTTCTCTAAATTATTTTTACACAGGATTCAAGTGGATTTGTAATGTCCAGTGCAATTCGAAATTGTCATGATATCTTCCGGGCTAATTTTGTTGGTATGGAATCGCTTTTGCCAGTGCTTGTTCCTGCGCTGGAAGTAGTCTTGTTGCAAAAACTGGAAAAATCACAGTGAGCTCGCATCTGCAATACTAATTTGGCTGTGCATCTTTTATCAAACATGTGATTGTAGATTGTACCCGGAAATTAGTCCAGAAGATCTTCGATCCGCGGCATTACATATATTGTCATCGGTTGTTTGTTTGCCAAAATACTTTGATCTCTTGGCTTGTCAAGGTTAATTATCTTTTGCACAAAAAAACAGCACAATTTAATCCCAGAGTGTGAACAGTCCTGGTTTCCAGATATTCGCGCTGCATTGGAAATGTACCCTGCACGACCTGACAGCGATACTTTTGGTTCGTTGTCTTACCGCCTCCTGGATTTACTTTTGCAAAGTATTTTCAAAGAAACTAACCCGGCAAACTGTATGCTGCTTCTGGGTAAGAGAAAGTGCTGGTTCGACTCTTGGAGCAAACAAATAACTATTTCTTGGTTGCAGGGAGTCTGTATGTTTTATTTACGCAGTCTTTTACCCACTTCAGTGTGGAAGAAGCTCCGGGTAAGGAATATCTCATTCTAGCTGTTCTGTGCAACGTTTCATAATCACATGGCAAATCTTTTTAATATCCGCTGTCACTACGTATAATTTAAAACTACTGGCACTGTCGCGGACATGTGTGATGATGTCAGTAGTGAACACTTTTTTTATTTTTGTTTTCTGGACTGTTGCTTATGTAGAAATATATTAATACGGCTACTGAATAATTACAGAAATCAACAGCAATTTTGGACACAAGGTATACACTGCCATCACGCACTTCTTGCAGAATCCTGCGTGGCAGCAAGACAACAATTTGTCGTACGCTTGCTTGGAATTCCTGCATACATCGTCCCGCTATGGCCATCCGTCCTATAATCTGCTCTCGCAGCCCACTATAAAAATGGTGGTTCTAAGTTTATGCCAATATATTCGTGACCAGGCACAACGTCCGTCGCGAAATCACTCCAAAGATCTGCATAATAAAATCGTTTTAGCTTATCAATGCTTGGTGGCTTGGATGCATATTCAACCGGTGTTGATGCAAGATCAGGAGGTTTTGAGCACGGTGACCGAGGTAGTGGAGATTGGCCTAACCGGAAACAAACCTAATGCCGAAAGAGGTGCCAAAAACTACGTAGTAAATAAAATGTGTACGCCTACGGTAAGTAGTTTTCTGTCTATTGCAATTGTCATGATTGTTTTCCGCATTGCTTAATTGCTAATCGTCTTGCGTTTTCGTTGTTGGATTTCCACCATTCCTTAATCCTAAATACCGGCTTTTTCGTTGCAGTACTCTTTCCAGTGATTTCCACGCGTGTTGTGACGCGGCTTTACAATTGCTGGTACTGTTGGAAATTGGTTCCAACAACGATCCGGGACCGCTTCTGTACTTTAGATCGTGTCCTATGCATTCACTCGGGATTGGGCCGGTGCATGTGAAGCGTTCTTTGACATGTCGGCGCGCGTTCGTTTTCCAACAGTGGACGGCAGTGGTCGAAGAAGAAGGCGGAAAGGAAGAGAAACCTGAGTGCGCAGTGGCAGAGCAACATCATGACCAGCAGGATATCCGGTTGGGAAGGGAACTGATGGGATTTTGTGGCTTTTAGAAATGAAGTGCCAGGATACAGCAAAATCGAAAAATGCAAGGCGTAAGAAGAATAATATAGAAGTGTCGGTAGCTGTGTACGCGTCCCGGATTTTATGCATCTGTATTATATTTTTATACTGACTTATAAGTTGGCCAAAACATAATAACAGAAGTAGTCATTTACTGTACCTTTGCGCAAACTATACTGCAGAGAATAAAGAAGAATATTTGCCATTGCGTATGGAAAAGCTTACGGATTTTTCTTTAGACACAGTGCCGTTTTCTGATTTGGAAAAACGAAACACTGGAAGGAACTAGCCATGTTACGAAGTTCGAACAGGTGGATCGCAAGTAGTGTTTTCTTCAGAGCACCTTATGCACCGTACAAACCCCTCCATCCTATGACCATCATGCTCTTGGCACATTCCGTTGACCTTCCGTCATCTAAATATTTCGAATTGGTCTTTCTTGTAGCGATGCGGAAGCTGTAATTGTTTCAGTTCCTGTATCATATGGGACTGAACCGCCTTCGATCCCGATCGCTTACCGCACAACAGTTGAGCTGGACCATACTAATCCTGCACTGAAAGAGCCATGTGAATTTGGATCGAGTATCCTTTCGCTTGGTTGGATGTTGACATTCATATAAGGAAAGGAGGAATATGTCGAGAAATGTTCAGAGTGGTGAAGCTGTCACCTTCGTAGGGCTTGTGAACATTAACTTGTGTACATCCTGTATGCATTTATTTGAATCAAAAGAAATTCAGGTATACTGCAGGTATGTATTTTGGATTTGACCTCTACCAAACATACGATTTATCCGTGTCATGAAGCATGCAGTTGTTGATTGTTGCGTTAAGGTTTGCATCATATTATAGGAAGAAAGAGTATACCATAAAATCGTGGAAATTCCATTAGGATGCGGTGGAAATGAGCGAAGATCGGATTTTATCCAATGGCATGGCCTGTTAAAATGAAAGAATTATTGATCGGAAGCCGGCGAAGTCCAAAGCTGTTCCTAAGTCAGTTCCCGAAGGTATTGTGATCTTATCAGATGTTATTAGATTTAGTGTGCCGAAAGGTTCTGCTGATCTAGTTGCGTACTTGCTGCAACTCTTACTTATATAGTAGAAATAAAGGTAAAATTGAAAGAACGAGCAATTTCAAATTCAGAAACATGGTTTAACATTTCCCAATTTAATGTGTTTCCTGTTTAATGTAATTGGAATAGTCTTCTCAATTAATTAGTACTCGTATAGATAGTTAGTTATCCGGTACATGATTTTCACACGTCTGTCCAGTCCATCGTTATTTTTAGGATTTCCATGATGGGGATGGTGCTTGCTGGTCGATGTCGCTATGGATTGTTGCCGTCTTTACGGTGTTTAAAATCTAATCAAGGCGGCCAGAGATGAGTAATTAACGCAGTGAGGATGTGATTAAAAGTTTAGAGTATGATTTTTTTTGTGCCAAAAATCTTGTATGTTCATTCTTATATCAGTTAAAATTGGTCGGGTAATTTTTTTTGACGGTACTACCATTCGGAGGAGAGTCTTGGTTGAATTTGGTTCCTTTTGTAGATTCTGGGCCGGGTTATTACTCGTAGCTTGCATAACGACATAAAAGTAAATGTTCGGCTTATAACCTTCGGATCTTCGCATCACGATCCAATCCGCTGTCCTGGCTGCGTTCCTCCCAAGCCAGAATTCGCACTTCGGTCGAAACACTTTGTGCCGTGGTCTGGATGGAATGTTCGGACGATAAAAACGACTTCGTATTTCCCGCACGTATGTCATGCTCCATATTATTATGTTTAACAGCCAGTTCAGTCGGCCCTGGAAGCTATGTAAAACATAAAATCACAACAGTTAGTTTTTTATGCGGGCGTTGTCAGCAAGCGTAGCAGTAGTGCTGTTTTCGTTGTTATCGATGAATTTAAAATTTGATTTACACTGCAATGCAGTCTGGAGCGATGAGCAGACGCCATCAACTTTATGACGATTTGTTTCCGCTGCTCGAATGTATGAAACGCTGAAATATGGATTGTAAGCTACGCATGATAGATTTTATTTGTATATACCTGGAAGTTCGATTTTCAGCCACCACAAGATTGTATAAAAAAAATTTACTATCGGTGTAATTATTTTCGTAAACCAGTTGGAAGATGCGTCTGTCACTATGTTTGTGCCCTGTGGTCAGGGTCACTTAGCAGGATTGGTTATTAGCCAGGAAAATTGGTCCCCTACGTCGAGCGATTCTCCTTTTTAAATGTTTCGAAGGAGTTTTATATAAACACAAGCAGCTTTTTTAGTTGTGTGGTTAATCAATTTTGTTAGAACGGGGCCTTCAGTAGATGAAGAAATAATGGTTAAATTACGGTGCTGACAAGTTTACTTTACCGTTATTACCTGTGTACTTGGTACGGTGCTAATAAACGATTTCTCTTACAGCATTTTGGCGTTTATACCGTTGGTAAACGGCATGATTGTGTCGCACGCGGCATTAGGCGGATTGATACGTGATTGCGTCGCCAATATGTTCAGTCGGAAGCGCCTCTCGCTAGAGAATTACACACCTGGCATTATACGGCGGAGAAACGTTATTCAAGAGATAACGAATAGTCCGGAAAAGAATCACCGAAGCTCGTTGCAAATGTACAATTAAAATAAGTGTTAAGAAATTTTGTTTCGTGTATTACTTTCCTGGATTTTTTTTTAAAGATTTGCAAGAACCTAATATACTGACTGTCTCTGCTTCTGGGTGGTTGGCTTGTTTCATCGAGTTATTAAACGGTACGAGTACTTGTATAGAAGAACACCTAAAAGATAAAGTTTGCCTTTTCCGCTTCTGGAGTCTGTGTAGGCGTGTCGAATTTTATTGTAATGTAAAAATCTAAAATTCTGGTGTTCTTAAAAGAAGTTTAAATAAAATATGGCAAATCTTAACTACCGTATAGCGCGTCATTACGTATAATTTAAAATACTGATACTGTCACGCTCATTTAAAACTATAGCCAACACTTAACCATATATATGGTTATGGACGTTGGTATGTGAATACCATAAACGGCTATGGTGATACTTTAAGCTCCTCAACAGCAATTTAACCAGATATACACTGAATAGAGAAAACTTTTGTAAATGTTATTTTTGAAAGAGATCGTTTCACGCAGTGCGAGGCTAAATCTAAAGGGACCCAGAGTCAGCTATGGCCTGTTGAGCATTTTGTAATCACCTCTGGCGGCCCACTACAACGATAGTGATGGCTACGGTATGGTTATGGTGTTTTCTGCCCAAGCCTCTAATAATACGAGTATTATATTGCATATAAAATATTTTATTCTTATAAGTTAGTATCTTGGTCTTTTAACCGGTGTTGATGCAAGATCAGGAGGTTTTGAGCACGGTGACCGAGGTAGTGGAGATTGGCCTAACCGGAAACAAACCTAATGCCGAAAGAGTGCCAAAAACCACGCAGGTAAATAAAATGTGTACGCCTACGGTAAGTAGTTTTCTGTGATCTGCAATTGTCATGATTGTTTTCCGCATTGCTTAATTTGCTAATTCGTCTATTTGCGTTCTTAGTGTTGGATTATCTGTACCATTGCTTAATCCTAAATACCTGCTTTTGTCGTTGCAGCACTCTTTCCAGTTGATTTCCACGCGTGTTCGTGACGCGGCTGAATTAGTATTGCTGGTACTGTTGGAATTAATTGGTTCCAACAACGATCCGGGATGTTTCCAGTTTGCGGACAACGTTGTAACTGAAGAAGATCTCGTTACGAGCCCGTTAGACCGCTTCCTGTACTTTACGATCGATGGAACATCCATTATGGCCATTCACTGCGGCCCGGGATCCGGTGGGCCGGTGCATGTCGTACAGCGTTCTTTGACATGTCGGCGCGCGTTCGTTTTCCAACCAGTGGCAACGGTCAGTGGTACGAAGAAGAAGGCGGAAACTGTGGAAGAGAAACCTGAGTGCGCAGTGGCAGAGCAACATCATGACCAGCAGGATATCCGGTTGGGAAGGGAATCCGATTGGGATTTTGTGGCTTTTAGAAATGAAGTGCCAGGATACAGCAAAATCGAAAAATGCAAGGCGTAAGAAGAATAATATAAGACAGTGTCGGTACGCTGTCGTACGCAGGTCCCGGATTTTATGCATCTGTCATTATATTATCTTATACTGACTTATAAGTTGGCCAAAACATAATAACAGAAGTAGTCATTTACTGTACCTTTGCGCAAACTATACTCGCAAAGAGAATAACAGAAGAACTCATTTGCCATTGCGTATGCAGAAAAGCTTACAGGGATTTGTTACTTTGCTAGAGACGACATGCTGCCGACTTTTGCTGATTTGTGCAAAAATAACGAAACACTGGAAAAGGAACTAGCCATGTTTAGCGAAGTGTTCGAACAGGTGGATCGCGAAGTAGTGTTTTCCTTGCCAGAGCCCAGCTCTTATGCACCGTACAAACCCCCGTCCATCCATATGGACCATCATGCTTCCAGGTTGGCACAGTTCCTTAACGTTCAGACCTTCCTGTCATGCTAAAATATTTCGAATTGGGGTCTTTCTTGTAGCGATGCGGAAGCTGTAATTGTTTCACAGTTCCTGTATCATATGGGACTGAAACCGCCTTTAATCGAGTCCCGATCGCTGTACCGCACACCCTACACGGTTGAGCTGGACCATACTAATCCTGCACTGAAAGAAGCCATGGTGAATTTGGATCGAGTATCCTTTCGTCCTTTGGATTGGATGTTGACATTCTGTATAAGGAAAGGGAGGAATACTGTCGACGAAATTGTTCAGAGTGGTGTAAGTGCTGTCACCTTTACGTAGGTGCTTTTGTGAACATTAACTTGTAAGTACCATAACGACTCGTCATGCATTTATTTGAATTCAAAATGAAATTCAGGTATACTGCAGGTATGTATTATGGACTGTTGACCTCTACCAAACATACGATTTATCTCGTGTCATAGAAGCATGCAGTTGTTGATTGTTGCAGTTAAGGTAGTTGACATCAATATTATAGGATAGACATAGAGTTATACCATAATAATCGTGCAGACAATGATCTTTTTCATTAGGATGCGGTGGAGAATTGCAGCGAAGAATATCGGAAATTTCTACTCTCAATGGCATGGCCTGTTAAAATGAAAGAATTATTTGATCGGAAGCCGGCGAAGTCCAAAGCTGTTCCTAAGTCAGTTCCCGAAGGTATTGTGATCTTATCAGATGTTATTAGATTTAAGTGTGCCGAAAGGTTCTGCTGATCTAGATTGCGTAACTTGCTGCAACTCTTACTTAATATAGTAGAAATAAAGGTAAAATTGAAAGAACGAGCGAATTTCAAATTACAAAATACCGTATGCGCTCTGTGACCCTTACATTTTCCCAATTTAATGTGTTTCCTGTTGTAATGTAATCATGGAATAGTCTTCTCTTACAATTAATTAGTACTCGTATAGATAGTTAGTTATCCGGTACATGATTTTCGTGGATGTCTGTGCGCATGTGTGCATGAAGTTGTATGAACCGTCGTCCATTACCGATGTCGTTTACCGAATATTTACGCAGCTTTAGCTGATTACAAGGGATTGGGCTCTTATTTTCTATGGGACTTAATCGGATCTGAAAGGATTTGGCCCGAAGGAAATTCGGGATTTCTTCGATCGACAAAGCCGCTGCGGCTGGCGAGTGTTGTGCTGTAGTTAGTGGGGAAATTTGTTTAAGCACAACCCGGTGGCATTACATCGTCCCATGCCGGAAACATGCTCTGTTGACACAATTTTATGGCGAATTTCCGGATAAGCCGATGCGGATGGTGTCGTGGGGGAAACGTGTTGTATTGTTGGGCATTGTTTGTCTAGTCTGTGTACAGTTTGTACACTTATTTGGAGCCTATTGTCCGGAATGGCTTTGCCGGGAAAACACGGTGACTGATTACCTGGACAGCAACCGCAAGCCATGGTTGGACGAGGAGAAATTGGGAAAAGTGGCGCGATCGCAAAAGGCAGGGCTGGGGAAGGTGGGAAAAACGGTGATGGGCCGATATCGTGACAACGGCATTTCCCTGTGGCACGCCAACGGGACTCTCAAGAAACTGGATGCGGAGTTTTCCGTCGACAGCTCGGATGTATTAGTATTTTTGCACATTCAGAAAACGGGTGGTACTGCCTTCGGGAAAAATATGGTAAAGAATCTCATCGATCCCAGCAGCGGTAACCGAACATGCTTCTGTAGAGAAGGGTCGAAAAGGTGAGTGTTGAATTTTCATAATTTCGATAGTTTTATTACGAATACTGAAATGCCATATGACAGTTTTGAGATAAAAATTTCGTAAACTGTAAATTAAGGGAACACTCGCTTAAACCCGAAGCATTTAAAAAAGACGTAAAATTAGGTGATCTGGCAATATGGACTTTAATAAAATTTGGAGCGAAGTTTATGCGTTTATACACGATGTAGAATAGACGATTAGTGGTTACATTGCACTTAGTAGTTAATGCATCCGTTCTACCGAATGCTCTCGCGGTTTTTAATACTTCGTAGCCAATTCATAATAAATTTGTGATTTACAAAGATTTCTGTATCTTTTCTTTTCACGTCAATGATAAAATTGACATCTAACAATACTAATTAATTTTGAATGAATTGGTAGAGCTATGGCGTGGAATCGCATGAATGAACCTTATGGACCATACGTAATGAATCAGTTTTAATTATTTCATTATACTGTTTCATTCCGTGGGGAGCGCAGGATTGTGCATGATTCGGATTGATAGCTGATTTGCGTGCTGGCTATCAATACCTATTGCTTTGAGCATTAAAAATCGATTCATTAAGTAGCTGTTTGGTGGTTATTTATGCGCAGGGATTAAATAATTTTCATCGATTAAGGTTATGACCTAACTACCCCTAACCATCATCCACTCAATATGTCTCGTATACGGGTCCTTTGTGTATTTAGATGCAAATGCTATCGACCATCGAATAAATCGAAAGAATGGCTGTTTAGCCGATTCTCTACGGGATGGAAGTGTGGGTTACATGCTGACTGGACCGAGCTAACCAGCTGCGTAGATCAAGTTTTGGATCAGGCTGAAGGCGTTCCGGAAAAACGAAGGTAAGTAATACTAAAACGTTTATTACTAAGCATGTGAAAATTAGGTCAGCAGAGCCCCTGTATTGGTCTAAAACTGGCAGTCGAAATTATTTTATCTTTATGTAAACATATGTCCAGATGTTTTCTTATGGTTAGTTCGGGAGGGGTGTTTATGGCCGTACTTTTTTGGTTTAGCGCTCCAGTTTTCGATCCATTAAGAGAATTATCTCGTATATGTGGTCGTGGTCGTACATTTTTGGAATTGGATCAACATGTTATCAAGCCCAGTAGGCAGTAGCTGAAAAATGTGCTTACTTAAGGGATTTGGCCCGGTACATAGCATCAAATTTGTATACATCCACGGCAACTTTCGCTGCCGCGCACTCTCAAACACTTTTTTGCATTGCTTTATGATGTTTTGTAAAGGATTCGTATACATAGGCAAAAAAATCTGTGCATGTAACATTGTTCGGGAGTTATTAGTGAAACAAAATTAAAGCTTAAACGCGCGGAGGTGTACCAAAGTCTCATTATGAACCGATGCTCTTCAAATTTTGCACGAAAACGCACATTACTATGAAGATCGTTTTGGTACCGAACCAGCTTTCTACTATTTTTTTCAAATTTTAAATGAAATTCAAAAATTTTAAAAATTAATTTAAAATTTGAGAAAAATGGTAGAAAGCTGGTTCGGTACCAAAACGATCTTCATAGTAATGTGCGTTTTCGTGCAAAATTTGAATAGCATCGGTTCATAACGAGACTTTTGGTACACCTCCGCGCGTTTAAACTTTTGGAATTTTATTTCACTAATAACTCCCGAACCGGATGTTGCGCGCGCAAACGGATTTCACGCCTACGTATACAAATCCTTTGGCTACAAAATGTCATAGAGCTATGCAAAAAAGTGTTTAGGAGTGCGCGACAGCGAAAGTTCCCATGTGGATACCCGAATTTGGTACTATGAACCGGGCCAAATCCCTTAAAACGTTAAAAGTTTTCTTGTTGCGGGCACGGTAATTTTCAATTAGCCTTGATGTTTATTGTTAGGGCGCAGTTGTGCTGTTAACTACCATTCTTCAGGTACTCGTATTGTTGTACGTTTCGCTACGCGTGCTTTCGATGAATTATACAGTTTTTTTCCTATTGCCCCCTGACGTCTGATTAGCTAAGCAATTGTATGCATTTATCGCATGAGGAATTTTCTAGTTAAGCTGGTAATCTGTGTGGCGGAAAAATTGATTGCCTAGGCAGAAATGGGAAAGTTGCATCGGGTAGGAGTTCCACTTCAGCTTTGTGGAGTTATCGATTGGCAGTTATCTTGTAGTATCCTCTCACCATTTTCTGGGCATGGGAAGCGTTGGCAACTCGTTACGCCATATGATGGAAAGCTATTTGGTTGGGTTGTAAAGCGGCCAGTCTGAAGTTGTTTTGCGCTTTCATGGATATTTGATGACGTTGTCAACTGGGAATGAGAGGAGTGTAATCGGTCACTCTGGAATCATTTTCTTACTCGGTTGTGCATGCTTAAATTGATCTACCTCGTCTTTCTTTGACATTTGGACGATCATGGCAGAGAGGAGAGAAATATTGCTCAGTGAAAAAGCACTGGGCAAAGTCATTAAGAATAATGGGCGTTGTGTAATCTCTTTTTGTCCATGTATGACACATTTATAACAGTTGGCGGTTTGGCGAAATCTGCTTTGCGTCACACTGCCGGATGGGGTTTTGATTAAATGGAAAAGTGATTTATCCACGGGTGCTAAGAGCAGGGACAAGTGAGGAAATGACCCAGATTGGTCGAGTTCTCACTTTTTCTTGTGTTTCGTTCGTCGATTGCCTACAATAACCGGTAGCTGCTTTTAGTGGTCTTTTCTTTTCTCTCAGTAACATCGCGAGAAGTTTTTAACAACAAGGTTATTGATTAAGCTGCAGCCAGCCAGCGGCCCATCAGTACACCTCATGTAGCGTTTTGGGCATTGTGGTTTGTTACAGTACCAGATGACTGCGTACAGGTAGTTCATTCACTTCCCTCATTGTTCCCGCCTTCCCGGTATACTATGTACACCTATTAATTTACAAACCGTTGAAATATTGCGCCGGTTTATGTACGTATCTAAAATCTGGACAGCACATCTGAAAAAATATTTCCGACTGCTTCGGTGGTATCACTGCCATAGCTCATAGTATATAGCCTATAATATAGGTAGCATGTAGTGCATGTCATAATATATAATTATCTGACGATGAGCTGCAATAAATCGTAATTAAAGCTGAAGAGCCCTTTAATTTATTGTAAAAGCGCTTTGTGTTCGACCTGCTTGTCAGCAGTCGGTAGTGGGAAGAGATAATCATATTTACCAGTCTTGTAATTTTTATTAAGGAGAAACAAAAAAGCACTTTGCTTTATTGTCAGTAACACATGACGTGAGTATTTTGCTGACGAAATGTTGAAATATCCGTAAGGCTCTGTAGATATTCCCTTAATTGTTGAAATACAGTTTACCCTTAATATTTAACACGAAATTTGTTGATTTTTTTTATAAATTGATCTTTTGCAGATATTTTTATATGACGTTGCTGAGAAATCCTTACCGAAGATACCTTAGTGAATTTCTTCATGTCCAACGCGGGGCCACGTGGAAAAATTCCAGGCACTGGTGTGGTGGCCGATTCGCCTCTCGTAACGAAATCCATCCGTGTTTCGAAGGCGATACTTGGGGTAAACAGATGTCAGTTTTTGCACAAACAGTGCTTATTGAAATACATTTTTTGCTATAGAGGGCGTTACTTTGGACGAATTTCTTCAGTGTCCGGATAATCTCGCCGTAAATCGCCAGACTCGCATGTTGGCCGACTTGGAATTGGTTGGTTGCTACGACAGAAACTACTTGAACGACTTAAAGCGGAATGATATGATCTTGGCCAGTGCCAAAAGCAATCTCCTTAAAATGGCTTTCTTTGGTATTGTGGAGCAGATTGACGAAACTCAGTTCCTGTTTGAAGAAACATTCGGGTTGCATTTTGCGGAAAAGTTGAATGGATCCTACTTTGCGCGAGGAGAGAATTTTACGCTGACACCGGAGCAGCGCGAGCTGTTCTTGGAACGTATTGCCTTAGATGTTCAGCTGTATGAATTTGCCGTTAAGGTATTTCGTCAGCGATTAGAGACGGTGAAAAATTGGACATTTTCTGTTGGGCAATAGTCCGCCATGTTTGACGGAGGCCAACTAATAAACCTGACGTTTTTGGATCATTGTATGCCATTCAAGCCCGTCTTTCAGATTTTGGTCGTCCATGTTTATTATTATGATTTTCTATGGGGTTATGTTTGAGTTTTTGTGTCCTGTTTCTTGGTCGTTTGGTAGAAAAATTCATGGTTTGGGAGAAGTGATGTGCCATTTTGGCTATTTGCGTACATGAGTGACTTCGTCTGTTATTGTTCCTACTTTCAGTTCTGTTCCTTTAGTACCAGTATTTCTTTTTTGGTTTTATGTTCGGTAATATTTGATCCGATATTCGTGTTTCTAGTTACTGTAATACCGGCAAAATGAAAAGCACAAGTTGCAGAATGCAAAATCAGTGTGATGCACTAACCAGAAAATTGATGTCGAGAGGTTTTATAACTCACCACCGTTCAATAACATCTAATCTTCGCAGAAAAAGGTGTATGGAAGAAGAAGCTGTATAAAATATAAAAATGAACAGTTTCTAAACTATTCAACAGGCTTTTCGGGCTTCAGTGCAGTCATAGCAGGCACCCGCCAACGGCGCCGGGTACTACGTCAGTGACATTTCCGACCTGACCCATGCTCGAAGGACGTCAGAAATATTTTCAGTCAGTGTAATAGTAGAAGTACGCTTGCAGTTCGTTATTCAATAAAAAACCTCCTGTAGCCGTCCGGTTTTGTTTTGTCGTTGTCATCGGCTGACGCGCACACAACGACAGTATCAGAAAGGTCACACCGTACCTGTCAGATTATACGAATTCTATCTGATGATCCGTACGTTGCTGTATATATTGAATGTGCATATTATATTATAAAAATAATTATGTGAATCACAGTAAAATGAATATTGGATACTTATTCGTAATAAAATGTTAAATTAACGCACAATATTATTTGTACTTTTGCATGCAAATGCACTGTGTGTATACGAGTAAAGAAATTTAAATGTTAAGGAACAGTTAGGTAAAATTACATCCTAACCAAATAACCAAAGAAACTAGAAATCAGGAGCCCGTCAAAACGTTATGGCTAAACCTTGTTCTCGTCCAGTAAACGTTTTGATATCCAACAAAAGTGTATAAAGCGGTGTTAGCTATTACAGACCGTAAGTATATACCGATGTGCTCTGTTTTTCGCAATCGTATAGTGAATCTAGCCTGCGTACAATTATACGATTAATTATGAGCTGCAAAATTTGTCCTTTTAAGTTTAAAGTTCGAGTTTGGGCTTGGAAGAGCCGCGGAAGGCTTTTTACATTAGGCCTATAATTTGCAAGGTACCTACCGGCTACCTATACCTATTGTCCTCGCATAAATCGGAGACAGTTGACGTCGATCCGGCGCGGATGGAGCTGTTCGCACTTCGCAGTACCACAGTCTTTATAATAAACTAGCACCCAGGATTTATTACTGGATAACGTCATAATTATGTATTCCATACGTACGTGCTAAAATGCTGATTCGTAGCACAATAGCATTCAGCTTTTTAATTTGCTTCGCTGTTTTGAAAATCCGCAATCGTTACCACAAAGATAACATTAAATTTGTTACTGCGCGCAGCTGGTTAGCACTATTCTTAGGTTTCATCAAATTGCAGTGAAATACGAATTAATGTTTAAAATTTGCCTGTTTGTTCTTGATGTATTTCTAACCGATTGAAGGAGTCGCTTACTGAATTTATTAAAACTTTCCAGCAATAAAAAAATTTCTGAATATATGTGCTTTCGTTGTGCATGCACCAGTTTGCAAAAGGTAGCAGTGTACAGTGTACTTGTCCAGGATCACATCGACAATATTCGACATAGGATCATGATCTTTACTGCATGTACAAGCACAAGTGTATTATGCAAGTACATAATGCATGTTAAAACGATAATTATAAGTCATTAGTCATATCTACATCATACAAATACAAATACTCTGTACATCGTCGAAATTCCAAAGCTACAGCAATAGTTTGAAAACAACAAAAACCAAAATTTAATGGGACAACTTCCACACTGTTAGTTGTCACCTCTTAATATTCCAGTCATAACGCGTGTGATATTTGCCATTTAACATCATACGAGTATAATCCTGTATGGCTTATACAGCCTGTTTGGCGTTATCGGAGCAAATTTTTCGTAAGAAAAACATAAAGCAAGCACTGACAAATTTGAATGGCAAATTCTGAGTGTCGAAGTATTTATTTAAGTTATAGCTCAGAAAGGTTAGCGTGATTTAGAATATGAAGTTAAAAAATTATGATATTATGATAGGCGTAATAATTATAATAAGCACTCACATTACGACAGCACCTATATTACATTAGGCAGTATGGATGATAATAATACGAGTAGTGACATTAAATTGTATTGTAGTTGTCACAATGTGTTTTACTTTTACATCGTCAATGTTTTTGAGCAAAATGCTTAATTAAGCAGCTGTTACATTATATAACATCAAACTTCGATGGCAAGCAAATTAGACGAAGTTATGATTGCTTTAAATTAATTTTGGTAAGCAATACTTGCACATCTGTGGATCGCATAATTATTATAATTATTGCACGAATACGCACATGTTTTACTGCATTATACAGTATAACATGTAGACCACAATAAAACGCTCATCGAGAGAAACAAACACTTTTCTGCGTGCATGCTGAAAAACTTAGGTTAGTTTTATAAAGTGCTTATGGGTAAGTTATAAACCGGTGCTTGTTTTTTAATTTTGCTCTGTCAGTTTCTTTGCTTATTTGTAAGAAATTGTATAGTACTACCACGGTATAAAAGAGATAAATCTCTGGTAGCGAATGATGCTGAACTTAGCATGTACAAAAATTCAGTACTTTTCGGCATGTTTTCGTCAAAGGCATCAATGGTATTTAACGTCTACGACGTTAAATACTGTTAACGCCGGGCGAGTTGTTTCCCTAGCAACGTGGTGTCGTTTATCATTGATCTATAAGAACTGACAATAAGTTCGTAGATGAATGCAATAAGATCAGTTCGATTAGAGAAGTACACCTAAATTTGAGTTCTTGCGAATTGCAAAATGGGTCCGAAGCCACCCGCTACGGTAGTTCCGAAGCAGAAGCCTAGGCGAGGGGTTACCAAGAAGAAGAAGGAAGAGCAAGATTCACCAGACCTGGCGTCTCTTCAGCAATCTCTGTCTCAACTTCAGACACAAATGTCAGCATTGGTGACTCAGCAGACGGTCCCACCACGTTCCAATGGTCCTTCACCTTCATCCAGCTCCCCAGTACTGATTGACCTTTCAACTCCTGAACTCAGTACGTCTTTGAAACCACCCTCATATTTATGTCTTCCTTCTTTGGATAATCCTACTTTAAAGTGTTTATCTGACCGTCATGGTTTCGTGAATTTGCATAAGTTGTTACCGATCAACCGGGGAATCGAATCAGTCCCTGAAAATACCATGTACGTCCCAGATACCGATGGAAAGTTGATACCAACTACGGCCCCGTCCACTCGGCGTAAAATTGACAATTTCAACAGCTGGTTAGACGCTTTTTTACTTTTCGCTCGCTTTCGTGTATATTTTCATGCTGATCTGGCTCTTGCTTTATTCGCATATGCCGATATCATTCGCGGTTTATCGCTGTCACGCCCGTTGGCAATTTGGATGGAATACGATCGGCGCTTTCGCGATAAGATGAGCAACCGAGATGTTCCTGATTTTTGTTGGTTTACGGAAGATTCTACTGTCATGGCTGAAGTGTTGCGTGCCATTCCTCTCCATTCAGCAAATCCGTTGTTCAGATATGCAGTTGCACCCGCGTACACTTCTTTTGGCAAACCACCATTTGGTTGCTACATCTGTCGTGATCCGAATCATTACGCCACTGTCTGTCCTCAACGCCGTCATTCCGCTGAACTGCCTTCCGCGTCTCAGCGTAATGCACCTGCTGCGCCACTTCCTCGCGACTCGGCCGCTCCACAGCGTCAAAACCAGCCCTTTCGCGGGCCCCGCGTTGCAGTATGTCGGGACTACAACGCGGGACGGTGCCCAAACCCGTGTCCCTCACGCCGCCTACATGTGTGCGAACAGTGTTTTGACCCCTCCCATATCAAGAGTTTCCATTCCATCGAACCGCCTCCCACCTAATCCTTTTACACCTTTGCGGCCGTACAAGTTCCTTTATTACCTTCGTGAGTATCCTCTTCGCAGTGTGGTTTGGGATTTTATTGCAGGTCTGCTTAATGGTTTTTCTATCGGTTACACTGGTCCATATGTTGCACGTTCCACTCCCAATGCGCTGACTGCACGCCAGTATCCGGAGATCGTACGCCGGTATATCGCAAAAGAAATCGAGCTGAAGCATACTCTTGGCCCTTTTTTGTTTCCGCCGTTTGAGAATTTTGTCTGTTCATCGTTAGGAGTCAGACCAAAGAAAACCGGTGGTGCACGGTTAATAATGGATCTTTCCCGGCCATTCGGCAGTTCGGTTAATGACTATATTTGCAAGAAAACGTATACAATGCGATTCTGTTCTGTAGATGACGCCATACGGATCATCGTTAAATTAGGACGTGGTGCACTTATGGCGAAAATGGACTTAAAACATGCCTTTCGGCTTATTCCGGTCCGTTATGAAGACTGGCATCTCCTGGGATATGTTTTTGATGAACGTTACTACTTTGACGTCGTTTTACCTTTCGGCTGTCGTTCTTTTCCCGCGATTTTCGACCGCATGGCTACGTTCTTGGAGTGGATAATTGTAAACGTGTGTCATTTTCGCGATGTACTACATTATATGGACGATTTCTTTTTCGCCGGACCGGCTGGTTCAGTGCTGTGCCGTTTAGCCATTGAACTGATGACCTTGGTGTGTTCTGATTTGGGCATACCTTTAGCGCTTGATAAAACTGAAGGTCCGTCTACGACATTGACGTTTCTTGGTGTTGTGTTGGATTCCGTAAACCAAACAATATCCATCCCGCCTGAAAAGCTTAAGGATTTGTCTGACGAATTCTCCGTTTTCTCAGCTCGACCGTACTCCACCAAACGTGATCTTCTTAGTCTCATCGGCAAGTTAAGTTTTGCTACAAAATGCATACCAGCCGGTCGCATATTTCTTCGGAGAATGATCGATTGTGCAAACTCCGTTAAACTTCTGCATCAAACCGTGACCTTGACTACTGAATTTCGTGCTGATCTGAATTGGTGGATTACTTTTCTGTTGCTCTGGAACGGTAAAGCATCATTTATTGAGGTCGACTGGACAGATGCGGCGGAAAGCCTGAATTTGTTCACTGATGCATCTCATATTGGGTGTGGTGGTATTTTTGGTGATCGTTGGTTCAAGTTAGTGTGGCCGGGTGAACTTTTGGCTCTACATCCCCATATCACATGGCTTGAGATGTTCCCGATTCTCTATGCGTGCAGATTGTGGGGATCAAGTTTGCGTGGCAAAAGGTTAACATTCTTCACCGATAATCAAGCCGTTGCAGCAGTTTGGCGCAAATTTTCATCCAAGCATCCAGGTGTTATGGCGTTGGTGAGAGCTTTGCATTTTGAAGCAGCACGATCCAACTTCCATCATCGTATTCATTATCTACCGGGTAGAGATAATTTTGTTGCGGATGCGCTTTCTCGCGATCAGATCGAGCGTTTCTTTTGCCTGCATCCATCAGCCAGTCCAATTGCCGATGAGCTTGAGCTCAACTTTGCAGACTTTCTTGACGGTTTAACCAAGCCTTGCAAGTGTCGTAATCGTCGGTCAAAGTATAGAAATTGTTATTCTTATTACTTTTAAATCACATGGTGTGTTACTTGTGTTTATTTTTTCCAGAAAATGCTCGCGTATTTAAGACACGTTTTCATATTGTCATCAACTCCTTATTACAAGCCCACCTTTCCACCTCCAGTCAGAAGGTTTACCGGATTGCAGTCCGTGCATTCCATTCATTTTGTGTCCGTAATCGCTTTCCTTTTGCACCCACGGATTCTAATACCATCCAGAGTTTCATTGCGCAGCTTTTCACCGATTTTCTTAAAGTGGCCACTGCCCGGGTATATGTGTCAGCCATTATTACATATAATATTTTAAGTGGTCATCCGGATCCCGTTCCGGATAAAAGGCGTATTGCTCTGCTGTTCTCTGGTTGGTCCAGAATCCGTGGGTCACAACGTAATAAACGTGCCGGCATAACTTTGACCGATCTTCGCAAGTTATTTTCCTACATACATTTCCTGCCCACATGTTTATTTGATCGCCTGATGTTGAAAGCTGCAATGATGGCAGCGTTTTATGGATTCCTGCGTGTATCAGAGTATTGCGCTACTACAAAATACCGTGCGTCCGATCAGTACCTTCGTGGCTCTGATGCCAACTGTGGTCAAAATCATCTGCAATTTACACTGCGGAAAACGAAGACTTCTCAACATTCACCTACGATCATCACCATTCCTTCCCTATCCGATATCACTTGCCCTGTTACTGCTGTCTCTCGATATACAGTTTTCCGTTATTCCCGATTCCCTTCAATGTACCCTTTCTTCTGTTTTGCAGATGGCACATTTTTAACTCGTCAACGCATAACGTTAATTCTACGCCAGTGCTTGGGACATTCAGTTTCATCTCACTCATTCCGTATCGGTGCAGCGTCCACCGCCGCCGCTGCTGGTTTATCCTATACGGACATTCAAATGATGGGTCGATGGCGTAGCAGTGCTGTTAATCGATATTTGAGATTGTCTACTGCTGAAAATTCTCATTTATATGAGCGTTTGATAACAAAATAAATCCGTTTTGTTGTGTGTTTTTGCGCTTCCGGTTGGGGCCGCGGCTTCGCTCTGGGGGTGTTCGGCGCGGCTCGTCTCAACGGAAGCCGATGACCAACGGCGCCGTTCAGTTGCGACCGTTCGGACATCGTCGGCTTTCGAGTACTTGCCCCGACATCCTCCGAGCGGCAGATGATCAAACGAGCACGAATAGCGTTAATGGTATTTAACGTCTACGACGTTAAATACTGTTAACGCCGGGCGAGTTGTTTCCCTAGCAACGTGGTGTCGTTTATCATTGATCTATAAGAATTGACAATAAGTTCGTAGATGAATGCAATAAGATCAGTTCGATTAGAGAAGTACACCTAAATTTGAGTTCTTGCGAATTGCAAAATCCCGCCCTCCCACCCGGAAGTCGTGTTGATTTACTCCTATATTCTGCTGTGTCATATGTCTTGTTCTGAAGTTGTGGTGTGGTTCAAATTCAATAAAGGGGTGTTCGGCGCGGCTCGTCTCAACGGAAGCCGATGACCAACGGCACCGTTCAGTTGCGACCGTTCGGACATCGTCGGCTTTCGAGTACTTGCCCCGACATCCTCCGAGCACGAATAGCGTTAAGTTGTAATTAAGGGCGTAAACGTGTGGCACGGCCTACAGCCTCAACCGCTTGGAATTTTTCAAAACGGATTGCACATTCTCTTGTTAGTTTTTTATGCTTTCCATGCTCGTTATCGGTTTGATACAAAATTATGATTTTTGCATAACTCGAATTATGAATATGAGTGAGCCTTATATAAATCGTAGCAGCAGTCGGAGTGAGTGCGGTTGTTGGGCGCAGACAGACTGTCGCTAGCGCTCTGCCTGCCTGGCCTCTATGTATACATGCCCGATTCAAACCACATTTCTACTACTTGACTCAGATGTTTTTTGGAATTTCAAAAAACAATTGCAGATTCAGAATCAGCGTAAAATTTTGCTATGGCTTTCTGTCTGTAAAAAGTTTGTAGCCCTTATGGATCGTCAGAAAATCACTGCCACACGTTTTCAACTTGATGGCCGTTTCGCCCATTGTATTTCTTTTGTCTTTCAAGAAATGTTAATGAGGTGTGACGGCAAAAAAAGTACTGAATTTTCCTACAATGTCTTTCGCTGAATCGCTACCAGAGATTTATCTCTTTTATACCGTGGTACTACCATAGAAAACTCTGCATCAGGTACTTCAGCAAAATTCATGATGTTTTAGGCACTGCACTCATTTTGCGTTACATACCAATACCAATATCATTCGCATCAGTTTATTTACCATTCAAAATGGCATAATTTATATCAGTTCTCTATTTGAGCACGAACGACGACCTTTCGTAAACCCGTATGACAACAGGCAAAATAGTTTCTGTTTTAATTGTTTTGGGTGTTGGAATACATGTATAGGACTGTCGACTTAATAATACATTCAAATTTCAGTATTATTTTTAGTAGGTATGTGGGATTCAGTGGTCCATGCGTAATGTAAAGGCTTTAAACTAAGAGTCGAAAGCAAAATATCGACCAACAAAAGGTTAATGATATATGCGCGTATCATATAAGTTTAAAATTATAACAGTGTGGCCATATGAGGCATCTACCGGAGCAACCGAATTTATTACCAAAGCAAGCGCCTGGTTTAAATGTGCATGTAATATTGAATTCGGGTTCATTGAAAAAAAGTTGATATATCTACAGAATTTACAACAAGATATTATGCCATTGAACTGTATTCAAAGAAAATGTAAGGCACTGAGATCTGACGACAATGCATGCTGTTGTGGTAGAAGTATTGCAAATTGCCACTATTCAACTAATCATGCGCAGCTATAATATACGCTAAAATGATGCCACACTTTAAAAATATTTTTGTTAAGATTAGATTGACATAGAGAATCGTCAGCGTGAGATCATTTTATGAAGGAATATTCAGCCCATGGACCGCTTCACAATCAGACAACAGTGAGTCTATAAGATGCCGGTTCGTGAAGAGTGTGAAGATTTTTCTGGTTGGATGCCAACACCAGTGCGGGATTAACGGGATCGAATTGCTAGCTACAGGGGGTCTCTCAAGTGGGAAAAGTGCCTTAATAGGTTTTCCATATTAATTTGCTCTCCGTTTAGCATATTGCATTAGGATAAAATCTCCGCTAAATGTTCGCTCATGCTGAAAATCTCCTTTACTTAAATTACTGGACGTACATGCGGCTTAGCACAATGTTCATGACCTCTCGAGCGCTTCACGTACTGTGGACCTGATGCAATCTTGCACTACTATATCACGTATTTTAAAGGCTATGCCTATTTGTTTACAGTCATTTCAGTTATATCAAACAATAATACACGGCGGATTCTTTGTTTCTTAGACGTGTAGTAACATGCGTAATCATAAATGCATTTGTGCAATGAGCAGGTGAATTCTCAATTTCGATATCAGCTTCACACACGAGCTGTACCACTTTAGTATTTGCAAGTGTAAATGGGCTGCAAAGTAAAGATAAACTGCTTTGAACAACGTTCCCCGCTTGATGCGCAACTAGAAAGTTATAAGGCAAATTTAGGGAAGAAGCACGGGATGGCCGCATATTATGATGGAGGAATATTGGATATCACTCTGTCGTTACGTCTTCATGTCGGGGTATAAACGAGCTATTATTCACCGACAGTACAAAAGCAAGTGTTTACATAGAATTATAACTGCAATTCATGGGCTATGTTTGGTTTCAGTGATGATATTTTCCATGGTGTAATTTTTCGTCCTCTTTTGGACGATTGTGATGCGTGTTGAGAGTCGCACACTATTGAGTTATGTCCACAATATTGTATTGAACAAAATGAAGAAAAGGATAAAATGCCAGCGATATAGAAACGAGAGAGGGTGAAAGAGAGAGAAACGCCCAATAATGCTGAGCTGGTCATCCATTTTCAACAGTGTTCATAGCCGGTGCACTTTATATATTTGTGTGTGCACTGTGCGGTGCGCCCGCTATGTCGTTCTCGTTTCGTTTGTTTTGTACGGAAGGGTCCTGGTGCTACAATTGTAATCAAAATCCATCATTATAATACGCATATCGATATGCATACACATTATAAGTAATTGTTAGAACGACCCGAAAAGCAGTTTTGTTCTTGAGTAAACATAAGCTATTTTCACTCCGGCTTTCACTATGCATCCGATTCAAAGGTCCTTTCTCACCGCTTCTATGCGTTTTATGATCCAAAGACCGCATTCAGTTTACTTCATCAAACTTGGCCACATAATATCGCTGTGTTCATGCTATTTTCCTACCGAACACTGGCTGAGGCTGTTTAGATTTAACTTTACTTTGCGTACGCAGAATGCAGACTCGTATCTTATTTTTACACTGGTAGAAATAAAGATATTTATCGTATGTATGTGTTTTGTCAGTTTGACTAAAACGTCCGTAATAAATAGTACAAATGAAATCGTAAGACGACGAATGAAGTGACAAATTTTGGCTTGCTGAATATTTTGTCGACTTTTGATACTTCCTAATACTACAAATCTGACAATTTCAATTTATAAACTTAAATAATAAACAATTCCAACATTATGACGACTGTTTCATAATCACCCAACGGACCATGCAATGCGCATGTACATTGACCTTTCTTGCAAAGTTTTGCGAGTCGAATGCCAAACAAATAAATAAATGTGTGACTGTATGAATAATTTTGCGCCGATTTTATGAAACTACTGCAGCTAAAAAACTGATTTCTGTATCATTAATAAAGACACCAACAAATACCAAAGCTGCCAAAATACCGTTTAATTAAAATATATATATAACTTTTACATACAATATAACGTCATTCGTTTTTCTCGATCAGTTTACCAAAATAATAAAAGGGTACTAGAGAAAGTGTTGAAATATTTCCGCAGCTGCTCCCCATTGTCATTTTATGACTAATAAAATCATCATCGTGCACGACAATGCGGTTCCCATTTTCTTGTAAAGACTTGAATTTAGAGCTCTAATAATAGGGCCATTTTGAATACATTGTTTTCCTATCAAAAGGACTGACTATCATGCGAGCAAGACTCAATGGACACCAATTTAGTGCACAACAATGGAGCTCAATCAATATCGACCCTACAGTTGCTTCTGTATCGGCATAAAAATGTTGGCTGCCAAACTATGCATGCGGAACAGCAGCTGAACGAATCGAAGCGGCGAGACTTCATATTTTACCGCTTACTACAATATACATATATCTGCAATTATAATAATTAATCGTAAGTACTTTATATACAGTTCGTACAAAGCTTTTACACAGTTTTCTAATACAGCAGTAATTTGTAGTTGTCGACTGCCTTTTTGTAAAAACGGGCGTTGAATGCGCATCTCTTAATTGTAGATACAATTGTCTAAGCAATAATTATTATCCTCGGCATATCCATAGTACTTACGCAAACCATCTATAGATGTAGTTAATATTTTAATATTATAGAACAGTTATTAGAATCTGTGTAATTCTTGCTGGTACATTTGTAACATTTGTTGGCTTAAAGATTGTATTTGTTGAACACAAATTCTGCTAGTTAATTATCAAAATAATTTTGGTTTTGTGGTAATTTTATATCCTGGACCGTCAAATGTTCAGTAAAAATAGTAGATTTTAGATGGATCGTATTTTACGCGCATTTTAAAGCAACATAAACATCTATTAACAGTGTTTCTCATGCTCTCTACGTTGTGTATTTCAGCACGCACATAAGGCTAACCGGTCAGAAAGCGGTTTAAATTGTTACTGGGTATATGTACAGTATCATCAAATAATCAAATTTATTGCGCAAACTAGCTGGCCAAACCGGTAATGCTTTGATACCTTTGTGTAAATTTGATGTTTAAAGGATAAAAAGCACCTTGTACGATGTGATTCAAAAATCGTATACAAAATTGCCAAGCAAATATGACATGGTGAAAGCTATGTACAGGAAGGAGTATCCATCAACTTATTCATCAATTTTTCTCTAGCGTTTGTTTTCTTAATACGCGCGCGGCAATTGCACCGTGGAATTGACGGACACATGAAAGAATACAAAGTTAGTAAGAATCAGTTTTTGTTACGGATTGAGGATGATTGAACGATGTTATCATTTCATCATCGACAAATGTTTGCGGCGAACAAGTCTCTAGAGGTTGCTGTAAAGTTGATTATCCATCTTAGGCTAAAACTGACATGACCGCCACCAAATCTCATAATATGCTCGAACAGATAATATTTACCGCAAGAATTTATTTATTCTACTCCACTGACAAACCGGCAATTTTCTCATTTCCTCTGAGCCAAATACGTATATGCGTTTTGGGATGCACAGTTTGCAATATGTACGCGTAAAGCGGCTTATGGGGCGATTTAAAGCGGCTAAAATCTTTTCGAACGAAAAACAATAAACGAATAAAAAGCCACAAATCGTGGAATGGAAACAGCCGCAATCCAACAAAGCACGAAAAATGGCATCTCGCGGCCACACTAGATAAATACACATAGAAATATAATAATTATTTAAACAACGAAAACAACCAAAGTAGCCTATTAATTTTTCATTTCAGGCAGAAGGTAGAGCAACAATTCGTTCTGTTCAACAACTACCAAACTGGAGCGCTGTTTGAGAGAGGCAATACAATTTCTTCGGGTCAGAAATGAATGACTTTTCTGAATGTGATCCAAACATTAAACGACGCAAGTTTCATGCAACTATCACTGGTCAAATGATCAGGTTTATTTTAAATAAAAAAACCGGCTATGCATTTTTTAAATCCTGTAACAGTTATTCTTAAATACATACAATATGTACGTGTATCTAATAATTATTGTACATCTGTAAAGTTTTCCACGGCTGCAAAACTGACACCAAGGTAGAATTATCTACATAGTAATCTACATAGTAAAACACAAGCACGGTATGTGTCGTAGTCTTGTAGATAACGGTTTTTTTAGATGTTGTAACTACAAGTGTATGCTGCTACAGTGCATTTGCAAATACGTACATTATTCATTGTTTTGCAAAGTGTTCGTGGTAAAATTAATAGTTTAATTGGCATGTCCTCTTGGTATACTCTTATACATTGATGTCCATGTAGCTTGTAAATATAGGCACTGTGCAGTGTGCATATATAAATGTTCGAAAACGCTTTGGCGCTCAAAGTGAACAGCTGAACCGCGTTAGAAGAGTGGTGCTTGAGCAGTTCCCTGACGCACTGGCCACAAATCTTCACAACAACTCGCACTTCTCCGACATCCGATATTAAAAGGCCAAACTTTCCCAATCAACTTCCTTCTTCACCAATGTTTGTTTTTGTACGTTTATTGTAGCTTTTTGTCGTAAACTCTTGAATTTACGTTGTGATAAACATAATACTGCAACTGTCCTCGATGTCACAAACGTACAATCCAGTACTATGTGACCTTTCTTTTTGTCGCTATACTTGAATCCGCCGGAGACAAGGGTGGATGTTAAACTTGATCCTTGTCATCAATATACCGATTCACGGTGTAAATAATAGTCTTGTACCAGCCCGAAAATCGTGATGTAAAGCTTATTTGCACTCGATTGGCTAATGTGGACCACATTTGAGATTACCGCCACTTGTAACACCTACGGGTAAAGAAAAACCGTATTTTTTATGGATAATGCACCTACACCAATATACGAAACGATGTTTGATGCTAATTCATCACAACAAAGAATTAATCCAGCTGCCAAAAAAACTTTTTCAGGCACATACCCAGAAATTAAAATGTTTAACCACAATTTTATTTCTTGGTCACAGCACGTGAACAGTGGTGGCCTTAAGCGTGCAAAACACACGGGTGATTTCTATCAGGTGCGATAGTAAGTAAGTACAGTTATAACTCATGCGTTATATCCATTACCAGCATGACAATATCCGCTGCCTATATATTTTGTTATATATGTGCACATCATTGATCTTCATAACAGCATCTAAAAATCGTCGGATTGCACACAATAGGGCTCAATTTGATGTAGGCTCTTGATGACCAGCGGGGTGTTAGGGTGTCTTTTTTGTGTCTTGTGTGCGCTGCATTATATGCTGTATTGATGATTTCTATACTTGCCTGAATGCTTGATGCACATAACACAACGTATGCCCTCTGGCATTTTGTCATTCTTTTCTGGTTATAGCTCCGCTGCGCTCTAAAGCCGTGGCTGCCTAGTTTCTCTCTCGGGCTTTTGTGAAAAATCTTTGATTGTATACAGTTTTTATGTTCTCATAGCGCAATGAATAGCACTTTTATATTAATAAGTCTTACCAGCTGATGCTACTGACGCGTTCTTTTCATCACCAGTGTTCATGGGCTTTTAAGATGGATCTGACTGTAACGCTGTGCCCTTTCATCGGCTCATATTTATCCTATTATTGTTAGTCCTGGCTTTACACAATTTTTCTTTGCTTTTCCTGCAATAACAACCTAGGCATTTCTCTTGTATAGAAAAGGTGTAAGAAATGAGATCAATCCATTCAATACAGCGCACACTACTCGAACAGATTACGCACGCAGTATATGTCCATCATGAACACACATTTTACGAATAAGTAGTACTCTGTATACATACGCAACAGCGTGTCCAGTCAACGTTCGCCGGCGACCTATTCGCTCGACCCTATCGTAAATTGTAAATCTTACCTATGTTATAATATTAACAACAACGTGTACGCTGATATATACCGCAGTGCACAATTAGTTTTTCAGCTGACAAGAGCCCTTCTAACACAATCTATACCCTCTCACCTGAAACCCAGACAAAAGCTGCTACAGTTTCTCTGTTTAACGGTGCATATTATCTGAAGGAATTATGTAGGACAAACTTATCAACAAAATGGTGGTGCGTGCCATTAAAATTTACACACAATACCGGTAATTGTTGCCAGCCGCGATAATGCCGGTCATAAGAGAGAATTCTTTGCCCCATGCAACCACTTCGCTTTTCACCAATATAACTGATTAAAGCATTATAAGCAATTCTATAGCCCAGTATTTTGCTCACCATATAAAAGGCTCTTTGTCCGTGCACACAAGAGAAATATGTATTGAGACAAAAGCCATCCTTTCTGTGCCTATTCTCCTGAAAGGACTCTTGAGGTAATTGTTTTGTGTACATATTACAGTAATGGTGAGTATTGTTCTCACCTGCAGTAAGTGGGATAAAATGGTGCGAAAGAGGGATAGAATGCGTTTCCGCGGCGCTGTCTTGCTAGTGTTACCACTGTGCTTATCCGACCGCAGGCCGAGCTCTAAATTCGCAAAGCTTGTCATATTTGCTATGCTCGGATTGAATAGCATCCGCACACCTGGGATGAAAGCCGGTGTTGACTGACACTGACAACACTCTTTGATTACCTGCTAGATTTACGTTTACCACTTTAAATATGATGATGTGGTAGATTAGGTTTTAAAGGTTGATTTAACATTGCGTTCCCAAACACAACGTGTATAATGCAGTGCGCCTTTGTTCTGCATACATGCACTGATCCTGCGCAGATATTGAAAGCCACCTTTTTTCGAGTATTCTTATCAAAAGCCTTAAATTTTAACAATAACAAAAATGAATAATTTCCGTTGTCTTTTATATGTACGCTTCTTAACTATCTGAATACCTTGTCATAACGGAAACTGTACAGGTACAACGCCATTTTTATTGCTTAAACTTTTCACGTGTGACAAAGAAATCAAAAAACAATAATGTGCTGCCTGTAAATACAGCCGTATTACAGACAGTTAGGAACATCAACGCGACCAAAGACGACATCAAATAATACACAGCATCGAAACGGAAAATAACAATTGAATAACTGGATATACACACAAGTACTGTAACCTTATTTTCTGGTTGGCCGCAGCGCACGCGCGGCCACACCATTTCGATTAATCTCAAGGAGAGTATCATTTTCAATCGATGACAAAGCGGCTGTGTTTCAGTGTTAACGCTGAGTATGTCGATGACACGTCGAGTTATCGCTGCGACCAACAGAAGGAATCCATAAGGAAAATGACACCATCGCAAGAGACGAGCCAGATGCTTCTGTCGCCAATCCCACAAATCAAACATAACGCACACACAAAAATACAGCCGATGTACACAAGTAATCAAAAAAAAGAATTAATCGCTTAATTAAATCTCACAGTTATGCTTTAATCCCATTTGAAACGTTATTGCAGGAAGAAATACGCCGGCCACAAATTTGTCTGCACACTGCACTTGCCGATAATCCATAGAGTTGCTTATAATGGTCAGTCGCGGAGATACTGTCCAGGAAAGACATAGGGCACCGGTCGTCGGAGGCTCTCGTTCATGTCGTACTTCATGTTCATGGCTGCGGTCGCGGCCGCCGAGCTGACCCCCATCGGTTGTCCACTACAGGCTTGCGCCACCGCCGCAGCGGCCTGCATACCCGGATGCAGATAAGCGGACATGGCAGCAGGTGGATTGTGGTAGAACTGGGATGAATACAGCGCTGGATTGACCGCCGCAGCGGCATTCATCCCGTTCATCATAGACGATTGTGCTGCCGATGAGGCGGCAATTTCCGACAGTTTAGCCATTTCATTGCTGGCTGCTGAATAAAAATTACTGCTGTATGGACTGCCGTGTGGGAGGAAAGCGCGAGCTTTTTCCATCTCATTAACGGCCGACATTTGTGGCATGAAGGAACGGAATGGATCACCAAAGGGGACACCGTAGGGAAACTGCGGGCGGTCCTTCTTCAACAGAGTCTTTGGCTTGCGTCGTGGTCGGTACTTGTAATCGGGGTGTTCCTGTGGAAGCCAGACATAAATATCTCAGCTAATTGAAACCGATTCACTAATTCACTACTAGAAACATATAATACAAACTTTGTTATTACGGAATTTAAGCTGATTTATCTAATCTTAGGACCATAAAATACCAATAAGATGCTTAAAAAATTCCTGACTGAATTCGGCGGAACCAAATACTTTGAAAGCAACCTACATACTCTACTTAGATGCCGACCCCAATTCGTTCCCCGCTGTACACTGCTTACGCATCGTACAACTACAAAGGTCACAAGCGGCAAAAGATGTCGGACTGCCGTGCCGTTTACATTGAACTCGTTATGTTCTATCGTCTGTCATAAATTCTTATAATTATAGTAAAACCAGAATGCAGACTTTCTACAAACACAATTGCTACATGGCATAGAATGTGTACCATTTTTAAAAACTATTAAACAGCTTAGATAATGATAGTCTACGCACAGGTCATGCTTGACGGCTGTTTGATGACGGTTATACAGCAAAAATGCGAACTCACTCAGTTTTTAGTTCATTATACTAAAACGGCAGTAAAATTTAGTAAATTGTAGTTATAATAATTTAAATCACGAAAGAAATGTTCCGGGAAAATTACAATTATCTATCCGTTTTTTGGCATTAGATATTTTTGACTAAATTAGATATTTTTAGGTCGTCTTAAAACTATTTTTCGCGAAGAATTCGAGAAGACATTCCAACTACACTGTAACCGGCCCAACCGAACGCGTTAATTGAACACATAAACAGTTCTTCGAAGGAGCGAATAGGTTAACTAGGATGTTTATTAACGGCGACAGAGGGAGACATAGAGGGAAGACGCACAGAGGCATTGAGAGAGAATGAATGGGACATTGTTTTGGCGAATTGTCCACGCTGACCGCGATTATCGCATCCTTGTATGCCGCACCATTGGGCTAATTATACATCCTATTCTTTGAAGCATTTTCTCAGTAGTCAATGCAACCTACTTAGAATTTATTCTTTTCCCTGATGAATTGCGGAAACACTGGCATTAAAACAGACCATTGCATCACAGCGAACAATCCGTCCATTGTAGGACAGCTGTCATAAATGTGGCAGCCTAACGGCGCCAGCCGATTTGGCCCTTATCATCTTAACCATTGGGCTTAAAATCACCTTTATATCGCTAAACAGTAGCACATCGATACTCTATGGCCATTTTGTCTTGTTATATAAAAGCTTTATCGGGTTATTTACAGCAATTTCCAATTTTATCTCTATACTTATTTGCTCAAACAATTCAACTCTCATCTCCAGTTCCATATTTCACTGATTTGATAATTTCAACCGGGCACATATAACTCATAAATTTAACCAGGCGAAAACTTTGGACTGAACATCAATAAAACCTTTTACTTATGTACTGTTTGTTCAAGTTTGTTGTTCTAACTATTGAGAAAGGCTTTTTTATGAGCTATAGGCGCTTGCAAACAGCAGCAATGTTATCATAGGTTGTAAAGTATACGGCGTGTGATCGTGCTAAATAATCGTGCCCACAAAATAACGCCGCCACTGTATACGGTATTCCTTTGAATGGGAAAACAGAAGCGGCAGACTGACTGTCTAGCGTCGGCTTACCTTCATATGCAGAGCACGTAGCCGTTTCGCTTCGTCTATGAATGGACGCTTTTCCGAGTCACTCAACATCTTCCATTCCGCTCCTGCAAATACCAAAAAACCACACATTTTGAAAATTACTGAAGTTCAAGTTTGGTATGCTAGTAATGTTCCTCAAAAAAGCGATTTTATGTAGAAAATCACAGAATACTCAGGTTAGTAAGTATCCCGTCTTACCTAGACGTTTGCTGATCTCCGAGTTGTGCATTTTGGGATTTTCCTGGGCCAATTTGCGGCGTTGTCCACGTGACCACACCATGAAGGCATTCATGGGTCGCTTGATGTGACCATCGCCTTTCTCGCTGCCGGTGGAAGATTTAGGGGATGTTGGGGAATTAGACATATCCATTTGCATGATCCGTGGTATGGAGTACGATTTTAATTACGAAGGCCGATTATCAAAAGAAGATCCGTAATTTGGATTCCGGTCAATGGATCAATTGAATATAACTGTTTACTGGTTACAGCAATGGCAATCAGTCTGAATTTACAGCAGAAAAAGCCAACACACATCCCGATTGTTACCGGTGAAGAACTAAATCGCCGCGTCGAAAATACAAAAAGATGTCCGATCGTGAACTACACTCCTGATTCGCAGCAATAGCGGTTACTGAATGCAGTCTGGTCTCAGGAATTGCGGCTAAAACACGCGTAAACACAATACATGCCAATACGGAGATAGGTGGAGTTAAGAGTAGAAGTATGCCGGGCAACCAATAGAAAGCTTCTCTAGATTTTCGGCCATTCCTTTATCACTTTACTTATACAGTTATACTTATTAAACCATATTTAATTCTAAGTCCTCTTAATATACACGATTTTTTTTGTGATACAAATACTCATAACATTTGTAATTTTCTTAGCTGTTGTAAACAATGTGGGTATAAAAGTGCACCCGGTAAAAAATGGAAAACAGTATTAACTGTCGTTGCACTCAAAACTACAATGTGGTATAATTAATTTTAAATTACGTGCAATATAAATTATAATATAGAATGTAATATATTGTTTAAATTACAATATAAAACAGAATCACGGAAACGAGCAAAAAGCGACCAAACCTTTTTGTTCACAACCTTTATATACTGATATACACAACACAGTCGAACCGATGAGCCCGACCTTCCGCTTACGTACTCAAATTATCCCAAATTGGATTTATTGACTTTAATTGCCAATTCCATTTGTTTGGAAATGAAATACATCCAAATTTTCGGAATCTTTCAAAGAAAGGCTAATCAGAATTCTTTAACTGTTTGAAAAATGAAAAAGGAGTGTTTACGATTATTATTGTTTGCAATACGCACATAAGATTATAATAAAATGGCAAAAGTATTTATATTTATGCGTTTAAAAAGTGCGAGCAAGGTGGTGCGAGTATCGCCAGTACTCGCGCATTATTCGGTAATAAAATACAGATACACTATTTCTGCGTACGCTTGCGTTCACGTGTTTCCCGTACGATAGTTACTTTGTATGTATGCAATCTAGTTTACATAGCGGAACGATTGTGTTTCATGTTTTTTCAGTAATCGAGTCTATCAGCAAAATCTTATTTATACTGACAATGACGGCCGGTCTTTCAGATTGTCGACTATGTGAGTACAAAAATGACAGACATTGTTTAACACAATGCAGGAAATCTGGCGGTCGTTTGTGATCATAAACCATGTCAAAAAAAGCTGCCTTGTCACCTATAGAAATGTTAGTTCAGAAACATTTGATTAATTGTTTGAGCCAAGTTTGTTGCTGGTTTCGATATAAAAGATTTCATTATAACTCTGTGAGCGTGAATTAATGGCAATTTTCTCCTATTATTTTCACACGAGAAGTGGCTCACTGTGTCGCTAGAATAGAACTATCAATAGCGGAGAATTATGCCTGACTAAATGCCATCATATTAATTGCACATATTTTGGTCGAATGGCAATTAATTATTTCTTACCCTGATACAAGCCAATTGACCTAACCTGGAGGGAGAACACCTGTTGTCTTTCGCGGTTCTTTGCCGCATTTTCTATTATGTGTACAAAAGGAAGCCGAATATGCTACAATAGGCTGTTTCAGTGAAATGGAGATTAATCGCACTTTTAGTACCAGCTTCAATACTCGCACCATTCACGCCCAGAATTGTTGATCATGCCATATACACAGTGCCATCCATAATCTAATGCTGCGGTATGGCACTTAGCCCTCATCAGCACGATTGATACCGGTGCAAAGAAGCGTGCAATTCCATTTATATCTTTGTTTTCCTTGGCTCAAAAGATCCTTTATGCGTTGTAAAAAACAGTCATTATACTGTGCAAATAATATGCGCTCCATAAATGCGTAATGCTGCAGAAAGAAAGAAATTGCCATTATTGTTATCAGTACAATGGAGACTATGCGCATAACTGTTTCATGCATACTTTGCAATGCCGGCTATAGAAACAGGTCACACATGGGGCGCAGCATGGCGTAAGACGGTCAACACGGTTTGAGTAATTCATTTAAATTTTTACATTTAGGTAAATTACAATTTACAGGGGAATGGTATCAAGTTATCAACTCATTACCATGAAAGCGATGCGAGATTTATGATTTATACAGAAAGCGGAAATAAAGATTTAGAAAATATTCTAGGTGAATCACTCGACTAGATTTATTACTTGCTTTACATTATTTTATTAAATTATGCTTCAAACTTCCGAAGCATTTTAGTACTGAAAAAAAGTTACGTTGTAATATAACTGTGCGGTAGGTGAACAACTTTATTAAATAAATGCGCTGGCAGCGAACAGTTGATCTGCGAGAGTAACGGCACGCAAGGTACTTAATACTGTAGCAGTACAGTTCACCGTCGGTGCGGATCAACTAACTTTTCTTGTTTTGACATTTATAATACGTATTCATTAAAACAGATAACTCTAAATTAAGCGATATTAGCAAAAACCATTAAAACTGCTTGCACCCATCGTGTATGCCACCAACATGCACATAAACTGTGTATCAAGTTCAATTTAGTCGAAATGCAAATGCGCCGGAAAAGCTCTCTTTGGGCGAATGTGCACTGCATGTGTAGTTTGTGTCTTGGGAGCATGGGCTGTTGAAGTGAAGAGAATGACTGGTAGTGATACAAAGAGACAAGGGAAGAAATTGATTTTAATAACAAAGCACACAAAGGCAAAGATAATGGCTACATAATGAAATTTTAAAGAGCATCACTCCCCCGTTGCAGCAACAACCGTTTCCGGGCGTCCCACATGTAACCGCACTAGGAAATCCATTGACAACCATTCAAAACATCATCGAACAAATTATCAGATCATTAAGCTGCCAACCGATTTACATGCTGGCTGGGTCTAATTGGCCCTCTTCCCTCTTTTCCAGGGCATTCTTCCTCTCTTTGATCCAATTGCCATTGAATGCCAATAGTACACTAGTGAAAAGCCAGCGTTTTTCTCTTCATTTAGTTTTTATCAATCAAAGAATACGAGTACCCCTGGTGACTCGGTCTGCATGGCTGAGGTCACTCCACTATCTATGAATCCGGTTCTTTCATTCGCTTTGACTTATTCCATTGCTGTACAAGTGTATTTATACCCTTAAGCCATCAGCCATCAATATAATACCGCAATATCATATTGTGTATTACGGTATGTATTGTGTATGTGCCGCACTGCACCATAACTGTTGTAAAGACGACTCGGCCACAATAATAAATATGTCAGCTTTTGCAACTGTCACCCATAAAGATATTAATATTGCCGTCAGTATTAAAACTCATAACATACTTGAAAACTTGTTCGTGTACTTTGCGCTTGTTCCGGCGTCAATGCCGGCTATTTATGGCTTTGTTTTTGGCTGTTTTCTTGTGCCGTAATGTTAATTCACAAGCAGACAAAGCGCTAGATTTACAATTTCTTTTTGTGTCGCCAGAGGCTGCATGCACATTGTAAGTGTTTATAATATTAATGCAAGCAGCACCACCGTTCGCAAGTCGCAACAAATTCTTGTTATATATGCAATAACGAAATAATTATTTATACACATTTTATTTGTCCTTCTTTGATGTATTGATATATACGGGTTAACCAATATCAAACAAACAGAGACAATATCTCTGTTTTTTTTTTTAAATTAGCATTCAAACTGAAACCGAAACATGATAGGATAGGTTGTTTTTTCTTGCCGTTATAAACCAAAATCATTCAAAATCAGCGGAAAAAGCAAGAAAACCGCCGTATAAAATAACAAAGTCCCAATGACGAAAACAAAGAATGTTCGATCTCACTGGTCAGTTCGAATTTCCGGCTTTGAATTGGTCGGTACAAGGTATGCTCTAGTGTAGTGACCTTTGCGGTGCAGTACAATAAAAAAACAAGAACAAACATTAACAACAAGCTAAAAAAACAACGAAATTTTATAAAATGCTGTTATAAGCGAATAAAAGCAAATATTATGATATTGTGGCGCTTTGGTACATTAACGAATCGGATAATGTACTATTTAGTATTTATATAACTTGCCAATCTGGTTGCCTTGTGCTATCCTAAAGTTCTGCAATTAAAGAACTGTATAAAATATATTGCGTTCTTTTCTGTCTTTTGAATTAGGCCGGGTACATCAGTTAAAAAAACCAAGTTTGCCGAAAGAGCAATAAGTTATTACAGCTCCGGCACACTAAATATTCACTTTCTTGTCTAGATGAGGAATCTAATACGAGCTTAAAATTTTACATCCAGGTGATTTCCACATAAAATATATATTTCTTAAGCTTCTCAAATTGCTGCATTTAAGCATTTTTTTACGAGCATCCAACTGGTGCTATCTACATACAAGCAATATAACTAATATTAAAAGGCAAACTGCGCTCATAGTTGTCAGTGCACCCGGTGAATTGTACACCTCGTAATCTCGCATTCTAAATACGAGTAAAAATGCATGCAGGTGGATTTACAACAGTTGTAACACTAAGGCAAAGTAATAATAATTTTGGAATATATTGATGCCGGTATCGCAACTGCTATTCATGTTCATCGAAGGGAAAAGCATGGCCTTTGTTCAGAATATACAATCAGCATATTATGCTCTTTTGTGTACAGGTTGAATATGATGTATAAAATCCATATAGTCAGCTTGAAATATATTCTCTATCAGGCTTTCTCTTCCATCAAGAATTAAACTGGAAATTGCGAGCTTTGCGCCCGAGTAAACACTACAGTGCCACCGTTCTTCATATATTATACGGAGTATTATACATTGTATTCAGTAGGCATGGAGCACTTCGTGGTGGGTGCAAACGGCATTCATGTGCAGTGTTCACGCTCTAACAATGCGACACGCAATTCTTTTTGTATTATCGCTGAAAACGAAGTATGAAAGAATGGGAAATATTTGACTGTTGCCAGTGTATCATGGCTGTTGCTGGGCGGACAGCGTGAACCAGATATTCAATAGTGGGAATCAACGCCTTCCGCTCTCTTCCTGTCAGTCCCGGTTGCGCGGCCGAGAAACACCTTTTCTTCAAAATCAGAATTATGATGACCATTCATTGCACCTTTGGGCCTCCAGCTGTGATGATCAATGAACCCAGCTTCGTATGGCATCTAGCCGACGATTCCACACATCAACTACACAGTGCCGCTTTTTCGTTACAGTATACAAACTTAATATGCATTTTGCGATACACTTTACCCAAAGTTATTGATATGAGCGTTTTTTGCAGTGCGTCTGGGATGGTGCTTTACAGTTGTTAGCTTCCACAATGTCAATGCAACAAAATTTTTGAAGTAGTGATTTAGATGAATGATAATTTTTCAAAATCAAAGGCCAAACTTTGTAAGCATGCTTGGTTCCGTAAAAGTACTGCAAATCAATGTTTTCAGTCGTCGTTATTAATCGCGCTAAAGCTTCCCTGAAATTGCACTTCCGGTAGTGTGATTCGTATGAGGCACGCTTTGCATGCACAGAAAAAACATCAAAATTATACATTTTACTCTTATAATAACTAACATGCTTTGCAGATTTTTACAGTAATGAAGTTCCACTGTGTCCACTGATACAGTAACAAATACAATATTTATTATAATACTTACAGTACTCGTACACGCTGCATTCTAGCATTCCAAAATCTTTGGTAGGAGGAATTCGGCTGCCAGAAATATCGATGAAATTGATATCTTCGGTTAGCCGAAGTATGCATTGTGAAACGTTGGATGAGCAGCAGGGATTCTACATTGTCGTTGTATACGCATATGAAATCAATAGAAAATTAACAACCACCTTCATTTGGTGGACACTGCATATCGCCCATTTTCGATGGATGTCGTCTGTCGCTACCTGCCTAGTTCCCACCTGCAATGTACCGCCCTCTATTACGCTAAATCCTTTGAATACTTTTCATCCCAGTCAAGAAAATGTGATTAGGCCAAAACAAAATTACACGTTCTAGCGCGGTAACAACACCTTGAAGGCATCGCGAAGGACGTTTCCTATTCTTCATGACTGTGAACGCGGCTGAATGAGTAGCATAACAGGGGCGGAAGACCGGTGGCCGTAATTGGTATGCACTATGTGCAGTTACCGGCCATTTAATATTACACATGGGTGCTTTGGACTTTGCGTAGGACGTCTAAAATGGCCAGCCGGAAGTCATTGTTACGTTCTAGTCACTTGGAATTAGCATAATACATACATTCAAGATGTTCTGAATTTGCTGTCTGTGCATGTAGTAACTGAAACCGTATTACTGACAACAATTAATTTCTCATTTAATTAATAATAACTATTGTTAAATCCTAATAATTATTTTAATTGCACGCCTGTATATGGTTTATACTAAAGAATAATTTGTCATTATACGTCTTTTGCCAATGTCTGTAATGCAGATCCATATACCGCTTTTGATGTCAGCATGCACTTTAATTATCAGAAGGATTAATCATACGGAACAGTTTACGCACTAATCGAACGATAGAATACTGGCGATGTTTGCGTAAGTAAGTACCTAATATTATTAATTGTTACGATAGCTGAATGGCGGAATTCAAAACGACCCACTATCTACAATTTTCATTTGCCGTGGAGCAAAGAAAGAGCCACGATACGCCGTTCAGGCACAAAGGTGGCCCGCGCGCCGGATGCTGAGTTTTTCATTATAATTTAGTGCCGCAAAATGCAGAATTATTGTTGTGCTTCATTCACAAATTTTGCGCAAAAAAATGCCAAACGTATAATGAAATTAGGGATATTGTAATTAGCTAGCGTTCGGCTTAAATTTCGGAACGTTTGGTTCCTTTAGCACAACAATAAAACAGGGGCCGGAAATACGTCATATTGCTGATTGCGTTAACTTCGGCGTAGTCACCTGTGCCGGTGTGCACAACTGCACAGAGCTAGAGGAATGACATCACATTGGCCGCATCATAAACTGGAAAAAAATGCAACTCATCATCAGCTGTAAGCTGCTAGCTGTGATTTTCAGAATGAAATCTTATTTTTGAACATGTTCAAACGAATGTAATTCTGGAACCCAGATCTGTCGCCGCTTTTGTGGATCCCTTTATTGATTTCCCTTATTTGAAACCTTTGGGAACATTTTGAAAATATGTAGGAGCTCGCTGTGGCAAGCTGATCACCCATAACCTTGGGGCCATTGTGGACTTCAGTAGATCCGAGTTGTTTCCTGCATTTGCCGCAGCGAAACCATGTCGGACAAACGAAAACTCCTCGGTACGTGCGAACAACTTGATTTTAAAAAATTCCGGTGCGCGAATTTGTTGAGGTGTTGCCCAGGTTAATTAGCTTATGTGAAAATTGAAACAGAATTTTTGATGGTCGAATGTTGCTGTAATACTTTTGTCGGCAGCCGAGGTGGATCGAACCTTCAAAAAGATCTACGAAGGCATCGAAATCTTTGACGAAATCTGGGCTAAGGTGACACGCTTATAATTGAGGAATTACTTATCCCTGTGATATGGTTTTTAACCGATTTTTTCCCCTTAAAAGCTGCAAGATGCATCCAATCCCAGCTTGAAGGAAAAGTTCGGGGAAGATCTGAAGAAGGAAATAAAAAAATTGCAGGTGCGTGTGCCATTGTAATCAAGCGCCAGTTCACCGTGGGTTCGCTTTCTTTTTTATATCCTGTGATTTATTAGAGACTAAGAGACCAAGTTAAAACATGGATTTCCAGCAGCAACGAACTAAAAGACAAAGAGCCCCTCTTGAAAGCCAGACGTGATATCGAAACGGTAAGCAAGGCGGCAATTTTCTTAAAAATTATTATTAATTAATTTGTATCGGTTTTGCTTGGTTGTTTTATTCTGCTTTGTCTGCTTGTTTTAGAAAATGGAAAAATTTAAGGACATTGAACGGGAAGCTAAAATCAAGTTGTACTCCGATATCGGTCTGGCGCAGGAAATCAAAGTTGACGTTAGTCTAAAGAAGAAACACGACGCTAGAGCTGGACTTTCTGTATGTACAGATGCTTTGACGTTCTTTTCGTGATTTGTTCTATATTAAAATTGTTAGATTCACAATTTTACTGTATTTTAATTTTGAAGGCATTAATTGAATGTTTATTTAGCAATTTATTGAGAAAATGCAGCGGGATTTGGAGCAGTTTGAAAGCGAAATGGAAGTTCTCACAAACGGCGGCAAGAAAAAGAAAGTGGAAAAAGAGGTAGAGCGGCTCTTTGATAGCGGGCCCGGACTTTCTCATTGTGATAATTTTTGCTGGTATTAATGGTTGAAGTCTTAAAGATGATATAGATCTTTGCTGTGAGTTACATGAATTTCTTTTGACGGTCTGTATTTTGCAGAAATTGGAAAAGGCCGAATTTCTGAAGCAGGTCATGGAATCTCATCGCAACCATATTGGGAAAATTGAAATTATGTTGCGTATGGTGGACAATGATAGCATAAATCCCGATTTCGCTGAATCTGTTACGGATGACTTCGATTTTTACCTCAGTAAAGTGCAGGAAGGGCATTTGGAAGATGTCACCTATATTTATGCAGGAATAGATCTGGAGGAGGCAACAGGTAAAACGGCATATCCCAGAAAAGAAAGGTTGCAAGAAAGGTCAAAAATGGGTTATACTTTATTACTGGTCTTATCCATGGATATTCGCTGCAGTATTGCTCTTAATTGGGTTGTTTTGTACTTGGTAGGGTATTACCGGTTTACTGTGATTGTAACGCAGTACATTATTCTTAATCTGCTGCAGTAGTGTGTTGCAGCTGTAATGCTGAAAACGTCTTGATTTAATTTGTTTACGTGACATTTAGGTACTGAATCCCGTGTGCTCAGCAGTCCTGAACCAAGTGTAGCGCCAAAAGAAGCCGAAGAAATGAAAGTGAAAGTTCCCCCAGAAATTACAGTGAGTTTAGGGATGTTTCAAGTGGTCTTTAGCAGGCATTAAGGACTGTTATCTAATTTCAGGCGACGGAACCCGTTACGGTGAAGCCGGCATCTTCCCCTGCTTTAACAGCTGTAAATTCAGCAGCCCCACAAACGAAGCCAGTTGAAACAAAACCAGCTGCTCCGGCAGCTGTTCCTCCGAAACCGATGTAACAAAAACTTATTAGTTTTTTATTATTTTTAAGGGTACTCCTTACTGGAGTACCTTTTTAACGCAAACATTTTTTAGGGTTGCAACACCAAATCCTACTGCACCGCCTGCACTGCTGAAGCCGTACGCGGCGGTTGTAGGTAAACTCTACCGGTATATGAATGTGTTCTGTGTAAATCTCAATAGGAATATTCATTGATATTTGGCTGTGTATAATAAAAGGTTGTCGTGGTTGTTGATACCAGTTCCACTGGAGGCATTTTATCCAGTTTATATTTTCAGCAAGAGCCGTACCGCAGACCATGGTCAAGCAGCCTTTGCCCGTGGTCAAGCAGCCTTTGCATAATCCTCCTGTTTCTTTGGGAAAACCTGTAAATAAGAAAGTCTCGGCGGTTAAGGGCAACATGCCGGCTTTCAAGCCGAAACCTCCTTCGAAAGTTGCTGCCGCTCTGATGAGAGGTACAGCGCGCACGAAAATTCGAAATTAGCCGGTGATTCCGTTCTTTTGGAAATTCATACAGGAAGTGCATGGAAAAGGCCGCACGGAGATTCTCACGCAAAACCTCAGAAAAAGCAGTCTGTGGCGCTGGCCAGTCAGTCCCCTTCACCCATACCGACCGGTATTTCTGGATCCAGTTACACCCCATCAGTGACGAGTAGCAGTCCATCCTGCACACCCGAACCGCTTCTCGCCAAGGAACCCCTGCCGGAAGCCACGCAACTGACAATACAGAACGGCGTGCGAGAGCAGCATTACTCGGTGCAGCCTGTTCCTCCGCCCAGTACGCCACCGTTGCTCGGATTGCCACGAGCGGAAGATGTGCGGAACCCGTGGTCATCGTTTGTGGTGCCTGTGGATAATAATAACGCATCCATAACTGATGAGACCTTGCAGGCGGATTGCAGTCGGAGTCAGTCCAGACATTCTTCTCTCGATCTCGATTTAGACCGGACAGATTTTACCCCACTGGGATCGCTGCATTCGAGTATTCATACGGCGGCAGCGCTGCCAAATACGACGCCCAGAAGGCTTGTGGAGTCGTATATAACCCGCGTGGAACTGGAGTCGCAGTTGGCGCCGATAATTGGGCGAAGGGTACTGGGTCTGGATGAAGCTAGTAGGGACATTTTGCTGCAGCATAGTGGACTTGAAGCGGCCCTTGGTAATCCACCGAAGCCCTCTGATTCTGAAAGACGAAGGTGTCATTTACATAGCATCATATAATCTAGATCGTCTGCTCCGGTTTTGATGTTGTTTTACTGTAGCCGTTATTATTAAGTTATTGTTGTAGCACCACGTCTTCGTGTATAGAATTATTTTCTCATGTTATACTTTTAAAGAATTTAGAGTTTTTTTTGCTGTTGTTGATTGATTTTCCTTGTTACTGTTGGATTCTCAGCATCAATCGCACATGATTCCTTTTCACCATTACAGTATTGGATTATATATCTGTTTGACCGTCTTTTGTAATATTTTCAGATCCGTAGTTCCTTGTGTACCCTGCCCAATTCCTACTGGATGGCCGGCAAGTCCTCCTTTGGCGCTTATCTGTGATAGGAAATTTTATGCTAACCTCGCAACGGACGTCCTGTTTTACATTTTCTATTTTGGAGAGGTATCGTGCTTTGCAAGTTTACTGTTTTGCCGTAACGTACGTATTATATTATTTTAATTCTGCATGGGTCAAAATATCGTAAAAAATGCCGTTATATTACTCTGGGTTGTATTTAGGGCAGCCTGGCACAGTTGTTTGCGGCTACTGCGCTGAAAGAAAAATATTGGCGATTTCATAAGAAGCTGAACTCCTGGTTTAGAAGACTGGAGGAGCCAGTTGAAATTTGCGACCAGCATGAGAGAGTAAGCAATACCTCTTTTGTTTTCTTCCTGTTAAGTTGCAGTTTGTTAGCTAGGGCCAGTAGTTTCCGTTTTCTCCTATCGTTTCGCAGGGGAACTACGTGCTCTGGGATTTGGACACATGGTCGGAGCAGGAAAAAGAAGATTTTACTTTCGAATATTGCTACCTCGAAAATGTTAACCTGGACCGTTACGACCATTCCGCTGACTACTTTTCGTGGTCTGCCGTTCCGTATTTTTCTGTTGTGAAGGACAGTTTGCTGAAGTAAAAAATTGCAGTATGAGATGCATGACAGGTGTATAAATCAGTGACTGAAAGATTAGGTTTTATAGAAATGTCCTTCACGGTTAGCAAAATAGATTTTTACGTTTGTGATAATAAAATTATTTTGTCTTTAACCGGTAGTCCGCCAGTAATCCGCTTTCGTCTGGGACGAGATACCACGGCCGTAATTTCTTTACGTACCCTGACTGACCGGAAAAGCGGTTTCTTTTCACATTCCTCGTTTAGATGTAACTGGTGATAATGGTATCCACTAAATTCTGTTAGCTTGGATTGCTAAGACTACATATGCAACAGCGTCAGTGCCATGAAATAATTCACCGATAAAGCAGCACTGCGAACGATACCACCTGCATGCAATGTGGAAAAGGTCATCATCGCACTTTGCTGTTTTTCGTATATTTTAATAGTTAACACTGGAAGTTATTTTACATTTTATCAAGCATCTTAACTAAAATTCATCAGGCCAGCATAATATTCATCCATGCCGCGTCACACGTTTCCAGCTACTGCTGTTCGTATGGGATTGCGAAGTTGCGGACCTGCAGTCTTGTTACTCTTCTACGGTATCTATACGAGTACCGGGTAAGGTGTTACCTAGTGGCTAGAAGCGTACCGCAATGGTTATCATTACAGTCAACGAAACTGAGACAGGACTCAAAAGTCTCAAATTATTCTTAATTCTTGCTAATATTGACTTTTTTGACGGCTTTTTACCCAGTCAAAGAAATTTGTCGATCTCCATAACATCGGGCTCTCTTTTAGATCGTAGTGGTACTTACCCCTCCGCGCTTATCCATAAAACACTAAAGTGACATTTCCTACGGAAATAGCTCCGTCAGGCCTGGATGGGAAAGGGAAATAATCGGGATAAACGGAAACTGGATACAAACCACATGGAATACATACTTCTATAATTATTAGGCTATTAGCCCAACCACATTCTAGCGACAGCTATGCTGACTATGCAGTATGCCCGTATTAACTGGCATACCGTAAACCACACCCCTAACTTGTGCCAATCACAGGGGTGTAACATTTTGGTTACAGATTTCCCCATAGACCGTGCAAGAAACAAGCCGTATACACTCTTATACAGAAAGTCTCACTTTCTGTTTTTTATAGTGTATAAGTCCTGCAACAGTGTGCAGGCCTGACGGAAAAGATTCCATACTGTGACAGTGTGGCGGGTTAGTAGCAAATACTGTGCAGTGTGCAGTACACTACAGTCAGCGACTTTGCTACAGTACTCAGTCGACGAAGATTCGAGTTTTCACTTTTCCGTAATAATTTTGTTTTCGTTTTCCACACTTTAGTAACCCAAGTGAATCTGTTGGTGTTAATTGTCAGATTATTGACGAACGCATATAGTTTTCTCTTTGTTTTTAATCCTGATTTTGCATCAGCCTCTCGAAATGAATATAAGATGTGCACAGGTGCGTTATCCCTGGTTTCGCTAGATTGAAGTACTGGTACTTAACTGGTGTCATGTCTGAAATATTTTCTTCCTGAAGGTGGCGGATTTAATGAATATGCAACACTGCAATCTCTTGTGTTTACCGGAGAATTACCAACTAAAATACTACATGTACCACGGTTTGTCGTGGCCACAGGTAGCGTTCGCCTCAGATCCCTAGTCCTTCGGATGTATCAATTAGCGTGCTGTTTTTGCAGCTGTCCTATATTGCCGAAGATGATAAACAGCGTATAGTTGGTTATGTTCTGGCCAAGATGTGAGTTGACACGAGCTAGGTTGTTTTCCCTTCAGTAAAAACTGTAACATACTCAATTCGTGCTGTGCAGGGAAGAAGACGACGACGAACCCCACGGACACATCACCAGTCTGGCTGTGCAGCGGGAATATCGACGTCTGGGATTAGCGCAGAAGCTGATGAACCAAACCGCCCGCGCCATGGTGGAAATTTACAATTGTCGTTATGTCAGCCTGCACGTGCGCGTGTCCAACCGGGCGGCGTACCATCTCTACTCAGTTGTTTTGGGCTTCAAGTAAGCCCAAGCTATTATTGGGTTCACGAGTGCGCAAGCAAATATTGCATGGCACTGTTTCTTGCTTGTTTTATTTTTTCCATTGAATTTTCTTTTTTTTGTTTTGCTCGTTAACAGTTACTTAATAGATGGGTTGAAAAATTACAATTATTTTTATGCTGTATGGTTTATCGAACCAAATTTCGTTTTCTTCCGGAATGGAAGATTCTTGAATTTTGAAAGCATGAATTTATTTTCGTAGGACAACTGAAACTGAACCGAAATACTACGCCGACGGCGAGGACGCGTACGCGATGCGTCGGGATTTAGTTGACTGGGCACGCCAACTGGATATCAAGCCGCCGCATCCCGTAAAGTTTTTTCAAGTTGACCGCCGTCATCGTCGGCAGGGCAAAGAGAATCAGTCTGCTCCAGCGGCAGCTATCGAAGCCGCGCCGTCGGTGCAGGCGGTGACGGATGACGTCTCCCGGATGCAAGTGACTGACGCCGCTGACACTGATCAGCACAAAGATTCTGCTGCTGCTGGAGGAAAAACTGCAGAGGCATCCAAAGAAAACACCACTGCTTCAGATCAACCGAGTGCGACGAAGAAGAAACACAAGAAACGAAAATAATATGCAACCCCTAGTCCGTATGAAATCGGTATATTTAACCTGTTTCTTACTACGTGGTTGTTAACCAAGTAATTTGCTTTTTTTATAACAAACTGGTTAGCCATTTGCTGATTTATTTCGTTAGATCGATTTATTTAGTAAAAAGAAAGTAGACAAATTTAAGGACAATTTAGCTTTACGCACTGTATTGAACGGTAGTACACACAGAAGAAGAACCCATAAAATAAAATGCACACAACTCAACTTAGAACAAAGCCGTATAATATTCGAAGCACAGTGAGCAAAAAGAATCTATATTAACCAAGCACTCAACGGTGATTCCACTGATAAAATCACTATTACAAGGACAGATTAGCCAGCTCAGGACAAATGAAACGAATGCTGACCCTCTTTGCATGCTGTCTCCAACCGCTTGGCCATAATTTCCATGCTGGAATAATCAGGTAATTTCAGATAGTTGACGCACGTCATCACAGATGGCAGGAATTGATCCGCATTCTGATCGCCGGCTACAGTTTTTCGCACCACAGTGAAAGGTGGATTGAGGGCTTTGAAACCTGCAGTGCAATAACAATCAACAAAAGCAGAATGTGATCAATAAAACTTTCACCGAACATGTACTTAATCAACCACATTGTTGCGGGTGCATATTGTAACATACGAGAAGAACTAGTCACTATAATGTCGTAGAGAGTTCGTAATGCAACTTTGAACTGACCTCCCACCGGCAGTTTAGGCGATCCTGTAACAAACTGCACAAAATCACGCCGTTCCTGCGCACTGTACTTGGCCATAACTGTAAAGAGCCACTTCACAGCTTGACTGTCCACCGTATAACCATGATCGGGATGACAAGATTCCGTCAGGGTTCGCACGTCCCACCCTTCCTGTATGTGCTCACCATGACCACAAAACAAGGCATCCAGTTCTTCAGCACGGAACAGGTGAATATGCTTCAGTGGGATGATAGCATTGAAGGCATCCCTAAATGCCTCCATTTGCCGGCACACGCCTTCCCTCAAGTACCAATATACAACAAGCTGCAATGAACATGAAAAAATGATTACTTCCAAGCATGCTTAACTTCAGAAAACTGGCAATGCCACTTAAAGGTAGACCATTTGAAAAGAATGCAAAGCGTCTTACATTGACATATTGTTCCAAATTTTCAAGGCTGACAGCCTTATCTCGTCCGCCGCGGCATAGCTCAATATCATCATAACCAGGCAAAGTGAAATGCAAACACAGATCATCCACTGATGTTCCGTCGTACAATAGTTCCTCATCCGAGCCCATTCGTTTCCGATCACCCATTTCACTAACAGATTCCAGCCATTTTTTTCGACGTGCAATACGATAAAGCTTTTCCATAGTTTTCGCCATTTCCGGATCGATATGCGCCAAATCCGATAAACCCAATTTGGACTCTTCGCCTAACATCCATTTGTAGAAAACTGGGCTGAATGGGATATCCGTCTAAACACCGAATAAACCATTCTTACGTAATTCTAGCAATGGCAAGATTTCACGGCTTACCATTCTGAAGTCCATCACAGCTTTTGCCATAAATTTACCCAACAAGCGAAATTTTCCTTCGATTTCTGTCATTTGCGCTTTAAGGGTGCATTGTCCAATTGGTTTGGGAAACAATCCACAAGGGGCGTAAACATAAGGTCCAGTCGACATATGATTGGAAGCACCGTGCCACAATCCTAGTTCGGTTCGCTGGAATTCCCTTTGAAAGATGTCATAGTTAAAAATACAAACACAAATGCATCGAACCTTTCGTTTAGTGGCACTATAACCCAACATAATCTAACAAACGAAGTACGTATTTGAATCTGAAGCTCCACTCAGGTACAGCTCTTAAAGACTACAAGTTAACCATTTTCTTACTTGGACACCATCGAATAATATTCGAGCGTTGGTCCCAAGCCAGTTCCCACTTCCTCCTGATACTGAATTTCCAAAAATTGCCGGGTATGGGCGTACTCATCCATTATCGTCTGGGTCTGGACGAGAAGATTTTTCCGCGAAACCACGCGTTTTCGGCGTTCGATGCGCGGCAAGACATGATCATGTCCACTGGACGAGCTCTGCTGACTATTGCTACGGTGCAGCGCCATTTCGGGGTTGGTGTCCATTAAACGCTGCATAGCGCGGTCCCGATCGAATGCCGTAAGAAAAAACAGTTGCAGACGAGATTCAAAGGGAAAGAGAAACGGAGCATAAACGGCAATCTGAGTCATCCAAGAAGGTACTTGACCCGTAATGACCATCATAGGATCCTGCATCTGCCTATTCATTTTCGTTACCAATTTACTGTTCAAAAATTCCAGTTCTCCCAGGCGGGGTAGAAGTTTCGACTGGGGCTGATAAATTTCCGGCCAATAATAATTCAGCGCAAATAACACGCGCAGCAATGTAATGACCTCCACAGAAGGATCACTGATAGTAACAAATTCCGCAGATTTCGTATTTAACTGCGTATCAAGAGCTGATTCAACAGGTGGACAAATGGCTGTTTCCCATACCGTATTATTACGGTCTTCTTCTCCTTTCGGAGTGGCGTCATCTAAAAACAGAACCGATGACAATGAATACCAACCCATACATAATTATATACACAGCATTAAAGTTAACATATTGATCAACCTAAACACATGATACATCACTGCTTTACTGGCAAATACGAGTAAGTATGTTTACCAAAAAGCAACAGTACATACTATTCTGCTCATTCTGTCCACTTCCAGCCAACTGCGCTGCCGCTTCATCTCGTGCCAATCGATAATGTATCGTATGCGTGTTACTAAACAGTGCCATCTGACCGGCACCAAAATCAGAATCTCCATCCGTATCTTCTCCATTACCGCTCCTCCCAAAATGTCGAATACACTGATACAGACTCCAGTTATATGGCAGCACGTTGTTATTATATAATAACTCCAATCGATACCGGCCGTTGGCCCGAGCGGCATCGGCAGCCATCGACATAGAATCCAGCTCATCTTCATCGGATACCTCATCCGTATCCGGCGCATTATCATCCGCTGGCCCACTTTTTCCGCATCCTCGTGCCACCAGATAGCGTTCTATCGTATGAATGGGTGCTAGCGGTTCTACTCGTACCATGCCTCCCTTCCATTCCCGAATGGTAGTCACATCCGGATGACGACTCAGAGTACACTTCAACTGACTATGTGCGAACATTCGCATGATCGGATGCCGCCCGCCCGCGGCACCCAATCCTAATACCCCAGGCACCGTTAAATCCATTACCCGTACGGGGAACTGTTCCAGCTGGTTAACACAGGCGCTCAATTTGGAGACCAGGGCACTGAATGCTGGCACCGAATCAATGCAGTCAGCGACATCGAACACGTTCACAAAGCTGGATTCCGCGTCTTCCTCGGACGGACCGTCGAAAAACACATGCAGAAATCTTGCAAGCCTCCTGCGGCGAGGCGTTCCCGTTGACTCAAACTTCGCTTTCCGCTTAGCGCGTTTAACGACTAAATTAGCATCGAAATTATCATCCAGCCATTCCGCCTGCGTAAGGTACCGCAAAAGTGTTCCGATGACATTACTGTGAATGACTTCAAACGGAGAGGCATTCCCATCCAGAATCACTTGCTTGATTTCTTTCAATGCCGTGAGTTCCTTTTCCGTACGCAATTTTTCAACTGAAGCATTGAGAACCGCTAAGGAGCCGGACTGGGAAGAATTTGAACCGGGTATATAGTCAACAAGGAATTTCTGCGCGTGGGCTTTGATCCACTCCGTAGCTTGATGACGATAATTCTGCATTGAAACCGTGCTGGCTGGTGGAGCCGAAGGCGTTGCAGAGGAACTACTGGATGGAGTCGATAAGCTAGAAGAAAGGCGATCCAAAACTGCACGGCCTTCGTTCGCTAATCGCATGCGAGCCAAAGCTATACGGTTCAACGGTGTTGTCCCCGTCGTAGGTGGTGGAGGCGGTGGTAAAGGATCCGTTATCGGTGGACTGGAGCCGACATCCGTATTCGAGGCAGTTTCCGTTGGACCTATTACAGTCCAAAGGTGCGCAACAACATTGAACGTTTAGCAAACAGTTAAAAATACAATCAATGAGGCTGCACACTCAAAGATATCACAAACAGGTCGGTTGTTCACACCTTTTATGCGCAATCAGATCTCAAACATAAAAACAAAGATTGCATGCGTATGAATCTCAAATGACCTAAGCGGTCAGAACCATTTAAAACACTTAAAAAAAACGTGCAACCAATTACCTGCTGGATGACGACGTCGTCCAGTAGTAAGAGCTGTCCAATTGCCACGTCGCGTAGTCGATCGTCGGGTCGTTGTCTGGGTTTTACTGCGTGCTGCTGGGGAGCCGCCACCTGCGCTGTTATCCCCATATGTGTCTCCGCGATTCGACGAAGACGGAGTTGCGCTGTCCGAAGATGAGGGCTGCGAGCTTTCAGACGAAGAAAGCAATAAATTGCTGGGCTCTCGTGTGTCACTATTCAGGGGGTCGTTATTATGGTTCCTGAATATGACACTTTCATTTTTCGCGCACAAATTCATTTGATACACCACACCTATCACACAGAAATAAACCACCGATTTAGCATACTTGTTACAGAACGCAAAACATGTTGCAAATTGTCTATTCCTGACCTTCACGGCGAAAATGAACACTAAAAGTCTGCGGTAGCTTCTGCATCAACAGATCCGCGAGCTGGATGGCATGAATCACAGATTTTATATCATTAGTAGCCAAACTGCTAGCAATATTGCTGAAAAAGAAAAATAGGGTGGTTAGAAATCGGAAATTAAGGTTGCGACTAAAGTAAGCCCCGATAACGGGCATACCTAGATACGGGCAGTCGCTGCATGATACCAGCCAGCAAATCCGGACTGGCGTGATAGGTCATGCGCAGTAAGGCTTCTGAACATTTATGACGGATAGCCGCTCCAGCTGAGGTACTGTACACTTCATACAGCACGCAGAACAGGTTGCGGATAAAAATGGCAACATTAGGATCACACGATTCTACAAACATAGCTCGCAGCTAATTAATCCCATAACTATAACGGAAGCGATTGAATGAAGTAAACAATGACATCTTTACGTCACGAACCCAACAAAATGATTAATTTCTAGCAGTAATAAAGTAAATCGAAAAAAACGTACGAGCAACAGGTGCCGAGAGGCGGAGGGATTTAGCCACAGGAACCACCTCCTGTCGTTTAACCTCGCGCGACGTTCCAGTATCCTCATTAATCTGATGCATAGCCACCAGATCGATCACATACTGAGCCTGGGGAGTATCAATCAGTACGTCCTCCTGGTGCGTGCGGAAAGCATTCTGAAGCGAACAAAAACCAGTGACACATGAGAATTAATAATAATGAACCAGGAAATTTTAACAGACTGGGCGAAATCTATGGCAAATTTGTTAGTGGTTAGAATGCGGCTGTTGCTTCGGTACACACCTCAATTGTTGCGCACTCTGTATTCGTGTACGGTATCCAGGCATTAGAATCGTCTTTCCAATACCAAATCACTTGCTGATCACTACTACCGGAAACTTTCCGCAGCAGATCATCGACAGCGAAAATTCCATCTGTCGGCAGTTCCGGCAATAAAGCACTGCAAAAACAACTGAGTTCAAAGCCTGCTACGATCGTTCAAAGCCTGTTCAAAGCCTCGTATTAACATACAATGCTTCGAAATATGACGGAAGTATTACGTACACTATAAGTCGAATTAATTCATATCCTTCTTGAGGTGATCGAGCACTCTTTGACAATTCCACACGCGTCCCCAATGTGGACGATCCAGTCAACAGGAAACACAACGTCTCCGTAATTTCTGTAACAAAATTTTCACTATTCCTCCGAAAATTCGAAAGAGTATCTGGAGCCATGATACATACTGTTATCGAGCAAGTGTGCCGATAAATCCGGACAGGCAGTGCAAATATGAGTCAGCATCTGAATAACCATAATAAAGATCTGACTGCTCAGCACTGACGGAGAAGTGATAAGAAGATGCTGTATATTCTGCAGTAATCCATGTCCGGCAACTTCCCGTAAACGATCGGCATCGTTGCGGAAACATTCCACAATACGAGAGAAAGCCGCGCAGGTGTTCTCGATACATTTTTTGTCGCTATCTTGGGCCAATCGCTGACTCAGCAATGGTAACACCGGTTGAATAAATTCAAATTCTTCGGGCGTCAAATTACTGCAGCAGCTGGATGTAATCATTAGGGCATTTCGCTGGGCAGTCGAAGAAAAAAATTCAATGTAATTCAGAACTGCCTGGACTCCATTCTGCAACCGGCAACAAAAAAATCAAACGCGGAACTTACTTACTTGCAAACGAATATGTCAAGCACCGTAAATGATACTCACACACCGTTTGAAAATATAAAAATCAAGATCCAGAAAGTAATAAACGTTTTAAAATATACTTACCGCCCGTAGTATCTGCTTGGTGTGTCGGCGAGAAAGCATTTCTAAAGCAACCAGACTCTGCTCTGCAACGTCAATGTATTCGATAGACTGCAACTTATCCAAAAATGCTGGAATTGCCCCGACAACAACTGTAGAAGAGCGCGGCAAGGATTCCATCATGTATGACAGAGCTCGACAGGCTTGGGTCACCTATAAACAAGAGTACAGTACTCGAAATGTGCAAATTGAGTATCAAGAAATTCAGTACTTATACATACCAGTTCGTAATTCCCTTCCCCGGCGATTACTCCCGTCAGTGCGGCAACAGTTTGTTTAACCGGAAATCCGTGCAGTGTATCTTCGTTACCCATAACTAACATTTGACACAGTTCCGAAGCAGCAGCCAACTGAGCACTTTCATCAGTGCCCTTCAGTGCGGTCAGCAACTGCGTACATTTGTTGTCTAAAATCATCAAAACTAATTATTTTCAAAACTGGAAATCACAGTAATAGTAGGATGGAAACATACAAGCCAAGACAAGTATCGTACCTAAATGGAACTTGCTGTCATTTTACAGCAATACAACCCTAAAAAGTTTTCACGAGATCCATCGAAATACTTTACACAACTTACAGCACTGCGTACTGCCTCCAGCCTGACTACCAATTCGACCAAGCATCTGCTGGAATCGAGGAGCGAGATTGCTGAACAGAGATGACGGCAGTCCACGGGCTTCCAACAATGCCTGCAGCCGATTTACATCAAATTCGTCTCCTCCAAGCGCCTCCAAATCTCCCAACGCGGAAAATATGTTACTGGCAAGGCCAGCTATCATACGAATAAAACAAAACGTTTGTGTCAATAAAAAAAAGTTGAAGAATAACGTATAAAAAGTAACAATATCTACGTATCGTTACAGACGTCTTTCAAATAATCATTTCATTATGTGATGTTTGTAATTATTGTTTCACATTTTTATGAGTCAAATATTTACCAGAATCACTCGCAGCAGAACGATTCGAATTATTCTGCGCCATGCTGTTAACCAATGCAACACCAGGAGGTGTCGGAATAGGCTGCTCTACTGGCTGTGCAGATTTGCCACTGTCTTTGCCCAATAGGGATGCCGCTTTGGCTTTTACAGATAACGATTTCGCTACCGACGGCTTTTTGTCCTTATCCTTCTTGCTCTTCGACGTAGCTGATAAACTTTGAACCACCGGACTGGCAGCACGCTTCACTGACGCCACTGCCGCTCCTGTTTTGGACGGATTACGCTTATCGACGTGATGCTTTCGAACCCGCCTGCCAATGGTGTCGTCAGCAATATCAGTTGCTACTGCTGTGGATTCCGTGGGTGCAACAACAGCCTTGGCGGTGCGGCTTCGGGTGACAGGGAACGATTTCGTCGACACTGCCTTGTTAGTCGTCTCGTCTGAAGACACGTCTGCCACGGAATCCGCTTTGTGTAGCGCTGCGCCCATGCGCTTGGATGTTTGCTTTACACCTAGTGGATGGCATTAATTTCATCAGCCCTTACACAAACGGTAATGATAATTCAAACCAAACAGCGACTAATAAGAAGTTCTAAAATCAACAGTTACGAAAGTGAGCGTGGATGAACCATTTACCCTCCCGAGACCTATCCACCTTCCGACTGCGGAGATGGCGAAGAGGTGCCGTTATCTGCGCTCTGGGACGCAGATTGTGTCCTCGCTGAGCAGCGTCGCCGTCGTCTTCGTCCTCGCTCTCAACCGGTCGTTTAACGGGTGGTTGCTTCAGCTCTTCGTTCAGTTTGTTACTGCCGGCGCTACTGTGCTTCGGCAATCTGGATCTGCCCTTGCCTTTAACCACAGGGCCGCCCGTGTCCTGTTTCGCTCGCTTTGTACCCACAGTGGACAGACGCTTGATCGTGTTACTGCTAGCGGTTGGTTCTTCAGATGGCGTACGAGAAGTTGATTTGGATGTGGAAGGATTCGATCGTGATGCTATACGACTACTGCGACGTAAAGATAACTCGTCATCGACATTTCCACTTCCGCGTCTCCCAGCACTGCAAATAAGCAAAGTATATATAACCATCCATGCAGGAAACAACGATTTTACACCCTCAATTAATTAAAAAAAAATTACTTAGAAACTTTGAAAACATAGTCGCACTCACTACAGCATAACTACTAGATAAAATTTTATGCATTACTGCAAGCAAACTTTTCCAAGATTTTGTGACAACAGATTTCAAAGCGAAAAAAAGTTTCACAGACTGCTGTCCATCGTAATTGCCATACGTGCGCATTGTTTACGTTGGTTACAGAGCTAACAACATCATCAGGAAAGACCGAATTACGTAATGAACAAGCCCGCGACCTACTCTGACGAAGATGCACCCGTGCCTGTTGACGACACCTTAGCAGGATGGCTTGACGATGACATCAATAAGTTCCCCGCAGGTGTTCATGAAGTCGCCGAAAAATTGTTCCAGGAAATGACTTCGTTACGCGTCCTGTAAAGCAAAGTCGAAATTGCTATGATATCAGCTTAATATGCATTCGGGCCGCGATGTAATACGAAAAATGCAATGAGGTCCATAAACCATTGCCTGCCACGCTGCACACCAAAACACAAACGTCAAAACTCAAACTGGTTCGAATCATCAAGGCAATTTAATTTGCAATTTCATTCGGAAATCAGTTTGTTGTAAACTGAACTCTCGACTAGGACACTAAGCTTCTGGACAACCAAACCACACCGCCGTGACAAATAAGCTCTTCGAAAAACGAACAACCTAACACCATCACTCTTTAAATGATAAAACTGAAGTATCGCGAAAGGACATAATTAAGACCACTTCAATAACTGTTTCTGTAAATTCTAAATTAATAATATTTATTACTTACTAAAAAGTTATTTCCAGAAATCAGGGAAAACGAGAAGCTGAGAACTGGTTTTTGCACTTGCCCTAATATTACTATGCTAATAATGCAGCTAACAAAAACATTTCTGCTTCTTCAAGTTCAAGAAGCACACCACAGAAGTATTCGCAGTCATAATAAAAATTATTCAAAATGAGCCAAAAGATTGTTAAGGCCTACATAAAATGAGCCCAAAGTCCCCAAACCTAAAATTCTCACAGCGAATCTTCATGTACTTTACTCTCATCCGAGATCACCAGCTTCCCCTGCCAGTAGGTTACAGACAAGGTCAGCAGGCACCTTTGAGTCTCCAGCATCTGATCGATACTCGTCACAAAACGCAGGAACTTACGACGCCACTTCTCACCACGTTCATATTGTTACGATTCTCTGTTTTACGGTCCAATTACTGCAAGACCGCGACATTTTGCCATTGCTTTCAGCCTGTCACACATCCGTACGGCGATATAACGATTACTTTTGTCAATTTCTTTTATAACTTATTTCTTTAAAAAATCGGAATTCACTCATCCTAGCAATAAATACCACAGAGCAGCAGGAAACTTACCAAAACATTCAAGCTCTCTCACAAGTCTCTGAAAACAGTTCTCTGCTAAAATCTTTGAAAAACGCATGGATTCAAGAGTCTTTCTTGTGGAATAAGACGATTTACATTTTTATTCTGAACTCGTCAAACATCGACTTTTTGTTTCCAGCTTTGAGCTTGTTACAAATCAACGAAAAAGCAACGAACGAGCTTTGCTCATCCAAAGCGTGCAACATGATTTGACGCAAGCGTACGCCGTACGCATTGGTCGTACGCATCGGCGTATGTTTGTACTAGGAAGTACACGGTCAGTTCAATATAATAATTATATAAAAGCATAGAAAATCCACCTATACATGGATGGACATGGATTTTTATTTTACATGGATGGTTATGGATTACATGGATGGACATGGATTTGCATTTTTTTGGATATATATATATATACATGGGTTTTTTATGATAAAAGCACAACATGAATGTAATGACGACTTGATGCAATCTAACACGGGACTGTTAGAACTAACTCACTAACCATAAGACATAAGTACTGTACTTATTGTGAGTAAAATAGCTAATAAAACGCTTCCCTTTCAAAATTATTTTTCGTTGTTGTCGAAATAAAGAAGTGAACTTTAGTAAAGCGTGGGAAATAACTTTCTGGAGTACTTACCGATAAGGTACCAATAGTACCATACATACACACATAACATCATACTATCACAAATAAGCAGCTATAAGATGCTGATGACATGAATGTCTAGTTCTTAATTTGGAATCCTACGACATTATTTTATTTATTTACTCGTTTTCTGGCAGGTAACTTGATGTAAGTACTGTAAAACATTTACGGTTAGTTACGTATGTACTTTTATGTCACTTCAGATAATGAGAGAACAAATATCGAGTAACTGTAACGAATTCTCGTACAGTTTTCGCTCCTCTCACAGTCCCTGGGTAAACATCACTTAAAATGTTAACTCAACCAATTAATTCATTAAAATAATATTAACAAAATATTAAATAAAAGCATAATGGAACAACGTAATTTTAATTACATGTGCGGAAGATGCAATGCCGTATTTGGTCACTTTACATACACTAGCTCAAAACTATAAAAATTTCAACAAAAAGGTCAGCTACCAAGCAGTAACAATACCGGCACTCGTATTCAGTTTGTACGGTGTGCAATAAACCCAGCAAAGTGGGTCAGTGATTAAACTTCTGGTAAAATAGAAAAGTATTTCAAACACCGGCAGGAATCACTCCACAAAAATTTCGGCGAGATCTTCAGAGTCGTAGCGCTGTCCGGAAAGGATATCGATCAGTTGGAATCTTGGAAATAACTGAAAAAAATTATACTTATGGGTTGCTCATCAAACGCTACGTGTGAACGACAGTCATGCGCTAAAAAATCACACTAAAAAACTTACATGCAGTCCCACACTACAAGGGACAACAGGAAGCGGAAACTCTAAAACCCCTCCTGGAGCAACACTACCAACCGCACGACCAGAAATGCCACACCAGGCAAAAGCCCGATCATGTTGATCAGGCAATTTCAGAACAAACTCCATAGGCCGAGTACTGCAAAACAGGTCTACATAAAACAAATTCATTCATCAGAATATTTCTAAGTTCTTTCTTAATTAACCCGTTGACGGGCATTGGCGTCAGGGCGCAACATGGTTTTCTGAATTTTTTCCCCAGTGATTGCGAACAGTTAATGAATATTAATTAGCATAATTAGCAATTAGAGACTTTAAAGTAGCAGTAAAAACATAATTCAAACTTGCATCTCAAGCCAATCACAAATGACCGTTGCCCGAAAATGGCTAATCTCGGACTTTCCAAGCTCTCGTACGTCTTGCTAATTAACTAATTAGTGGATGAATAATTAAACCGCAGATAAATCAACAAGGTACAATTAACAACGTTCTATCGAAAATTGACTAACACGGGTTCTGTAAGTTGAACAGTGGAAGACCACAGTCCGTCAAAAACTTGTGTTGCGTGCCAACACCATTGCCCATGAAGTGTCTCAGATACACAGGCGGGTGCAATTTCGACTGCTTCTCTATATCACGTAGGCAGATCAAGTTAAGTACTGTCGGTTCGTACGCAAAACATGCGTCACGCGATTTTGTTGATCGGAAGCTTGTGAAAAACGCTTTCGCGTATCAACACCACGGGCGGTCGGCGAAAACCAAAATCGCCTCTAAATTTGGCTGCTTCAGGAAAACAGAACGCTTAGGGAAACCGAACACGGTAGTCCTGATTGTAAATCTACCGTCACTGCAATAACAATAGTTGTAAAATGGCGGTACAACACCGTGCGCTTTACCGCGTTTCTACATATTGATGGATCGTTTGGACATGCGAGAGCGGCGCAGCTTTGCAGAAAAAATGAGTTTTGATCTATCTCGGGCGGTTGAAAACTACAGTAACTGTACACTGTACGTGCACGTGACGTTGGTGATTTTGACCTTTGCGGCAGCCTAACTAGTTTCTTCCGGTCGCTAATGCGTTCGAAAAAGTGCTAGTGACCACTAACTCTCAGTTTACGCCAATGACCACTGCAGCTGGACTATCCGCGCCGCATTTTAGACACTGGCACTTGCGGCCACACCAAAGAAAAATGCAAGCGCGGCAGTATAAAGGCGGCTATGCGTGCCAGAAATGCAGAACAATGCTTCGTGCAGTCTTATAATTATGAGAGTATAATGAAAGTTTTGGGAGAGGAAAATTGTTAGCATTTTTATTTCCTATATTCTATCTGTAATAGTGGTCAAAATACATGGTAACGGAATCTGGAAGTTTTTAATTTTTTACTGACCAGTGGTCACCTTGTTGACCACTACTATACTCTTGTTTTAAAGTGCTTTTTTTGTTCTATTTGGTACAGTTATTGCTTTTAGGTAATTTCCGTTCGTCTATGTATTACAAAATTAAACGTTTTTATGCTGTAGACTGTCCGTGGGCATTGGCGTTGGCAAACACCCTAGTCACCACGGCTGACCTATGGTCAGCACAAGCTTACAAAAAATTCCCTTTCTTAATTGATTTTTTTCATCGGGAAATCCCGATTTTCAAAAGGAAACCCGCACTCCGTCGGGTACCGCCCGCTGGAGGGTTAAATATTAAGCAGACTGAAATCTATAACTGTAACCGCTATAATTACGCTCTAGCTTTTCGATCATGCAGTTCTTCGCTAGTGTATAGAAAGCTAAAAAAGGTAAATCATTCAGTCCTTTTACCCGCAAACTACAAAAATTAACTTACCCAAGGGAAAAAACAGCCACCGTTACCGCAAAAGCTTTGTAAAGTTCAACTTTGGCAGGTCGATTGGCCAGGGTTACGAAAATGTCCCGAAAATCAGGTACCTGGAATATATACACGGTCATCTTACGGTAATGAAGCTTACGGGTCCCAGGAAGCTCCGCATATTCAAAGCTACGGATTTCGAAGTATCCGTAGCAGATTACATTACTTGCCAGTTTCAAAAACTTACACACTTTATGTTAAGAACAGTTTTCGATCTTTCGATGTTAAGAACAGCTCTCGACGGAATAGATTTCTGATAAAAAAACTTGGATCATCATTTAAAAGCGTCAAACGTTGGATCTTTTGCAAGTATGCAAATATGAAATATTATGATGCAGACACCACTTACGGCTCGATTCAACGGTGATGTTGTAACCTTTCCTAGATCACCCATGCGTGTTCGCCATAAAATTTCCACTCTGCCGGGAGACGTGGAGGATTTCAGGATTTCCCCTGTTCGAGTTCGATCGGTCAACCGTATTCGAAACACGAACTGTCGCGAATCATTGGGTCCCAGGAAGCTCCGCATATTCAAAGTATCCAGTGGATGTTGATAAAGAGGCAGTGTTACCTCTTCCGATGTGTATTCAGGAGAAGTGATCATCCTGACAGTTTCAAGGACAATACTGGTGTTGGTCAAATTCTGAATGTTAAACTCGCCGAAATATCCCCCATCCGGCAAACTAACAAATTTATTCTTAAAATCCATTGGTCGAGCCACGCTGTACCGGAAACATTTCTTCAAATTCACTCGTTCTAAGGGATTTAGGGGATTGGAATAGGTAATACTGGCAATCATCCTATAAACTCAACTCTGGATTCTCAACTCTGATGCAGTGATGCATTAGCAAAACACTCGACAATGAGTACCGTAATTTGAGTACAAGCCTCTGGCAAGCTCAGTTACACTAACAATAAAACCTGACACAATATGATACAATTTGAAACTAATAACCTGAACCAGAAAACGAAGACAATTTACGAACCAAAATACATACCTAAATTAAAAAGCAAACAATTTCGAAGTATCCGTAGCAGATTACATTACTTGCCAGTTTCAAAAACTTACACACTTTATGTTAAGAACAGTTTTCGATCTTTATGCTCTCTGTCTCTCTCTCTCCCGAAAACGCGAGTGCTTATCACTCTGTCTTACATGTGCGATCCAAGATCACGAATTTCTTTGTTAATGATGAAGTCAAATGTTTGTTGTGGTTCCAGCAGAAACTGCTTCCCTTCATTAAGAACCATCTCCGATCGCCCGGCAGCAGCGGATTGCACTTGGAACTCAAGTTTTACTGGAATGAGAAGGGACAAATTCGTGCAAATTCAATCAAGCAAATTTGTCATAAACTGGAAATCACTCCAAAGTACCTGTAATGTCCCGAACGGCAGAGTTAGTAATATTACTGACACATGCGTAACAGTGCAGATACTGTCCCAGAAACATGGCCCTACAAGAAAAAAACATTTAAATTAAATACTGATCATCCGAAGTGCTTCATGAGTCACGTTTTCTGTCATATGCTAAAAATCAAGCGAAAAGGCGGTCCACTTCCTGAAAATCAGCTCGGCAAATGCGATATATCACACATACATTTTTTAATCGCATAATTACTGAATTTTTCAATTATCCTTCAATTATTTCACAGCTTTTCTAAAATGGTGAAATAAGGAAGGAAATTTCGAAAATCCTTCTTTAATTAACCGTGATAGTTCCGAATCCGAAACGAAAAATATGAAGATAATTTATTACTTATGGTTCAGCTTTTACCCAAATGACTGCGGTAAAACCAATTCTTCCGTCAGCGAAAACTGCTGCTCTTTAAAGAGATCATCCGAAGCTATGGCCTCCTGACCAAATGCTGCGATTTTACGATCCTTGATCCACTTATACACATCAATTTCCCCTCCATCCTCATACATCATTGATCCGGACTGAATGAAGGAAGGTTTCAACAATCGGAGCACTAATAAAAAACATACTTATTTTATCAAAAATTCGAATACATAAAAATTCTCACATATAACTCATATTTTTATAACTAACCACTTACTATGATAAATTGTTATAACAACCATATGTTATAATTATCAATACCGCATATGTTACGTTATAATACATAGTGCAGACTGCAGGGAGCAATCCATAAGTAAAGCAATTGCTGGACATCTACCCATGGAAAATCTACATGAATACGGCCTGCTCCTGCGTCTAGGGATATCCGGATATGTCATATGCGCCCAGAATTCAGACAATTTCTTCCCAATAGGTCCGCATCGGGGTAACGGGGTGACGGGTAGGTGGTAGTAGGTACCTAGAGCTCAAAGTGCCCAGTTTCTATGTGTGGCACAATTTACCTTTCATATTCAGGCACTGATTCGGCTCTTTTGCATCCGGTGGAATATTTTGCGACAAAGCCATACTGCTGCCGTCGACCTACTCGCAAAAACCGAACGATACGGAGCAGATGGCTCCACAGCTGACTACAACTACCAGCGTACCAGTAACGAAGATACCAACAGTTTCCCACCTAATCCGTGTGAAAAATAAAGAACAGAGAATGAACTAACCAAATACACATAGCGTTTGCGTTTGTGAACTTCCAGATTGCACTGGATTTACATAACATTTTTTGATACGTGTTACTGTAATTTTAGATTCCAAAAATGCAGTGCACGGTGCATCCTCCTCATGGCGGCGGACGAGCAGTCGATCGGTACAATTCTTTTTTCCACGTCTTAACAATTTAAAATTTTAAGCAATCTGTCTCAAAAATTTTAATTGTTTAGGCACTTTCAATCGAAAATTTACTTTATTTCTGCGGTTCATGCCGTGCCTGCTTGCCTCAAAATACATCACTGTGCTATATTACTTAACTACTGCAATAAAATTAATGAAAATTATAGCTTAAAAGGAGCTGCTCCAAAAATAATGAAATGGCTACAACCATGTGGTTTTAGAAACCACTATCCTGTTTGCAGCTACAGTGACTGTAAGAATTCTGATATGAGGTCACTTACATTAAAAGCGTTTTATACTCCAAAAAGAATTTTGTGTGTTACGATGTATGCAAAGTATAATCAGGTTACATCTATACGATAAATACAAAGAACAGTTAGCAGTGTATGTTTGCGGTGAGCTCTGAGAGTAATTTTTTTGCAACTTTTTATGGGTACAATTGGCGAACCGGAAAAGCTAAATTAACTCTGGCTGTTGTAAAGTGTAGCTTTTTCGCTTGCTTGTAGTAATGGTTTTCTTTTATTGGCACATGTGTACCTCGGTTTTGAAATAAAAATGCGCTGTTTTTTTGCAAGAATCTTCTACAAAGTTCGCACAACTGGACTGCGCCGGATTATTTTTCACATTTTTTTTACACTTCAAGCAACAACAAATTTCACAACAGTAAATAGTAGGTCCTAGGTAGCATCGACAGCAGCATAACCATCAGTATCAATACACATGCAAGCGTAGCGTAGATCATACATATCCGCGGCCTGCACAGCGTTTTCATTTTCGTGCCAAATTCCACACTCAAAACCGACAAAAGGTTGACCACCAGCAACTTTAACAGATATAATATTTAAAACCTAAAGAGTCTTATCTCCACACGCGTTAGTTTGCCTATTCATTTTTCCCAAAAAGCATTATCCAATCTCCGGTCTAAATAACCAACGGGAGATAATAATAAGCTGAATCTCCGAACAGAGAAAAATCACTGCTGATTTTTGGTGCAACCCAGATTAACCGGCAATACTCGAGAGTGCTCGTAGCGCTAAACACTTCCGCGATTCAGGGACTCCTCGTGTAAGTACGTAGGAACTCCACCTTATCCACCATATAAAGACGCACCAGAGATAAATGGCGATCAATGAGGATATCACAATGCGATCAAAGCTGAACTAATGGGGAACAAAATACAGAGCGCTTGAATGTAGTTGAGATGAGGCGCTGGAATCAACAGTACTACGTAAACACGCTGTCAGCTGTCTCGAATTCCAACACCGGACGTTCGTTGATGTCCGACATTTGCATCTCCTCAAAAATCCTCTGAGACGACTCAACCGGATAAATTTTGTAGGCAGGTTGATTGGCCTGCAGGCTCTGTAAAAAACAAACGCTGTCAACTTGTCAACCCCAACTTCGAATATTCTTTTTTGTCACAACCGGAGAATATTAACGCTGCCAGAATCGATAACATGACAGCAGTTTTATGTTCAAACCAGGGACAATGAGGTCCACAGATTAGATACACAGAATGCCGCGAAAATTTCTGATCGAGCGAGTTCTTTGAACTCCATGTTGATGGAGTGCAATATGCACACGCTGTATGGCATTTGTTACGAGAGCGACAACTAACACCAGTCTATAAATCGTGATTACACAACGTTATCAAACCCCTTGTAACACGTGAGAGGAAATATTAGCAATATTAGCAAGAATAATAATGCGACCTTCAGGATATAAGTTGGCAGAGTTTCAGTAACCCATTAATCAGCTGTATTACGCAGCAGGAAATTCAAAAAAAGGTAACTGTACATTGTGTAAAATCCGGTGAAGATAAGTTAAAATCAGTATGAACAATTTAGCGGTCGTTATCCGTTTTTAGAAAAGGCTAAACACGAAGCCGTAGGTAATCGTTAACGGAAATTAGGAAAACAGACTTCCATTAACGAGCGTAAAATGTAAATGCATGTCGTGTAGGTAGAACAATCTGGTTAATGGTTAGATCACGGTATAAAAGAGATAAATTCCTATTTACCGTGGTTAGACTATCTGTATTGCACTTTTATACCTGGCCCTGGCTGATGATTCGCACCAGCGTACGAAGATCTTCAGCAGTTCCTTTAGGGACTTCAACAATCCTTAGCTGCTTGTTTTCCACCAGATCACTTTCCGCCGTCAATGAGAATTCTGGTATGACCAGCACTCCACCGTCCATAAGACATCCCGCTGAACGCTTTTGCAGGCGTTCATCGTGGGCCAGACATATGGACATTTGAATGCCACCCCGTACGTAGCCTTTCATTCGCTCCACTAAAACCTGCTCATGGCAATCTTCTCCCAGAAACAACACCTCTTCCGCACCAAGCTTTTGTGCTATCTTCAAACCCTCCCAATCGTCCGACGCAACAATAATATGAATGCGGTCGGCAATCCGACTGTGAGAGTACCGCAGCAGACGGATCAGCCAATGCGTCAGTGAACCGGCCCCAAAGATCACGATGTTACAATGCCCTTCAACGAAAGGAAGCACGTGTTAACAAAGCTGTCTTCAGGCCTTTTTAACACAAAAATGACAAATCAGCAGAGCTCAATAAACGCTGCTGTTCTTTAAAAAAATTCTTTAAATTGCAAGATTAACGATTTAGTAACGCTCTGGAACAACATTTACCTTTTGCATTGACAACTTCTTCCAAGTATTTCTGACAATGTATAACTGTGGACATGGCCAGTGTGCCTCCAGTGGGTAACATAGCCCCCACGGCAAGGCTGATCGAGGAGGGAAGTTTGACTATGTTATTCAACTTCCTGACGACAACGAAATCCGCATATCTAAGGCACAATTACTATGGTTTAATTATCAGCTTACTGTTAGAATGTTAACAATTGTTAGTAATCACTGCTCCGGTATTCACAAATCAGGTACTGTACAAATCGTTTTGTTTACCCTTGTTCTGTGATTTCGGCATCTGGAAAAACAGCCACCGGGTCCCCCACGGACAGATCGTGAGTCAGGACACTTTCACCGATACATTCAATCACTCCAGAAATTTCAAACCCTAAAATCCAAAATAAGAAGATAACCGTGAAAAACGCAAACAACGAGCAACACGAAACTGTTGAAGAAAAACTCAGTTACTGCACAGTTGTACCAGATATGTACGTAATAATGATAAGTATATCATCTATCTGCCTTGCGGAAGCAACACTTTCTTCCTGGCAAATGGCGATTATTGTTTAGCACTTATAATTAGTCCGTCCAAAAAATCCGTCAATTGAACGAACAACTCACCATCAGAGCAGGGAATATTTATGAATACAAAGTATTAAATCACTACAGTATCGCACAGTGCAAGAAACTAAACCACCGCACACAATAACAGTTTACTATGGGCGCGGAATGGGCTAATCTCCTCAGATTTTCTTACTACGAGATACGAAGTATAACGCAAAAAAATTTTACTCACTATTTTAGAGCTGGAACACAGATACCTAGTTAAAAGTGATACGATTAAACAGCATCATATCTGAAGCTGCATACATAAAACTGTAGTTACTTGTTGTACCTTCGAAAAAATTTCCGTTTCTGTATCCAGCACATCCTTTACGCAATGGAGAGTTACTGATGGACTAATAAATAAGGAAAACACACTAAGCGATGAAAAGTCAATCAAAATACAACTCTCGTGCTTTTCGACTTACCGGAACATAACATAACCCCGCATAACAAACTCGAACGCGTATTCCATCCCTTGGGCAATCAGGGATGGCACAATCCAAATAAGGACGCTCCTCCGAGTATCCGAAGCTGAGTTTTCTCATCCCCACCATGCTGCCCGTACTTGCCGTACTACTTTGTCCTAAAAATGATTCGATTCTGAACAAATTCAACAATCACTAACGCAGCCTCGGGACAATAACACCAAATGCAGATCATGTGCAATGATGACGATATCGTTCATAATAATCAAAATTAAAACTTTAAGTTACTAACTTGAAACAGTATGCGAAGTCATCTGCAGCTGTTTTTGCGACTATTCCGACCAGCAGCAATAATAATTCGCAGCCTGATTCTTTATATATGATCGAGAGCCACAAGGAAATGACTCCTACGGGCAATGCACGTATGGATAAAACAGAAACACCCTTCAAAAGAGTGTTCGCCTTTTAAACAACGATAGTTCCTTAACGAATAAGCCAGAAAACGACAAACGAATACCCACGAGCCGTTCACGTTCGCAGCATCGTAGCTGAACACAGCATTCGTAGCCTGCGTAATAAACTGGTATGAAAGTCAATACAGAGCAAGTTAAATAATTATGGGTTTGGTTTTGCACTTTACAAGCTCCTGACTACACTGTTGCAGCACTCTACAGAGAGCAGACGATCCTAAATACTGTGGTAAAGCGGATGGCACAGTGAATGACTCTATATTATGATTTTTAAAGTGATCACGCAGCTCGCACATGGGTAGCACGTGAATGCCGCTATATTGAAATTTCTAACTTCACCCAGTTTACATGTTAAGTAAAATAAGTTCCTTCCTTTAATACAAGTTGAAACATGTAGCTACCGTATTTAATTGTAAGCAACAACGGAATATGTACATACTATTAACGCCAAAAATTTAACGTCCAAAACATCAAAGTGAAAATTAATATGACAATATCCGTAGAATATCCAGTGTCCAGTAATATGGGAAACGCCTGTACATATTTGGATTTGTATTACTGTATTACTGTACACAAGTATTACTGTGTTACTGTATTACTGTGATTTGTATTACTGTACACAAGTTTAAGAGCCACAAAAAAGTCCACGCTATTGTTTACGGCGTCCGCCATTTTGGTGGCTCTTAAACTTGTGTAAATACAGTATTTACCACACAGTTCGCGCGCGCGTTTTTTTCACTTCGAATTTCTTTAAAATACTCCTGTTAGCTTTACGGAAAGCTTCAAGCAAGCCAGGTTACGATTAACATAGCCACTTAATAAAAAAAGTATAAACCACAATAAAGTTTACACCAAAACATGCCATCGATAATTCGTGCAGTTTGGACTAGAGTTTCTCGCCGAAGCTCCAAGATCCAGCTGCAGTAGCCAGTAAGTACTATATTTGCAATTTATTAACAGGTAATATACAAGCATTATTACATAACAGGTAACATTATATTAACGGGTAAATTATAAGAATTTATGAAATTTTTGTCACCAAATTTTACGTTCCGTTCTCACATTCAGAGGAGATCAAGCTTCGTTGGACGATAAATAAAAATAAGTACAGCTTTGCATAAAGGTTGCTAAAAAGTAAAATGTAAGAAACCTTCTCATGTTCAGTTCTTGCAGCAATAATTTACAAAAAAAGAGCGGTTCGCTAGTTTCGCACTTAGACTAAGCACTCTGGGTCATCACACTGGGAACTGTATCAACCACAGGAGGCTGAGACACAATACACGAAGTAAGTATCTATATTTTCGCTTTTTCTGCCTCTTTTCTCCCTCGACTTCGACTTCTCTCTTAATCATATCAATTTTGAGCATGTAAACTATGACACCTGAGCACCGAAGTTTTACGGAATTCTACTTAATGTTGTTCCCATCCAGGTTTCTGAACCCTCCCCTTCCTCGAAACTTTTTAAGTAAAATCATGTCTATATAATGGACCAATTACATATATATCTCGCATCCAAAACTATGGACACCACTCGCATCGCCGTCCACCGTCCAGCTGCCTATTCGTACTGCACAATTAGGCAAAATACTGAACATAGCTACCGCCCTACCGGTATTACCTAACTACGTGGAACATCGAATCAATTTTACATCTGGAAAAGTTGCGACACCACAGACCATATGAAAAAACCATGGAAAGACAGAATTTCTGATTTCTTTATCTCTAATCCATAATCTACTCCACATTTTTTTATTTTTCCAACGGCACACAAAAAAATTAATGAGTTGTATTCACACAAGCAATCACCCCAACTACTGTACTAGACTACTACGAGTAGTAGTATATATATTTTTGTACATTCAAATTTTAAACCAGTTCCAACATACACCACAAAATTATGACGAATGGGTAGCCACTCTTCATTACATGTAGGAGCAATACCATTAATTCCAACGATTGCCAATCGCAATCAGCATGTTATATATTTTAGCACTTTGACTAAAGGAAAAACCTCAACAATGCAATTCTTCAGTACATCAAATCAATAAATGTACACAGTATACACTACAGTACGTGGGCTGTTGTATGGCACCGACTGGACCGGCGCACTGCCCACAAAATCATTTCCGAAGACCAAACCAGTTAACGTTCGGGTTACATGAGTAAGTTTAAGAAGCCGTTTGTCACTTCCTTTTATGGCCGTGTGCGGTTACAAGTCAATAACAGCTACGTACTCGGGCAAAATCGCTGAGTACGGCAGTTCCGGCAGTTGTGCGCTACACGACCAAGGTACCAGATTCGGTTTTACATCAGTATGCTCCTTATTTACCATCAGTTTTAAAGACCTTTCAGTCATTGGATATACAGATACATAATCCATGCCGCAATGACAAATAACAAATACCATTATTCAAATTCGAGGCCAAGATATCTGTCAATTTCCACATATTATATTATTTATATGTTCAAGAGGTGACCACAACTCACAAATAATATTCGTATTAATTAACGATTTTGCTTTAACCCGACTGCAGTCCACTTTCACAATTCGCACCGATCCAGTCTTACTTATTTTTCGACCCGTGTTCGAAACTTTATAACCGTAACCACACCGAATAAATTGCACATAAATTTTAAAAAAAACGCTCACAGTATTTAAATTATTTATAACGCTTTCAGGTTTTGTTAGCGCTTTCAAGTGCAACAAAATCCGGTAAACACTAAACAGCATTATTCTGCAACGTGCACTGCGCACCACAAAAGCTATGGTCATTTTCTTATGAGTTATGCCGGTGTACGGATGTAATAAGTTAGTAAGTGCGGTAACTACATAGTTATACGTGTCTCACTGTTTCCTTTTTTGATTAAAAAGGTTGCTGCTACTACCACTGCTTCTGCAATGAGTAATCACGACTAAAATGATTACTTGTGTTCAACAAGAAAAAATTAAAAATGCAAACACGAAGCACATTTCCCGCCCACTACGCCAATGAAAAGCCGAATCTCATCTCTCGTGTACTTGCTTGTTGTAACTATGAGCACTGGAGAGGAGCGAGCGAACATATTGAATGCAGCCGGGTATGTTTTGACTTCTGACGGACTAGACACAAACGGCAACATAGAGTAGTAATATTGTAGTGCACATCGTACTGCACAGTGCACAAGGTGGAACATCCTTTACCAACTTGCCCGTGGACAGATCTAAAAGAAGGAGACCACGCGAGAAAGATTTTTGGTTCTCCCTGTGAAGGCCCACATAGCGCTATATTGCGTGTTTCTGATATCTACGGGATTCTGTGGGCCATCAGCTGTGCAAGCTATTTCGTACGTAAGATCCATCCCAATAATCTAATCTGCTTGCTGCGAAGGCTGGCCGCTTTCGCGGACTATTTTCGCCCTGTCTGTGTGGATTAATATCAATCATCGATTATTTTCTAGAGGAATAAACGCAGCGTTCGATCGTGACAGTCTGGATTTGAAAACGATCTGAAACACCTGTAACCATGCCGGTTTTTCATACAAAAACCATCGAAAGCATCCTTGAACCGGTAGCCAGCCAGGTAATTCTTTTTATTCGCAGACAGCGTTCTACCGCTTCTGAGTCCAAATACGTAGCTTGAGTATGGCGAAACTTTCCCCGGGCTGATATTGCTTCATATTATTAAGTATTAATCCATGGAACTGGATTAAAGGAAAAAATATGATATTATAGGACTTCTTTTGCGCCTGTGCGAACTACGAAAACGCCCAAAATAGTCCACGTCCCGTTCAAGCTTATCAACCAGAAGCCCATTCATTGTCAGTGCTGCTTGACGTACATGTATCTGTCATATTTTCATACTATTTTGGTTAATAAAAAAAATTGGCAGCAACTAACAACTGTACAAAATTATATTTCACCAAAGTGGCTATATATTTAATTATTTATACGGCGCTGAATTTTGCGCAATATATATTTCTGTGACTTGTTGAAAATGATAAATTTGAATTTCGGTCATTACTAACTTATTTTTGCAGTTTATTTTAAAACAAACTTATGGAAAAAGCTTACCTAAAAATATACGAATTCAATCTGACCGAATGCAACTCAGTAACTGCAATGAATTCACACAACTTTTCCATTAGAAATTTAAAAATGCATTATTATAAGTATTAATTGTATTGCTTTTAAAGTGTGAGAGAAATCCAGCTGGTTTAAGACGGCAAATGTTTTGTTCGAATGACTACGTTTACTTTTTGTTTTCCCGCGCTCCAATATTTTTTAAAAAATTCTGTACAGTGTTAAAAAATAGAAACCCACCGGCATAAAACCGATGCACAGTGCACTGAATATCGAACCACGGGTACCAAATACAGTACATATGCACTTGCGCGGCAATGGTGTTATTACTCAGGCTCTATTGCGTGGAAAAAACAAAATCGTCCTCGACCTGAAGCCATGATATTCAAGAATAAATAATTTTAGAATGATATTTTGTCTTATAATAATTTCCTTAAGGTTTCCTACTGTAACGCCCTCCTATAATAAAAAGCGCATTATAATGGATGCACTGGTTTATATTTTATTACTAAAATAATCTTGGCTCAAAATACCCATCCTTGTGTACGTACCACAGTACCACTGTACAGTGTACACGCAAAATAACCTGCTGCAGATGTTGATTTTTACCCCACCATGCGCATAGCGTAAACTTGCCAAATGTCACTTGCGCATTCGATAGTTTGAACTTCTGTGATGCTACCGCTGTTTGGCACATTAGTACGAAAAAAGGATGACTAATGATTAGAGATAGTGGCTGCAGAAGAAACTACGCTTTGATATGTTAACGAACTAAAGGAATACAACCGCATCCGCTCTTCGCTGTTAGAGCTACCCGATGCGTATCGATCGTCGTAGGCTGCGTCACTGCATAGGACTTCAGCAGAACTTACTGTCAAAAGTGACCGTTGTCGCCAGTTTTAACGAAGCTGAAGGTAGCGATGTGGAAAGAAAATCAACAATTAGATATCACAAGGAGGGAAACGGCTGCTCCACAGCGTGAGGATAGAATAACGCGACGTCCCGGAGAAATATGAATGATTTCTGACAACAGCACAGTACAAGGCAGCAATCCAGATCACACGCTCAACAGTTCCAGAACATTAGTCAGAGTAGCGTGAAGCTTGGCTGTTGTTCTTCTTTCTTTTCAATGGAAAGATTGCAGGATGATTGCGCTGTAAAGCCTGTAATAATATTAGAGGAACTGGACCGGTCTGACCGTAATATCAATCTATCTCATGGAATGGCATTGACGTAATGGAAGCACTTGGTGATGCATAAATTCGGCATCATCTCTATGATCAGAAGCAGGTATCACAGTAATTTTTACAGTGCGGGCAACATGCAAAATGTACTTACTGTAAACCTTTTGTAAACAAGCGTATCAACATTTGAAGTTCTACCGCAGCATCGGAACAGTGATCTCTGATCAGCTGCACAATACGTGCTCATTCGGAAGTAGCCAGTAGGAAGCACTAAGCGTCCTGAAGGGTGCACGTGCCCGGTGCGCTAACCAATCATAGCGGTCGTATCCTTTGTCGCTTTACGCTGTTCCCTAGCGGGGAACACAGATCATCCTTGTTCTATGTACATAGAACAAGGATGAACGATCGTGCGCCATATGGCCTTCAAATACTTTACATACAACAAGTGAATACTTACTCGCTGCAATAGCGTTATTATGGAGGTCAACGCTCGAGCTAGTCTGGAGAATCCTGTTGTGTTCTTCCCGGTTCCCGTATTAACGCAAGTCATCCTTGACGCAGGGCTTTAAAAAGTTCACACATACGTTGTTTTCACCATAGTAGAGTTCAACAGCTAAAAACTGTGCTGCTGATGGCTAGATGCGGCAATCTTGACTGCGCATGAAGTCGAGCAAATTACTGTCATACTCAAAATTTCGGAGGTGGTATATTACGAAGTACGAACAATTAGCATTCTGAATGATATTATTTCTATTATCAGATAGTATGGATTACATTGTTACATTACACATGACTCGTATGAGCGAGACAGTCGTTTAGGGCGGCTCTGTAAAAATTTGCACAAACGGACATTGGTCACCCGACAAACAAATGAGGAGAATTTTGCGTTGGCAAAATGGTCAACAATTTATTACTCCCAAGTGTACGTAATTGCGCCAGTAAAAATACAGATAAGTTTGATTAGCAGAATGGAAGCCGTGATACATCGGTAATAAACTAGCCTCTAGACGGTGTGTACCATGCAGTTATAGTGCTGTACAACGCTTCGATAGGTATTCCTTGTACGGTATTATTATTCCGAAGTATGTCACTCAAATAGCTGTTTGAACATAAAAAACACTGTCGAAAAGAGTGATTGGATTATCGGAGATACTGCGACGCTTTTACTGGGCAATAATCCAAGTGATGCACTAATTTTCTTATGTAGGTGTCACGCTTGGTCATCCTCCATGAAGAAGCTGAAGATGGCGGGGCCATGCCGGATCTGGAAAAGCCAGTACAAGCGGTCAGCAAGGCGGTGGAGAATCTCGTGCGGGTAAGTCGGCACTGGTTGCTATCATATTACGTGCTGAAGCTTTCTGACAGAAAAAGCCAATACGACACTCTTAACTTGCCTGTGTTTATTTTAAAAGAGCTAAGCTAAGAGATGCATTAGGAATATATTTTTACCGGCCTTTGGCATAATTTTTTAGCAGTTTGAGTTCCTTTTTTCAGGTTGGACATGAGACGATTAACCACAGCGACGATCTGATTCTAAAGCAAGATATGCCAGCATCCTTACGCCGCGTGACGGAAGCCTCCAAGACGTTGGAGAAGTCTTCCGATATGATCAAGGCCGATCCGTATTCCAAACAGGCGCGCCGACTGCTCATTGACGGCGCCCGCGGCATTCTACAGGGCACCAGTTCGCTACTGTTGTGCTTCGATGAATCAGAAGTGAGGAAGATCATCCGCGAATGTAAGAAAGTGCTGGATTATTTGGCCGTGGCGGAAGTGATTGAGAGCATGGAAGATCTGGTGCAATTTGTTAAGGTGAATTTAATTACAGACATAAACCTAAAGCCGAATCCGCTCCTGTCCTATAAACCAATATTAATAAACACATTTTATACTACACACATCGATGATTTCTCGTGCGTGGTGTGGTATCTGATCGTGGTAAAGCCTCTACCCTAGATCTGTTTGCTAGTGCTACTGTACATACTGTACGCTGTACATAGTACATTGTTTTACACTCCACAAATTTCTCCATATCCGGCAGGCATTACCGGCTTGTACTTTATGTCAAAATCTAGTCGATGTCTTATCGTTTTAGCTGTTTTTTATAATATTTACGCTGTAATATTACTTCAGAATGTTAAATACTGGGTTCGAAGCGATTGTTATGGCATTTTAACTGACTATGGCATAAGTTAACTAACTTTGAATACACAAGAAAGAAAAGCGTCTGTTCATAAAAATAATTTAATGTGAGTCTTCTTAACCTTCTCGTGAACAGAAAATAACGGGTTATTTTAGTCGGCACATTATGATGATTACGAGTGCGCAGTGTGGCACCATTGTAGGATCTGAGCCCTTGCCTGACCAAAGTTTCCCACGAAGTTGACGCTCGCCAGAAAGAACTGACGCACCAGCCCCATCGGGAAATTCTTATACGCTGCCTGGATTCTGTCAAATCATTGGCTCCTATCCTAATTTGCAGCATGAAGATCTTCATTCAGATTCTCCAGCAAGGTTCGTCAGCTGTTGTCCGTTTCCGCTGCTAATGATCTATCGTGACATCTGTATACAAATGCGCTAAATACTGCTTTTATGAATCGTGCCAGAGGTGCGATGGGCGTTTAGCTCGTAAATATAGCAAAGATATTTTACTGGCTGTGATATGAATGGCATGTTGACGGTAGCAGTGATTTAGGTGGTAAAGGCATCGAAGAAGCGGCGGAAAATCGAAATTATCTTGCTCAGCGGATGACAGATGAAATTAACGAAATCGTCCGAGTGTTGCAACTGACTACCTACGATGAAGACGAATGGGATGCCGATGATCTGGCGGTTATGCGTAAAGCACTTGTAAGTCATAAATTTCTTAACGACCAATACGTTTGCTGCATATTTTGTTGTGGGTCCGATTACGCACAGGCATGCGAATGTCTTCAAGACAGCTGTGCATGCGGTATCCAGTTTTTCATAGGCTGAAGCGATGTCTAGAGTTGCCAGAAGTTTTTTTTATTTACGTTGAGTAGCCGGTAAAATGAAATTTTCAAAATCTTGCAAATGGCAATGGTGAATTAATTTCCTGTAAATTATATTTGAACGTTTCTTTTCTATTCTAAAATGAGCAGGGAGATTGACGATCTGAAAAAAGTTTTCTTACGTCTGCGTGCTGGGACTGCTGGCATCCTAGGTAGCAGGTTAACGGGGTGGTTTTGCCTAGTTTATTAATTTTTTTTGCATGTATTTCAGCGTAATGCATGTCTTTTGTTATATTGCTAATACCTAACTGCTCACAGAGCGGAATCGAGAGCAAGATGCAGGCGGCACAAGATTGGTTAGCGGATCCGCGTGCACTCAAAGGTGGAGTGGGTGAGAAGTCCCTCCGACAGATCTTGGAGCATGCGCTGCGAATCGCCGAACGTTGTCTACCGGCGGATCGTGACGCTATTCGCAAAGCGGTGGCCGACATCTCCAACATGGTGGATTCGTTATCGGAGCTCCGAGCCGAAGGCAAAGGCACTTCACCGCAAGCCGAATCGCTGGCCCGCGGAATTGGCCAACGTCTAGGTGACCTTTCGAGAATGTGCGCCCGGGCTATCCAGAATGCTGAGCGCAGTGGCATCCAGCAGCCGGCTCATACGATCCTGGGCAAATTGGAACAAGCCAAACGGTGGCTCAATGCTCCGTGGGTTGACGACAAGGGCTTAGGTAAATCGGTTATAAATTTTACTGGGTACAGTCAGATACTACCGTGTCTTTCGTTTCCTTTCTGATTTGTATCCTGAACACGCAGTTGTATGCAGATGTAAATTGATGATGTTCTCTTTTTAAAAATATTTTTGAAATTGTTAAAGTTTTACATCTTTGTAGGACAAAGCGCCATTCGGCAGATCACGGAGGAAGGTCGTCGCATTGCGAAACAGTGTCCGGAACCCCATCGCACGGATCTGGTGCGTTTGTGCGACGAAGTGGACCAGTTAGCCGGGCAGCTGGCTGACTTGGTGCGTCGCGGTGAAGGAAATTCACCGCAAGCCAAAGCTATCGCTCAGAAACTCAATGATAAACTGGATGAGCTGAAAAACAAAATCCAGAGCGCTCTGCTTCAGCGTGTGGTGGAAGATTTTGTGGATATCAATACACCGCTCAAACAATTCACCGATGCCGTTTTGGCGCCAGAAGGTGTGAACTACGATAGTTAGAATCGGTTTAAGTTTGACATAATAGAAAAATTCTTACTTCGAAAATGGAAAAAATTAGGCTTATACCGCACTGGCTTCTATTATGGCTGCGTATTGCATATTGTATTAACGTTATTATGCCAAGTAAAAATTACCGGCATTCGATATGCGGTTCTTTACAAGGTTCTTGCAGGAACTCCCAATCGGGAAGGAAACTTCCACGATAAGGCTCGCAATCTGACCGAACATGCTCTGCGTGCAGCGGACACAGCGCGCATGGTGGCGGCCGGAGGTTCCAATCAAAACAAACGCGCAGTGGAGGGCCTTATGAACGCGGCTAACCATGTACGCAACATATTATCATTTACTGCACAATGTGGGGCTTGTTGGCGCGATGGTTATTTTGTTGATGGTTTTTTTTCAGATCGAAAGCCTTACGCCGCAACTAGTCAACGCTGGCAAGATTCGCATGGAATATCCCACGAATAAGGCTGCTGATGAGCATTTTGAAAATCTTCGCAAACAGTTCGCCGATGGAATGCAAGCCATGCGCAATTTAGTGGACGATCAGATGGACAGTGCCGGACATCTAAAAGCCATCGAAGAAGCTATGCGGCGTCATGCAAAATTGTGCGAGGATGCTATTGTGCAGAACAACCCACAGAAAATGGTGGACAACACGTCAGCCATTGCACGCTTAGCCAATCGAGCTCTGATGATCGGGAAACGGGAGGCCGACAACTCCGAAGATCCTAGTTTTATCAATAAAATCAACACAGCTGCTGATCGCGTGCAAGGAGGTAAAATTTGGATGTACGATATGAAGCAACGCAACGAATTCTAACCAGCTGATGCTGAATCAGTAGCGTTTCCCAGAAAGTTTAGATAGCGAATATCTGCGCGCATTTTACTCTGGTATATGGAGGTTTTTATATTTTGCTAAATTTTATATTAATTTTCAGCTATTGCTCCCATGGTACAAGATGCCAAGGAAGTGGCTGCTAATCCGCAGAATGTTGCTGCCGGAAATCAGTGGAGGAATTCCAACAAGCATGTACGTAGTACATACTTAATTATCTTTTGCTAATGGCGAGTATTGTGTAGAAGTATGCCTAACGGAGCCCTAAGTGTGAAAAAAAGCCTTCAAAAAATTGTGATCGTAGTTGAGGAGATTTAAATAGACCGAACTAAAACTTCGTTGTATAGTTAACTATTTTGTGTTGAAACCTTTAGAAAATTTACAATTTTGTTGGGTTTTGTTCGACTGTGTAAGACTGCAACGGATATGTCCCTGTTGGTTGTTGGTAGCACATTGATACATCTGCATCAGGAGTGTGTAAGGGCATTTCATAAACTTCTGGATTTTGTAATGCACCGATTTCCATCATTTATAAAATAACCGTCATGCAGTATTGTCGTTCTTTGTGCACAAGATTAAGCAGATGCACTGGGATTGTCATTTATGGAGGATAGTTTGTGCCATTAGTTGCGAAGTTATAACTCTTTATGAATATCAGCTTTTTTAACCTGTTACTTTTTTAGTTACTGGACGCTGTGGGCAAACTTCGTGAGGCGGTTACGCCGTATGCTCCCCCACCGCTTCCACCTGCACCTGATCTAAGTAATTTAAATATCGGTAAGTCAACGCGTTACGTAATCTCGGTCCGTAGATTGTTTTCACCGCGCACTTTATCCGTTTACCGTTTTATAAATACTGGGTGCCGGGCACCGGCGTTAGACGGTTTTAGAGCACGACTCTGTGCGAGTGTGCAGCACCGTGTGTTACTGTACTTCGTTGGGAAACATTGCTGGATTACTGTAATCTTACCATTAGAGTAGATTGTGGGTGAGAAGTCATGAACCTTATGGGATGCCAGTCAGTCGTTGCAGTATGCTGCTTGTGACCGGAAATGATGTAAATGGAAATCCTAGAACTTAGGTTTCACCTGATATTGGTTATTATCTTTGACGCTTGCTTCCAGATCGTCGTGGTGGCCCACATGGCTACAGTAGTGATCACAAAATTGCACCCCAACCTCCACCCAAACCAACAGACTTCCATAGGGATGAAGGTAGTATATGGGCGTTATCCGTATACTAACCTGTGTTTTGGGTGTCTGTCTTGTGTATGTTTTATTCCCGCGAAAAATCGTGCAGAAACCTTTGCATCGGCATTATTTTTGTAAATACTTTTATGTGAACTGAAATTTGCATGCAGCCATTTACAAACCTTTCTGACAAACCGGTCCCTAATGGCTCCCAACTGTATGTCAATAGTTTTGCTTCTTTTTTGCTTTTTATGAGTTACGAAAGCCTACTTAGTGGCGCTGCGGAAATGGTGGCAACGTGCGAAAGTGTGAATCAATAACCGTTCATAACCACATCATTTGCATACGAGCCGTGTTTGTTTTTAATCAGGTTCCATCCATAAAAAGTGAACTGTGCTAATGTGACACCCAGTATGCGGCTTATACAAACTGCGGCTTTTATTTTGATTGTAGAATGAGTGCAGAGTGCCCTATGTTGATACGATCGTAATTTACAATGTAATGACATTAACGTACGTTGCTCGTTGAATGTTCGAAGCATCCATGTGTCTTGCTTGTTATTGTCTGCTGGAGTAATAAACTGTAGTAGAGATTTGCGAGGCAGTCCGTAATTATGCAATTTTTCCTTAGCTCCGCCTCGACCTCAGCCTCCCCATGGCGGTGCTCCGCCGCGACCTCCCCCACCATCCAGTGGTCATCGCTCAGAGTTCGAAACCGATGATGAAGGCGATTTCGACTTCCCCGTCCCCATGGATAACCAGCCCATTCTGCAGGCCGCTTACGGTCTGCATCAGGACATCCGTCAATGGTCCAGTAAGGACAACGAGATTATTGCCGCTGCTAAGCGTATGGCCCTGCTCATGGCCCGTCTAAGTCAACTGGTTCGGTAAGGAAAAGGGTTATCAGAAGTGACCTTTATTGTGTTACACGTGGTTTTGTTATTGCCGTACATCAGCCATCCCGGGAATGCTTGTTATATTATTTAGTGAGACCAAAACGTGGTAGTTGGCTTCAGTCTAGCCGTTGGTTGTTTGCACTGTTCGTCTCATTGGAACTGGCTGCTGGCTATCATAATTTGAGTTTTTACAGTGGAGAGGGTGGTAACAAGAAGGATCTGATTGACTGTGCCAAGCAGATCGCCGCCGCATCCGAGGAGGTTACTCGCGCCGCTAAAAAACTGGCACGGGAATGCACTGATAAGCGAATGAGAACGGTACGTTGGCAAGGCATTTGCTACCTATTATTCTGCCGCGTGTATTTTTGTACAAAGACGAACCCGAACCTTCAGATCAAAACTTTTTTAAAAACTTTTAACATAGTGGTAATTTTAAATGAACTGCTATGCTGTACGTGATACTGCACTTAAATGTTACTTAACGATTGACCTTCTTCAACATTTTTTGACCCTGTCTGGTTGATGGTGTGACCGGAGCGAACACGAAGACTGTTGCAAGTTGCAACAGTTTTGGCTTGTTGCAGCACACATACTGACAAACGGTATATCTGGTTAGACGTGTCTGCTTTTAAAAATCTGTTTTGTCTGCGTGGGTGATTTCAGTTTGTCATAACTGAGTCCTCTGAACACTTTCGCACTCGAAATGTTTTTTTGTGCAGGTACCTTTCTGTGGATCCTAGCGTTATATAGTGCGTCGAATATATATTAATCATAAACTGAAACTGTCCCAGGTTTAACGTTTACAAAAACTAGTTGAGTACGCATAAGTAACGTATGAGTGCAGTATAATTTTTCCGCGAGCTATGGGTATTTCTGGCTTTTGTGTAAACTGTTCCTCACTAATTTGTCCGTTTTTCCTGACAATTATTTGCTTTCTAAATCGAATTTCTGTGATTTAGTTTGAGATTCTCCAAAAACGATTTTGATTTGATATTAGATGACATGTTAAATTAATGTCGATTTGTTCTATTAGAATTGTATTAGGTCCATAAGGAAATATGGGACGCTTACGCAGGCTGGGAGAGGAACGCATTAAAACATTTGTATTTGTGCCGGAAGCTGGGCGACATAGTCTTGCGTTGCCCAAATAGATAACCCCGTTTAAGCGCGAATCGGTTTTAAATGGGATTAAGCAGTCCAGTAAACCCTTGCACTTTGATTAATCCGCCTGTTTGTTTGTTGTCCCATGCAACGACGAATCGATTAGGAGTATACAATGCGGGAAATGAGGCCTTGATAATTTTGTATTGTCCGTTAATTCTTTATTGGCCGTCAAAGTCGTCATTTCCCCAGCGAGCTTATTAATAAATTTGATCGACGACATAAGCTTTGATAAGGTCACGGCTTACGTGTTATGTGCTTTTATCCACAGGCGCTCCTTCAAGTCTGCGAACGCATCCCGACAATCGGCACACAACTGAAGATTCTATCAACTGTCAAGGCCACGATGCTGGGAGCACAAGGTAAGCTGTGTCGTGAGTGTTTTATAGTGGTGGTGAATATGAACAGAGACGACCATGGCCGTCAGCAGCACACAGGAGAATATATGAAAACCACAGTTACATCCCAGCACATGTGCGGGTTAATTTGTTTGACATTTTACAGTCCAGTGTATACCCACTAATCGTGTCGGCATTATAATCCAATCCACAATCGATTTTTTCGCTCATGCTTCGCGACCGAACAGTGGCGGCGTGCACATATTTGTTCTCATTATGTGTGTACGTGCACATAATCTATAATTGAATAAGTCCGTTTCTTTTTCCTCTAGAACCCGTCCCCAGCCCAGATGGCAGTGAAATCCAAGCCGGTAATTATTTTCACTCTTCTTGTACTTCATATTTCTCTCTCTGGGGTTATTGGTGCGTGCAAGGATTTTTACGAGAGTTCTTGGTGTGAATATGGAAGACAGCTTCCTTGATTTGAATTTTGAACAGTCATTTAAATTGGTCAACAGCGTTTGAAGAAGTGAAATGGCTTTTACTACTCGTACCAAAGAAAAGGGGGTGATGGTAGAACGAGTTGTCTACTAGCGAAAAACATGTTTATGATTGGCCCTGAAGGTCGTTATGACCCGGTGAAAGCCTCCGATATTTGTTCGATGTTTATTGTTGACTCAGCTTTGTTACATGCATATTTCGAATATATTGTATTTTTTGAAATGGTAAAATTTTTGAAAAAAATGAAAGCGAGGCTAGTGCAGTTTTGGATAGGTTAACCTGGCGGAGAGGTATGTGAAACAGTTTCGGAAAGGTACAGTGTATACTACTGTAAATCAAGAAAGAATAAGGACTACTAATATCGGACTACACTTTAGAATCTCGGAAAATCCTTGTATCGCACCTGAAGATCACAATATCTGCCAAAAAAAGGGCTCAAAGCACTAACACGCTTGCTCCGTTTTTCTGCGCACTACTCTTCGCTGATCGAACGCCGCACACTAACAGCATCCAAATATTCTCGTGAACTCTATATTAAATTCTTGTAAACAAGTTAGATGGTTTGGCTAATAACCCGAATATTTGTCTCGAGCATAGCTAATTTGACGACTAATGCTAGGGAGTGGTTGGCATAATTAGCTGTGCGGTTATTTGACCTTGCTGGCCATGAAAGAAACTGTTTCATCTAGCACTAACCGGAAACACTTCCCTTCATGATTTTTCATGCCGATTAATCCGCTGCACTGACACTGGTCTTGTCGGGACTATCTGTCACTCAATTGTGGTTTCAAACTCTGTCTTCTGTGTGTGTGCTACTAACATATGGCTTGCCTTTTTAAGATATGCCACGGTCCGGATGTTTCGTAATTGTATTTTGAGGTTTGGAGCAGTTGTTTTTCCGCCATGTAATTGTCGGTTAATAATGCTACATTCCGGTCGAGTTGTAATCACGTTATCGCACATCGCTTGGTTTATGGAAAAGATCGTGTTAGTATTTGTAACATTTTTTAACAGCATTTGTCTAATTTTAAATAAATGACCTTTGTCTGTAACTCAATGATTGCTTTTCCGTTTTTTTAATGTGTTGTGAACTTGTGAGACGCTGTGACCGTGGCATTCGTAAGCATATAAAAATAACGCGACTGACATAATCTGTTTACTTGTGCGTTTTATTCATGCTGCACTTCTCCCAGGCACGGTGATTGGATTCAGTACGTATTTTCCTCTCTTGTATTCTATTGTCATCTTCGTAACATGTAATTTGCATGACAATCCTTTCATATTTCATCCCGTCACAACTGTGATTCAATTTTCATTAATGTTGGCCTTTCAATGCTGCAGCGCTGTTTCGTGTGTTGTCTCGTTATTTTTAGCTATTTTTGCCGAGTTGAAAATGCCAATTAACTTTTCCACCTCATATTGCTCTTTCCGCTCCACTGCATGGAGCTGTTTACAGCTTTTTTTGGGTGTTTGTACTAGACACGGGATGAGTATGTTGTAGGGCATGTGACGCTTGTGCATATGAAATTTATTTACGTCGGTAGTGCAGTTTGTGGATGCATATTTTGTTGTCAGGTTCGGAGGAGGATCAAGAAGCTACGGAAATGTTGGTTGGTAATGCGCAGAATCTCATGCAGTCGGTTAAGGATGTGGTGCGTGTGGCCGAGGGAGCATCAATCAAAATGCGCACTGACTCGGGTTACACCCTGCGCTGGGTGCGCAAACGTCCATGGTACACGTAGACAAGCCGGGATCATGCGGGGCGCAACAACAACGACAGTTACTCAACTGCCACACATACGGTTACGCGGACCTTTTATTAAACGATATTCTGACTTGTGAGGGAAGACAAGACGCTTACTTAATTTGCGATCGGGATGTTTGCCTTTGAGAAATAGAAAACTATAGATTTGTAGGATGGTTTACACTAATTTTCTACTGATTTCGTTTAATGGCGTGATCTTCTCTGTTGTTTTTTCTTTGTAACCCGGTTGACCATTTCTAACTTTTGCTTTTACTGAATTTAGATTATTATATACTTTAAATATACACAATGTCACATACATTAGTGATGAGTCGTAAAAAATTTTAATGTTTTAAATTTTAAGTTTTATTCTGTTTCAAGTCAGTTTTCAGTAATGTGACGTTAGCTGTGTGTATTTGGCTTGTATATGTGGCATTGCGGTTTGGGGTAGAGTTATGTTTGATTCTTTTTAGGTAAATTTTCCGTGCTGTTTTTATCCGGCAGTCTCCGTTTTATTTGTGAATGTTTTTCTTAGCCGACTGACGGACCAATGCGTTCGTAATAAAACCTGTTTTTTCAGATTTGTCGCCCAAATTTTTGGCGTCATCGATGTACCTTTGGATATCATAATCCAGACTTTTTTGACAAATCAGACTACATGACGCAGAGGTTGCACTTTGCATTGTTGCACTTTGCATTATAAAAATTAAGGGCTGCTTAATCGACATTACAGTTCCAAATTTCCAATGAATGTACCGAATCTCTGAACGAAAAAGATTTATGTTTGACTGTACAGAGGACGAAAGAAAAATGTTTTCGAAAGCAATTACAATAATATCAATATAACACCACATTACCCCGCTGCAGAAAACAGAAGAGGATCACTTTTACAGACTTCAGAAATCCCCAAACAATAACTGACCAAGTAAGTGCTGTAATAATTTTTTTAGAAATCTCAATCGGTGCACCGTGTTCGTGTTCATGTCTTTCGTAATTCTTGTGTCAAACGGATAATTTGCACTGTTCATGAGATTGTGTAAACACGGTACAAAAGCATTTTTCTCTACAGTTATAAAAGAAGCTTTGCAAATGCTCTGGATATCCTGATTTCCTGCTGGTGCGATTAACATGTTGACTATCGGTTACGTAAATTTCCTGGCTTTGGCCATGTTGGGTGATGTGATTGGGATTACTTCCCATGGTTGGACTAGCAAGCAAGTGCAGTGCGAAAGCTGACACCTTGACTCTTGCACGGCCATGTGTACATGTTTAGTTTTGTAAATCGCTAGTGTTTGTATGTTCCTGCTGTTAAAACATGAGTACATGTAGTACGGTAGTATTCAAGTTGTCCAAAAGAAAACGAACTATAATGATTTGTCATTGGCTTTCTGGCACGCAAAACGCCGACATATGCAAGAAGTGCCAGGAAAATCTGGCAGGAATGGAAGATCAGGCTGAGCGCTCAGCGCACACTGCTTCATGATTAAGCGTTCTTAACAAGTGTTTCTAATATAGATATACAGATCGTATTTTATTTGTTTACCATGATACGCTCTAAATGATATGAGAAAATTAAACAGTTCATCGGTCTATATATACCATGCTAAAACCATCCCGGTGACATAACACTCGCAGGTTTCATTGACAAAAAGAAACCGCTTAGGAAACGAACGAGAGCTAATTTCTCCATGCAAATATTATGTAATCCTCATAACATCTAATTATTCCATTGGGAAGGTGAATGAACGGTGCCGGCTACAGCAATTTTTGTTTCCACCTGCTAATTTTTAAAACTCTTCCCAATCAGCGCAACGACGTCGATGTGTACATATGTAATTAAAAGTTCTATATTGATTCTTTCGGTCTGTCTTCAAAGCAAGTCAGTAGTAGTTAGTTCTGTTGATTTTTACAATTCATAATCATAAAATTTGTGGAAGATGTATTAAATGCAACAGGCGTGCCAAACTGACCAAGCACTTGTCAAAACAGAAAGGTTACCTTAATCAGCTGCCGAAGACCTTCGTAGTCACGACCATATTAAGGGCGGTCACGTGAATTGTCATTACTTAATTAATTATTTGCACAATTGCATCGTGGATCGTCAATGGATGCAAACGTAATGCTTTAGTAAAAATATTAAAGGCTAACCAGACCGAAAACCATGGGACTAGTACAATAAATATTAGCCTTAAACTGTTAAACTGTTTCATAACGAACGTTACTGTTTGTTTGTGAACTGGATGAAATCACTGTCCTTAAAAACGTTATGCAATGCAAGATGCTTGTTAAAAAAAGTGTCTAATCGCTGATGCTTCAGCAGGACGCCCGACTCGCCAGCGCATCCATCGGATCAACTGGCTCCGGCGGTTTGATTAGTTATGGGAATGGGCGGTACCCGGTGTGTGTATGGGTATATACGGCGGATGTTGTGAGTAACGAGAAATTTTTGGCACAACCGGCACTGCCACACGTCTTCCAACCCGGATGCTGGCGCTAAAAGTGCATTTTATTCCAACACATCTATTTCTTTTCTCCCGAGTTTTTTCCTTGACGAGAATGCTGCCATGTCTAAGCCAGCGGATGAATACAGTGACACGCAATAGCCATACAATTTTCAGCGTGGTAACCTGATGGAGGCTAATATTCCTCTCTTTCTCTGGATGATTACTATTTATCCCGCGCAGCTGTTGCGCAAGACGCGTGTGCAGTGTGCGGTGCACGCCTAATACCGCATCATCATCATCTTCCAAGGGGAGACTGGCCCACGGAGTATAAGGCTTGTAATACCGCAAGCCCAAAAGGAGAGGAGAAAGGCCAATCTTGACAGCTGCAATCTGCAGGTTGACGAGTTCCCGTACGTATGTGCAGTGTATATGTGCTGGCCCGTATTAACAAAGCCCCAACTGTCGTCAACGCTAGCGGCTGCATTATATTTTGATTGTTAAGACTGTAGACGGTTTTACACGGCACACATATCATCACATATACGGCAACGGCGGCCCGGGAAATCAGTAATATTGCTCCCATGTTGCCGGAACGCGGAACGGGATCTTTAAGGATGCCGGTGGCCCTGAATTTTCTCGATCTGGCGGAGCCACGTTTGGCCGACAATCTGAAGCAGAATGGGGAAACTCTGGTCAAGTTCATCGGTGTCCGTAAGTACTTACTGCTAATAATGATTTTTTTCTTGTCCTGCCAGGTAGTGTTGTGTAATGATAGTGATTGATTTACAATGTAATCAATTGATTTATTTCGAGGATTTGCGGTAGATTATGCAATTCGATTTGTTCCTATACTCCGGCGTGTTTTCTATGGGGTTTGTTTGCCCAACCAGCATCTGGGCTCTGTTTAGCACTTAGCCTAATGCTGTGCCGTATTTAAAGTGTGTAATGGGTAAATATTTTTACTCTGCCGTAACGGCGCGTTCTCTCTGTCATCTGTGTGTATGTTTCGACCGGTTAGCGTGAGAGGAATACGAATACATTGACAATGTTTTTGCATATTATATGTTATCTGAAAAACAGATTAAATTTTTATGGCTTTTATTACAACTAGAAGTATGTGTAGCAGTGTAATAGCGCAGGCCATTCCTTTTTCGGTTAAATTATGGCAGGCGCTGGCGCTGATCCTGCGATATTACTTGTACGATCACGCTCGGAATTGCATTAGCGATCATCTATCGAAAAAGTGGGCCAACCGCTCAAAAATTGATTCTCGGTGAAGTTTGCGAAATGCCGATCGTTATTAGAGGAACTCGATCTGTCATTTTATAGGAGCAGCTTATATTTCAGATTTTTTCAGTGGTGACGAAAACCGTCAGCGGCTTTTTTGAAGCGTTCTTGTTATGTTTCATTTGTCTGTTTATCGGGTGGTCAACCAATTGTTTGATTGTTTTTAGCAGAATTATTTATTGAATATTCGTTTTGTGGTTTAGAATTAATCAAAGATATGTAGGTGGCTATATATCGATAAGTTACGATGATGAATTCGAAAAGTCACCTGCAGTTATTTAAATGCAAACTAAGACAATACTTCGTACAGTGCTTGAGGGTCGAGAATCTCCCTATAGCGCTTTTCTTACCCACAGTGAAGTGTGTAGAAAACTACGGTTGACCTATGGTTCTAACCATACTTCTACATTATGCAGTAATGCTAGATTCTTTTTACGATCTTTACAGCGGTTTGAATTTTCCCACAATTGTTTTGGTATATGTTTTTTGCAGAGACTAACAACAGCTGTGGCAATTTGATTCATTGAGGTACCTTTACTAAAAATAACATATAACCAGCCAGTACAAAGGAAGAACTGTTTAGTCCGCATTTGACGGGACTGCAAAGTTTTCATTTCGTAGCCAGCTGGTGACATACTTTATTACTGGAAAGTGGAAACTTCCTAAGGCTTCTTAAATCACTAACGAATACGGGCAAAACTGTGCTAATTCTTGAAGTCACCGACAAGACTTGACGTCGTAGCAGCCTTATCGTTTATGTTTAATTAGGATATATTACTACTGGTAGTATTCCATTGCGACTGCTGTCGAGCAGGCGTGGTAATATGCCGTCGTATTCCTTCTGTTATTGACGGATGTGGCTCATAATTATGACAACACGCTTTGCCATGGAGCAGGGTGATGAAATATGTTAAAATACAGAACGCTACTGCATATATATATGTACTGATTGAAATATTCATAACGCAACAAAAAAATTCGTTACGTTAACCTCGATATTGGTGTAACGTATGTCCTATTTTCCGAAAAAAAACGTTACATCAGTCAGGACAAAATTATTGCAGTAATTCTCTTTAAAATTTTTCAGGATCCTGGGAGCTCTTTTTTTTGTGATTGTTCATGTTGTATTATTTCTTATGGTCTACTATTTTGCACAATAAATAACGGCTAGGTTTCGTAAACAGAACAACTGTGACATTCTCTTACGCTTTCTGCTGTGACATTCTCTTACGCTTTCTGCATTTTAATTTATGACGTCTATGTATGGCACACGACGATTCGTAGATATAATTAATTGTAAGCTCATATCCTCGTAAATGTAATATACCGGTAATCATCGGCGGAATCGTCGAAATGGTAGGCCCAAATGAGATTTGAAGAGACATCGATCGTCCAACTTTTTAAAAAGAATATTAATGAACCCTGCTACTGCTGAATTAAGCACAGCCTAGCCTAGTTGGTACATGTAATCATCGTTGCTATCATTAGGATCATCATTATTATCATCAAGAATGGCTGGTTATTTCGTGGTCAGTTTCATTAAACTGATTTCGTCGTATGGACAATAACACTGCGCCATAAATCTTTTCCTTTATCGTTCCCAGATTTCGTTAGTTAACTTTTCAACACCGGGCGTTGTCTATTTCCTCCCGGAAATGTTTATCGCTCAATCGGCGGTAGATGAGGCTTGACAGGCACTTTAGGTAAACCTCCAGTGCATCAGAGGGGACAACAAGGGAATTGTTAAGTGCCTTGTAACATCAACGAAAACAACTGCGAAGAATGGATATTTTTGTCCCATTGATCGTCACACAAGCGATAACTAACGCGCCATAAAGCGTGTGCAAAACACTTTTATGATGTTAGCACTTTCACGATACCGTCCATACTACTGCCGACTAAACTTATTGCTTAGTATTAATACTGACATTATGAACATTAATATTGCCAGTATTAATTTTCTGTATTCATGAATATAAAAACTGTCAGGCAACCACTTGACACTGATCGACCGCAGTGAACGCATTTAGTTCACAATCAGTTGCATCTCGTAACAATTTCGAATGCGTTCACAGTTACTTATACTGTACTAGAAAGTAATTTTTATCAAGTAAATGCTTACTGTAATTTATTTTCTTTACCAGTTAGTACAGTCCAGTAAGATGCGCCAAAATGTGCAAATTGAACAGCTCAGTACAGCGAATACATTAAAATTAATAAGAACAACTACAAGCTATTTGCTGCACTCATACTCATAATTCCAAACTACGAGTAGTAACAAAGTTTTATCAAATTCTGCGCGTCTCCTTCGCTGTGGTGTATAAATTTGTTTGGCACTTGAAAATTAATTACGCTTGCCTGCCTGGATGCATGCGATTTGTTGTAAACAGTGTGGGAGAAGCAGTAATACAGATACTTCGTACATACTATTACTGTAATTCAATTTTAATAATAATTTCACTGTATTTTTTCGACCTTTAAGTGTAGTAAGTTCGATGATTATTCAAATTTTACCGTGGTCAGCAACACGTACAATATATCAAAGTTAACGGTAGGGATAAATTAAGTGCGTAGATTCATTGACAGCTTCGTTAGCACTAGCAATTTTTGAACATATGTCCACTCATTGCAACCTTGGCACAGCCGTTGATTTCGTTGAACTTGTCAGCTATTCCAGGAGTATCCCTGGCAATAATTAAAAATAACGTTTTGTGTATTAGGTAGACACATTAAACGAGAGGATTCTGTTTTCTGTACTGCAGCGATATGGAAATATCATACTCCGTCGGCACGTGAAAATTCGTCGCCTGAACAGTCTCACATTTTTAGAATCCGCCTACAGTGGTGTCATTTGTATCATAAGCGTTGTCCTGAAATTTAATGATGTCCGGAATTTTTATGACGCATTAAAGAGATCTAGTAGGAAAAGTATATTTGTCAAATTAGTTCTATAATTAAAGGAACGTAATTTCCGTTGATCATTCAGATGGTTGCGGTACTGCTCGCGAGCGGTCGTACCTGATGAGTTTTAAAATAGCCTGCGTACAATGCTCCGTGTTTCTTTTGCAATTTGTGAATTATACTATAACTATATCATAAGTAGACTTTTATGGAATGGACAGCTATGGAATAGCCTGCGTATAATGCTCCGTGTTTCTTTTGCAATTTGTGAATTATACTATAACTATATCATAAATAGACTTTTATGGACAGAGGGAACTACAGTCCAGTAGAGTTTCACAAGCTTAAGAGTTTGAACTATTGTACTTTAAAGTTAATCCGTGTAATGTATGTATACGCTGCAAACTAGCGCATGGGACTTTTTGCACTGCAGTACGCCCCACGTATACAAAAGTACTTGTTTACCTGTATTTGTTGTCAATAACCGCTCAATAACCGCTTATGGTTAGCTCGCCTCCGAGAAAACATGTCTGAATCTTGCATTTTAAGCACCATACAGTCGCAGATAAGGGAATTAAGTAATTTTGTAAGCGACGCGCGGGTTATTTGACAATGAAAGTCTGAAAACACTGGAAGCACAGGGAAACGTTTGTGTTATTTCTTGCAGTTGGAGAATATCTCCAAAAAAGCGCTGCTTTATACGAACAACATGGAGAAGAACTTAAATCGCTCGCCACACAAGGACGCCAACAGCTCCAAAAGCTCGCCAATGATGGGTGTGTTCGCAAAAATGTTCTATATAGGTCACTAGTAAATACCCATGCCAGCGCGATAAAGGTTGCTGTAACCAAGCCATGTTTGACCGTTGTTAACATTTTTAAATCCTTATAAAATGAGTAACAACACAAAGTATTGTGTATATATAACGTTTTCGTTCTACCCGTATCAATAACCTTTCGTTGTGGACGTTTGTGTTGTTGTCATACATATAAATCGACTGTGCCCGTATTTTTCTCCATGAATTCTTTAAAGAATGAAAGTACTGTATTAAACCAGCTATGATTTCAAAATTGATGTGAATACAGATGTGATTCATTTTTGAAATCGTAAGCTTATTTGCTTTCTCAGACTTTTTTTCGCGGTCGCTATGTATTCAACGGTTTGTGTGTGCTTACAGAGATTATCTGATACCAAGTTTATTGAAAACATGGGATCAGATGCTCAATTATACTGCCATCAGCGGAGAGGTAATTGCCGATTAATGTAGACGATGTCATTGTGCATCGTCAACGTAACGTATAATAATTATTAACGTATAAACTTTGCGACTGCTCTTCGTACAGGAATGTGTGGATTTATCCAACAAGATATCCTCCGACATTGTAATCCGATTGTTTAACAGCACATCACACCGTAAAGTGCAAACACAGAAGCTCTTCGAGGAACGATCAACATTAGAATCGGTGATCAATCAAGCAGAAGAACAGTTTTATCAGGTTAGGAACGCTTTCTCGTCATTATGTACCTCTGATGGCTAATTTACTGTTTAGACTTGCTTGCTAACCATTTAAGCCGCACTTACCGTATAAGGTCCTTATATGCTTGATACAAACGCTGCTTGGCTTGGAGTTCTGTAACTGCTATCAATTTACACAAAGCTAAAAGTTAACACAAAGGTCATCGGTTTTTAGGCACAGAAAAACTACGTCGAAGCATACAGCAACTTTCTTTTGTCAAATGGCGATCGCGCTGCAGATTCCCAAACAAAATCCCGCTATTTGAACGCTCACAATGCATACGTCCTTCAGCTTCACCGCTATAATAGTTTAATGGAAGACTTTCAAAACAATATACTGCCCCAGTGGTTCCAGGTAATCATCTGAGTTGTCATTTAAAAGTCATCAATAGGTGATGTTTGTTTCAAGTGGTTTTTGCGTTTATGTATGCCTTTCTATGAATTCTCTTTTCCGGCAGGAAGTGGAAAATATGTACACTGACGTTTATTCAGTTTTATGCACCTCCCTTATTGATCTCAATCAGCGTCAGGGTATTAAGGTGCGCTTGCGTGAAACAAAATGCTGTAGTCATCCGGATTTCAGGGTATATTCTGTCCAATACAAACCTGCACATTTTTTAGACTGTTAACGAAAGTAAGCGCTGTGAAGAGATAATACAAATGGCTAAACAAGTCGACAGCAAAACCGATCTGATTATGTTTGCGCGCGGACTGGATACGGTCGGAAGTCCGGTCGGGCGAGGAAAACGCTTTGAATTTCAGCCCCCTGCGCATAGTGCTCAGGTACGCCGACAACCATTTTTTTTCTGTTCTACCGAAATGCCATGAAATGTTTAGAGTGTTATTCTTTAAATAAATTGCAGCTATACCTTTATGCCGTAATTGGCACTGTTTTGTGTTAGTGCATTCATCGACGGGTTTTATCGTGCGCCGTATATAGAATAAAATTGTAAAAGTATCTATATTTATCACATGACAGGACGGCCCAAAGGACGAAATTGTCATGGATAATTTTACCACTAAAAATGTGCGCTCTTTACTGGAAACCCTAGCCGACGAGGAAGGAGCCCTGGAGGGACAGCTGAAAAAGCAATACCAGATTCTAAATGATCTCTTGAGTGCTCAACAGAAGTATGCTGTTTTTATTGTTAACTCGAGGGGATTCATTTATTAAAACATCTACTTTATCCCTTCGATAGACATATGGAAATGCACCTGTACAGCAAAGTTTCGGCTGTTCAGGAGGAAATCAGCGAAACACGCAAGATAATCCGCACTTTGAAGATAAAGATATCGGCCGTCCATGGGCAGGTACGTCTATCGCGGGTTATAATTCTGTTACGGGTACAACGTATAAGATCAATGTATTATCCTTGGGCTCCCTTTTACGATTCACTGAATGATGTGCAACGCATCTGACGACAAAATTACTTTCTGCTTAACCTTTTCCTGCTTTCTTGTGACGAAGAAAAACATTTCACGGGGTCCGGAAGTGACCGCTGCACAGCAAATCCTCATATTTCAGTTATGACGCACAATCGTAGAAATAAGTGAGACGGGTGTCTTTTTGCGAAATAAAGGCGCTTTTCCCGCTTTTTCAAAGTTTGGAATGTATGGTAACTCGCTTTCTTATTCATACTACGTGTAATTACTGCGTACAGGTGCGCACAGGCACGTGACGTTTTCTTCGACACATGTTCTTTATTCTTTATGCCTAATCAGTTATTGGTTTACACCTTTAGTACTTCATTGGAAAATAACGTAAGCAAATACGATGAAAACTGCTAACGCTTCACATGAGACGGGTACATAAAATATACATGAAAATGGCTCATACCGGTACATGAAATGTGCACAGCGAACAGATATCAGAACATTAAAAATTAATAGAAAAAATAAAAGAAAACTTTCCTACCGCTTTCTCTCATTGTACTGTATTACAAAAGCTATAAAAATTATCACGAAAATTTTGCAACAAAACAAACCGTGAAACGATTCGCAAAGGCGTTGCTTACTGGCATTTCAAAAATATTTATGTAGATTATAAGATTTGTACAGCAGGGCGGTGTGCTATGGGCATGTTACGTTTTCTGCGAAGATTTTCTCGTTCTTTTATGTACTCATCAGTCTTGCACGCATGTTATAAAGTAAGATATAACACATTTGTTAAAATAAATTAGTTTGTGCAATTGTGTATGGAATATGAATTTATGATGATTACAAACGCTCGTATCGTATCCATGCTCTTTTTTGGATAATGAGTAAGCAAATGGATAGAAAGAAATGCAGTGACTGAATTAAAAGCTACTTTGTAGTTGACGCGCATCTGCCATCGAGTATTCTGTACTTATCCGCAAATTTATATGGAGTTAATATGTTGTTGCATAGCGTATTACTTGGTTATGTTCTCTTTTATGGCAAGAATTTACAACGAAAAAACCATATTTTTAACTTCCTGTCATATGCATGCGATGCAGTTATTTCACTACTTGTACTTGATGATTTTCTGCTTCTAGTTTTTGCACGTTGTGTTGCACATTATGCCAGGTGAACATCACGGGCATGTTTGGTAAGGCTACTACGAATATTTATCTTCCTTTCACGATTTGGGATGGGATTACTTGCATGCCGAAACCGCAGATGTTATATTAGGCTGCACAGAGCTGCACATCCGAACAGCAAATGTAAAAAAGCTCTTCCCAACGACTGCAACACACTGCTCACAGGAAATGTAACATACGTACGCCTTGATCGTCGGAAATTGATTTGTTTTGGTTAGCTCAAGTTGGTCAGGTCGAGCGGTAAACAATACAACCCGTTTGAAAGTTAAATTTGAAACGTGAAGCAAAGGACAGAAAATACTGGCTAGACTCGCTATACTAGCAACTGTAACCGCTTTGTACAGTTTAGCGAGAGCCATTCCTCTGCTAGTTGTGAACTGCGTACGATAAGCTGATCCTGCTTGTAAAATATCAAATCCCAGATGGGATTTCCGTTCCTTGATGGGCGACTTTTGGTGCACTTGACTGCTTCGGTTGGCCACGTCTGGCTCAAAACGCATTTCACGGCCGTATCAATTATTTTTCTCATTCTATAAATGGGACGAAAGATTTTCCTTCCATCATTTCTGGATGCAGTATGACACTCTGCGGAATAGTAGCGCGTACTATGATTTTCGATATTTATGTCTTCCTTTGCCAGTTGGAACTGCATTGCATAAGAGAAATTAGCTATCAAGCAGTATTTTTATAGCTCCTGCTAATCGCGTTGTATATAGCATGCTGTTTATAAGCCATAATACACTTCCTGATTAATTATTACCAAAATTAATTACTGCTCAAAGTTGTACGATGGCATATCGAGACCGGAAGCACTCTGTTGATTCTCAGTTATGTATCCTGGATGGACGGTATGCTTCGCGTCGCTCGTCGGTTGGATACATTAATCCAGCTGATTTACCAGAACCCGTTATGAGCAATGCCGGCATGAAAACCAAATGGAAGCGAGCGTTTTTCAATCTCAAGCGCAATGGTACACTGAAGCATAAGGAATCTCTTGAGCGGATCCCACAAGAATATGTCGGCAGTATAAGTGACAGCAAACTGCGACCTGGTGGACAAAAAAGCGTAAGTAGTTTCTTTGAAATGGATAACGTGATTCATAGAATATCAGCTCATTAAAAAAATTCCGTGTTTCAAAATGTCCTTAACCAATTAAAAACAGTAATAAATCACAAATTTTTTGCTTAATACAGCCATATGTACATGTACGCAATACGCATGCTGTAAAATAAAGTCTTATTATCAAGTACGAACATAAATACTTTAGAATGAATATCGTGTACGAATATAGTGCAGTATTAAATCGTAAGAGCCGGCTGAAAAAATAACCTAAAGCGTCTTGAATTAAAATTTCTGCATAGATTGTACTAGTACACTAATACGTTAAGAGGTGTTTTTAAAGACATCTATATCTCGACGAGACTATGGTTAGGATTAGTGATAGAAATTATTATTATCTTCATTATTATGGCACTGGAGCACAAGTACAATTATTTTTTTGGCCATGATTAATTGTTGTGAATCATGTTTTTCAGTTAGACTGATTTGAAGTACATAATCATGCACGTCATATTTATAGTTATAATATCTGTATGCGAAGTGGCTCATCAGCTTAGACCACAGAGCGTGTGTACGGGAAAATTGTGTTTGGTATACTTCCGATTCAGTCAGCAAAACAAGGCTCTATTCCACTACAAAAAGATTAAGTGCTTATAAGGATAATGATAATGGTCCGCTTATGTGGAACTCCTGCTTTATTAATGCTATGGTTCGCTGGCTGCCGGTTCCGGTCAGGGAATCCTAATTGAGACCGGATGAGATTGGAATTGCTGTATACGTAACCTGCAGGAGCGCATTCAAATGTTTTTTATAATGGAATTGGGTGCCCTTGGCAATGGTAAATCTTCCAGTGTTACGTCTGTACACACGCGATAACAGTTTCACATTGCCTGTATGGTTCACACAATGTTCGCGAATGACAGGAATTACGAAATTTTTACAAATTTCGTAAAAAGAAAAGTAAAAGCAATGGAAAAAATAACAGTACTGAGTAAATTAATTTTGTGAACATTAGTTTTGCTTTTCTAACTATAACCTAACTGGTATTTGCAGAAGAAAAAGCGATCGTATTCGTGATTATAGTACGTGTGTTGATACTGACTGACATGAATTACGTATATATAATCGTAAATACATGATACATACATCCGACTGATTCGAGTATGCATTGTAATTGTTTTTATAGCCAAGGCTCCGTCGAAATTTGTTCAACCGTTCAGATCCACTGGGTAACGATCTAATTGGTTCATCCAAGACTTCTTTGGTACAAGACGCCAGTTACAAAGCAGCAATCGGAAATGGCGATGATCGCGACATGGATCCCGTTTATTTGCTGCTAAAGAAAGGTTCTTATTTGCAACTACTGTATAAACCACATTACCAATTGCACCAAATTTGCAATCTCAAGAGCCTCATCTGTATGATTTCGTAGGAGCAAATTTGAATAGCAAACCGCGACCGGATGGGAGCGATAGCGGCTTCAGTTCGGAATATAGGAGATCAACGCCCAGATCCAGCAATGATACCCTTCCCAGTACATCTGGCGCAGGAAACACCACATCTTCAAGACGGTTAATTGGTAAAAATACTCAGTAAAGACATCATGGTTTAAAAAGAAATTTCTTCGTTTTGCTAAAAAACCAGTTCTGCACTGATTCAGTTAGGGTTTCTACAAAAGCGAATATGCATCGTTGAGTTTACGATTAGTTGCTTTGCTTTTATTAACAATAAGTGATATTCGAGAACCTTAATAAAGAAAAATCAATTAAAAAATTTTACAACCGCCAAAAATTTTGATATTCAAACTTTCAAAATACGGCTGTTATTTTAACGTTTGCTACATTGTTGTTCTGCAGATCGCAGAAACAGTTCCATGTCAGAACCGGAATCAACAACAGCACAAGTTAGAGCCCCAATGCTGAATGCGCGAATGAAGAGCATATCGCTGGATAATGAACCACCGCAAGAACTTATCCAGGGTCGTAAAGGGAAGCCGGCGCTGGAGCGAGGAAATAGCACTGTGGCAGCTGTGATGCAAGGTATATATACAACCAGCCAAACATTTGAAAAAAGAAATTGTAAAAAACAATTTTAAGATATACGGAATGCAACCAACGGAAAGATTTACATAAGTTGTAACTACCGATTCGCTGTTAACTCAATATCAAACCGCACGCTGAAATAACATTTTAAAATAAATGAAGTTAGCGTGTTCAGAGCGCTTATGTCATAAAACACAGAACTAATACTCGTACCAATGGAATATGTTTCCGGAACAAGACCCCGTATTTGCCGTGTATGACCTTTATCAGGAGTATTCCCTATTTAGCTCTAACATTATTGACATCGAAGCAAATTTTATATTCTCTTGATTTAAATCTATTTTCTAACTGTAGGGGCTCAAAGTCCCGGAGCAAAACAACGTCTCCTGCAGAGTATGAAGATGTTGCGGCATAAATCACTTGATTACGGTGAGAGCTCGGAAAAGGATTCGGATATTGCACTGCTGGCCCCAACAGTTTTACCGGTACGTGATAACTGTACGTGATAACTGTACGTACGTGTACTATGTACGTGATAACTGTTTTATAGCAAATTCTGAACTTGCGGAATTAGTACAGAAAATAATGAAGATTTTAAAATTTATTAAATTGGTGTGATCACTGTGATGTCATCTAACAAAATGTTCCAAGTATAACGAGTGCTGTTTACTTGGCATAGGCAATAGGCTTGGCGAGAAAGACAAAAAAGCGTAGATATTCATGATTCCCATAATTTATGCTGATTTTTTTTCAGAAACCCGTGGAACGTTCGCTTCCACTAAATGTGTTCGTTGCTCTTCAAAGTTATCGACCCAAAGGTTAGTCTGTAGTTAAACGCGTAGCGACGATAACAGTACCACATATGCAGCGCAATCGATTGACTCCGATCCGCGCTGTGTTATGTCTGACATCTTAACAACATTTCCAGAAATATCGCCAATATTGCCGCATCTATGCCGCAACCGATGCTAATTTTTAATTAAATTTTTCTTAGGGCCGGACGAACTTGAATTAAGACCCGGTGACCGCATAGTGGTAAGTTGCACTGATAGCAGATATGCATGACGTTCTTTCTCTTCTATTTGTTTGATTTGCTACACTTTGTTGGAAAAGCTCACGGTTTCGGCATTATCCAAAAAGTTGCAACTTTTACAGGTAACGGACACATCGCAACCTGACTGGTGGAAGGGAAAAGGTTTTGGTACCTCGGCAGGCTATTTTCCCAGGTTAGAAGTTAACGCGAAGCTGTATATTATATTAACGTGTGTAAGTACTGTAGCTGCACAGTTGTGTGGGTAGGCAGATTGTCGATACGACTGGTTTTGGAAAATGAAATGCATGTGCAAGCAAAAGCGCACAAAAGCGACGCTTTCTTTTTCAGGGAATGTGTCGCTCGTGTTAACCCCAATGAAAAAGTCTGCGTTGTCACACATGCGCTGCAGCTGAATGAAAACGGGACGGTTCTTCGACTATCAAAAGACGACGTAAGTTGACGGATAGAAAAAGGACTTTTTCCCATGTTCATAATTAAATTTCTCGCCTTGGGATTCGGTGCATGTCATTTTGCACGTTGTATATATGCAGTCATGTTATAATCACTGCAGAATTTCCATATGAACAGTTAACTACATGAGTGTGCATGTAAATATACTTATTCTTCCGCATTCGTTCTGCAGCTGTTTCACTTGTTTTTGCAGATTGTTATGACCACAGGACCCGACGAAGCCGGCATGGTCAGTTGTTCGGTCAGCAGCGTGCGCTTTCTGAAATGAAACGTTCCATTGTTTCACTAGGTTCCCATCAGATGTGGAGGAAAGAGAGCTTGCTGTCCCTTGAAATATTTGCAAATGCTGGGCTATTTCGATAATAATCTACCGAAAACTTACGACTAGCAATACCTCTGCGGCTACCCCGGAAAAATGCCAATATTATCACGGGCATTGTAACATGATACGTAGCTAGCACTAATTAGCTCATGCTGTATTTTCCTTTCCGCATTCTGCAGCGTTTTAAGCTAGCGAATAGCAACTGTACAGACAACGTATATTTTTCCTGCTAACGATTTTAGATGATACTGACTAACAAATACGGAATTCTAGTTATCCTGCCAAATCCAGATTATATCCCTTTCGTATGTCAACTATCTGCAAACCATTGATGTTGATGCTGCAGGAAGTTCAGATTTTTATTGATTCATATGTATTACGGCTTAGTTTTTGTATTATTAAAACTTTCAGCACTATCTCGGCGAAATAAAATGCTTTCTCACTGTCCTTCAGCACTGCTCTGTTACATGCTTGTTGTCAAACAAAGTATCGAACAAATCGCTCGCAAAGTGTATTATTCATAACATCATCGTAGAAAACAAGAGACACAGATAGCAGCTGCCTATAACGATAATTAACGTCCATCAGAATTTGCAAAAAACCAACATATTCTACAAATTAATCTAGATTATCAATCCATTACAACAACCGGATTAATAAAGTCTAATAACTACTCTTTTCGCAAATGTACGCTGCGATTAAAACCAGTAAAAGTCAACTGTAAAAAACAACAGGTAGGAATACTGCCATGGAGTACTCTGAAACTTCGATTCACAGGCCAAAATAAAACATTTTTTTCTCTGTTCGGCTAAATCTTGAAAGGTGCGCTTTGAATCGTGATCACTTCATCCGTACCAAACGATCCAACCAAATAGACGAATTAGGTATTCAAGGACGCAACGCGGCTATGGCAAAACACTTGCGAATCACACCAAATCATCATAAAAGTGACATCACTCCATGTAGTCCCATTTAAGATTGATGCAGCGTTTAGGCCAAGGAAAGGGATAGTTGTAGCGCAACGGCAATTTCCCATCGGGGACGTTCTCTTCAAAGAATATCACAAACCGGAACCACCACATACGGGACAAATGATTGTTCTGAGAAAACGCCTGTGAATGACAAGGAATCATATACAATCACACACACAGAAAATCGATAGCCGGAAAGTCAAAATAAACCGGAAATAAACAAGAAGTGGACAATCAGCCAGAAACAGATGGCCATAGCACATCTTTTATGGAAGCTTGAATCGTTCAATTTAAAAATCGTTATTTGCAGGCCATTCACTCGGCAATACTTAACAACGTTTTAGCAAAACAGTTCGCACAACCGAATGCAAAAAGAGCTAATGGTTAGTGCCTTAGTCTGAGAAACCGAACTCCATCTACAGTAAGAGTTAGCGAACGTTAGCGAGATACTCAAATTTAACACATTAACCGCTTCGCTGACCTTTAGTTGAGGATGGGCGCAAATGGTGTGATAGATCCAGAACACCACCGTGGTAACAACGTAGGCGATAACAATGTCCACAGTGTAATGGCCGCGGGAGATGGAAACCAGAATCACACCTAAAGTGCTACAGGAGTAGAAAAATATCCTCAACGCCTTAGCAATCCATCCCTTCCGTGGTAGATCTACAAAGCATTTTCCATTAACACCGTTTTAATACGTAGGCATGGCATGGACCCCAAACTGGATTGTTTCTCTAACATTTAACATAAAAATTTCCTGGCGAACACTTTTACTGCACATGTTCACACTGTTAGCACAATAATGAAATTACCAAAGCACTTACATTCACCATAAATCAGAGCGGAAAGGACCAACATACAGGTATGGCCACTATAAATATAATCTCCACAGTAGTAATGTTTGCCATTAATTGACATGCCAAATCCTGATAGTAATGTCCATGCTCGTAGCAGAATGGTACTTGGTCCAGTAATATTCATCTACAACATCAGCAACGTTATCACTTTTATATCTCCTCAGCAAAGAAGTCACTTCATGATTACACATCTATAATTTGTGTCGTGACAATTAACAACATCCTGGCAATTTTCTAACCGTAAGCTGTTTTATGTTATTATTGTCTTTCTGTTACTTTCACTGATTAACGATTAGGGAAAGCAGTTTTAATCAAATATTCCTCGCAGTAACCACAAGTTCACAACAGTAACAAAAACCGATGAAATTAAAAAGTTGTAAAAAAATATGTAAATAAAAGATATACCTAATCTGTGCCAGAGCTTCGTAACAATCTCTCTAATAAAGGCAAGACTTATTATCAATTTCTCGGCTTCTGATCTTAATGCGACAAACCTCCCCGATACACATGAGATACACTACCCAAAATCGCATTTTTGAGCTATCTTCAAAATCTTTTTACGCATGCACCAAATTCTTTTTACTGACTCATTTCCACCACCACTACCAGTCCAACTGACAAATGTGTGAAAAGTCAAAACGTTTCCCGCAAACATTTACATAATACCGTACTTCGCGTGAATTTGCTAGCAATGCAGAATTTTTTATAAGCGAAATTGTAGTTTGTTTGTGCAAAACCACCCTGCAATCATACTACGGTAAGTCCGTGTAAATTCGTTGGAACAACAAGGTTGAAACTTTCGCGCTTTCCCGAATTAAATAATTTACATTCGAGTCAAGGGAGAGTAACAGGCTGATTGTGACCAGATTTCAGGTAACAAGCACTGAATAAATTACGTGAGACAGATTTATATCATAAAGCTGAGAAAATCTCTCGATTGATTCATATGCATAACGCTCTCGCTTCCGTGTACGCACCTTTGGTTGGCAGAAATAATGCGTATTGGCCACAGGAACCGCTGTCACCAGCATGGTAATACTGCGGCCGAGGTAGAGCAGACCCACAATGACGAACACTCGTCGAAATACGATCCACCTACCGATACAGAATGCAAATATAGTCAAGCATCAAATAAACGATACAAGATAGCCAACACTGTCAAGTGCAAGGCATGCGTTCGGTAAATCGATCGGCAGGTATTCCATCGTCAGCACCTGACATGTACACCGAAACTTACATCAAACGCGACGACAAGCAAGCGCCCCGTGAAGAATGTAATGAGAAATCCTACACAACTCTTAGCATCATTATATGGCTTGGAGAATATATCGAAAACTTAGCGCCACTCACTTAATTTTCCTTGGAAAACGGTATTGATTTAAAAAAGGTAATGGAAGCGATGGATTGAGCAAGATTGTTGAATCATCCACTACATCCAAATTACATAGTTCATAATGTAATGCTTTTAACGAAATTACCTAGACAAGGCAGGCCCCCGTGCACAAAGCGCCTAATCAGGCGTAATTTCGAAGAAAAGAATTTGAAGAAAATCAACTTTTGTCAAGTATGTCGATTTAAATGCGATATCAAAAATTCCGCTGCTGGGGATTCCCATAGCTTTACAAAATTTTAATATTTAAAAAAGGAGCGCAACAAAACCCTAACAAAAAAATGGTTGAATTACCTGTGCCGGTGAAAAGCCATTAGGATAATCGTAGGGTACACACAGAGCATTAACAGGTACTCGGACATGGCCAATCCATAATCCCATTGGGGAACTAGACTGAAAACGACATCCGGAAGTGGCGGTCCATCCGGCAGTCGATCATGAACAAACGCCAGTGCCAGCGTCGTGCAAAACAGTCCAACGAACAGAAATCCCAACGCTAGCAACGTTTTCAATTTTTCTTCTGGATAATTTCTGACCGTGGGACGGAAATCACTGACGGAGCTGGTGCTGGATTGGCGCGAATGGGAACCGCGGCATTCCAACTTACTGTCAGGTGTCTCCACGAGGAAATGAGTATCGCCATTCTCTCCACAATACACTGAGTCATACAGGCTGGAGCGGCTGTCCCGCGATAGAGGGATATCGTCGATCTTAATCAGCGGATCACAGTTGCATGTGTTCAGACTGATAACCGTCTCCACGGGTTCCGGGTGGCCTGGTCCGACCAAGGAGACATGCTCATCTGATCCGGAGGTGTAGCTACTGTTGACAAAACTTCCATTACGACTGTGATACGTTGCGCTGGAGAACAAACGAGTTCCCATCGTCTGGACTTCTGCTGGAGGAATTCGCCACTGGACGTTGTGTAGCGAAGGATATTATGGAGAAGGATGTCGATTTCAATGTAATCGCACAATCCAAAAGTGTAGGCGTACTGTGAGCCACCAACTAAGAACGGAAAAAGATCAACAAACGACTCGCAGTGACAAATCAATAGTATATCACGCGCAGAGTGGATTGAATAGAATCAAATTCGTCATGTGGATATTATGGCATGAAACAGAAACATACAACTGATTTTTACAGGTATGTAGGTACAGTATACGGTGCACAGCTACGGTAGTCAGCCAGTTCCATTTGGATGACGCATTAAAACCGGAATAGTGAATACACTGTCATAACGGGCTTCTATTTATTGCCCTGTCTCAATGCAAGGTGCTGATTCTAAGAAAATTTCTCCACGGTAATGTCATGATCAGAAACTGCTGTAACACTGTTCGTGTACAGTACTGTACTTACGATTAATACTACTTATGTTTTACACCAACGAAAAAGAAAGACAGCAAAGTAAAACTGAGCACGGAAAAGCTGCACCTACTTAGTAAGTACAGTAGTGTCATTTTCTCGATTAAAAATAACATTCCACATAACTTATGTGGAATGTTATTTTTAATCGACTTATGTGACATAAGTCGCACGTTCTGCAAATTCGCTTTAATTAATTACTGAATTAACGCTGAAGTGTAATTATTCAATTATAAGTGCTCAAAATCGGTAAAACAAAATGCTAACAAATACCTAAATATTCCCTTAATATGCACTGAAACAAATTGCTCAAAGTAATATTGCGATTTCCCCAAAAGTCTTCAAAATCTCTGTTTGAGAAGCCACTTGCTTACCTGCTAGATGTCCAAAGAATGTTTAAATAAAGTGGCAAACAAACTACAAATTCAATAAGAAAACTACCACGCATACAAAATGCTCTTCGCAGACTGTTTTGTGCCGCAGTGCAATGTTTAATGTTAGAAATGTGGGTTAAAGGTAAGTCATAACAGAATCAAGGTCCACAACTGTGACCCATTAATTCAGGTCGCGGTACGAGAATCAGATATATTATGCAAGATCAAACGCTGCACGATTGCACTACAATCAAGCAAGTTCTACGTTCAACTTACGGTGATTCGCAATTTCGCTGTGCTGTCCGTTCTGTCTACGGCCTGCAGGCACACAGAAACACCCTCGCAGAACTCAAGATCATTACGTCCACGATGTCTCCTATTTCCTCGCCAGATCTTCCTCAGCGAAAGTCGAAACGCCACAGCGCTCCACCAGAGACACTTAACCATACGAATTACCCAAAATCAACACACACAGGGAGAGAATAGATCTGACAAATTCTCAAAATGCTTCAGATAATCAGTTGACTTGCTGTTGTCACAATGACGAATGATTAAGCTGATTAGATAGCACGCTACGTTCAACACTGTCTACGAGTATTCTATACTATATTCAAAAGCCAGTTAAAGGCTAAAGTGGCAAAGCCACTCAACAAAATTTTGTTATCACTTCTGGCGGAAAACAGCAGATTACTTCTTGGTACGGAACGAGGTAGATCAAGCAAGCTACTTTTACGTACAAATTAATCCAAACTAAATTCCAAAATTTGCTCAAATAGAATAAGAAAAAGCAGAAGTCCAATCCACATAGCGAATACGATCAGATTACAGCGAAAGGTACAGTACTCGTATAACATGTACGGTACGAAATGTAAGTACGTAATTACGTCTGCCTTAATGGTGAGTCGGTGACTAATAGATTTATAAATCTATTAGTCACCGACTCACCATTAAGGCAGAGGGGAGCGATGTGAAAGTTCAGCATACAAATAAAAAAAATATTATCATAAGTTTTCCAAAACTAAGAAAAATTTCTTTCAAACTTTGCATTTCCCGTTAAATCAAATACACTCGCAAAAGCTAAGGAATGCACGACTCAGCGATTTTTCAACGTGGATTAAGCAAGAACAAAATTGAAAATACTACTCTTACACATTTACACATCTAAATTTAATGTACTGATATTCCCAGGCCCATCTTCAGCTTTTTGGGAGGGGGGGGCGCACCATTGTTCTCCTCGAAAAAGAACAATGGCGCCAGTTGCGGCAGTTCCAAATTCGCCTTTTTTTAACATGTAAGGTCCGACGCCAGTTTGTTTTCGGAAGGGGGGAGGGGGCGCACCCCTTAAAGACGGTCCTGGATATTCCATGAGAATACATTTTCTTACACAACTACGAGTACACAATAGTATCGCACATCGCACTCACAGAATTCCGTATTATTTCAAAGTTTTATTTCAACGACTAAGTAGACAACTACAACTTCCTGCAAATACAGTTGAAAAGAAATAAGAAAAACGACGCGTACATAATTACGCAAGTTGTAAACGAAACATAAAAATTAATTATAGATTATGAAAACTTCCAAGGATGCAGATGAAGTGAACTAACTATATAAATCGTCGTCGTTATTTTCTTGGAAGCCTCCTGGACGTCCACCTGGAGCTCCTTGCCCACCACCACCAGCCTGATCGGGGAAACGGAACTGGCCACCAAATCCACGCGACTGTTGCAAGGTTTGGGCAAAAATCTCGTATTTGCGAATATCTGCATCGCTCACTGAACGCCGAGCAAATTTCATCGCCTCTTCAAAATGATCACGGCGAACTTCCGGTACGGGATCACTGTCATCCATCATTGCATCAGGATTGTCCTGACGCCGTCGCTCGTTGCGAATTTCAGCTTCGATAGCTTCGCGAATAGCCATTTTACAGGCTCTTTGACAGATTTCCGTAAGATCAGCACCACTGAAGCCGTGAGTGACTTTGGCCAGATGAATGAGGTCGATTTCCTGCAAAACAGTACTAGATGTTATTGTGTATTCTACGCGTTACGGAACACGTATACGAAGTACACAAACATAACGTTTACTGGAATAACGGATACACAAGGAGACGAAGCTGCAAATTTGAAGGCCTTACCTTAGCCAATGGAGTTTTCCGCAGCGCAGCTTTTAGAATAGCCACACGCGATCCTTCATCAGGCAAGGGGATATAAATAAGCTGATCCAGTCGGCCAGGACGCAAAATAGCGGGATCGATAATATCGGGACGGTTGGTGGCGCCGATAATGAAGACGTTCTTCTTCTGATTCATTCCATCCATTTCTGTCAAGATCTGATTAATCACGCGGTCCGCCGCTCCGCCGGCATCTCCCACACTACCGCCACGAGCCTTGGCAATCGAGTCCAATTCGTCAAAAAACAGCACACAAGGAGCAGCAGCTCGAGCTTTATCGAAAATCTCTCGGACATTCGCTTCGGATTCACCAAACCACATGGTCAGCAATTCCGGGCCCTTGATGGAAATGAAATTAGCCTGGCATTCGTTGGCGATCGCTTTGGCCAAGAGAGTTTTACCGCATCCGGGAGGTCCGTAAAATAGCACACCTTTCGATGGAGTCATACCGAACTTCAAAAACTTTTCTGGGTGCTCCACTGGATATTGCACCAATTCTTGCAATTCTCGCTTGACTGGTTCCAGACCACCGATATCGCCCCAAGTGACATTCGGCACTTCCACAACAGTCTCGCGAAGGGCAGATGGACTGCTCTTGTTCATAGCGAACTGAAATTACGAAAAGCATAATCAATAAAAAAGGCAAATCTCTGTACGATCCACCATAGGAAGGAAAAACGCAATAAATCGTAATATTATTGATGCTAGAAAGTGAATGTTAAGGTTGAGTACAGACCGAAACTAACCACAATTTGCTGAACTTCACTCGACTTACACGGAAGTTTTCCATTGTGACAGCCAAAGAATCCAAAACCTGGGCATCAATCTGCTCTTCTTCCAAATCAATGAGATCCATCTTTTCACGAATCTGTTGAAGGGCAGCTTCCGAACACAAGGCAGCCAAATCAGCACCGACGTGACCGTGAGTTTCAGCAGCCACGCGTTCCAAATCCACATCCCGAGCTAGTTTCATGTTCTTGGTGTGAATACGCAAAATTTCTAGACGACCAATAGCATCCGGAATGCCGATATCAACTTCTCGATCAAAACGACCTACAGAAAACATTATTAATTTTAAACTGTTCCAAATTCAGCAGATGAATGAGTCGCTGATTAATGATGTTCGCACCGAAACGACGCAGAGCAGGATCGATACTGTTTGGACGGTTAGTCGCCGCCATAACAATGACATTCGAGCGCTGTTTTAAGCCATCCATCAGAGTCAGCAACTGGGAAACTATCCGGCGCTCAACTTCTCCATGAGTCTAAATTATAGAACAAATATTACGAGAATATTACGCTAATAAAATAACAGCAGAGGTATATTGCTCACTTTTTCACGCTTAGGTGCAATGGAATCCAACTCATCAATAAAAATGATAGCCGGGGCATTCTTTTCAGCTTCTTCGAAAGCTTTTCGTAAATTGCTCTCAGATTCACCAGCCAATTTACTCATAATTTCCGGGCCGTTAATGAGAAAAAAGAAGGCTCCAGTTTCGTTGGCGACTGCACGAGCAATGAGAGTTTTTCCCGTGCCAGGTGGACCATACAGAAGAATACCGCGCGGTGGCTTTACACCAATCGTTCGGAAGAGCGTCGGATGTCGTAAAGGCAATTCCACCATCTCTTTGATCTGAGCCAGTTGCTTACGGCATCCACCAATATCATCGTAACCAACCTCAGCCAGTGCTTCTTCTTCTTCCTAAATAGTAACAGCTCTGGATTATGCACTATTCTTACGCAGTTACGCTTGACCACGAGTCCATGACAAAACGGCGTTTACTGTAGTAAACCGCTGCTTATACTTAAAAGAAAAAAATGAGCGATAACAATAAGTAATAATTATAAATTCCCGAAATTAACTTACATTTAGCAACACCGAAGTATTAAACAAAAATTTAGTCAGAAAACAGTATACTGCTGATTGTAAGGAAAAGTTACCTCGCGTTTGATCGGCTCTCCCTCGCAGTGAATAACGGTATCCGGCGCAACGATACAGTAAGGACTGGGATCAGTCTCCACAACCTTGAACTCGACTGATCTCATTGCGCCGCGAACCAAAAACAAATCCCCCTTCCTCAATGGTCTGTAGGCTTCGAGGAAGTACGGCTTCAAGTAGACTTCAAACAGGTTCCTAGAATCGAGATTGAGAAGTCTAAACGATTCACGACCACAGGAACACAACGTCGTAATGGAAATGGAAAGTGCCTAGTGACCAACCCAGTCAAGCCTTCCACTGTGTCATCGATTGGCAGAATGTGAACTCTTTTGGCGTACTTGACTTCGGGACAATTCTGCACGCTGCATAATGAGAAACATAATTACAACAATGATAACACCATAGATTTTCTTCAATTTCTGATAACAGATAAAACTGTACCTAACAACATCCCCGAGTCTCACGCGCAAATTTCGACGAACCACACGGTTCATTCGGATTCTGTCATCGGGTACAGTGTCATCCGTCAGAGCAATACAAACTGTATCGCGACGCTTTTTTCCTTTAATCAGCACAGTATCCCCTCGAAATAGTTGAAGTTCGTCCATCTTTTTCTGTATCATAATATACAAACTGGAAAGTGCCATTTGACAGCACTGCATATTAACTGAAGAGGTTGCAGGGTTTCCCACTTACAGGAGACATACAGACCACTGAATTATCGTCATTTACGGCCTCCTCCACCATCAAACGATTAGGCTTCTCTTTTTGTTTAAGGATGGCGGTAGCCAAGTCTTCCTCATTGCTAAAAGCATTCAAATTTCAGACACATCAATTTTCACACTCAAAAAGTCAAAGAAAAGCTCTAACATAAGCATAAGCAGATTCTTACGGTTTCGAGTCGTCCTTTGGATTCGCCATTTTCTCGACAGCTTCTCAATGCACCGATATGAGCTAAACTTCTACAAACGAAATTCAGTTTCCAAAAGTGGGAAATATCTTAAAGTACCACGCACAACAAAAATCAAACAATTCCGGAGCCAATGATTTTATGGGACAAGAAATAAAGCACCGAAATGCTATAACGAGCGTAGCAACAGAGTATTCAAAAAAGTGAAAGTCATGGGCCGTCCATTTAGCTGGATTGAACCACGTGGTCCGTGACGCAAGCGTTCTATAACGGGAACTAACGCATACGACAGAATTTTGCTGGCTCTGCTGCAACTTGCCAGTGTGCCACCGTCATTTATTAACTAATAATTTATTAACTTCATTTGGTGATTTCAGTTGTTTTACATGTAAACCTAATACTAATAGTTCATTTGGGTTCTTGATTCAACCAGTAAATTCGAAACTCTTATAATTCGAAACCGAAATAAAAGTTAGGTCGCATTTTACACCTCACAAAAACAACTTCTTTGGGCCGCATTAAAAATCATTTCCCCGTATAAGGCGGAGTTTGAGTTTCAGGTTCACTTTGGTTCGTTAACCTCGTGGATTGGGCGTAGCGTTCTGCTGGCGGAAACGGATTGGATCCTCGCAGTGATTAATAACTGAGAAGTGACTCATCATTACGTTGCAAAATTAGAATTTTAACAGCACAAATTTCTGACCTGATGTTCCTTACTTGACCTGAAAGATCGAGAAAAACCGCGGCGGTATGTACGTACTATACGTATGGCGGTTCTTTCTGTTTTTTTTCCAGAGATTAATGAAAACGTACTGACCAAATTTTTTGTTGTGCTCGAAGGGTATTGTTGCGCTTAGCACATAGTTGAAAAAGCAACAAACAAATTGTTTCGTAACCCGTTAGCCTATCTTTTGTAGCTGTATACAGCTACAATCGGCGGCTGGCGAATCGGCGATGAACCGCTACGTAGCGGTTCATCGCCGATTCGCCAGCATGTACTAGTATTAAAGTCGTATTATGGTCACGGACTCACGGTGTCCTGAATGTCCTCCCGTTTTGACCAAAGGACAGTTCATGAACCAGACAATTCATGTTCTTGATCAACTACAGTAATTAACCAGTTTCCCTTGAAAAATGTTCTAAAAATCTTATAGCGAATTACGGCATAACTGGAAATTTCTAATTAATTGCCGTTTATCTGTTCCAGACTTTTCAGTAGCCACCGAAGTATAATTACATGATCTAATTTACATATACAAATAGATACAATAGCTGCTACTAATTACGGAGCTGATGGGAGCCGTTTTGGTTACTTACGACTTACGAGTACAGATCGCAAATGATCCTGGCGGTGTGACTGCATGCCATAATAAAACATTAATTCGAAGACCTTATGCACAAAAGCACAAGTTTTAAAGTCTTTCATTTTTTATTTATTTAGTTAAATATAAAAATTTGGAAGAATTGCCGGAATATAATAGAATAACGTTTATTAAATCTTTATTTTACAGTACTACATACTCATGCTGCTAACTTGTCGCTAGGTCGACCGTAGAGCTGGGCGCAGGGCAGGGATCCTGTCCTGAACCTGCAGGATCCTGTCCCTGCAGGACAGTTTCAGGGTAAAATGCTGACCTGAAATTTGGCTCAGGTTCAGGTTCAGGGCAGTTGAACTCCCTGAAAGTTCAGGGACAGGGCGTACCTTAGTCCTGCAGGAACCTGAATTTTTTTAAGAAAATTAAGGTTATCGAAATTTCACAAAGTTTCGAAAGGGAAACCTGGCGCCCGTAAGTTGACAACTGCGGGTGATGGCCCCAAGAAGTGCATCACGCGCTAAAAGCGCATAAAAACTACCTTATTACGCTACTCTAAGAAATGCGAGCTTAGCTCGTTTCGCTACTGGCTACATATCGCTTTTGAAATGTGCCGATACGGAAAAAATTATACAACTACAATTTAACTTATTTAACTTAAACAGGCTCAGGATTTCAGGTCAGGCTCAGGGTGAATAGTTTCAGGCTCAGGACAGGTTCAGGTAATTCAGCACGGTGAGTTTCAGGGACAGGACAGGTTCAGGTAGGGAAAAATTGAAAAATTACAGGTTCAGGGCAATCTAGCCGTCCTGTTCCCAGCCCTAGTCGACCGCTAGGACGAAAGTGTAGTGAAAATGCCGCCAGCCGGAGGCTGCACTTGGGGGGGACCTTTGTTGTGCTTTGAAGGGACGAGAACGGAGAACATTCAGAACAAGTTGAAAAGTACAGTAGAGTCAGCAGATATTTATAGATAGAAAAAAGTTAAATATGATTTAAAATTAATAGAATGGTTGATTTCTTTGGATTCTTGGGAAGTTTGTTAACTTGTGCAACGTTGATGTAGACAAGTTAATCACAGCTGGATATGGAACGCTTGCTGATCTGCTGGAAGCTAGTCCTGAAGTGATCTCTGAGAAGACCGCCATTTCCATTATGGTTCGTTCATCGCGCTCTGTGCGCAATTCCTACCGAAAGCGGAAAGCTCGAAAATTCTGGATTGATTGAGATATTATATGTCTTTTCATCGCTCAATCCACACGCGCAAGATTTCGGACGGTAATCTGGAGTTGGTTTCAGGTTATACGTGTATGGCAGGCAAAACTGCGTGCTTTGGTACACCATCCTTATACTTCTGCTCTGGATCTCTATCCCAAGGAGTTACACGATGCCTTTATCTGCCCCATTGGACTGCCTTCTCTGGAGAATATATTTAGCCAGTTGCTTCGCCGTTCAGAGGTAAGTCAGTGCTCCATGGAACTAGGTATGGCGACATGCCTGCTCGTTTATCGACTTTTCACTAAATTGATTTAAGATCAATAATTAAAATTATTTTTCTTATTAATTATTATTTAAATGAATAATGGTAAAATAAGCGATGTTTTTCTTGGGGATCTGCATAGTTTGTTTTTCGAAAGACTGAGGGCGTTCAGTGCTTTACGGTTTCTTATTTTCGCTTTATTATTTTGACGATCGCCTCTTGCAGATTATGGAAATTTGCGGTGGGCCTTTGTCCGGGAAAACCCAGGTCTGTTAGTACGAGTTGCGTAGAAATGTGCTTCAGGTGCCATTGTCATCGTATCACCGTTATTTTTTTTTGGATTCAGACTGTTTCACTTTCCGTTGGAAATAAAAATAATCATGTAGTAATGCTTTTGGTTTTCTCTCGTAGTTCTGCCTCCACATTGCACTGAATGCGGTGCGTACAAGCAGCAGAAAGGTGCTATACATTGACACCGTCGGCCAGCTGAGCGCAAGAAGATTGAAAAAAATGTGCAAATCATTGGGAGATTTGCCAAATGTCAGTGTAGTGCAGTCTCAAAGTTGTGTTTTTTACATCATGATACCATGATTAGTCTCAGCGGATTGTGGTTTTATATTGCAGAGATTTATGAATTTGCTTGAATGCATCTATACCGTACAAATTGCGGATATTTACGGGCTGTTCCAGTTTCTTGATTTCCTCCCACACTGGAAGGGCTCTTTCCTGGGAGCAGAGGATGAATTGTTTATCTCCGACCAACCTGATATTATCATTATTGATTCTTTGTTCGCTATTTTGGCTCCGTTTGTGGGATCGAAAGTTGATCAAGGTTAACTTTCGAGAAACATCATCGATTCTTTTGAAGGATATATGAACGTTTTCTTTTTTTCAGGCTATGGTTACAACCTGATTAATGAAATGGCTTTCACCCTTAAAAACATCGCATCGGAAATGGGTGTTCTGGTTATAGTAAGGGTGACGGTTATATAAAGTCGCTCTTGTCCGTTTTATCCTCGGATAGTCGGATTTACAAGTTTTCTACAATGTTGTTTTGTCACTGTTTTCCGAATTGCAGTATACTAATTTAATGCCAGCAACTGTTTCCAAAACGGATCGACATGCAAACCTGGGCTTGTTTTGGCAGTCAGTACCACACCATCGCATAGGATTGGAGAGTGATGATAAAGCATCCAACGAGAAATTCGGAAACGGCGATGTACGCCGGTGCAAGGTGATCCGAGGAGTTTTGATGAAAAGTACTACACTGGTACGTTGGTGTGTGTTATGTTACTGTTTCTAACGGCTTTGTGCTGTGTTGTACTGTGGAATTGTTTTAGGCTGTTGGAACTGAAATAGTATTTCTTATTACCGAACAAGGGCTTTCTGACATGCCTGGAGCCGAAGATGATTCGGTTGTAATGGAGCTATCGCAAGAAGTGTAAAGACTCTGTAAACGAATGTGGAGAAAAGTGTGGACAAAAGTAACTTATTTTTAAAATAACGCTTGACGGCAATCGGCTTTGAGAGGAACTGCAAGCATTTCGCTCTTGATTCTGTGATACTTGATGATATCGCATGAAGTATATATAGACTTTCTAAAGGGATGTGAAAAAGTAGTTTGAAATAACGTTTAGAGGCATTCCGGACGCTTTGAGGGGAAAAAATTAGAAAAAGCACTTTGCTCTTGATTCTGTGATACTTCGATGGTTTGTTGTTTTATTACGGGTGTGTACAAAATTTCTTAGATCCAATAAAAGATTGACAGTAGAAGTTATAAGATACTGTACTGGGGAATCGGTTAGGCAGTCATTCTAATCATAAGCAAATTACATCGACAAAAATGCATGAAAATCAATTAAACAAGAGATTGTTTTAAAAGCTAAAAAGAGATGAGCTGCACACACACACGACAACACAAAACGATTGTTCACAGCACAGACCGGGGAGGAACATGAAGACAAAAACATGATCACGCGGGGCACACACTGAAGTCGAACGAACGCGGGGAATACGGAAGAACGTGAGTTATAAGAGATTCCTCTCTTTTCAGGGAAGACACATGCGAGGGAAACATGCGGCCTGAACCATGTGCTGTTCTTCTACTCTGTATACGAAATTAGACCAAACGTTACAACCAACGAAAAAGGCAATATGTTCATGTACACATATAGACTGAAATAGCAAGATCCTCACGATGATGCGCTGGAAGCAGGCAAGATGGGTCGAATTCGTTTGGCCGCTTCATAGTGTTTCGTCAATCGCCGTCGCAGTTCACCGGGGAAGTGGTTATAACACTTTTTACAAACCGGAAGCATGTCAAATTCGAAAAATTTTGTCCTGAAATATGAACTGGGTTGCAAACTTGCAATCGACTCATGAATATGGACTAGTAAACTTAATAAAGCTCACAACTAAACATGAACACCGAAGTAGTCTCAAGTCACCGTGAAAAAAACCCATGTTTATGACAAATCGCAAGAAGTGAATGCTTTACCTGTCATCCAATGGTGTTTCGCAAGACCAGCACACAAAATTTTCCGGTTTCCATGTCTTGTTAAGAGCACTTACACAAACTACGAAAAACGTTTACATATTAGATTAAATATTACCATTTCATATTCAACTTATGCAGATCTATTAAAAACAACTGAAAATAACTTACTGTCTTCGATCACTTCTCCGCTAACGAAGTCGATATTTCCAAACAGCTGATGATAATGCAACTCGCAGTATGCAAGACCTTTCCGTTCAAAATGTTTGGTACCCAAAAACGGTTTCTCGCATTTGGCACAAACGAAATGCTATTACGAATAATACCTCTTATAATTAGCATAAATATAACAAAAAAACGAGCACAAAACGAATTACACGGTACCTCAACATGCCAATGCTTTCCCAACGCAGTGACCACTCGATCTTCCACAGGGCGTCGGCACGCTCCGCAAATGGGAATACCCATCTTGTCATGGCATCTCAAGCAGTATAGTTCACCACGGATTTCCCGAGCGTCTGAATCTAATTCGCGCCTGCAAATCCAATAATTTAATCAATTCATCCGTATTCCACACACAACAAATGGCTTTCCTTTATTCCTTTATTTACACGAGGCCAAATGTTCTAATAAGCGAACTGTAAAGGGCAACCATACAAATATTCAAACAAGCTCACTTAACATACGCAGCATAACCATATAAATTATAAACCCAAATATCGGTAAAAAGTAACAAAACTGTCAAAATATACTAAAAAAATCTAGAGAATTGTAGCAAAGTGCATCTTCCTCGCAATACATACCCGCATTCTGGATTAGAGCAGTTGAAGTGATAAGGATGATACGGCTCGTTTTTATATTTCAGCGGCTTATCATCAATGACGGCTCTTCAAAAACAATCCGGAAACTAGGTTAAATTTATTCAAGACGGCGAAACGATTAATGGAATTTTCAAATAGCAAACCTGCAACGGTAACAAATGTATTTTCCGGCCGCCTCAGCTCTCACTCGATCGTTGCACGGGTGACATAATGCACTACAGAGAAACAGCGAGCGGTCTTACCAGTCAGTCACATAATTCCACCATTAGAATCGTGCAGAATAATAAATACGATCATAGCTGATGGTTATGGCTTAATTTTACGCTCCATATTACGCATTTTACAAACATGGCCGAACACAAGAAGACACTACTGGATGTAGGCTGTATAGTGTGTGGTATAATAGGATTAGAACGCGCAGTTTAATCGTTTCATGATAATTATGTACGCCCGATAAATGGGGGAATCAAAAAAATTACGCAGATCCCAAATAGCATACGAAGAGAAAACATTTAAAACTTTTAAGCATTTTATTAAAAACATCTAAGAAAATTAGAAGAACAGCTATGATGCGAAAATACTCATGCGTTTACTCAAAACGTAATTTTTATAAAGGTGGTAAAAGCAGGTTTCAACAAAAGTCATTCGAAATTACGTCGTAAACCGAAAAACTAGTAATCATTACCAACTATTCAAACTATTTTGAAGCTTGCAGCGTCTGAAGAAAGAAAAGTTCACCAAGAAAACAATTAAATTAAATAATGAAATTCCTTACCGTCCCTGATTTCGCATGAAACCAATATCCGACAAAATTCTTCCGCAAATTTCACACTGAAAATGCTCCGGATGCCAGCTCGTATACATGGCCTTAATGACTCTTCCGATAATAAATTCATCTAAGGAACACACAAGGAATGTTGTACGTAAGCAAAGTAAGAACAACTGAGCTCTTTCAGTCTCCTTACTGCATTTGGCACAACAAGGCGCATAGAGGACCTGGAAATCGTGTTCGCAATATTTCCTTCCTTCAAACTAGAGAAACAAACCAGACATCAATACCAGCAGAACGCAAAACTCCAGGTATTAGCGACAAGACCAGTGAGAGCGAAACCTGAAACAACAGTAGTAAACAGCAAGCATTATCTGTAGAAAAATTCTTACCTCGTAATACACGCCATCGACGAAAGGGCGAAAACACTGGGCACACCTGATCAATCAGCGGTAGAAAGTTTCATCAATGGGTCACAACTGCGGAGCAAATTTCAGATCTTGCAGCAACTTACACAAGACACTCCTCGTGGTAGCTTTCTCCTTGACTGTTTAGAATGGGCTCATTCGCGTCGAAACCTTCCCTGCAAGTTTGACACACTGTTCCGTTGGATACCACATAGTTATGATTGTGACTAGTCAGAACCCCGTTCATTGTGGCAGGTAATCAGTTAATAATCACACAATACCAATAATCTGCAATCTTAAAGAAAACCACAACAGATAAAGAAAACAAATCGTCATAGGTAAGTACAATTTTTTTGCAAAACAGAAGTATTCTGTGCACCAACAGGGACTGTAGATCACTGCACAAGTAGTAGTGATACCGTAGTCCGTAGTACGAGAGCACTACAGCAAGGCAGCAACACCGCCCACATAATTTTGAATGTATGCATTTTGTCAAACCAGTCGGCGCGGACTGCGGGTCTGCTATAAATAGTTTCGTTTATAAGACAAGCATCGTTCAAAACAAACTTCAAACACACACAGAGCACGGTACAAAATTACGCAGTTGCTGTTTGTACTGGAGCATAAGCATATTTTTATTCAAAAAAGAAGAAAATCTAGGGAAACAGCTATAATGCGAAAATAAAAAGAAACGGAACCACGGATTCTACGATAAAATTGTTGCTCTGGTCGTTTCATGTTTTAGATAAATATAGGATAAAAGCTACGTAAATCTATTCGTGTTCTGCAATCTGCAGTATAAATGCCGCTCATGCCGAAACTGGTACCGGCCGATGAATTGCAAAGCAAAAAACTACAACCGCAAAAAACACACCAATAAAATTTACACAAAATAAATTAACAGTACGATTAATGACTTGGGCATTCTTTCACTAAGTTGTTTTGGTGCTTTTAATAACCACCCCAAATAACCAAACGCTAACTGGTCAGTGGTGACTCTGTCTGTAGACTGTAAGTATAACTCGTATCAAGTACAGATACTTGCTATAGTGTGACACCTATACCTATACCTATAGCAAGTCCTTGCTCGTATTTGTATTCCTTATAATACTCTTATTGTATTAGTCTTATAATTATAATTATTGTATTAGTCTTATAACAGAAACGTATCGACTAATTTGATAGTGATTCTTATAGGTTTTGTCCTGCTGCCGGGATCGTAACTTTTCGCTACAATTAATATTATAACGCCGTATTTCACAAAGTTAAATTCCAGTCGCGCATATTTACATATGGTTTTACGTAGTAATCTTTACCTTGACGCTTCCGGAAGAGGAACGTAACCTTGGACAACCATTTCGTTATAGGCTCAAGTATTAGGTCACAAAAAATGCGAGACAAGTTATCAGTCCAATGAGTGAATTAAAACATTTATAGGAACTTAGGAGTACAACAAAATATGTATGCAGCGGAAAGAAGCGTTCTCACTGGCTCCAGTTTCCGACCCTAATATTTGTACTGCATGGAACAAGGAACAGAAAAAGAAGCACGCACAAACATAAAAAATGTCAGTGCACATATAGGTAAGGGGCTATATAACGCAGAACTGGACTTCGGATGTATGTACTTACATAAACCCTACACACTCTATTATTATACGTATATGAATATAAGGCAACATCTGCAAGTTATTTTCAGTTTTCTCGTGTGTCAAACGCAACAAATGTTCCAGAACCGAATGGCTACCAAGAACAGCTATCCTGTTGGACTACACTGAAGCAACGTAATTATTGTAGTTTGTGCGCTTATTCCAGTTCTGCAAAGTGCAAACCAGATTTCCTGTACGTACTGCATGCTGAACATATTCTCCCTCTATTCCGTACGACCTAGGAGTATTCACAAGTCAGCTACATTTACGTTGCTTACAACTGCACGCGTTTTAATTGTGTTCGTATAATCGTAATAATTATGTAGTGCGCTTTGCGCAAGAAATTTCATATTCTGTTACTATTTTTCAAAGTGACTAACCAAAACGGTACCGGCAAGATACATGTACCATGTTACTTCTGCTGTACTACAACGGGACATACAAACGTTGAACGATATGATACACGCTGCCATAAAAGGTCTTACCGAGCAGCACCGATCATCCGATGACAAACCGCGCGACATACGTACGGAGTGCGGATATTTAAAAAAAATTTACCGATCTTGCAAAAATCCAGCTAACTGGAAGCCTTGGTTGCAAGTCGAAACAGACGTACGCAAACCACTAAACAACTCACTTCATTTGCTGGGAATTTTGTATTACCATTAACATTTACTTTTAATAAGAATTCGTTTAACTCAGCTAGCCTTGCAGTTGGGAGCCAGAGCACACGAAATAGTTATGAATTTTGTTTTTTATACCTGCTTGCAGTTCCTAATGATTTCCATTCACTTTTTTATTGGACTTTATGCAAACCTCATTTTCTGAGCCCAGTTATAAGGGCGCACAATAATATTAACCAGTTAATGCTGAACGGCATTTCGTATCAGCAGCTCGATCTCGCCTAGTGTTGAACGTTGCTTTATATATACTAGCCTCGACTTGAACTATAAAAAAATATAATTTAGCAAATTTCATTTCGCCTGCAAGACAGTGCGATCCAAACAGCTAACGTTTTCAGAAACTCCGCGGACGCACTTCCGGTGAGCGAGGCCGAAGCAGGCGTTCGGATGCTTCAAGATTTATTCGTTCAACCGGGGAGGGTGTCGGGCGCTGTGAGGCAACGGGTCGCTTGTTGGGACTGTGACTGCGCGGGCGGAAAGCTAAACCATAAAATCGCTCATTAAACTACATATCTGTATATGCACACTGCATACGGTATGCAGTGGGCATTATAATTACTATGGGTAGTACAGAGTACAGTAAAGTCTTACAGCTAGTTTCAACAATGGACTGGTGAAAAAAGGAATCGACTTTCACTTCTGTCGAATGTCCCATATCATTGAAGCTTTCATTTCGGAGAAACCGAGTATGACCTCTTAAAAATAACGAACATGCTTTCACGAGCTTCCGCCGAATATCCGTAAACATTTGCGCATGTAGAAGAGGAGTAAGAAAACTATTCGCCGGTAGCACTACTATCGCGTAAAAGGAGTGAATATGATCTGGAATAAAAGGACGTTTTCATTAAAACTTCCATAACTTATATAATTACAACCCAGCAGTTTTTTTAAGCACGTAAAACTATGTGAACCCTATTGAAGACTTTTAAAACTTGCCCTAGAACTTATACTAAAGGTTATAAGCATGTGATCGAGTAGTGCACCGTAATTTTAGATATGTGATCTTTCACTTTGGTATCATAAACGGTGTTAGAGGGACATACAATTTTATGAATATCGACGAATACTAAATATTCATATAAGGGACTAAAATTCATAAACGTTAAGAGGAATTTACAAAAACTGAAAAAGTCACGAACTTGCGATGTCAAATGATGTAAAGGCGATCATCTTCACCACAATAACCGGCAACCAACAAATGAGATTGACGATCATGATGATGAGATAACGCCGGAAGTCATAGAGATCCCATTTCAGTTCGGTCAGCAGTTCTTTGGAATGACTGTTCGTTGCCAGAAAGTATTTTATCCGCATTCCACAAAATACGGTTATAATCAAACTGGCGGTAAACACTCCGAAAAACAGCAAAGACGAGTACCACCAGCCGTTAAGATAAGGCTCATCCAGGTATAATGGAATGCACAATCCGTTATTGCCATAAAAGCTGCCAGTAACGTTATCCCATACTGCAACGGGGATTCCAAACAACATCAGCCCTGCATGCACAAACAACAGGTTAACGTCGCTTAGTAAAGCCAGTGATCGGATTCAGGGCCTTTATATCCATATAACTACGAGACTGTAATACAGTACCTGCAAACCACATATTGACTATCAACCAAACAGCTCCACGGGAACTAAGGTGGTATTTCCGGGGTTTGGTGATGCAGATGCAAAGGTCAGCAAGGATAGCGCACATGGTAACCAGTGAAATGAATATGGACAACGACGCTAAAATTTTATTAAGAAGATAACGAGAATTCATGAATAGCGAATTTACTAATACGCGTTTTACATCTGTACATTTTTATGATTCTAATCAATTAGATAGAAAAGAGAAACATATTACTGTAATACTTTTGTGATTCAGTGCAGTTTTCATTAAATTAAGTAGTAAGTACTCGTAGTATTTCTAGTCACCCAGCATTCCCGCGGCTTGGCAAGCAGTTCCGTGCAACCATTCGTATGCTTCCCGGTGATAATTTTCTCTGAACTGGATGTCATAAATGGCAATGACCAATAAGTAGACAGCCATGAGCAGATAAGAAACTGAAAGGTCGAAATAATTTCCTTATTATCCTGGCGTTCATAATCTGCCTGTTCAAAGATGTTTATAATTTCTTTCAAGGTATTTTTATGCGTAGCAAGCTAGCGTATCGCAATATTGTACGTTACCAAACAAATTGTATCGCAGTTTATTTGTAACATCTTGTTCGTGTCGATGATAGCGCTGAGGTACGTCCGATGTCATTATCGGCTCAGTTGAAGCGATACAGCACCGCGCCAACAAAACCGTCAAATTCACCAATGGAATCAAAGCGATAAGGGCCCAAATCATTATTCGGGGTATAAGAAGATCGATCATGTTTTCAGATGATGAGATACCGTCGGATTTAGGAAAACAGTCGACAATATGCGCGGCATAATAGCAATAATGAAACTTGCTAAATATTCTGAAAATATAACAGTTAACACGAGATCTATATTAATTTTAAAGCAGTTGGAATATGTCTCCTTGTTCCCTTCCTCACGCGTTTGCAATAAAGGTCAATCTTACATGAGCGCTTCGTTGGGAATGTCCTTGAACATATCTTTATGAATGTTGTTAATTGATACTCCCGACAGGTTTCTGCAATTTAAATTACTAATTGAGTCGTATAGATCGTATGCCCAACAAACATTTCTTACAACCATGTACATGTTCAGCGTACAAACGATCTAGCCTGCTTAGTCCTTTGAAAATTTCCATTGGAAGACTAAGGATACCGGGGTTAGCTGACAAATTTCTGCAACGACAAAAATCTTATATGCAAAAACATTTTCTATTCAGCGCAACAATAAACTTTTTGCTAATAATTGCACCATATGAGACCAGCAAAAAACTCGTGGGTGATCTTTGTATCACATTCCCACTTACAAAAATTGCAGATTTTGTAGAGGAGCGAACAAATGGGAAGGAAGTGTTGTAAATGTGTTGTTTGCTAATGAGCTAAAACGCATTTGGACAGCACTATAAACGCAACGTCCAACACTCCAGTAAATTAAGACAAGTATTGTTACAGTTCTTCCAAGCGCGGGGTGGCTTCGAAGGAGTTTTCTTCAATATTTTCAATAAGATTGCTACTGAGGTCCCTAGAAACAAATTTCATTGTAACCTCATAGAGTTTTAAATAGGAGTACGGTTGAGACAGAGTTTCACTCGATGGCAGCTTTGAATTAATCTACAGAATAAACTGCAGTAAGTATAGTAAGTGTAGTATAGTATAGTAAATCTATTTAAACTACGTACAAGTATAGTAAACTGGTGAGTCCGTTCAAATGATCTTTTGAAATATGGCGAATTTCATTTCTTTCCAGTTCACTGCAATAAGGGGAAAAGTTATGAGCTTGTGCTTCCATAGATGACCTTGGCGCCGTCCAGAAGCAGATCTATCCTTATAGTCCCTAATATGCAAGCTTACATAGGATGCTTACAGGTAATATAATGAACTAAGTTTTGCAAACATGCCGGCTTCCAGTGATATGCGATTTGCTTTGAGGTCCCTGCAAGATACCTTATTAGTAAAATCAAAACGATACAGTCAAACTGCAAAAAGTCAAAAAGTCGAATGAGCCTTTCGTACAACCAACGGAGTTTCTTGTTGTTGAATGAATTAGGTTCCCAGTTCTGAATAAGGTTTTGCCCAAGCCACCTGAAATTGTAATAAAACCGTTCTGGTGTCCTTTAACTAATTTCCGTAAAAGACATAGTTTGTAGTTCACAGTAAAAGTGTTATTTCGTAGTTGCAGTACTTTTAGTTTTGATGGATATTCGTCTATATTACTGTAAACTCAAATTGGCGCTATAAACTTTTAAGCTTTTACGCTCATTGTTATATTGTGAAATACAAAAAAAATTTATTATAAAAATTTAATTGCTAGTAAAACATTTTCTGAAATTAGGGTAATTATTTCCCTTACAGAAAGCAGAGATTTCGTAGATTGGAAAACACACGAGGATCGATTTTTGACAATTTGTTGTAGTCCAGATGTCTGCGGAGGGGAAATCTCATATACCGCGTGCTGAGTATTGAGACACATATTTCTGGGGACAGAATAAAAAATACAGCATATTTACAAATGCCTGAGTTCGCTTAAATTGTTGAAGGCCTTGAGATTTAATCCCGAGATTGAATTATGCCGAAAATCCCTGCAAAACATGAACAAAATAAACGATAAAACACACAACAGAAAAAGTTTTGGTATGTATACCCCCTAACAAAGTGGAATAAAATAAAATAAGTAATCTGAGACGGTTTTTTGGGCTTATGTTATATTTTTACAGACGTATGTAAATGATATTATAACAACCTGAGAGTTCTATGCCCAAACAAAATTGTGCTGGGTGCAGGAGTTACATCTTACAGGCTCCAACTTACAATTTCTGTAAATTAGGAAACATGGCCAAGGCATCCTCTTGGATAAACTGAATGCGGTTTTTCGAAAACGTGCTGCAATGTTATGATTCTTGCATTGCAATGCAATGCAATGTTATATGCAATGCAATGCTATAATGCGAAATATAAAAAGGCACTTACTAAATAGGCGAGCTGGTATCCGTGTACTCCTCGTTAAAAGGAAATACGGATGTAAGGGATAAATTGTCACATTTGATTTGATTGACCACGCACTGACATCGTTTAGGAAATCGTTTGACAACTATCACATAAAAAACAAGAAACAAAAGTCAAGAATGTTCCAATTGTTCATATACATAGAGCCGTACGCTGTACCGAAAAAAATAGTTCATCAACTACTCTAGAGTAGAATAAGAACGTCACCGCTTCCCATCGGTGTTACGGTCATCTGTTGCTTTTTACAAAACAGTAACCGCGTTTTTTCACTTACAGCATGTAACATTTCCAGTCCCGATATGATGATGAAAACCCGTTCCCGGTGGCAGAAGTGGCTCTGGTGCCAAACAATCTTCAGTCGTTTCTTTGTCCGAGTCCTGAATACGCCGGAAAAAAGCTCTTCCGAAACCGGAAGTCTTTTCTCCTGTTGATAAAGATTCAACGAAAATCGATCACAATAAGTCAATCATACACAAGCCATATTAATATTTTTACCGCAGTACTTTTCGTTTTCATCGTCTCCTTCTGGGCAGTCTTTTATTTCATCGCACCTAAGTGATCAGTGGGTCAACGGCGGTCGTATATTAAAGCAAGCCCAGAAAACTGTTATACTTACCTAAGCTGTGCCACAAGTTCACAACTCACATACAATTGTTCAAACTATTTAAATTGTAATTAATCACTATTTTGAATACGAGTACTAACTACTGCACTGAACACCGAATTCTTGGCTTGCAAGCATGTGCACGTGCAGTATATGCTAGTAGTGCAAAACAGTGTCATCCTAACTACAAACTTGCATCAGAAATGCCTTTTCAATACTTAAAATATCACAACGTGAAACCGCAAAATCGAAGATATGGGTACTGCGCAGACTCACTACGAATCTACGCATAAAATTACCAGTAACGCTGAGCAAGACACTTCGAAGAAGTTGCGCAAGGGAATTCGCCGGTTTCGCATTCATGATTTTTATGGAATTTGATTCCCTCGTCTTTGGTCGTTAACGGCATCAAATTCTGTATGCAGATTAGAGGAACTATATCTGTAACCAAAATGTCATGAACGCGTTGCGCCGGTGATATTCTCGGATATTCGTTACATTCTCACCTTATAATACGTAGATCATATTTCAATCTTGTACTTACCGGTAAGCAGGAGTAGTAATCGAACCACGAAATAATATCTCCACATTTTTAACGGTGGAAACAATCCAGAAACTAGTCCAACTGTAAAATTTTTTAACTATCGCTACTGATTGGGAACAAAAATTGGTGCAACTGCGACAACCAGTTCTGATATTATAGTTGTCCACTGTCCGGTGTTTGTACTCATAAGCCAACTTAGTCCGTATAAATGCCGCGTAAACGTGAATACAGGTAACCTGACATAGTATGCTTGCAACAGCTGAAATAAAAATAATGAGATAGAATCATAGAAGTAAACGTGTGCATGCGCATCAGGTTGTCGCTATCGTGATCAGTACGAAGATTTAATATATTCATTAAACAAGACCGTTTTCCACAAAAAAAACAGCGGGATGTCCATCATTATTACCAGTATATACTTTTGTTAAATATTACCTTACCGCATATCCACTGTCCTCGTGCTCGCAATCCGTTTCCAGTAATACACGGCACACATGTTTTGTAACTTTTGTTCAAGTCACCATTCCCGCTATTTGCAAGTCCAAATAAAATCTAAATTTTAAATTATGCCTGCAAGCGAGATTTCAGAGTGTAATTTCTAGAAACTATTCAGCATGGGGGCATATAACGTCATATCTTACAAAGTGTGTAGTTCAGTGTACTGAGCAACCGTTAAACTGATCATAGCTTCAACATTATGATTCGGGTATTAAATGAAGATATAAAATTAATTTTATGTGTAAGAACTTTCATACAGAGTTTTCTAAAAATGTGAAATCACTCGAAGAAGATCACTGATGTCAATAAATACCGCCAGTTTGCTATGTTAATGAATTAGAGTACTCTGCGTACCACCCGAAAATCGACATTTATTCGACTGAGAAGCTTAAACCATTTGTTCTAAATTTCCGCATGAATGATCCAGTTCAGTCCAGCATGATTTAATTTACGAAAGAAACCAGTTTCCCGTTGATTGCAAGTATTGGAGAGGAACATCAAACGTGAATGGTATATTCCAAAAGAAACATGCGCTTAAGTCCTTATTGTTACGCATGGCCTTTGCATAATTACATTTTGTAGGTATTGTAAATATATCTCAACAGAAACTTTGTACATCCGAATACATGTGCTGTATGCAAACTCATACAAGATAGTTCTAGGTCTACTAAGTCACTACAGTTTCACAGGGCCATAATATCGGTCGAAATTCAACGTTTCTAAAAGTGGCGGAATTGGTTAGAAATCTTTGGTATTCACTAAATTTTCGGTTTCCTGTCGCACTTTCAGCCGTTTCTGCAATAAAATAATTGATTGCTAAATGTTCGACAACAGTTGAAAGATAAAGTTAATAAAGTGCAATTAAAACTGTGTTAACAATATTTGCGCTGACAGTTGTACTTGCACGTATATCATATCTATATGTAGCTAGTTAAATGTGACGCATTATATAGATATACATAATATAATATTGCATATTTACAGTACTTGAGCTATTTGCAAATAACACGGATTAAGGAATATACAAGTGTATGGGTAAAAAAATATTCTTACCAGGAACCGAGCTTTTTCATCACAAGCAATTGGAGTCTGAAAACAAATTTTACGGGTACATAAAAGGTTGTGTACCCGTGTTGTGTCCTAAACATAATCGTCAACGTACTTCGTCAACATCGTTGTAACAATCACCAGCGGAATTTAATGGCCGTTTTCCACCAGGACCGTATTGGCATAAACGTTCAATAGGTAGTGCTGTCAAAATTTTCTTCTCTTTTTCTGACCATGCCTTCGTAGGGCAGTAAAACACCTATAAAATTCATGCGCTGAAGAATAATTTACTATATATAGCCACAAACCAAGTAACCAATCTTCACCATGCACTGAGCTTTGAGCGCCAGTACATCCATAATATCTCAAATATCCATTAAATAACAAATAGTTTATAGTGTGCAAAGAACAATTACCTGTGGTCTAGATTCATCCAGGACAATATCCGAATTTTCCGTTAAACCGTGTACGTTGTCTAGACACTGCAAAATATTATGATTATAAGCACACAGACATGTATACCGCTTTAAAACTGAATTATAATCCCAAAATTAGTTAATCGGATTTCATTACTTTCAGATCCATATAAGGAAAGACGGAAGTACGCGAAGAAATGTTAAGGCCATGGCTAGTTCGGCTTTAATCATAAGGTGCCATTTTGCAAAAAGAAGCAGCTGTATAGATTGAAGACTGCTCTATTAGATGGCAACATTATCAAAGTTATAAAACTGCAGGGTTATCAAATATGAATTTTTCAAGTTAGCTGCCTAAACTGAATAATGGTGCAAGCAGTGACTGGCCCGGCTTACCATTACAAACGCTTATGTAAGTTAGCGCACCTGCGATGAAATCAATGGAGAACGCAGAATTATGATCCACATCTTTTGTTTTACTGACAGCCATAAAACCGAGCACTGGTCAGTGGAATGAAAGCAAACACCGAAGACAATAGATTTTGATCACACCGAAGTGTGGTAGGAAGGGAACAATCGGCTGTCTGGACAGTCAATATGGTTTGGTTTGTGTGGTGGGCTGAAACAGTCAACGTGCCTTTGACTGATGTAAACTTGCCTGAACTTTCGAAAGCTAGAAGTACCGTTCAAAATGCACCAAATAAAGTTTGAAAACTAACTCCTAATTCAGGGGATATAACAAAATTTTCAAACTTGATGCGTTGGATTAAGAAAAACCATGGAAGTATAATTGCGAGAGCGATTTTGAAAAAAATCGTTTTTACTCAAGTTATGTACGGAAATCAAAACCCTAAAAGTGTTTTTTCAAGTTTTTGAAGTTTAAAATTTTCTTATCAAAAAAAGCCCTCGCAAGGTGCAAGAGAACTGCGTTTACGATTTTCTGGGTGGTTTATCTAATATTCTGTATGGTTCCCTGCAGACTAGTTAATTTTTAAGCGTGATTTTTTCGATTCAAACTTTAAACTGTGTGTTGTAAACCGATCTTACCAGTTTTAAGTTGTGAATTTTTCTCGATTTAAACTGGACAGACAGATGCATCGAGAAACAGATACGATTTTAAAAAACTTATAAAACCGGCCTTCTTCATCTGAATTAAGCCGAACTAGCCTTGGCCATCGGGCAGCTCGTGCATGAGTTTGAGATAATGTACGGACTTGTCTACCGCTAGCTGTACCGCACTGTACGTGTATATTGTAAATGAAAAAAGAATGCTATATATTGTACAGGTGCAAGCGGCTACGCGACAGGTCGTCGCGGGACATTTGGTTTTACGGACATTTCGTATAAGGACATCCAGTTTTTGTGGCAAATGGTCATATGACAGTTCGTTGCCATATACCAGTCGATAATTTTTCGACAACCCAAGAGTCGCGCGATCAAATGTGCCACAACAAAACGGCCACAAAACGAGTTGTCCCAAAACACATTGGCCGCTGCGACGAAAAACGTGTGGCGAAATGTCCCACGACGAAAATGTCCCGCGACCACTTGGGCTGTCACGGTGCAGCACAGTGAGGCAATTCTTTCGTGAGGGACTTTACCAGCAAAAAACCAATTATACCGACGAAGGAGCTTATTGTGAGACTTCCTGATGATTCTGTTTTGAAAAAGAAGCTGGTCAATGATATGTCTTAAATGTTTAATGAAACAATTTCAAATGCTAAAGACTTACTTGTGCGCATCTTTGTATTGGTCGAAAAGAATTGGCGAACGAAAACTTCCAATAACAGCGTGAATCAAGCACCTTGAAAAGATAAACAGTACGAGTAAAACTAAGCATAACGTTTTCCGAAAAGTACAAAGTCTGAATAAAATACTGCTGTATTAGAAATTGGTCTAATATGACTGCTTCCCACAAGAAAGATGCATGCACGGGTCAAATGCAACTTATACAAACGAAGAGCAAATTTAAAGAAAAAACATATTATAATCAAATTTTTATTTTTCACCCACCAAACGCCAGATGTAATCGCAGTTTAACAGTCAGCGCATGCATACATGTATGTTTCCACTTCCACCATTAGCAAATCGAAAATGTCTGTCAGGGATTCACATTTCTAGTTGACAAATTTCATGTTCGCAATACTTGGTTACGGATGCGTGAAGTGCTAATGCTCCGCAGGCGATACTGTTAAATATTCAGTTGTCGGCAATGCGTATGTACAGTATAATTTTTCAACTTTTTCCGGTACGAACTCACAACATGGTAATGCAATGGTTATTTACATCTAGTGAGACGGGAAACAAAATACATACCGAAAGATCATGAAGCTTTATTAGCAATTTAGCGCATTCGGTGAATGAACAAAAAGCATTGCTCACTATAACCCCACACCCACCCACATTATTCACAGCTTGTCGCTCCCCACTTTTGTGCATGCAACATAAAACGGAAATTATCAAAGGCACATCAGTTATACGGTCAAATACCGCTAAAGGTACTGAGCGTTAACATTCACAAATTATAATTAGACTATAATAAAACTTTTCTTCAAATTTTTATGTTAAAAGCCAGGAATGTATTATTTATGCGTATCACATACGAGACAAACCCGACAAACTATTTGGTACACTAGCATGACTAGCATCAGTCCACGGTTCTTTGCAGTGCGAATATTCTGTCACTTTCATAAATCATAAAGTCTTCCGACGGTGCGGTAATAACGTAGCGTTTATTGGAGGTCACTCCAATTTTACGGTAAATCCCCAACAGCAAGAGTCTTTTATTGAGGAGAGCGTCAGTAAACAGCCCTCCGTAAGTTGATCCCTAAAAAATTCTCATATTTGGCTTCTTCCATTAAATAAATAAACCCGAAGACGAAAGCAACGAAGTTCGGAACCAAAACATGCATTGTCAAAAATATCCATTATACTTACAACATGCATAGAGAACAATTCATCACTCATCTTGAACTGCTTCACTCTGACTTGATCGCCTCTCTCATGGCTGCTAATTGTGCTGGGCCCAATCAGACCGGCTCCTTCCGCCATGATCTGTTCCAGTTCCGGTGACGCTCCACCAAATATTACAGAGTGCAGTACCGTGTATATTATGGGATTGAAAAAGGAGGTAACCATTAAAAGATCCAGGACACTGGCCGAGAAGGCGCGGCCTCCACTGTACGGTTGGGTCAAGTAGAATTCCGTTCCCGGCAGATCTTCATCATCATCATCCAAAAATTGGACATTCGTATCACGCACTACAAAATAGATTCAAGATTCCAGTAGTCTACAATTACTGTAATGGTTTCGTTTTCCATAAAATACTATCTGAATGCGAAAGTGGCTTTTTATAATTAACTCACTTAAATCAGTAATAAGAGGAACTTCAAAGCCGGTTCGGCGAGTACAGCGTTTAATAGTTTCGGTTTGCTCATCCAGGTTCGAGCGTCTGGAATGATTATTAGCTTTCATGTTTTCGTCCTCGGAAAACTTCATGGCGCGAACGTTTAAGGTGGCGAGTATGACTGACTTATCCAACAATGTCGGATCCGTTGACTTTTCGTGGGGGTTTGCTGCACCAATTAGTACGCACATTTTGCATGTGTTGAGATTTACGGAACGTAGATCCGCTCGGTTGAGTGGACTTCCCTAAAAGGTGGTAAAATAAAACATCGAAATGCACAAATAAGCACAAAATCAATAAAAACTACGTGCCTTGACAACAAATAATCTTGGCAAATTATACAAATATTTCCACTCTTTTTCCACATATTTATCATCTGCGAGAATGAGAATATCCGAAAGTTCACCGCTTGGAATGGCACTGGAACGCAGTGGCATGACAAAACTGGCCAATCCGATAGTCTGCGATGTGGACTGGCTGACAACGCACACAACAATGTGATTCGCAAAGTTCTTCCTTGCGGCTTGCAATCTCGTCTGCAGAAACCAAAAATGGAAGATAATACAATTATCACGTAACAAACAAAAGGCAAGCCGTTTAGCTTACTAGTCGAACGCTGCACAAAGGTCTTGCTGGAGTCCAGTAAAACAAGCCACTGCTATCATACAGTACACTGGGCTTCGGTTGATCACCGTCCACATCGTCCAAATGTATGTTTTCCGGTGACTGCATTACGTTAAGCTTCTCTCGGCTATTGTTAACCGGTCTGCAAAGAAAGAACAGTTACCAAAACGTTACGTTATAGAATGAATTTCCTACGAATTCTCACAATTCTGGTCAGGCTCATTTATAACTGTTAGTATGACAGTACTCGTATACGTCGTACGAGACTATGTATTCCCAACCGACCTGAATATAAATACTGCTATGCTAACTTGTAATGTTCTTCTGAGTTTCTTGTTTCTTTACAGAAACCAATTCGACTTGCATTCCAAATTAACTGAACAAAGCAGCATGGATTGCAACCAACTAATATTGTGGGTAATTACGTAATAACATACGTGTTAGGATGTTCACAGATATACGACCAGATTCTAGATTCGACGGGTTCTCCGTTCAGATGTATAATAGGTTGCGGCAAAATGGCAACATTCTCGTCTGGACTATCTTCAGCTGTATATGAAGGAATCCAGTACTGGCCAGGCCGATTTTTCACTGTAGTAAAGGTCAATACATTCATTCCATTATAAAACGACAGCAGTACTCGTGCGTTTTGAAATTACAGCTCGGGCATATGGAATTTGTCACATACAGAATCAAATCTTTCCATATTTCTGATAACCACAATTATCAGTAATTGTAAAAGGAAATAAAAATGTTTATTTGGAAACTAGTGTACATACGCGCGCTTTTGAATCCAGCTTGACAGGAACATTGGGTTATTTGCGCGGGATCCGCAATGTCCTCGTGACAATACTTACAGTAAACCGCTGCACTGTAAAAACAAATGGTAAAACACATGCAACTGTAGTAATTTCAGCGCGTTGCACAATTCTGAAAATAATGGTACAATACATCCATACCGTTGCACATCTAGCCGGTGATCCGCCAAAAAATATGCGGCTGTGTTCGGTTGAATGATGGACTCTGGATTCGGAAAAATTTGTGGTCTGGAATCATAGATTTCCGGATCGAGTTGTATTGCTAACATGACGATTTTCAACCTTCGAGCACAGAATTCACAAGCTTCCACGAATGTTTTTCCATAAAAATATGGGCTTAAACGACGAAAATATAATTCCAAAGATGCACCCTTTGCATAGTCTTCCATCCAAGTCTCCGAAAACTAGAACAGAAAAAAATTATAAAACACATTCGTGACAATTCCCCGGTAGAGGAATTGAATACGTAGGCGGTGGTTATATCATTATTACATAATAAAAATATGCAGTGAAAAATTTGAAAAAAAAGCTAAATTTCACCGTCTCACCGAATTTCTTTTGCACGACTGCAGTATTTTACAAAGTAAGCCTAAATAGATCGAAAAAGTGCACCCATACCACCGGACCATCGCTTCCAGTGTTCCTTTTCATTATGGCTACACCGGTGACATGGGTGCAGTTTTTCGATCTATTTGGGCTTCCTTTGAAAAACACTGCAGTCGTTCAAAAGAAATTCGGTGTGGATACTGGATACTGAAGAGGAAAATACACATTTCACTGATGCCAGTTAAATCGGAATCATGCGTTCTTCTGCGTACGAGTTGTCTAGTTCCAACGTGGATTTTTTAGGGTAGAATTTCGGAAATGTATAGCAATACGTTATTGATATCTAGCAGTACGTTATTTTGACATGCACTGTTCATCCTGGACAGTGGACACAGCATTCTTGTCCTGGGAAACGAGCAATTAAGTGTTCCAGTTCAATAATTTTTTTCTGAGCGCAGATAGTATGGAGAGTGAGGTGAGTCATCCGCTAATACTGTCGCAGGACAATAAGAATGCAAGCCTGCTGCCCTACGTGTATGATTGTTGTTGGAATACCGACCGTCTAGCTTTGCGATACATGTACTAATGTGTCGTGTATAAGCGTTCACGCCGTTTAAGGCTCCATGAACAATCTTTACTCTTCCACGCCTGTATATGTCAGTCGGTAGGCACTCGTACTCTCAAACTGTAACAGATAAACTACGGTGGAAATAAGACGAACGATTCAGGAACGCGAGAACTCAGGAATCCCTCAGGAACGAGCTAACCACAACTTCCGGTCGTAAGTCCTGTGAGGATCGGCAAGAGCTAGGACGATTGTGTCACGAGCAAACCTGTATACTAAGCGATAATCCGGGAACAACTATGCACTTCAGTAGGAACAAGTATTGCTGTCTCTTTATCCAATTCACATCACAGTTCACAACGCTAGGAAATTGTAATTAGAAAGCAGTCTCAGAAGTAAATCCCAGACTACTGATTCCGATATTAGGCATCACAAGAACTTATATAGACTTCGCGTTATGACATCATATACATCGCTAGTAAAAGAGAACAGCAAATCACAGCATTGATTGACTAGATTATCCGTTGTGTTGCAGGTGGAAGGCGGACAGTCAGCATCCGTACGTACATCCGGCGTATGATCCTACTCCCATACGTCACCCCCACGAACGATGCTTGGCCGTGCCAAAATAAACAATCCATCCCGCAACATCCCAGTGCGATTGTGCACTTGCATCCATCCTGATCCCGATCCACCGCACAATCCACGCGTCCATCCGATGCCCAATGTGACTGTACGCCGCGATTCCCAGAGAGTTAGTGTGTGGAATCCTTGGCGAAGAGGCATCCGGAAGTCCACGGGTTTGGCAGGGCGGAGGTCCAAGGATCCAGGAAGGCGAACTATAAATTACTGACATTGTGCCGCTTGAGTTTTAGATGGTGTTTTAGTATGTACAGCATACGACATAAAGCTTTATTAATTGTGAAATTAAAATCGTAAAATGTAATTATGTGCGATACTGTAGAACTATGGATTAAACGAGCGAAAAGCACCAAATAAACCAACCAGTAGTATTCTTACGAATTCTCGAGTACTACAAATCACATCGTATAGCAACAAATGTCAACAACAACAAACAAGCTACAAATAAGCGTATAAAAATGGTGAGTGCAATCTACCAGCGCACTGATACAATAATGTAAACCAGTAAAAGACAACAAAATCAAAAGTCAAGGCAGTGCAACAAAGCCAGTAACAATATGAGATCAAAGAAAGCAACCAAGGTCAATGTCAGAGGTGAGTCAAGGTTACTTGCCAGCACTGGGAGCCAATGAAAAGAGGCCAGTGATACCAGAGCCAGATGCAGCGGCATCCAAACGGCGAGAAACTTCCGCAGCCATCTGACGTCGGCGATCGGCATCCAATTCCCGCTGCTGTTGCTGAGCCAAATAACCAGGCACAAAATTATGCTCGGCAGACCCAACAGGACCGGAAGGTGCAGACGGCGCACGTGGGCGATCAGCCGGAGAACGGTCGCGGGCATCGCGGACAATCGGTACTTCAGGTAGCGGCAAAACATTTGGTGGCAGACCGGGAAATTCAGCGTTAGCCAGGGCCTGCACAGGTGGAATGACAGCCGGAGGAACGACAACGGCATTCAAGGGTGGTGGGCCATGTAGATTGACAGCAGGGTTGAAACCATTGGGCTCACCTGCAGCCACATTTCCGTTGCCCTGGACCGGATTCGGTGCATTCGCTGCTTGGTTGCCCGGGTCGTCAACCTCCATGTTTGCGACGGCAGCTTCCACTGGAGCAACTGGGTGAGCGTCTCCATCAGGTACTTCAATAACTTCCGGTGCGCCCAGAGGTCGGCCATTACGACGCCAATGATCGTTTCCACGACGCAAGTTATTGTCTCCAAAATTCCTATGATTTCCTCGGCCGTACGGACGAAAGTTGCCACGGTAAGCACCACGGGCTCCACCCCTTCCTCGGTGATTATAACCGGCATTATACTGTTGTTGCTGGTTGGAGGAGGAATGAAAAATAGCGTCAACCAGCTTATCAAAAGCTCGGTTAGGATCAATAGGCGGCATGCCCAACTAATGAAAACTAGTGACCTTTTAACACTAAAAGTAAAGAGAAAAAGCGTTAAAATCACAGTCTACATACAGCGAAAATCCAGCATGCCAGAAGGCCGAAACGAAAAATCCACAATGCCGATTTCTGCACACTACGCGCAAGTGATTTTATACCTGTCTGCTAGAGCGAAATTTTAAAGTGCGGCAGATTCCACACAGGTAAGAAAAACAGCCAATCAGCGCTTCGCGCTATACCCTTTAATTCAACTTAATCATCCGATCAGATCTATCCAGGTACAACGGAAGATTCGGCAGTGATAGCCACAGTGCATATACAGCACATGAAGACCAGTTCATTGACTCAAAGCGCGAAAAACGAAAAAAAAATAAAAATTCAGACAAAAGCCTCAACAACGTTGTATAATTTCGACGACAGCAGCGGCAGGGTAAAAACTAAATGCAATTTAATACTAAGACGAAAGGAGACATCGTCAGATCATGGCAAAAGGGCGATTAAGGCAAAACAAGCGAGAACGGCAAATTTACAATTCATCAGAGTGTGGTTGCTGATTACCATAGACTACTGGTTCCGCAAATTCAGGTGAATCTTCACGCGCAACAGCCGGAATAGGCATTACAGCCGGGGCAACTGGCTGCAGAGACGGCAGCGGATCAACATCCATTTTCTCGAAATCAGATGCATCATCATCGTCACAATCGACCACCATATCTGCATTCTCGTCAGCTTCGACATCAGCATTCTGCTCAGGGGATAACACCGCCGAAGGATCCTCACGATCTTCACCATCATCCGAGACAGATACTTCGCTTGGCGCCGAAGACGAGGACGGTGAAACCTCCTTGTACTTGCGCTTTTGCCCACGAGTGCGAAAGTTATATGGTCCAGCAGAAGTGGATGGCTGCGGTTCCGCATTCGCCATAGCACCCGCATCAGCAACCGCTTGACGCGCAGCTGCATCCACCTTCTGGCGATTGGCGATTTCTTTAAACAATCCAACAAAAACAGGATGTAAATAGAGATATTGACGACGCAGCTCTAACGCAATTAACGAAGGTAATTTCCGAGTAGCCACACACAAATCATAACGATTGATTAATACTCCGTTTTGGTATAAAGTGAGACAAATACAATTCCGGAAAGCGAGGATGAAAGCGATTTAAACCGGAGAAATAGGCTTTTGTAATTGCCATCTCACCCTGCTTGTCCGCAATAGCCATTCTTGGAAACACTCCGGAATGCGCTCGTTTGCGAGCCGTCTGCTTGGTCTTGAAGACCGGCCGTGGTGCATCCGGGTTATACGGCACATAAAGAATTCCGCCTTTGCGCAGATGTTCCTCGTCTAAACACAGTTGAAACGACAATGAACGGAAGCAAAGCTTAACCATGATCAACTGCAGAACTGGCAGAAGGAGCAACAAAACAGAAATGAAGCGACATGACAACGATTGTCGTATCTCATGAGTGTAGTAACGAAAAACTCCACAGGTAGAATTCAGACTTGTGAAAAACCACAACATTACAGTAAAACAACGGCAAACACGGCAATACCTCGCTTCGCTTTTACAGACGGAGTCTCGGAAGACGATGGCTCTTCTTCAGACAGGTCTGGAGTTCCCAGGTGTCTCTCCGCCTGCGTCTGCGGTTTCTTCGGTGATGGCTGACGGATCTCAACGTCAGGGCTAGTAGGGAATGATCCCCGACGGGCACGGCGGCGAACCACAGCAGCATTGCGTCGTAAAATCGTTCGTCGCCGTTGCTTATCATATCGGCGCTGTAAAGCATCGACTATCGCATCTGCCCGACTGGTTGAAGGTTGCTGATTCACTGTTGCACTCACCGATCCCGATGACCCAGAAGATTGCGCAGAAAACACTGGTTGGGCGGAAGTACGACGGAAGACGCGAGATCGAGTGACACGCGATGAAGAACGGGCTTCATCGCTGTCCGGAGAATAACCAAAACTTAATCCCGCTGTTGCTCGACTCGGGCGCGGTGTTCGCGATGCAGTCTTGCGCAGTTGGCTTCTTAGCAGGAGGCGACATTTTCAAAACATAAAAGTGACAAATCAGTCGCAAAAGAAGGAAAAGGAGAATAACAGGATTGCCAGCAGGTTCAGAAAATTGAAAAACTGAAGTGCAGAGAAAAGCACAACAGACAATCTACACTGGCACCGACACCGAAAACTCAAAATTCACTGAGTATACCACCAGGCGGTTGACAGGCGACAAGAGGATTTTGTGATTTTTTCGCCACTTTCACCATTTGCCATAAATCACACAGAATACCGCTTGTTTCGTTGAGGATTTGTAAATTGCAACCACAAAGACCAAATTTTAATACAAAAAACAAATCATACTGATAAAAAGGACTCGAAGAAAGAAAGTCAACACCAAAACACGCGGCTGGAAAATATTCGGAACACAGACCGGAAACTGCGCGGTTTCCGATAGCATGGCCATATCAGGGCGGCTGGCAGACGACAAAATACCGGTACATTGCACGAAAAATATCAGCTGTTCTTCACAAATGGAAAAGTGAGGAACCCAACAATATTTATCCTTTTACGGTGATGGTTTTCTGTTTCATTTATTACTAGCTTGTTTCTTTTCATCGAATTTTATTTTAATCATTTCCAAGTATCCGAGCGTCATGTCAGCACAACCTGTGGGACCATCTGAAGAGCCGTTACCTTCGCCCGAAACAGATGCGATTGCCCACTATGAATACTGGAAGGGACGAACTCGCGAATCAGTTCAGTTTGCCATGGCGGAGCCTCTACAGCCAAACGAAACCATCCGAGACCGTCGACAATTGGCGATGCATACGGCAGCCCACGCGTGCATTCTTGAAGCTGACATTACGGGATATTATGTGGACATGTCATCTATCAAGAAATTCGTTGTGGAAATGCATGATGATTTCACGGAAGAACGAGTGGACTTCTTCCTTGGCGACGCTATTAACGCTGGTATCTTGCTCAAGAAGATGAGCCGCGATGGACGTTTCGTGCTCGAGGTGGCCGAGGAAGTGAAAAATAACCGCGATCCAGAGACGAAGGTAATCGACACAACTAGCAAGTTTCGTCGGATGATTCGCGTAATCCTCTACCACGGCCGATATGCCATGTCACGCACCGAAATCCAACACTGGATCTGTACGTTCGACGTGCAGCTACAGGACGTGGACTACTGGCTGGAGCGCGGGCTGCGCCAACTGGTTAACCAGAAACATGTCGTCGTCGTCTACGGAAATCTTTTCGTGGACAGCTGCATCGACCTGTGGCTACGAAGCATTCGCGGCTGCTGTCTCTGCACCACTCTGGCCCAGACCATCAGTAAGTGTTTGTGTTTTTCAAAACGGCATTCTCAATGTTTACATTTTAAAATAGCATAACAGCGCTATATACTGCAAATCATTTGCGTTGCGTAATTTAATAGAATGATTTATTGTGCAGATATCAAAATGGGCACTATGAAGGTGACAGTCAACGGAAAAGACACAGCACAACACTTCGCCGATTGTAGCTTCGGTTACGTGGGACAAGACGGGGATTTGGTTGTCGATGGCGTCATGGAGCGGCTGGACGCAATCGAGCCCGAGAAGAACAACACCACCAACGTAAATCTGGTAATCCGGGCAAGCAAGGACGGGCGTATTGAGAGAGAACCAATTATCACGCTCACTCAACTAAAAGCTATGGGCGGCCGTCCAAAATATGTCCCCCGATCAAAGAATACGGATACCGAAAAGAAAGGCCAGAAGACCAAGGAGAAGGCCGAAAAGCCTGACAATGAAGTGAGCACTGCAAAACCGGATGCTATTAAAAAGCCCGACGCAATCGACAAATTACTAGAACAAGTTGAACGAGAGAAGGATATTATGGATAACTGCAAGGCGCTGGTAAACACGCTGAAGGCTCGAGCAACTGTGGATGCTAAACATATCACGTATATCCGTGAGGCTTTGGAACAGCGCCTCGCAAACTTGAAAACTGCGAAGGAGAATCTGGATCTGGACTAGACAGCGGTGCTGTAATACGCGCTATTTTTCCCGCGGCTGTCTGATAATTGTGCCTTGAAATTCAGCCGACTTTTGTTTCTTCCGTTTAATCTTTTAATCTCGTTGAGTTGATCTCATCAATGTCTTAACAGGCAATTCTCATAATTCCGTACAGATTCTCATATAGTCATTAATTTTGCTGGTCGGACAGATCTTAATTCGAGTTTTAATTTGGATTTATGCAGCATTTGAATAACCGCAATAAAATCGGTGTAACAGAATGCGCAACCGTAACGACAGTGAATTCCAGTGCAGTGTGAGAAATTAGCAGGTTAAAATCAATTATCACACCTGCGCCCGTGAATCAAATGCTAAGAACAATTTAAATATTCCATCCTGGGGACAAGGTTACAGAAACCACCAAGGAAAAATGAAAAGAATTGAAAGGAACGTTTAAAACTTGCAAAATTTGTATGCTCGCAGGATTGAACCTTGCATCTAGGTGGACAACTAAATCCTGCTCTTGCCCATACGCTAGCATGGCTATGCCACATTTTACTTTTAGTTTGGTAATCACTAGAGGCGCTGTTCTACGAAAATTCACGATATAGTGAAAATTCACCGTTGCAGTAGCTGACAAATTTCAAGATTTCACCACCATCATGATCGCAGAATTCATGCCGACAACGGAAATATTTCCACAAGAGAGACAGTAAAAATATAGAAACAAAAAAGTAGGATGTCAGAAAATGCAACTTTAATTTCAAGGGGTTTCGAACCCGCAACCTTCATTGCACCTGTTGTTGTGGTTCAACAGTTCAGTGCACTACGCCACTACAATCTACGAAGTTAAACTTAAAATTCGCTCGTCGGGAGTGACCGTAAAATTAGCGATCTCGAAGCTAACATAATACTGCATATTGATATAAAAATATAAAACCGAAAAAGAGGGTTTTAAATTACACGAATTAACTTTTAGGGATTCGAACTCTAGACTTGCGAGAAGCGGGTCGGTATGGATTCTCAGTCTAGCCACTACGCCACGAGGTACTCCACGTTAAAACCGAGCTAGATTCAACACCGGAAGCGCCATGTCGTGTATATTTAACCCTATTGCAATAAGGCACCAAATGATTAACTCTTCATCCCACCATGGTACAAAAATATAGGGCAGGAAAAATGTAGTTTTTAACATGCAGCATGCAACCCTGAGATTAAGACTAGCCGTTTAGGAGGTAGAACATGAGGCGAATGGCCATCATTCATAGCCACTGAACTACAAAGTCATTCGAATACAGACAAACAGACGGCCAAGTGCAATGTTAACCATTGAGTGTGTATACAATTTTACGCCCAGCTCTTTGAGTTTAATTCTGACATTCTGGGGACTGTTGACAATACTTTTCCCAAGACAAAAACAAACATAAAAAACGAAAAAAAAAGTAAGTTTCTCAAAATTGCAAATTAGCTGTAAGGGACTCGAACCCGCAACCGTTTCATTTCCCCCTTGCTGCAGTTCAACGGTGCAAAGCACTATACTACGCTGTTCTACGACAGTTATTTTTGAATTCGCTCGTCGGAAATGATCGTAAAATTAGAATGGTCAACGGCAATGCGTATTTGATGTTATTAAAATAATATAAAACCCAAAAAAAGAAGGTTTACAAAGATGCTTTAAAATTTTCTAGTGGATTAGAACCCAGGGCCAGCAGTAGGTAAACGGATTCGCCTGGTATTGTCCTCACAGCTTAACCGGTCGACTACAAGAGTCATCGGCAAAAATAGCACTAATAACACTGCTTACGGTGTTCATTTTAACACCTCTCAACAGCGATTCACCCAATATCCCTCACATTAAATCCCACAAATAAGAATATAACGATTCATGAAATAAAAACGAAAAATGAGGATATTTACAAAATCGCGTTTTTTATATGTGGACTGGAACCTCCGACCTCCAATGACGAAGCAACGGAAGCCTCTACTATACTAGCGGGGTCGCTCTACGTAAAATATTGGAAAAACGTCAGCACCGAAAGCGTACACAAACACCAGGCAATAGTGAATGTGCCAGTGAGCAATCTACCTGGGCAGCCAGCTACATAAAAACCCGTACAACATCCTAACGAAAGTGTATCCTCGTGCGGTTATGCATTACATTGTCCAAAAATTACCAACAGACAGCAGGGACGGTAGCTACTCTTGCTTTATTAAACTCGCAACTCGCATAGTAACTAAACAACAAAAATGTCTTACGGGACGAAACGCAAAAACCATAATGTACCCACTAAGGAGTGTACAACCCGAATAGAGGAGGAAACTAACCGCAAAACAATAAGAATAAAAGATAAAACGATACATTAGATCTACAGTATGAGATCTCAGAGTCGACATGATCGTAGAAATAAAAGGATGAAGGTAAAGGAGATCATACGAGTGAAGCACGGTTTCCAGCATTTCACACAAAATACCAGACAAGATAGTGGGCAAGATCCGCCTGCCAAAGTCCACCAATGATAGCATATTAAGGAATCTTGGAAGGGAGCTTAGAGACGGCTTCCTTGACAGCAATTCTCCCACGCTCGAAACGCTGCTGGGCTTCAGTGCGTTCGGACATCTTCTGAGCGACTGTCTCCGTCCACGCTGTCACACGGTTCTCCAGTGCCTGCTTGGCCGCTTTCTTCTTCTCCGAAGCCGGAGGAGTCATCGTGACCCGACAGATAACCACAGTATCACAGATCCCACAAATAAACTTAAGGCAGCGGAATCAGCGGAATAATATCACGGTAATTGTAAATAATTAAATTAAAATAAAAATTCATAATGGGATACATTCAGGATAGGAGTTTGACAGCCGCCCCCGCTGGCGACCGCATACTTCGTAACCAGCGAAGTCCATTAACACACGGCCTACGGCAGAGCGTGTATATTGCAACAACACTTCTTAGCACCGTCAGCAATTTCGCTAGAGTGTGTATATTAAACGAATATACGCTCGACAATTTACCGCTTTAAACACACAAAATCTTAACTTCCATAGGTTTTTAATTCCTTTTTACAAAATACTTAAAGCCTATGAAATTACGGATCATTCCATCAGTACAAAATTCATGGAAAACAGAGCCATAACTGTAAGCTCGATCACAACTGGGAGGAGAGCGAAACAGCGTTCATTTTTAAATATCAGCAGCGCAGCAGCTTTAAAAATTATGCATAGTTATGCGTGCCAGACTGAGACATTAATAGAAACGCAGAAAAAGCAGAAAACAGCAAGAGATTTAAAGAAAGAGGCCCATACAGTTTAAATCTTCGAGCTGTAATTTAAACACAGAAACGGCCGATCAACAAAAGTCCTCACTTCCAAAAAGGGAATCGAATTCCACGCAGAGGATGACGCTGCCCAAAAATGCGCTTGCGTTCCTTCTTCGGTTTCTGGATGATGCCGAAGTCTTCGTCCACCCACAGCATATCCACGGGCAAAAATTCAATCGGATCCTTAAAATCCAGCTTGTGCTCTGCCCACCAGTCATCCACATCTAAGTCTGGCTCTTTCCAGTCCTCCAGATTGCCAGATCCCCAGATATTTGGAACAGGCTCATCATCCAAGGTGTACAACATACGGCCGCAGGAACCCGGACCATTATTTTCGCAGTCAACACAACAGAGTTCCTCCTCCATCACACGCTTGTTGTGTTCCAGCATGCGCTGGTGACGCTCACGCGAAGTTTCCGGCGGGTTAAATAGGGATGGCAAACCACATTCCTTCCGCAGACGTTCAGATGCTTCACGTCGAACTGGAGTATCGGGATACAGAATAAACCCGATCGTTAAGTAATACATCTGTGACTCCGACTTGCGGATGTTCTCAATCTCCAGAGCCACCTGAGCCTCGAAATCCAATGGCTCGGGTTCTACAAAATTCAAAGCCATGATTTCCGAGTTAGAGAGCCTGCACAGTTCTCTGATAGGAATGTACGGAGCATCAAGCGAACGCCACAAGTGCACAAACTCAAAAATGTGTTCCTGGTTCGCCAGAACATAAGCAACAGAGTCAGAAAATTTCACAAACTTACGGCGCTTTTGCTCATCTTGCTCGGCACAAATCATACGCCCGCGCTCTGATTTATAAAATTCCATCTCCATAGTATGAAAGAGCAGAGATTTAAACCAGAACAAACGACGACAAAGTCTGTAAAATTTAAAAGCTGCAGCTAAAAATGTAAAAAGCAAGAGTGAACAGGAAAACCGCTGACACACCGCAGCTGTGCAGACCGGAAGCAGCTGTGCACTATGTGACTGCCACTGCCCTAAAATTTAGCAACATACGGGCGGTTGCCATGGTACTAATTGTTTACATGTTCAAACGTGAAGACTTTACATTTTTAAACTGTCATTTGTGTGTTAGAATGGTTTTCCGTCGGATTATCTGCCACATTCTGATTTTAAACAACCGGAGAAGTCCGATTTGAACCGATTTATTGCTAAACAGCCAAATCTGCGTTCCAGAGAATGAATGGTAAGCCAGTTCGTAGAATAGCTGCACGTTGCACAGGCTGTAAAAATAACGTTAAAGATCTAATTGTAAACGGAAAACAGGTTCTGTACAGAATTCTATAGACTTGGAGTAAAATGCTCAACACTAAAGATAATGCTCCTCCGTAAAACGAAAAATACAGAAGCTAAACTAAAAAGGGTGCTAGAACAGGGCTGTAATTGCAGGGAAAAATCATCATTACACCGCAGCGCCCATGTTATCGTCGTCGTCATCACGGCGTGGACGGTGGCGTTTAGCAATTGAAGCATCTAACTTGCCCGGGCCACGCTTCTCCTGTCCTTCACGTAACAGCCAACGAGTTTGTTGCAGTTGCTGCTGTTGACGGGATGACGAGCGCGGATCCGCTGCATTCAGACGATCGAAATAGCGCTGCTCTGCTTCCAAACGGTGATCCTCGTCAATATTGGAAACCAACTCCTCGATATGCTGATTATACGCGTCCACGAGCGTAACAACGGCACCATGGTCTCCCGTTTCCCCCGGGACATAATCCAACGCAGTGAGAAACTCGACAGGATTGCGCACCACATTGATGCCGAAGTTCCGACGGAGTTCACACACAATTTGCCCGATGAGCCATCCTTGGCGGAAGTCCACACGCAGGTAACGTAACAATGCATAGTGTGCATCCTTTGACAAATCTAGAGTGTGAACAAAGCGGTTATATTTGTCCACCGTCATCTCCGATCCATTATGGTAAATCTTGCCGCGGAAACGCAATCGAGTGTCAGGATGGAGCTCCACATAATCGGCGTCCGGATTGTAGGGACAATTAATCAAACCAGATGGGGGAATGTAACTCTTTCCTCCACGAGCATAGTCATGCGGAGACGGACGAAGGCCACAATCCACCATGAGATGGGACCATTCAAATGTTGGTTCAGGCCATCCAACATGAGGATCGGGGTACATTGGCGGCTGAACATCGGCCAAGACATCTGCCAAAACCTGCACCGAATCCTCCGAGGAACTCGTAGTATCCTCATGCGTGAAGGAATGATGTGCTGGCATTTTCGGGCGATACATTATAGCGGTATGGAGTTATTTCAACCGTAAAATCAGTGTAGAGAAGGAACAAATTCACGCAAGATTGAGAGTGAATTAATGAATGCCACTGATCTTTACAGGTAAAAATCGCATTTGCGGCCAGCTAAAAGCAGCTTTCCACGCAGATGATATGCCGAAAGAGCAACGAACGCTACTACGTCACTGCGGACTGTCCAATGGCGAGTACACACCGTCAATCTGTACGTACAAACAGTTTGGGAATTTTCCAGGTAGTTTAATGCAGTAGAAAGTAAAAATTTCAATCCTTAGAGTTCAAAAATAAAATAAAAATAAAAATAAAATAAATGTACAAATTTACACGGCCGCTCGGCCTTTTAATCCAGATTACATAGGGTACAAATTCGGCAAAATTTCGCTAAATCCGACTTCATTTCAGGCCAGAAAAACCGAAGGTTTTTATATAAGTAATCATATGGCGAAATGGTACTGCCATACTTGTGAAGCAACCGACGGTGTACTGATTCAGCTAATATTTTACGCCATTGAAACGGTATCAGAATTTTAGGGATTCTTTTCTGGATATCCTCTCTTTCGCCGTAATGGCAGATAATGCCTTTTACTTTCAGAACTAGAGGGAGATGCCAGGCCGCGTATGCAGATTCCTCGAGAGTACAATCTCCATCAACAACGGCGTCCCACAACATCATGTCACTGCACTCCGTCTGGCGATACCTCCAGAATTCCTGCTTATCAAGAGCGTCATCGGATATTACGTCTTGTGGCCAGAACTGCTCAATTGGACGTGCCCAAGCCGGGACTGGGAGAGTTCTGTCTTCTATAACTGCAGCAGAAGTTTTTGTTGGCTGCGCCGGCCCAATCTCCATTGCGTTACAGGTAATTGGCGAAGTATCACAGGCCACCGGGGCAACTAGTTCAGATTGGCCCCCTCCCGGCTGGGATACATTCAGAATAGCCGGTTCTCTAACATTTGTGGCCATGCGCTTTTTAGCATCAGCCGACGGGTCTCTTTTGCGTTTTTTGTCGTTGCTCTGAATAATAAATCTCTCCACAGGTTTCACCACACGCCCGGAGCGGGTTTTAAGTAATGGAACCGCTTCCATCTGGTTATCCAGATATTCAGCGTACTCAGCATCAAGGCGCGACGATGCTGAATCAACGGATGGAATCACCGGCGGCGGCGCGGGCGCCTCAACTAACTCATCGGGGCATTCCTTCTCCACACAATCGAGCAACTTCGGTAAGTGCTCGTCTTGCAGAATAGTATCGACGTCGCGGAAATTATAAGGCTTTAAACGGCTGACATGTACAGTGTCAGTTTTAACATTTCCGCGCCGGTTACTTTTACTACATAATGCACCGGCCCTGACTGACGCACAATTTCCCATCCAGCAGTCCAACGGGGCATAAGGGATGGATTCTTCCCCACTTTCCGATGAAGTACGTATACCAAAACTTGATCTCCCGGTTTATACGATACATGTGAAATATTTGCATCGTAACGAATTTTGTCCTTAAGTTTATGGCGAAACTCTTCTGCATTCACCAAGTCCAAGGCCTCGCCAAGGCCACGCTGCATCTGCTGTACGTATACATGGGCGGGAATCACAAAATCCTCTTCAAACGGCAGGAAGTTATTTATCGGTAAGCGCATCTCGGTGCCGTGCATCATGAAGAATGGTGAGCGGCCCGTTCGTTCCACAACCTTACTGTTAAAGGCAGCACAAAGTGCTGGGAGGAATATATCCCAGTCGCTTTATATCTATATATCCCAGTCGCTTTATATTTAGCCCAATATATCCCAGTCGCTTTTGACGTGGGAAGGAGGATGTACCCACATCGTACGTCCAGATGCCTCTAAGATGTCCGCCTTTCACCTGTAAATACGAGCCGCCATGTTATTATCTAGTCATCTCTCTACCTGTGATTGGTCGTACGATAAATCCCTAGCAATGTATGCCGTGTACTTCTACTAGTCTATATAAGCTCGAGTGATGCCTAATATCGGGAGCGGTCAGGAATCAGTCTTTCGATTTCTGACATTCTTACTTCTCTGACTACTATGTGTCGAGGAAATACTTGTGAATTAGATTAAAGGGCAGTATGTTCTAAAGGCTACGACTGGCGTTCATAATCGACCTTTCGGATTATAGCGTAGTCAGCCGCAGTATACTCGCGTCACAATTGACTTTCACCTTGATCTGATCCTTGAATTACCCGAGACCAGAAGTGAGAAGTAAGGTATTCGTTTGTCTGTTCGTGTGGTTCGCAGGGCTCCTGATAGGGATTCCTGGTTCCTGTGTTCCGGTTCGTATCTTCATCGTTCCTCCAAGTTGTTTTCGCCATACCAGTTTGAGAGAAGAGTGCTCATACCGCTTAGCGTGGCTGGGAAGTGGTTACTCGACGTACCGATCTTGTAATACGACATGGCGCCCACCGATGGTTCGTAATTTTCTCGATGGTACAGCGAAAATTGAGGATGGAATTTTGATGGAGGTTTATGCGTGAAATTGCGCAGAAGTGGTTTGTAAAAAGGCGTTGAACCGAAAGGTGCGCCGAAGGGGGCAGAGCTTCCTCACCCAGGGTTATTATTTTGATTGCGAGCTTCCTCGCTGTAAGTTGGTGAGCTTCCTCACCGGGCAGAGCTTCCTCGCCCATTTTCAGTAAAATTTAATTTGAATTGATCGGACCGTAGAAAAAACAGTCAAAACCTTAAAGGTTGGCTGAGTGTGAATAAAAGTGCCATTTTTGGGTAATTTCCGGGTTGTCTGCGCAAAGCAGTAACCGCGGTAAATAAAGCGTAATTTGCAGTGTCAGTGTGCCTGGCCTGCAGATTGATCAGATAGCTAGCACCGAGTTATTGTCAGTGGCTTGGTGAGATAACAATCTTTGGTAGCTGAATAAAGGCAAGCCGCAAGCGGTAGCCAAAATCAGCAGCCAGAGATAGTTGTTAGTGGAAAAGGTAAACACCGGCAAACGGTGATTGACCTGTGAGTTAAATTACTGCAGCACGCAAAGTGCAGCAGAGTAATTTTTACGTAACGATCTCCAGCAGCTCGATAAAGGCAAGCCGCAAGCGGTAGCCGAAATCAGCAGCCAGAGATAGTTGTCTGTGGAAAAGGTAAACACCGGCAAACGGTGATTGACCTGTGGGTTAAATTACGGCAGCACGCAAAGTGCAGCAGAGTAATTTTTACGTAACGATCTCCAGCAGCTCGATAAAGGCAAGCCGCAAGCGGTAGCCAAAATCAGTAGCCAGAGATAGTTGACCGGATAAACGTAAACACAGACAGTCGGTGACTGACCTGTGTGGAAAATAGAAAATAAAATCACTGCAGCACGCAAAGTGCAGCGGTGATTTTAATAAATTAATACTACAGTTGAAACCTTAAAGGTCGACAGTAGTAATTAGTTAATACAGTACTGTGACACTGCATGTGTATAGTCATTCAAACCGCAAAGGTGAATCAGCTGTACATTCTGGCAGTAAAGCTTTGCAGTAACAGGAAGTTGCTGCAGTGATCAAAGAAGCATTCAAACCGCAAAGGTAAAATGCTTGCTTTGTGGAAATGAAGTTGTAATTAGTACTGTTGAAACCTTAAAGGTCGGCGGTAGTAATTAGAGAAATTTATACAGTGCTATGGCATTGTATGTGTATACTGTATAGCCATTCAAGCAAAGGGAATGAGCTGTACAATCTGGCAGTAAAGCCCTGCAGTAACGCAAAGTTGCTGCAGTGCAGTTTAAATTATCTTATCAATCCTTGATCGAAGCCTCAAAGGTTGGTCAATGATTTGGTAAGATGCGTGCTACTGTAGATCGCACAAACGGTTGTGTCTTCGGGATCAGCACCGGTAACCAGTCAAGTTCGTGGGGGAGGCGGTGAAATAATTATAAATAATATGCAGTCAAGTTCGCGGGGAGAGAACAGGCGTCTTCCCATCCGCCAATTAAAAGGAAAGAATTCGTCAGCCGTCACCGGCAAGTAGTTCAAGTACCTCGTCTTCGGCATCGGTTAGTCCTGTGCCCAACTCCGGCTCAGTCAAGTTCGTGGGGGGTGGCGTCGGTTTGATGAAGACCGTCTTCACCTGTACCCACAGAAAGTCTCCACTTCTCAGCAAATTATCTCAGTAATGATGATAATTTTAATAAAACGAGATCTGGTTTAATTTTTAAAGTTTAGAGTTTAAACGCAGTCATACGTTGTTCGAAAAAGGAAAATTCAGTGCTTTGATAGCGTGCAGTTTTCGCAACCGGAAATGCAGTGTGTAGTGTGACTGCCGTGCTGTGCGGTTGCACTGCGATTTTCGACTGTGTTGCATAGCACACTGAAATTTCGCATTTGTCTGTTTGTTGTGGTTTTGCGTTTCCTCTCGATTTTCTCCAAGTCTCCTGAATCCTGGATCTCACATCGCCACTTCACCATGGACCTCCGGATGCCAGCGCTTGACGATCACATACATTTACCGGATCAGGCGTATATCTCTTTGGCATCGGACGGACATGCGTGGATTGCGCGATGGAGATGGATGGATCAGGATGGCAGGGTGGTGCACGCATCGCACAATCACGGGATGGTACAGGATGGATGGCTTATATTGGCACGGCCAAGACTCGTTCGTGGGGGTGACGTGGGAAGGAGGATGTACCCACATCGTACGTCCAGATGCCTCTAAGATGTCCGCCTTTCACCTGTAAATACGAGCCGCCATGTTATTATCTAGTCATCTCTCTACCTGTGATTGGTCGTACGATAAATCCCTAGCGATGTATGCCGTGTACTTCTACTAGTCTATATAAGCTCGAGTGATGCCTAATATCGGGAGCGGTCAGGAATCAGTCTTTCGATTTCTGACATTCTTACTTCTCTGACTACTATGTGTCGAGGAAATACTTGTGAATTAGATTAAAGGGCAGTATGTTCTAAAGGCTACGACTGGCGTTCATAATCGACCTTTCGGATTATAGCGTAGTCAGCCGCAGTATACTCGCGTCACAATTGACTTTCACCTTGATCTGATCCTTGAATTACCCGAGACCAGAAGTGAGAAGTAAGGTATTCGTTTGTCTGTTCGTGTGGTTCGCAGGGCTCCTGATAGGGATTCCTGGTTCCTGTGTTCCGGTTCGTATCTTCATCGTTCCTCCAAGTTGTTTTCGCCATACCAGTTTGAGAGAGAAGAGTGCTCATACCGCTTAGCGTGGCTGGGAAGTGGTTACTCGACGTACCGATCTTGTAATACGACGGTCCAGGTCTGATTGTTCATGAAGGTACATGATATCTTACGGTTATAACAGTTTGGCGGTTCAGCCGAGCGCACGAACCCAAACTCATCACCGGAGGATTGCTCTGCATACTATTTAGAGCCAGCTGATGATGACCTTGATACTGATGACTTTCCAGCAAAGCTTTGTCTAAAAGAATCCGACGAAAAGCCGCTGTAAATTCCTCCACCTAAATGAATAAGTGCTAAGCACAGTTCATTATTAATGACAGCGGCTGTTATTATTGACGATTATTTAAAAGAATAATAATCAGTTTTGAATTTTACACAATTTATAATCAATTTATAGTCAATCAACAAAGAAAACTGGTGTCATCTGTATTACAATATCAATGTCTATTCGTAGGCCTTGCAAATTGCAAAATCTTATGTGGGTGGAGTCGATAGACTATACCTTGTCGCTCAGATAAACGAAGCATGTTGTCCTCAACGCAACCTGCGCAGACTTCAAGAAAACCACACTACCCGCGTTTGCAAAACCAGCGCCTTCAAAGAAATTTGCGGTGTTGTATACGAGTGACACGATGTCATGAACGTAATAGATAAGAACGCAAATTCCCATCAACCCATCCGTTTCTTCAACAATGATGCTCGTTGTCCGGTGATAACGGAGACACTCATTCAGTCGCACTAGTTTTCGCCCCGGTTTTTGTTCATTGCTGGTGGCCTTTAATTCTTCGGTTATTTGGGCAAAAGCAACGCCACACACCAAAGCGATAATCGCGGTGTACACCAATGCACACAGAATGCCAAGTTCAAAAAATTCCTCGGCAACTTCCATGATCGTTACAACAATACTAATCATCCGCTTGTCAACGGAAAAGGCACTGGCTATATTGGCTACTTTCTGGTTACCCATGCCACCGGCACCGACTGCTCTGTAAACGAATGCCGATTGTAAACTGACTACGAGAATGCATAAAGCGAAGGTTGAAGCACAGATGCGATTTTCGGTGTTTTTCTTAATGAACTGTCGGAATAATGGTTCCGATTGGCGGACCAACGCGGACATTTTACGGAAACGTCGGTTGACAATGTATGCAAGGAAAGGTACATCAATGTCCGTGAAGCATTGGCACGCAGAAGAGACCAGTTCGGCAACAGAGCCATTTTGATACTGGATTTTGTGGGCGATTGAAATTACGGCAAGAATAACGGAACTGGACCATAAAACAGCAGCCCAGGGGAGCCACAAAATAATTATAAAGCGGAGCGATTTTCGGCAGAAAGTGAGTTCGGTTGGACATGATACGGTAGTCAAACACAAGGCTACTTCTAAGAATTTGAACACCGACTGCAACATTTTGGCGAACGAAGGTAGCTTTAACAAGTTTGGCTACAAACTGTAGCGTTCATGGTTTGGAGAAAAATTTTCCACCAGTTCCAATTAAATGTGTGTCTTTGTACAAACAACAAATTGTCTGGATCATCATGTTTTTGTGTGCCGATCAAGGGTACCAGCGGTTTGCAGTAAATGCCCCTTTGGGATGGGACTGGAAAGCCAACGCTTTGCTAGTAATTACTAATGTCAGTAAAGCGTCTTTCATTTATTTTCAAGCAGGAAGTCATGCACAATTTAAAGGTCACCACGGGATCACATAGCAGTTCATAGTCAAGTTTTTCTAAATAATGCGGGGTAAATGGGGCAAAGATGAGGAATCTAACCAGGGCCCTACCAGAGGCCCCCCAGAAAAGTCCATATTTTGTTTGAAGACGGGGTATGTACTGGGAATACTTAGCAAGTATTTTCATCGGCAATGGTCCAGTTCGGCGTGGCCAAAAACAAATTTAAGTACATAATACAAACCCTTATATGTTGTCTATGCAACTACTTATTCCAGTAATCCTGGTGATACTAAGTGCCAGATCTATACTACGTGCGGCGCCCCATAGTTTTCAGATCTCAATAAGCAAACCATTTTTTCTAAAAACTGACACTACCAATAGATCGGCCTCGGTTAAGAAATGGCTCACATGGTTTTCGTTTCTAAATTTGTTCGGCCAGATTCGTGCCGGCACGATGCCCACTTTCAAGGTGACCTTGACACTTAAAAAAATTCTGCATGGATACAATACATAACACAGATTATTAGGCACACGCAATAAGCCAACATAAATTATAGTTTATTGTATTTATTTTCGTGCCACACCAAGCACAAAATTAATCGCAAGTCGAAATCTCGGGTTTCGATACGCGTATTGCCGTTATCTTGAGTACCCTGTGCTGGATAGCTGCTCATTTGGTTATCGTGCCGGCAGTCGTTACCGTTGCTTTTTCGAAATTATGATAGCATATATCTTAACCTTTGCAGGTGGTCAGGCCATCAGCCGACGTGTCATCGACAGAGTCAAATAACCAGCAGATAAAGTCAGAAAGCAGTGCGTTTTACTGCTAACGGTTTTAACAGGCAGCGTTTTAATCTGCTGGACACCTGCCGTTGCAATACTGCCTGTGCTGACCACAAATCAAGATCCCCTAGTCATGTTCTGGATTTTCACCATAAGTGAACTGCAGCCCGTAGTGGATCCCATAGTTTTCGCCTTATCCATGTCGGATCTTAGGCAATTAACCTTTCACCGCCCTCTAGGTTGAATCGTAAAACGGCGGTACAACACAGTGCTGAAAATGGCCAGTACTGTCTATGCATGTGACCGTCCAAAACGGACGTCAAAAACAAAATTACACCATCTTGCTGCCTCTCACCAGACACTTCAAATTTCTTCAAACCGCATCTGAAACTTTCGCTCTTTGCTGCAGCTTGACACCTAAAAGCATGAAAAGCTTATTTTACTTCCTCGGTTGCTTGGATTTCTCTTGACAGAATTCTGTACTCGTATAGTGTTTATATCATGTGTGATAAACAAAAATGAAATACGCCGAAATGAAAATGAAATATCGCGGACTTATATCTGCAACCCACATGCCATAGAAGAATAGATGCCACAGTACGTAGTTTTGTTTATTGTTCGGATAAAGCAATCTTCCATACGCGCCGATCAGGACTAGCACAGCAAGATGGTGTACTCTGTATAAGCACTAAAACTGTAGACATTCTGCGTTCATAAAGGTTTACTTGTCTAAGCATCGTAAAATACAACAATGTTAAAGCCATTCAGCCGAGCTCAATTTGCCCGTTGACAGTTACGATAAGGCAGAGGTAATAACAACATAAAGCAGGTTCTAAAGTAAAACCGATTAGTTTCAGATTATAAGCAATTTTATCGGCTTGTTTTCGTACGAGCGATAGCTCGCTGTTACAGCGGTTTACAAACACGTGTAATAAAACGCTTTACGATCGATATTAAAACAAACAGCTTTTAAAAGTATTTTATAAAGCTTGTGCTGAGCGGACGATCTCCGTGAGCTACATAAGAGTGTTAGAAACAAGCAGTTTATTAGTCTCCAATCGCGAACAGATTCTCATAACAGTCTCCAAAAACAGTCTTTATGATTGACAACTCCAATGCAGAAAGCGATGGGAGATATTCCAGAGCAGCTGCAAGGCATTCTCAGATATCTTAATGCAGAGAATGTAAACGCTGCTAGAACTATTTTGGGACTACTTCCGCGTCTTTTTGATTGCTCCTTTGAAAATAGAATCTTGACATGTTTGGAGATAGGTGCAATTTTGACGTCACTTACAGTGCCACAATATGGTTTGTACTCTTTATGCCTGCATAATACGTCCAGTTTTCGAGCTTTGAAGTTTTTTTTTCTTTCCGTTACAGTCCTTGCTGTTACTGTATTGCGGGCAGTTGCTGCCGCTCTTCTTGAACACAATGCGAAGGCATCGTGTGTTCAAGAAGAGGATTCTATCCAAAATGCGCTTCGCCGTCATGAATGTGGCAACCATGTTGATCGTTTAAAAGGTAAATTAAGTAAATGACGTAACGCTAATTTTATCGCAAACTATACAGATACTAAATTCAAAACTTTACAATGACTATAGCAGCACCATACAGGATGCAGCCAAAATAAAACCATCTCAATTTGCCTACTTTTAACCGGCTTAGTACTGTACTTTCACGCTGTCTTCACAAGCTCGAAATTTACGTTTTGAGGAGTGGCCAAGTAAGATTGACTGATTGAGAATATAGGATAGCAAGTGCCAAAAGTAACCAAATATATATCGCATCCATGTTTAAGCAGCACGGCCAGCGATCGGCAATTTGGTTTCTGTCAGTGCCGTTCCGAGATCTATTATTACCGAAATCGCTTGTTGAAGCATCTGTTTGTACAGTTACTAATTGTTGCATTACGCAAAACAGAAGCAGGCTAATTGTAAGCATGTCGCAGTAAAAGTGCTAATGCCCTACAAAATCAAAAGGTGGACAAGAGTAAATGAAAGGTTTCATTTTGCTTCTTACAGCTCTTATGGCAGATGTGGATTCTGTAATGACAAGATTAAAGACAGATACGAATGACGACAATCGGGATCCTCCTTCAGCCCAACAGATAGCAACCAATTACAACATTCTGACGAACGGACATCTGATGGCAAGCGCTGCTTTTTTCGGTAAAACTGTAGAAATTGTCAAATACACCTCAAAGGATATCGTCGAATTGAAAATCAACTTTGCAGATCGAGTGGGAACCATATGCTCAAAGGGGGAAGCTCCGGTGTACTTGGCTTTACTGAAAACGATTGCAGTAGTGGCAACTCATTACCTGCTTTTCGAAAACCTTCGGATCACTTTGATAGCAGCAGTACAAGGCTCTCCAGGCGTACGCGAGCAGACACTAGTCTGGAAGCGGCATTTAGCAGAAGCGCTCAACGGCATGGCCCTTGTTAACGAAGACAAAGTGCACTTTGCTGTCTGCTATATGACATCCGCGTCAAATACCATGCTGGAAAGATTTCGACAGGAGGTTGGCTGCAGTGCATTTCTTCAGAACAACGCCCCGCTGTTTACAAGGAAGGCAGTTATCGTATCCAGAGCGGGCGTAGACCTTGGAGATATTCTGCCCGATCCTTTTATACGTGAGAGACGATCCGCTTACGTTCAGGTAAGACGTGAATAAAGCCAGTTAGTCAACCGATACCCGATACGCTTCTACTTAACATTACTTTGTTTGATGAATACGTACCCGTAGTCCGTACACTGCGTTTCAACTTTGAGGTTACGATTCACTCGGCGCACTACCGTACTCTTTAAAGACTACACTCAATGATTACCTTTCGTGCAGTGCAATACCATATCCGCGCACAACATTTGGCTCGGTGCTCTACCATTCGGCCGCACCTTTATCTTCCGTGGGCAGCTTTTTTGGGATTGCGGGAAATTTACTTCCGTTGTTTATCTGTATTGTCTAGCAGCAAGCACAGCCAATATTTTTGCTTTACTGTATCAAAGGCAGTAATAAACTTGGTCGGAGTATAGTTAAGTACTTTCGATGCCCACACATCGGTCTTATAAGATTTATGGTGCCGAACGAAAGCAGAGCCTTAAAACATGATGCAGCGAGCAAAGGCTGTACAAAGGTGTCTGCAGACTACCTCGCAAATCCGTAAAGAAGATACTTTTCGGAGTGCTAACCTTATCTATTGATCTAAACTAATAAGCTGTTGTTTAATGTTCTAGAATGCTTCCATTCGCGCGGCTGGTGTTGTCGCAGTTATACTTGCACACGGTGTTGCCGGTGTCACGGCTCTGCTTAATTCAGAACCTGTAAGGACACTTTGGCGGATAAGATTAGCTGAAAATGGAAGTTCCAGATTATATCGTTGTTGTCCCAATGGACTGCTGGCATTTGGTATCCCGCACATTATTGAATTAGAGAGGCTCAATGGGCAATTTGTCTTTATAAAGCTGATTGACGGTTCTACGTTAATTTTGGATAAGCTTACCAACGCGTTTATCACCAAGAATTTTAGCGCCAAAAGACAAGGAAATCAGATTATTCCGGGCGACGACGGACATTGGCTTATACAAGAAGTCTGGTAGCTTGTGTATAATTAAAAACTGAATGTGTTCTTATTTTCCTACTGCTACAAGCTGAAGAGTTAAATTTGTTGGGCAGCAACGCAAAACAAAACACAAAACTATCACAAAAGTTTAGAGTTCAAATACTCGCACTTCATTTCCGTTCGGTTCGCAAGTATATTAAATTAAGTATTTAACGTGGTGCGAGCCTTGCGAGGAACGGAAAGACTAAACATCTTATGCGAATCAGCCTGTGCCAGTCTAGCGAGGAAGAGCTATACAAATATCCTTATCCGGTGTTCCAATGCTCTCCAGAAACTTGAATACCAACCGGATTTACGAATTGACTACCGCTAAACTTACTTGTGACTTGCACAACAGGAGATTCTAGCGCGTGACTTCCGGTAATAGTGTCAGACATCTGCGCTATAATTAACGCTTTGTCAATATTCAATAATCGCATGCTCTGACTTCTGGTTAACCATATGTAGAATTGCGGTAAAACGCCTGCGAAGCAGGAGCAGTGTGGATCTCCTATCTCTGTATCTGTACTGCTATCCAGCAAGACAGTACGCCTTACGCCAGTCTTAGCAGAACTGCAGCCTCTTCAGTACTAAAGGGTTTCTGGTGAACTGATTGGTGTAAAAATTCAAATTTTCTTTTGTAACGGTGAGTGTATTCTGCCGCACTTTCCCGGTTCACAGCGATCATGAGCGGTATGACTAATAACAGCTCAATAATAACTCCATGACGGTACTACCGCCAGCTGCGCCACGTGCAGTAACTGTGAGAACGTCGGGAATTTCGAGGATACAATTGTGGATTTGGAGCCGCGTGGAGGATCGCTTAGGCTCGCACCGAGGACGTAGCGAAAGCTGCAAGGGGGGTGTGAGGAGAGGTAGCACGACAACTCTATGACCTTCATCTCGCTGCCCGACAATTTGCTGACCGACTTGTTGCTGACTATCACAACTTGCTGACCGACAAATCGTTGACCGACACTTCCCTTTTCTACAAACTTGCTGACCGACATCTTGCTGAAACCAATTTGCTGAACGACAACTTACTTGTCGGTCAGCGAAATGTCGGTAATCGACAACTCGCTGACCGACAACTTGTAAAAAACGAAAACTTGCTGACCGACAATTTGCTGACCTGTTCAACGCACATAAGCAAAATTTACGCGAAAATTAAAATCTACGTTTATTTCATGAAAAAGAAGCACTACAGTGACATTTATAACTGAAATCTGTTGTTTGTTGTTGTTGTCTTAGTTAATAATAATTATTTATTAATAGTTTTTATATATATATATTATATTTATAATTACACCGGTGGTATTCGGTCTGCGGCGTAAGTATCTGTATCACCATCAAAACTCAAAATTTATACTTGTATCGTTAGTGGTAAAGTGTTTCTGCACAGCGAGAACGGATTTCGTTACTGCATATGCGCACAATACCATCCTGCTGTTTGCACAACCTGGAAACAAATATCTGCCAGTAACAGTATTGTTCATTGCATTTGTACTTGTAGCATCTTTGTAGCCTTTTATTCGAAATGGTGTTTTTGTTTATTTGTTTATCACAATGATTCGATGGATAACAAAATAAACTGGTGGTCAGCGAGTTGTCGGTATTTCCACGAATCGTCGGTCAGCAAAATGTCGGCCAACAAATTAGTATGTAAGCAAATTGTCGGGTAAACATTTTGTCAGTCAACAAAATGTCGTCAGCAAATCGTCGGTGTCAGCAAACTGTCGTTCAGCAAAATGTCGGTCAGCGATTCGTTGTTTCAACAAACTGTCGGGTCAACATTTTGTCGGTCAGCAAATAGTCGTCAGCAAGTTGTCGGTCAGCAAGATGTCGGTCAGCGAGTTGTCGGTGCGCCGTGAGGAGAGAAGCGGCTCATATACAGCGACAAAGTCTTTCAAGGATTTTCAACACTTTGCGCCGTGGTGCAGTGGCACTGCCTACGCGGATCTAACGACGTAGCCGGGGTTCGATTCCCCAATCGGCGCATTTTTCGGCCGTTTCTCGGTTTCCCTCGGATGGCGCCTGCTGAGACGCGTATATGAACATTATTTACCTACCTGATGCACCGAACTTAGGTAATCTAAAACCTTTTATGCGAGTCATAATGCGACTCAGCCTCTTGCGAGACAGGATTATAAATTACATCACTCCTAGTGTTCTAATGCTGTCCAGAATCTTGAGACGCAAACGGATTTACGAATTAATTACCGCCAGACGCACGTAGGACTTGCAAAACAGCAGGTTACAAGCGCATGACTTCCGGTAGCACCACCAGACATCCGCTCTATGATTAACGATTTTCTGTCAATACTTAATAACCTCCCAATCGGACTTTCTGATTAACTGGAGTGGCGGTAAAAACCCTTGCCAGCCGCGAAGCCGAAGCAGTACCGATCTTATACTGCTATCCTGCAAAAAAGGTACTGTACATTATATATAAATCTTGAAAACAGCACCGCGATGTCGTCATTCGTGTCACGACTGGGGTGGAATCGTAAACTGGTGCATATGAATGTAAAGCCATTTAAATTTTTAAATTTGCGGCTAGTATATTTTGCCATACCTTTTGCGATCCAGCGCAATCATGAATGCTCTGACTAACAACAGCTCATCTACCAACTACTCGAGTGACGTTTGTAGGGCTGCCGCCAATCCGGTGACCTGGTCACTTAACGCCATCGTATCGCTCACACTGTCTGCTTCCATCTTTGCACTAAACGGAGTTGTGCTGGCATTTTATCTTGGTAACTGGCGCTTGCTTAAAGACTTCCATGTCTACGTTTTCGCACTCTTATTCGCTAATTTTCTGTATCCAGTGTGTTATGGACCGACTGATGTGATCAATAACATATTCGCGGTCTGGTGCTGGGGTTCGCGCTGGTGTACGTTTTATAATTACGCCAGTAACGCCATTCCTTTCATGGCAATTTGTCTACATGTAGCCATCGCCATTAGCCGATTCTGTGCAATGATATTTCCCACTCAGTACCGTCAACGCCACACTACGCGTGTCGCTGTAGCGGTGTATGGCATCTGCTGGACTGCCGCTCATTTGCTTGTCGTCCCGGTTGTGCTTGTAGATGCGTTGATCTACAGGAAACCGGAAACCCTAGCCGGATGCGTTATAAATTTTTCGCTGGCGCCGGCTCAGCAAGCTTGGCTATACTTTGCCCAAGCTATTAGTTTCGCTATGCTGGTCGTTGTGCTGGCCCAGTATCCCGTAGTTCTCTACATAAGGCGCAAGCGCTTACGTAAGCTGGGACAGATGCGGCATGACGATTCTCAAAAGACCGGTAAATAATTTGCACACTTCGATCACTAAGCAGAAGCAGCTTGCCAGAGAACCATAATTCTTTATAGGCGAACATACGCAGCCGGCGGATTCATCATTGACTCAACGAAAGAAACAACAGAGAAAGGCAGAAAGCAGTGCCTTCCTCTTGCTAACAATATTGACCACCAGCGTTCTAACTTGCTGGACACCATCCGTCCTTGTGTTTCCCTTCTATACCATTTCGGAAGACCCTGTCGTCATGTTCTGGATTTATACGTTGTACGAGTTACAGCCAGTGATTGATCCCATAATCTTCGCTCTATCATTGCCAGATCTTCGTCGGATAATATTTCGGCGACGTCACTGATGGCAAGACCCTTCAGTTTTCTTTTTGTCGAACCAAGGGCCGGTCAACAATATCTTAGTGAGAATTTTTTTAAGTGACATAACAATAAAATCCTGCTCGTATTGCTTTTGCGTATATTTCACACCGATTCTTAGTCGTGAGCCAGTTGTTTTGGTAGCAAAGAAAAGAAAATCAATTATATAGTGTTATTCGGATCCGGGGCTTTGTGGGAATAACCAATATTTTCTTAAATGATTTAACAACTATTGTTATTTGGGCTCTTATCAGGATTTCAGCGGACGCCCAGCCACGCAATATTACAACCTTTCGACGATGCTGTTAGAAAATCTCAACTTGAATTATCAACTTGTGCCTGGAGAAGCATCTGGCTGTGTGTACCGTAGACTGAAATGACAGAAGGTCCTCTATCCAGCTGTGATCAAGACTATTAAAATAAACAAATCACATGATACAAGAGATGAATTAATAAATGCATGCTCTGGCTTGCGCTCATCGCTGATTAAAATTTGCTTTGTTATCTGTGATGAAATAACGTACAAATATCCATCTGCCGAATGACAAAATGTTGTGTAGCCTTCTTGGTGCGTGTTGTCTTTCCCTTATCTTATTATTTTATCTATCTAAAGGTTTTTTGTAACTGTGGATTAATGTGCCCGTGCTTGCGCTATTATTATTTTGATGGCTATTGTCTATTAAAGCAGTCCTTAAATGATTGTGCACGCTGATGCTGTAAGGGACGGGACCTGTTTCTTTACGTCGATTCCTCTCCTCTGCTGCATATAAATACTCGTTGCCATTAGTTGAATGTGAAAAATCTTCGTGAAAAGATTTATTACCGATTGTGTCCTATTCTGATAAGAAATTTACAAGCATGCGTGGTGATAGTATGATTTTTACGTATGGGCAGTCCCGGATTCCCGGGAATCCTGCTGGACGCAGCAAAACGCGGTACACCCCGTTTACGGGAAGAATCGGCACGTGCAGGGAATGTGACTTAATTTGTCGTTCTTAGAGAGCTTTCTTTGATCCCTTGTTTTTCATTCAAAGCTCTGTCCAATGCTTGAATATAAATATTGGTCATGGATAGCCATTGATTCCTGCTTCGCCGTGAACATTGCAGTTATACAGAGGCATTGACTGAACTCTTCCTTCCCTGATAATTTCACTTTACTGATAATAAGCTTTCGCTGATAATTTACAAAGTATAAAGGATAAACGGCCCAGTTGTGTAAAATAAGTATTGATTCACTGCTGCACTGTACACTAGGCTCAGGGATTTCTTGATAAGCAGGCTGGAGCTGTATTAATATATCTTAATGTTACGATAGTATGAATGATATGCCCTTAAGCAGATCCTTGTTTACAGTGAAAGTTCTTACATCATGCATTTCCCCAAACCGCCTTAAGCGTCAGAAGTGTAGAACGCTAGAAGCGTAATCACATGCATGCATTGTCATTCTTCTGTTTACCGTTTGGTATATAAGTCCACCACTTTCACTGGTGCTAAGAACCATTCTACCGCTGAGCAATACATGGAATAAAGGCTTACGCAAACCACCATGTATCAACTTGGTGGCTCCAGGTGCTCGCTATACATTCTACCTGTATAGCACGAACCTACCTACAACATCTGCAACATCTACAGCTCACACGACCTTTTGGTCTACGCTATACACGCTACCCGTATAGCTCAACAGTATCACCTACATCTATGCACCTCTGTCTTGACCTTTCGGTAACTCCAAACCGCTATGGTTAAGCTCCATGTTTCCGCTCGTCAAAACCAAAAGACGAAACGACGACCGCACCATTATTGAGGAATCTCCTGAACATAAACGTCTCTCTCGTGACCCCGACAACGTCCCTGTTCCTCCCTCACCTCCTTCCGATCCAGTCGCCACACAACCCTCAACACGGTCTCGTGTCCAACTTCCTACACTTACTCTACAGGAACAATACGCCAATTTAGAACAAGCCAATCGTCCCCATAAAGACGTAGCCGTACCAGTGGATCAACCCGAGCTACCAACGGTTCCAACCAATACCGACCAGAATCCCGCTATCCTGGAAGTCGACAACGATTCGCTACTGCAACCAGCCATTGAGAACTTACCGCCAGCTCCTCCCGACAAGCAGCAAACCCTAGAAACCAATGCAAGTAACGGTTCCGCAATGTCTAACGCCGATGATCCCACAGGATCAGTTCCAACAAAAGAACTACCGCAATTTTCCAACGACGAAGACGAAGACTTTGAAGACTGGCTCCTTTAATTCGAGATGTGCGCCAAGCAGCATCAGTGGTCCAACGAAGACGCCCTTCACAACCTTTACCGGTGCTTCAATGGAACAGCCTTGCGAATCTACAACACCATTCCAGCTACCACCAACACATGGCAGTTGATGAGGAAAGCCCTAAGAGAAGCCTTCGCGAAGCAGATATACGACTACGATCTGGCGAAAGACACGAAAAAGTCCCTGACGTACGCCGGAAATCCCAATGAATACTACTCCAACGTAATGCGCTACCTCAATTCCATTAGCGAACAACCCAGTCAAAGAGAAATTGTCAACAAACTCTTTGATGGCCTTCCAGCTAACATAAAATCCGGTTTTGTACAGAAAATGCCTACTACACCTACAGAATTCCTTGGACAACTCAAAACTGTTGCTCGTGAGAAAGAGTATGAAGCGAGCAACACCCGCAAGGAAGTTGCCGAGTACATCAAGAATCCGGTTGTCGCCGCTTTGTTCACCAGTACCTTTGAAGGTAAGAATGAGTCAAAACTTGACGATCGAATGGCTGCCATAGAACGTCAATTCTCGCAAATGAACTTTGGCCGGAGCGACAGTCGTGGCTACCAGACGTACAACAGAGGGTTCTATCATCGAAATCAACGGGAAGAGGATACGGAGGACGAGGAGGAAATCGTTTCAATGGAAATCGACGTAAGTTCTGCAGTTTTGCAAATACATTGGCCATACTTTCGAAGAATGCCGCAACCGTCAAAATGCTAAACGAGCAATCCAACCAGCAATGGCCTCCCGCGCTCAGATCACTGAACTTCCGCAGAATAGTTTAAACTTCTAGCCGCAGCTTCCACGGCTCATGAAGTTGACGGCAACACACCGCTTATTCCCTATGCAGCTTCGCAACCGGTGCCTTAGCATTTACGCTCGCAAACAATAATGAGCCTACTACTGTCATTTTGGATACCGGATCAGGAGTATCTCTCATCAACGATAAGTTCGCCTTCAAGCAGAAATTCGAGCAATTCCAATGGAGTGGACCGTCTCGCAACAGTGAACAATAGCATCATACAGCCGGCAAATGCATGTAAGCTTCAACTAAAAATTCTTAGCCATTCAGCAACTGTTACGTTCGGAATCGTTAAAGATTTTCCTTTTCAAATCCTATTGGGCAACGATTTTCTTAGTCAGTCACCTTTCCTGGTCAGTTTCGCAAAGAAATTGTTAATTAACCCGAAAACCTGGGAAACTCTTCCAGTCGACTGTGTGCGTCCACCGACGTCCTACACCGTCATTCCAGGATCCGTGCCGATTACGGAAGATTCAAGACAAACAAAATGCGCGCAAAACTACACCAATCCCGTTTGTCCTGAGTCCAACGTCTTTAGCACGGATACCATGGAAAGCCAGAGGATCCAGAAGACTGCAGCTTCTCTGTGCGCGCGGCCCCAGGTAATGAGCGTTCCACAGAAACCCCTTCGCCGCCTCTCGATAGCGCTAGTGGAACACGTCCGGACCCGAACATAAAGAAATCGAATGTTATGATAAGTCCCACTGACTTACTCAAGGAAGCTTCCGAAAATCCAGGAACCGAAGTCCCAATAGACGAATTCGCCAAGCAGTTCAATTTTGGTGACATGAACACTGCTCAGAAAGATGCCATGCAGAAGCTACTCTACAAATACCGCGTTCTGTTCCTTCGAAGACAAAGAAAGTTGGAAGAACGAATAAGATCCAACACAGCATCGACACAGGAACACACCCTCCGATACGCGAACAATTACGACGCCACGCCCCATGGCAGCGAGACTTCATTAACAAACAGATAAAAGAATGGCTTGAAGAAGGTATCATTTCTCCATGTAACTCGGATTGGGCATGCAACATAGTCCTTGTGCCGAAGAAACCACAGGACCTCCGTCTCTGTATTGACTACAGACCAGTCAATGACATTACAAAAAAGGATTCCTATCCCTTACCAAGGATAGACGATTGTCTAGATGTCCTTCAAGGAGCAAAATGGTTCACAGGATTGGATCTACTTTCCGGATACCTCCAGGTCGCGATGGCTGAAAATTCAAAAGATAAAACTGCTTTCCTGACTTCAGACGGTTTGTACCGTTTCGAAGTCATGCCGTTCGGACTCTGCAATGCACCTGCCACGTTCTCCCGTCTTATGGATAGTGTCCTTGGAGACATAAAATTCAAGTACGTAATTGTGTACTTAGATGACGTACAAGTCTACAGTCCCACCTTCGAAGACCACCTCCAACATCTAGAAGAAGTCCTCATTCGTTTTCAAGAAGCTAACTTAATGTTAAAACCATCGAAATGCTTCTTTGGATGCACGACCCTGAACTTCCTTGGACACACCGTTACGCAGGAAGGAATCCGTCCGGACAAGTCAAAGGTCACCGCCATTTCCAAATTTCCAAGACCAACGGATCTTACAACACTACGTTCCTTCCTTGGAGCAGCGAACCATTACCGTAAGATCATTAAGGATTTTTCCTTAATTGCGAATCCGCTTAATAAACTTACGCAAAAATATCAACCTTTCGACTGGGGTGAAGATCAACAAATTGCTTTCGAAACACTTAAAAAGGTGTTGACCAATCAACCGTTACTAGTCCACTTTGACCAAAATAAAGAATTAATTCTTGAAACCGACGCGTCAATGCTTGGACTCGGAGCAGTCCTGAACCAAGTGGATGAAAATGGAAACGTCAAGCCACTGGCCTACGCTTCCCGAAGCCTGTCGCCTAGCGAAAAGAACTACTCTGTCACTGAACAAGAGCTTGCAGCAGTAGTCTTCGGAGTGGAGCACTTCCACACGTATTTGGGAAACCCCGGAAAAACGTTCCAGATCATCACCGATCACAATGCCCTTTGTGGGTTAATCAAGAGCAAGAATCCCACCGGCAGGTTAGCAAGATGGGTGTTACGCTTACGTCCTTACAATTTTAAAATTGGCTACCGTCCTGGCAAAGCCAACAACATGGCAGACTGTTTGTCCCGATTTCCGTTTGACGCCGAAAACGTACCAAAGGAACACCAGTTAAGTGCGCCGCTGTTCTTCCTGAGAACGTACGATGTCTCACAAATGCAGCGTGATGACGACTATTGCGCGAAAATCATCGCCATCCTTCAAGGCGACACTACTACGAACGAGTACCGACAGAAAAGAATTCACTTCTGCATTCGAGGTGACGTCCTCTATCGCATAGTTTTCCGCGATAACCAGATAACTTTTCTTATGGTAATTCCCAAAAGCCTTCAGCGAACGATCCTCGAAAACGCTCATGACAACTCTGGACATTTCGGTATATCCCGCACGTACGAGAAAATCCATCAAAAATACTACTGGCAAAATTGCATACGTGACGTATTCAATTACGTTACTTCCTGTCATTCGTGCCAGATCGCAAAATCGCCAAACCACCGTCCGCCAGGTTACCTTCAACCAATTCCAGTATACGGACCTTTCCACACTATCGGTATCGACTACCTTGGCCCGTTCACCCGAAGTTCCAAAGGTAACATGTACCTTGTAGTCGCGATCGACCACCTTACCAAATGGGTAGAAGCTCGACCCGTTAAAAGCGCTACCGCCTCGAACGCCGCCCATTTTCTCGTTGAACAAGTTTTGTACCGCCACGGCACGCCAAAACGAATTCTTTCAGATAAAGGCAAACATTTCGTCAACTCCCTGATTGACAGTTTACTACGTTATTTTGCCATAGAACACTCTACCACAACCGCCTACCATCCTCAGACTAACGGTCTAACAGAAAGGATGAACCGAACAATTAGCATCGCAATTTCCCACTACGTGTCCGCGAATCACCGCGATTGGGATAAGTATGTACCCGCAATTATATGGTACATCAACACCGTGAAGAATGAGACGACGAAACACTCGCCTTTCGAATTACTTTATGGACGACAACCAGTTTTTCCCATGGACCTCCAACTGCAATACGATGGCCTTGAAGAAGTCCATAACGTCCAAGAGTACGTACAACAAGTCCATACATGGCTAAAAGCAGCTCAAGAACTCGCCAAACTACGCGTGAATTCCGCTCAAGATAAATCCGCTCCTCGCCACAATGAGAAACGCGAAACCACAACCTTTACCCCTGGCGACCTAGTCCTACTACGGACGCCTCCAAAATTACACAACGCAGATCATCAACCAACGACCTCCAAAGAACCCGGAAAACTGACAACAAAACTACTCAAAAAATGGCATGGACCTTGGGAAGTAGTTCGTCAAATTTCTAACGTCAATTACGAAATCCGGAATCGACACGGAAGAAAGAAAACCGACATCGTCCATGTTGAACGCCTACGACCATTTACTGAACGCGAAGAAACGGATGCAGACAATGAAATCCTTTACGCCAACGACACTGAGATTGGCCCACCGGAAGTCCCTCACGAAATCCTCGACAATGAAGAAACCATAGAACTTGAATCTACCGATCAAGCCAACGCACCAGCACAGGACGACGTACCCGAAGACGATGAACCGCTCACGCCACGTTACAATTTACGACCGCGGATGAAGCTGAGGACAGCTTCGAAATAAAGACGGAGAGTGTTACGATGGTATGAATGATATGCCCTTAAGCAGATCCTTGTTTACAGTGAAAGTTCTTACATCATGCATTTCCCCAAACCGCCTTAAGCGTCAGAAGCGTAGAACGCTAGAAGCGTAATCACATGCATGCATTGTCATTCTCCTGTTTACCGTTTGGTATATAAGTCCACCACTTTCACTGGTGCTAAGAACCATTCTACCGCTGAGCAATACATGGAATAAAGGCTTACGCAAACCACCATGTATCATTAATTTCCGCTTTGTTCGTGACTGTAGGAAAGCTCACGTTGTGCAAAGAAGTTGAGAGTTAATTGCAAGACGCTGTTATGCAAGTCAGATCTACCACAGTACCACGTATTATTTTAGCGATACAGATCGATTAATGGCCGTATGCAACGCTCTGTTATTGTACTAAGATCTGAATCTTCGAGCAGCTTACGATTCATTACGGCTCGTTTTTATTGATTTCACAAGAAGCGGTTCAAAACAATAAATCAAATAAAAAATAACTCATTTAATGCTGCCGCTCCCTCCATTGTCCCGAGTACGGAAGCAGCGTTGCCTCGCTGAATTTCCAGCGACAGTCATTGACGGAGGTACTCATGGGAGCGTGGCTCACCCGTATGCTGTTGAAGTCGCTTGCCAATTTCTTTCACTAATCGGCTAGCTGACTTTCCCCATGGTCCAAGAGTTTCAAAAGCCAGCGGTACGAAGATGTATCTGCCCTGAAGGTACAAGTACAATCCCGCTTTCCTATCCTCCGCCTGTGCGGCGGCGGATCCCGCGGTGACTGATGTGGCTTTCCGGTGAGACATAGCCACAGTGTCCACGCAGGTCACGCCCACGCCAAACACATACCGCGTTGCCACGCAAACGTGGTGCAGCCATCTGGGCGGCGGTCCGATGTGTGGGATGTTCTCGCGGCTCCAATTTTGCAGGATGCCGGCTGATACTAACGATCTGCACAAAATACTGTTCAGGCCGCCATGGCGTGGATGCCTTCCAGCTGAGAATGCGCAGGACAAGCCGTGGTGACCATACTCATCAACGGGCTTGTGGCACTTCGAACAAGAGTGTGCTTCACAGATACTTACACCAAGTCTCAGGCCGACTGATATCTTCACGGTGTCATCGTCCAAGAGATTACCGATATGTGCCGAGGGCAAGGCATTTAACCATATACCAGCTTCCGGTGTCGACTGTGCGAGGAGGCGGGCCCGGTTGATTTCATCGTCGCGAAAGATGTCCAGCAGTACGGATAGCGGTGCGTTACAGAGTGGAAGGTCCCATGTTCGTTGTGCTTTTCTGGCATTATGCCAGGAGTTCTACCAGGCGTGCGTTAGTTTTCCATAACTCGAAAGCGGCCGAGATGTTAACAGCGGGGTGATCAGGGAGCAATAATGATATTAAGTCGATTACGGAGTGAATCGAAGCCAAGAAGGCTGGAAGCGCTAATTCTTCCGCCCGACGTATACCAATACCGCCTCTGCTCACTGGAAGTGTCGCCTGCCGCCAACATGGATAGTCATCGTGGCTGGTCCGTACATTACACAGGGTCTGGAAACACAACCGCATTGCTTCATCCAGTTGGTAGAGCTGTTGCGGTTGTTTCCAGGCATTACAACACCGCAACATATAAATAATTTTCGGGGCCCCCAGGCAGTTTTTTAGGAGAAAAAGTGCGTGGTGGCGGGGCAGTAGCTCCAGGCGGTCACACGCCATCTTTACTGTTGCGCACTTCTCGGCAACAGCTGGACCGATGCCTTCGTCCAACACCGGTGCACCTAGCAGCAGGAAGTCGGTGTTAGTCAGGATACGTAGTTTCGGGTACAACTCCTGGAAAAAAGCCACAGCGTCGTTTTGGGCTTGCTCTGTTCCTCCAGAGATATGAAGCTCGCACTTCGCTTCGTTCACCATTAAGCCAATTTCACGAGCTTTCCGGATGATCTCTCCGAAGACGTGTGCTACTGTCGCTGGCTTACCGCCCACGGTTCCATCATCCAAGAACCAGGCGTTTAAATCTGCCTTCAACGATGCAACGACTGGCTGGAGTGCAAGGCCGAACAGTAATGGGCCCAGTGGATCTCCTTGCTGCACTCCCGACTCGGAAGACATAATTATCTGTTCAATAAATAGCGAAGAATGATTACCATATGCACAATGAAGAAAGGCTTTGTATTCGGGTAGGTGAAGTTCAGCGGCATCTAAAACAGCTTTTCTGGAAACGGTGTTGAAGGCGTTTTTGAAATCAACTTTTAGAACCGCTTTTAGCTCGGCAGCGGACGACTCCACAAATACTCTTGTCGCATGCACAATTGCTTCTGCCCCACCACGCACGTTAAAACCAAGCTGCTCGGGCGACAAAACGGATGTAATACGATCGGCAACACGATAGCAAATTATCTTCGCTGTAAGACGGCGTAAAGTTAGACCAACCGCAATCGGGCGCAAGCCACCGTCCTTCTTTCTCAAGGCGAGCAGTTTACCACCGAAAACACTGGTCGGATCTCCTCCGGGATGCTTCCGTTAATTGCCAGATTCAAAACGTTCGCTAGCGCTTCGCAAAGTGGCCTACATTGATCATCGAATTTGTGTCCGACCATGTCGAGAAGGTGTTGTGGACGTAAACCATCCGGTCCTGCTGCTGAACCACGAGGAAAAGTGTGTACGGCGGAAAACACTTCTGCTGCTGTGATAGGCGGCGCTGCAGCTGCTGGCGGAGCGAGCGGAGCCGAGGTAGGGGGCGGTGGGCATTCTGGATGCTTTTCCCGTAGCTCCTGTAGCACAGCAGGGGAAGGGGTGGCGACAGCGTCTGTTGAGAGAATTAGCCGCATGGCTCCAGAGATGCTACCGTCGTCAATTTTCTGCCCGACACGGCGTACAAGATCCTCTTGATCTGATTTCTTTTTGGGGGCCGGCGGGGGCGGTGTCGGGGGTAGTTCGGTTCCTCGATCGAAGGCGCCGACGTTCCGTTTCACAACAGTCGCTAAAGATTCTGTCCGTTCCGATTTAGTTTTCGGCGGTGCACGGAGCGCGGTAGAGGCAAAGGAGAACAGCTTTTCCCAGGAGGGCTTATCGTTCTTGTTGGCGACCTGCTGTAGCGCCGTCCTGAGTGAGTCCCTGGCCGCAGAGCGAGCTCCGTGCGGAATGCGTCGCATGACTCGCTCCTTTGACGGCTGGAAGCTTTTCGTCGGTGGTGGCGTAGGTGCTGCCCCTGCAGAATTGTCCGCGGTGCCCGGGAGGCCGATGGAGGCACGGAATCGGGTGGGCGCTGTGGGCACTTTTTCTGTGTCGAGTAAGGCCTCCCCTCTGCAATATTGTTTCTTACAATACGGACAGGGAACCTTGTCATTACTCATCGTGGAAAACGGCCTAAAGGAGAGCGACTGACCTGGTTAGTCCATGAAAGAGCAGGATACTTGGAGGACCGGGCCGCTGCAAGCAGCGAAACCCGAAGCGTGCAAACGGGTCCCCTTCGGCGCAGCCCCGAGCACGTTTACATCCTCCAAGCCACCCTTCAGACCAAGAGGGTTCCTACCCCGATTTGGTCGGCGTAGGGAAATTAAACGCCATGATCAGGTGCCAATAATAATAATCGATAATAATAATAATCAATTGCTTCAAGCTTTCGTTGGCTGTAACAGTATAACGCATCAGGAATGTAAGTATTCATTTGATCATTTGATCATTTTTGTTGAGTGAAGAAAACTTGATCTCTTTTGTTGAGTGAAGAAAACTTTTAACTTGATCTCTTCTGCCGACGACGCATTTACAGGATGTAGTGAAATTGGAATCAGTAACAACGTTTGCCTTATACCAGTCTGCAAATGAATATGAATAAATTGATATACAGTACCTGTTTTAATTTTTTTAATGACGGCTTGACACCGTTGTGACACAGCCAACCGGCTGACTGAAGCGCGTGTTACTTCCGGTAGCCCCACCAGCCATCTGCGCTAATCTGTTCGCGCGAATCTTCAACGCTCATCTGTCTCTGACAACTGTCATGCGCTTATATGACATTGTGGCTGGCTTGAGTGGCCCTCACAAGGTGAGCGCTGTATTCCCAGCATGGATTTTTCCACTGTTATTAAGCCATTTGTGACATAAATCTGCGAAGCAGAGTCGTCAAGCGCAGGCACTGTGCCGTCTCCTGGGTCACAGCTTCACAGCATTCATGAAAAATTTAGCCAACAATAACTTATCTACCCAACTACAGTAAATAAGGAAGATTTTGTAATCGTTCATTTGCGCGGCATCTGCTGGACTGCCGCTCATTTGCTTCTCGTGCCGGTTGTTGCTGCAGATGCGCTTCTCTATATAAAGAACCGGAAACGATAGCCGCATGCTCAATAGTGACGTGTGGGAGTAAGATCACACGCCGGGATGTACGTACGGATGCTGACTGTCCGCCTTCTACCTGCAACATGACAGATAATCTAGTCAATCGATGCTGTGATTTGCTGTTCTCTTTTATTAGCGGTGTATATGATGTCATAACGCGAAGTCTGTATAAGTTCTGGTATAAGCAATTTCCTTGCGTTGTGGACTATGTTGAGAACTGGATAAAGAGACAGCAGTACTTGTTCCTTCTGATGTACATGATCGATCCCGGAATATTGCATAGAATACAGGTTTGCTTGTGACACAATCGTCCTAGCTCTTTACTGATCCTCATAGAACCTGCGACCGGAAGTTGTAATTGGAATGTTCCTGCTTAGGGATTCCTGATTCGTGTTCCTGAGTCGTTCGTCCTATTCCACCATAATTGATCTGTTACAGTTTGAGATGAGAGTTGCCTACGGACTGACATTTACAGGCGTGGAAGAGTAAAGATTGTTCATGGAGCTCACGCTTATACACGACAATAGACTTAACGCTGTCGCCGGCTTAACAAGCTGGGAACTATTTTGCCCACATGAGCGTTGTGCTCGCCCAGTATCCAGTTGCTCTTCACCTTCGACGTCTGCGTTTGCGCAGGTCTGGACGTCGTCAAGGCGGCAGGACGATTCTCGAAGGAACGGTAAACAGAGCGTACACTTTGATCAATTGGAACTCGTGTTTAAAAATGCCTCTGCTGTGTAGTTAACCGGCTTATCATGGATATTTTATTTTTTTAAGGGAAATTTTTTAAAACTTTTAAATTTTTAAAATTTTTAAAACCAAACAGGAAAAGCCTGTAATCCGACGCGTACTAAGTTATCCGCCGCTGGGAAATTTCAGTTTGCCAGTCGCCAGTCGGCATACGTTTTTTACCGTAACCCCCTTTAATGATACATAACTCACATGCGCAACAGCGCGCTTTGGATTTAGCAGTTATCATAATATAGTCCATTTCTACCACTGTCTTTCGTACGCGCTACAAAGTTCGAAGTGTCCATGTGGTCGTATAGCCGCTACATCACTCCGAGAAATAGCTACTCTATATTATGTACATGTTTTTAGAGGTGAAATGTTTTATTGTTATAACGCTTTATTGTTATTTATATACAGATAGCATTCCAGTACTTTTTTCTGTTTCTGTTACGCTCCAGTTGCAGGGCACTTACGTACGCCGGCACGCACACGACAGACTTTTCGGCGTTCGACACGTCTCTGGGAACTTGGGCATTTTCTTCTCGCACAAGTTGCAGTGCACTCCTGAGCTTCTTTTCGCGGCCAATGTCAAAACGCCGGCCGAATTTCCTGCCGACCGAATTTTTGTGTGGTCAAAACGCCGGCCGAATTTTTACAGCTTTTTCAGTTCTCAAGAAGAACTAGTAAAAAATATTATCTGCCTCGGGATTACACATACCACGCGATGTATGTACATATAACAAAGATTTGGGCGCTCTACACGTAAAATCGTGCCGATGAAGTTACTCAACTATCTTCATCGGCACGATTGATGCCTGACAGCGTGCATAGAAAGCTCGGAGGAGATCAGAAAGGACAGTGCAAAAGAGACAAATAAGGTGTCACAAAAACAGGTAGAAAACCAACTTAAAGCGATCCATGCAGAAGTTAAGAGTTGACACATTATGTTCATAGTACATTCGTTGCAGTAGAAACTTCTACTCTGTATCTGTACCCAAACATGCTCCATCGTCCATGGTACAAAAATCAAAGGAGTATCCACTGCGTTCCCAAAACTAATCGCCTAACCGACCGAAGCGAAGCGGCGTTAATATTCCGTTCACCTTGCAATTGTACTAATGGTGAATAATGAACGTTAGTATACAAATGTTTACGGAAATACAGAAGTACGTCCTTGTAACCAATATCGTTCTCAAGGACTTTGTTCAGTTTGTTGTATTACTTACATTATACAGAATAGTGAGTACGGCAAGTACTGTTCCATCGTGAACATTGAACAACTACTTAAACTTATGTCTTAGTACAAGTAGTCTTGGCATGCAAACCTGAACCTATGACCTTGTTGGGTTATATACGAGCTATGACCTATGACCTCGTAACTTACCTATATTCCCCTTTACTGTTCCGAAGAATAGCTTCGCTTCGGTCTTGTAGTACTAGCTTAAAGCGGTGCGCTTTCCCAGTCATATTTAGGCTACGGAACAAACTAACAAAACAAAACAAAATGCTGTAAAATAAAGGTTTCTTGAACGCCTTGTTTGTCTGTTTCGCACTGTCCTTTGTGTTCTCTTCCGAGCATTCTATGCAAGCTGTCAATGCAACTGTAACGTGGGGCCTTATGGGCGCCCAAGTACCTTCGACGGCGAAACAGCGGCGAACCCGGATTGAGGCTTTAATGCCGAAATCAAACTCGCGCACCGTGGCGCAGCAAACACCAGACTAATGAGATCGGATCCTACAGCCAGCGCAGCTGTGCTGTAGGTCCGTCAAAACACCACAGAAATGTGTGGGATTGAAATCCCCAGAAACAGCGAAACACAACAGCGAATGGCCAATCATGAAGGCGGAGCTATCGGCCTTCACACAACATCAAAAACGTGTCGATAAACCGTGTGCCTGGTAATATTTTTATAATACTGTATTTAAAATATGACTGTACTTGAAGCTGAAAATATTGAAAAAATTCTGACGGCGTTTTGACCACAAAAAATTCTACCGGCAGGAAATTCTGCCGGCGTTTTGACATTGGCCTCTTTTCGCCTGAGGTTTCATGCATATACATGATACCCACATCGCTCTCGTCGCCGAACACAGGTGCTTAGGTATGGCATTAATTAGTACATTGCTTTTGTTGTTTATGCTTTTACATTTGGATTCACAATACGCCCTCTTTAGCATTCTAATGGGCGATTACTATACAACAGCCAACCACTAGGGTAGGGCGTACAGCGAACACGTTTGTTCACACGTTCAGCCACGTCTAAATTAATCGCTCAAAGGGCAAATTAACCGGTGCAGCGGTCGAAGTTGTGTCATCGCTGCCACTATTTCTGACTAAGAGAAATGGCTGGGGCGTAAATTGTTGCAAAGACTAAGAGTAACAGCCGTTAATAATACACATTTAGACAATAATGAAGATTACGAAGATTACATATAGAAGTCATTTCTTGACCAACCATGCAACGAACGGAGGTCGACAGCTAGTGCCTCGCTTATTTAATTTTGCAATTTCCGCTCATTAAAAAGCTGAGCTATTACCACCAAAGCAATTTATCTTCCGTTGTTTTCTTGAAGATTGCATTCCGTTTGAACCATGGCCGGTAGGAAAACTGTGCTACTGGTGGCGACAGTGGTGTTTGGTGCGTATAGGTAATTCCTTTGGCAACCTTTTTTTTGTTAAGCGAGGCGAAATTTAAACACTTGGGTGAAGTAGATACGGGCAGTGTACTCTGTAGACTGTACTGTATAGTCATCCCACATTGATTACACCTGATCTGTGTCGTGAACCGCAAATGCAACTGCTGATCTGCTTGCAGCCACATGCCTGTCTAATGCCGCGGACTACTACGCTGCCACGCAGTCGCCATGGTCGCTCGATCCGTTCCTGGGCACTTATGATCAAACTTATTCCCAGCAGACCAACATTCCCAACATCACTGAGTTACTAGGTAAGCGTCCGTGATAAGCATTAAACAATAATCAATAATAATACTTATTAAGCAATAATTATTAATTAACTGAAAGTGTTAAAAACTATTGTAACAACAACTGGAGTTTAAAACCAATTGCAATTTCAAGAATTTAGTTTACGAATTTGATATTAATCAAGCGGGCGAGCGAAGCGAGCCCCGTTTCTAATCAAGACATATTGAGGGTTCCATGCGACGGGGAGTACCCGTGACCTTTGGGTCGCCGCGTGACCTTTGGGTCGCCACCAATTTTCATGGTGATTCCTACATTTTATGTCTTGAGTCGAACTGAAGTACTCGGGGACCTCAAAGCTGGGTCCCCGAGGTCGCCACCGATATGTACTGCAAATGCACAGTTTGACCTGCTGAGTCGAACTGAAGTACGCGGGGACCACGAACCCGGGTCCCCGAGGTCGCCAAAACGATCTGTACTGTAAATGCACAGTTTGACCTACTGAGACGAAATGAAGTACTCAGGGTCCTCGAACCCGGGTCCCCCGAGGTCGCCACCACGATATGTACTGCAAATGCACAGTTTGACCTGCTGAGTCGAACCGAAGTACTCGAGGACCTCGAACCCGGGTCCCGAGGTCGCCACCACGATATGTACTGCAAATGCACAGTTTGACCTGTTGAGTCTAACTTAAGTACTCGGGGATCGCGAACCTGGGTACCCGAGGTCGCCAAAAAAGTCTTCATTGAATATGAATATGACACTCGGGGACCACGTCCTCGGGGCGCCAAAGTTCCAATGTCTATTTTCAAGTGCTCAGTCAAAGCGGAGTCTTCGGAAAACTCGAATTCGGATCCCCGATGCATCATTTATATTTATGCACTTTAGAAATGCTTCGAAAACGTGGGTCCATCTGTACCCGCTTAGTCCCGCTATAACCACATCTGAAGAACAAAATAAACTCAAAATTTCTAAATATTGTTTTTTCAAATTTTAAAAATTTCTGAATGTTTTAAATATTTGTGAATCTTTTCTAAATATTTCTAAATATTTCTACATATTTCTACATATTTCTAAATATTTCTAAATATTTCTAAATATTTCTAAGTATTTCTAAATATTTATAAATATTGCTCAATATTGCTAAATATTTCTAAATATTGCTAAATATTGCTAAATATTGCTAAATATTTCTAAATATTGCTAAATATTGCTGAATATTGCTAAATATTTCTAAATATGGCTAAATATTCTAAATATTGCTAAATATATCTAAATATTTCTAAATATTGCTAAATATTTCTAAATATTTCTAAATATTTCTAAATATTTCTAAATATTTCTAAATATTTCCAAATATTTCTAAATATCTCTGAATTTTTTCTGAACAGTTTTAAATTTTTTTTTGAAGATTTTTAAATACCGATGTTACATGTTTATATTTTTAAGTTTTCTTAATCTTTTTCTAAAAATTTCTTATATCGCTGGATATTCTTGATAATTTTAATATCTAAATTTTTCTAAGTACTTTTGTACCATTTAAATGTGTAAAACATTCATATTAATTTAATTAACCGAATACCTACACATTTGACAAACCGGATACGTAAGGTGCAAAAGCTTTTACTGCGTTGTTAAAGGTCGTGCAACAACACTAACGTATTAGTTTGTTTTTAGATTTATTTTCCTATCGTTTTTTCAATAGGTCGATCAGCACTGAATTAAAAGCCCGAAGATGCAAAATTAGGTTCCAGCAAATTTCATTTCCGGTAAAACATGCCAAACGCAAAATGAAATGAATAAAATTATAAGAAATCCCCGTTATTTATTTGTTTCTTCTTAATAAAAATGCCAAATTATAAAATGGTTAATGAATTTCAAAGTGAATATTAAACTGGTGCTCCCAACCTTTTAATTAATACGAGAATCATTTCTCAAATTCATGGCTCACTGAAAAACAACCCACAGATTCTCAAATTTTTTGAAATTTATTTTTTTAAAAATTTTAAAAATTTTCTTAATCAATTTGCATTCAATTTTAAATCAAAACCGGATTTTAAGTTGTGGATTTAGTATCTATCAATTTCCCACGTTTCCGATTCGAAATTAATTTCAGATTTTTCAGTATAATTCTCGAGACGTGGTTTTGGTTTCAAAATCAGTTATCTAACTGATGATTTTCTAATCTGTCAAATTTCTTTTCTTTTAAAACTTTTTTTATAAATTTTATTAACTTCTTAATCCATTTGTTAAATATGCATTCAGTTTCAAATCAAAACCGGATTAAAATTCTGTTTTTCAGCTGGTGGTTTTGGTTTAAATTTGACCCACTTCCAAATAGTAGAATATACTAATTTTTCGACTTTATGCTGGTTTGGTAAATTCTGGAACCACCAAGACAGTTCTTTTAAATGGTAACTGCAAGTTTTTGTCATCTAAAAGCCATATTAGCCTGCCTCGACGTGCTCCTCAAATGCGTTTTGTAAATTAAATATTCTGTAAAGTGAAACTGCCAAACTTGCAGCGCCGAATTTTACAGGAAGCGATATCACAAAACTCTAAATTTTACCAACTTCCAAATAGTAGGATATATTATTTTTTCTATTGTATAGAGCGGTCGCAATGGACAACACCCGGTTAGTGGCGGATCGCTATTCGCGATCAGCGCGATAACCGTTACTGGTTGTACAGAGTAGTGAACCCGAGAAATTTTGGTAATCCTGTTTTTAATTCACGACTATCGAATTGCTCGTTCCGCTGTAATTTTGCTTTTTGCCACTGATGGTTTTTTCGCTGTAAAAAAGATCAACTACAACAACGTAGAGAAATTTTACATCCGGTTGGAGTGATGTTAGACAGAAGTGACGGAACCACTGTTACGGTAATTTTTCCAAGTTTTAAAATAAATTTTATAATTTCTGAAATCTGTTTCAAAATTAAGAAAAACTGATTAGAGCCGTTGTTCGGTATACATACTGAGTACAATACACCCATACTTTGTGGACCAAATACTATGTGCAATTAGATTTGAGCAAGTTGGTCCATAATGAGATTTTTTCTGTACCCGGTAGCTTTGAAACTTATTGAAATTTATCTCGCCCATCCTTCTCCAACCAGATGTTGCGTCGACTGTTACTGTCGACAAATGGCTTTTACTTCAGTGTCGCAAATTATTTGTTCACAAAATGTTACTGAGGACTGTAAAAAAGTTTTTGGGATGGCGCAAAAGCGAAAGTTTGAACGGATTTAGCAACATGCACGCGGCAGTTCCTTTGAAACTAAATGTTAACTACCAAGGCCAATTTGCAGCTTCCGTGTTTACATGTTAGTGAATGCTTGCCGCTTGGCACATTTGCTGCCTTATACATTTAAAATTAAAGACCGCCGCCCGCTTGCCCTAAGGGCGTATGAGACCTTATACTAGTATTTAATAACTTACTTACAAGAGTAATTGTCATTTAATATTGAGGTTGCAGAGGTTTACCAGTGAAAAAAGGCTAAAACTGAAGGAAAACAGGTCCTTGAATTCGCATTTCAGGCATTCCTGCTAACGTGTCGGCCAAGGGTGAGCGTGTGACCTTTGCCAGTACCCCAACGGAACGTACTACCAGACGGTCAGACGCAGTGATCCCCGCTTCACGCAGGTGTTGCCCTTCCAGTTAGGAGTTCCTGGTAAGGATGTTCTGCCTGGAAACGGCAACCTAACCTACACATATTACATGTACAATGCCACGACACTCCTGGTCGACAAGGTGGCGCAGCGTCCCGAATTCACCGTCACGTGGCAGGCGCAGGTCCTCTTCTTTCCCGACGCCAGCGGCTATATTAACGGGTAATTAGCGGCTATCGCATGATTTATTTGTCAGACACAGCAATCGCTCCTTGTACTAATTTTGTCCACAATATGCAGCAGTGTGATCTGCAGTTATTCATCTAGCGCACGAAATCGGGTAACAATTTAAATTTCTTGCTAACAGCTGTACAGATATTGTGATCTATAATTGTGTGCGCCAGTAGCGGCTTTTATGCGCAGTCAATATTTTACGCTAACTTGCCATGATAGCCGAAATACTTCTTATTTTTATTGATTTCTGTCAGATATTTATTTTTTTTTTATGTGGGGGTAGTTTGTGTGAGCCAGATTGCTAATTTGTGAGAAGACGGTATAATGAACGTCGATTTTGCGGTCACTGTTTCTCCTGCTCCTAATTCTAACTGCCGTTTACAGAGGGATCTCGTGACGACACCTGTGGTCTTCACTGCTGGAGCCCCATTTCGCCGTGTGGGCAATTCAGATGATGGAGAGTTATCACCAGGCTTAGCCATGTATAGTCATTCGGCAGTGCTCACGAAGTTCAAACCCCAAATGCCCAGTTCTTAGGAAGGATCATATGATTATTTTACAATTTTTGTTCCTTTTTTTGTTAATTAATTTTTTATATACGTGCTTTTTCCAGTGGGAAATCCCCACTGGTAACCTTAATGTAATGGCGGCATTAACATGCAAACCGGCGCATAACAGCAAGTCGGACAAACAGATAATAATGGCGCTGAAGCATTATTATCTGTGCACGCTAAAGCATATGTGGTCTTCCGTCAGTGACCTTTAAATTCTTGTAGAAAATAATATGCATTTGATACTCCCCTCACGAGTCTTGACAGCTTACGTACGTGCAAGTTGCCGCAGGAATATTCCATCTGAAGGCGAGGTCGAACGCAGGATTATCCGAGGATTTGGTGTGACTTGACTATCTGCAAAGGGCAATACCGTAGTAACCAAATCTCGGAGGGACAGTGCAAAACACCTTTATTTCGCAATTCAATTTTGGCTAAGTATGCTGGTACGAGTATTAACGGATTACACATATGTTTCGTTATTGTGAATTTGTAAAAATGTATCGTGTACCCACTTTGCTTTTCCTTTACTGGTTAGATACAATTTCTAGTGCAAATCTTCGTTTGTGACAATAACTAATTCAAGTCAGGTGTCTTATCCGAAGTTAAAAAAATACATAATTGCTTGTTTTTCATTCTAAGCTCTGTCCAATGCCTGAATATGATCAGGTCATGAACAGCCATTTATTCCTGTTTCGCTGTGAGCACTTAGCACTGCAATTATGTACCAGCATGTATTGAACTCTTCCTTTTCAAGTATTCACTAATAATTAATTTATAAAGTATAACGAGCCAGTGTCTGCCAGTTGGATACAATAAGTATTGGTTCACTGCTGTACTGTGCAGTAAGTGCACAAGGCTCAGGGTATTTCTTGATAAGCAGGCTAAACTCTGTATAAATATTAAATTCTAATTTAATTCGATTCGTGACCGCAGGAACGTTGACATACGGCAGGAACTTGAGAGCTGATTTTAACTCGTAAGATACTGAAATGAACGTCAAAATACACGTACTCTCTTCGCTACTGCACGGGCAGGTTGTGTGGTTTTTTGAATGCTGCCGCAGATCGCGGAGTTGTCTCGCAATCAGGAATAAACCTGATTGCTCGATGTGTTTTCCTCTTCCCTGTTTTCTCCGATTTGTACATTTATTAAAAAATTGCATTATAATAAACGATCGTTTGGTAGTGGCCGCGTATGGTGCATGGTTCCGTGTGGCAGTCGCAGGCCACTTTCACTCGGCATACCGAGCGTGGAACTACTTGTGCCGAAGCAATCAGCTTCGCTTTGCTGCGCCCAGTATCCCGTGTTTTTCTACCTTCGACGGCTGCGTTTGCGCAAGTCTGTACAAATGCGACAGGACCAATCTCGAAGGAGCGGTAAACAGAGCGCACACTTTGACCATTAAACGCAGTAGCTTAGAAACTAGACTTTTGTGGTGCCCTTATCGTGTTATTTCGTAGACGAGCATGCGCAGTCCATTGATGCGTCATTGATTCATCCATAGAAACAACAGTTAAAGCCGGAAACCAACGCTTTTTTTACAATCCGTTAGCGTTCTGCTGTGCTGGACCACAGCCGGCATAGGCATCCGTCGACTCCTTTCTTCAGCATTTGGCAGAACCCTGTAGGGATGTCCTGGATCTGCACGGTGTATGACATGCAGCAGATAACCGATCTCATAATTTTCGCCTTGTCTTTACCGGATCTTCTTCGGATAATACTGTAAAATCTGGGCGCCGTCGCAGAGTAACCTACTCGTCTAATGAGACAGAAAAGCATTGCAACCAGCTGTAGTCAGTGGCAACTTCACAGAGAGAAGAGCCTCGTATTCCTTTCGGCAAAGCAGAATAGCTGCTAAACTGTCTACAACAGTCAATTGAACATCTTTATACGGAATGTGGACAAGCAAAGCAACAAACGGAATCTAAAGATACACGTTACCGAGGAATCTGTCCGTCGTCTCTTGTAAAACTTCAGTGGACATTTTTTATGGTTTTGCCTACAATCCAATTTTACATATGTAACAATAAAATTAATACTGCAACGCTGCTGCTGCTGGAGAATTTCAACTCGAGTTGGTGCAGCACTCGAGTTTTAACAATTATTGAGCGTAACAGACTAATATCTGTTTATTCATGTTGGCACCCAGCTCCTTTATCATACTTCGACCTTGAAGGCGGAGTTGTTACTCGAAATTTAGTCAATCTGACTGTTTTACTGAGTATACAGATATAAGATACTACGATTGCAATGTTAACGATACTTGAATTACTCTTCATCAAGGCAACTACCAAAACCACGTTAATTCTCACACGAATGAGGAATTTACCTGTGCAAGCTGAAAAAAATGTGAGGTCACCAATGTAGCCATGAAAAAGGTTTAGTAGAGAAAAAAATAACAGCGCGGATCATAAGCATAGTTTAATAATTCGGTAATGTGTATAGATCGTTCTGTTCGGTAAGATGAAGGGCACTGAACCATAATTAGAAATTAATGGTCCGCTTCCGCTACATCTACAGTAGAGTGCGCACACCCGTGCAAATTAGGTTGCGTCAGCAATTGAGGAAACACCAGTATTACGGGGAGATTCATTGTTGGACCACACCGAAAACAGTTCAAAACACGCTGTTGAACTTAAAGCGATCGTTACGAGTGGGGTTTTGGATGACGTATTAGTAGACACTTTAGCTGAAATGCACGGTATGCAACATTTCCGCTATGTTGTCTGTGGAGTTGCAAGTTTGTGAACATCCAGAATCGCTTCGATCGTACGAGAGCAACAGATAGGTTAAATATAGCCCCAGCAGCTGCAAAGCAAAAACAATTTTTGCATAACCATGCCAAGACCTCATTATTCCGAAGGTACGAGTACATGCTGTCTTACGGTTATAACAGTCTGCCGGTTGAGCCGAGCACACGAACCCAAACTCATCATCGGAGGATTGTTCTGCATATTATTTAGAAACAGCTGATGATGATCTTGATACTGGGGTCCTTCCACTAACGCTTCGTCTAAAAGAACTGATGGAAAGCCGCTGTAAATTCGTCCACCTAAACGAACAGGTGTTCTGAACACGATTCTTTATTAGTGATAATGGCTGTTATCATTAACGATTAGTAATTACATAATATCAAGCTTTTGAGTTTAATAAAATTCATAGTCAATTTTAAAAAGCTGATACGCTTATAGTAAAACATGGTAGAAATATAGGTACGAATAACAGCAATCAATAATGGAAACAGTATCAACT